>NC_133796.1:34742294-35356044 GCF_043250625.1 Sebastes fasciatus
AGCTAAATGTCATTCGTTTTGCAGGTATTTGGTCAATAACTGGACAAATCAAAATTATGATTCATCTTCTGGGAAAAATGTTATGCTAGTCCACCTAGTAAATGCTGAGATATTTCTCAAGATAACTTAAAAATTTGACCTGCTGGTGGCGCTAGAGGAAAAGTCGGGGGATCATCAAAGTCACTGGGATACATCCTCAAGGGATTATCAAGTTGTACCAACATTTTCATCCCTATAGAGTGCTACAGGAATGAGTCCAATACCTAGAAATGAGTTAGCATTTTAGCACTTCCGGTTCCGTCGTCTGGAAGTCAATGTTTTTTTGAATGGGTTTTTAGTTAGATGCCTGAAATAAGGTCTGTTGACAAGCTGAAGATATTTTAACGTTTTGTTCTACAACAAAAATACGTCAGTAAATATCCCACTTCCCAAAAAATGCGGTTACTAAAAAGTCACAAAATGAGACTAGAAGATGTCATCACGCCGACTCATCCGCCTTTACAGCCTCGTCGTGTATACTCGAGTTCATGCGACCGTGGTGTAGTTCGTTTATAGCCTAACGTTAGCTTTTTACTTCTGGCGATTGTATTCACGCTTCAAAAATTTGTGAAGATTATTTTACAGAACAAAATGTGTCCGTATCATAAACGTTTGTTTGCGACAGAGTTAATTTTCTGCTATAATCCAAAACCCAATGGAAAAAATCCCATTGGCTTTTTGTTAAGGGAACCCAGTGCGATGCTAACTTCCTGGTTGGCCTACAAAAATACGTCATCCCTGCAGCACTTTATGTGGATCGGAATTAAACGGTCTCTTTGATATATGCTGTGATAAGTAGTTTTAGTTCTCCACATCACACTCAGTTTGGTAGATTAAGTAAATTAAAACAATTATTTAAAGGGCGTACAGGCTTATAATCCAATGTGTCAATTGTTATTTTGTCTTCTAAGTCTAATTGGATCCTGCATTGGCGGCGTATTCCTGAGTACTGAGTGGTTTCTGCCCAATTAATAAATGTGGTGTTGGCTGCAGCATGGCATTCCTCCTGCAGTTCAGTGCTAATGATTTGGAGCGCTTTAATGTCGACTGCCTTGAATGAAGAGCACTAAGCCTGGTGTCACCGTGGCCCTTAAATCACCATTAGTCTTCCTCTTGCTGTCTCTTTTCCGCCTACACACTTTTCTACCTCCAGTCGTCTCTTGTGTGCTTCCCCTCAGTTGCTCTCATCCTCTCCCTCCCGTCCTGTCCTTTCCACGTCGGCCCACTGTCTCTTCCTGGCTGTCACAGTGTGTCAGAACAGGTGGAATCAATTACTGACCCTCGCCAGCCTGCTCCCTTGCCACAACTGGCTCTTTAGTTGGGGGAATTAATGAGTGATCAGCCTGTGAGATGATTTGGTGTCACGGATCTCGCTCGGCGGTGTGCGAGGGAGGAAAGCTGGGGGAGGGATTGTTTGAGCAATCCTGCATAACTAATTCTGTCCTTCCACAAAGGCAGTCAAAGCAGTTCACATGTCCCTCCCTGCCTTCCCTGCCTGCTAATCACCTCTAAGGTTGAGGAAAGACACAGAAGTATATTACAACACTAAGTGCTACTGCACTCTTTCGCTGATTAAAGGGGACCTATTATGTCTATTTTCAACTGCATACTTGTACTTGGGGTTTCTACTAGAGCACGTTTACATGCTTTAAAAACACTTTACTTTTCTCATACCGGCTGTGCTGCAGCACCTCTTTCCACCCTCTGTCTGAAATGCTCTGTGTTTCCAAACTCTTCAGACTCTACTCCAGCTCCGTTCGAACTACCTTTGCTTGAGGGCGTGCCAAACTAACTGCAAGACAAAATGTGTTACTCGGTGACATCACCATGTTACGGAAGAAAAGGCGGGACTTCAATCAAGGCGTTTCAGGCAGATCAGGAGTAGGGATGTGGCGTTGAGGGAATTTTCCCACCGGTTTATAATCTTGTGACAACACCGGTGTTACCGATTACACCGGACATTTTACAAGAAAAGATGATGGTCAATATCTGTAGAGCGCTTACTTCTTTAACATCGGATGACCTGCAGGGCTGCAGGTTTCCACCCGGCGCCACTGCGCCACACACACCGGCTGTGACCGCTCCGTCCTCTGCACAGCGATTGCCTCATGAACGTAATGGTTTCCGTATAGCATTGGGTTTAAATCCGAAGTATTGCCAAATAGACGATTTTGCTTTTCGCTTTGACACCAAATCCTCCACCATCGTCTTGTCTGTCAACTCTCTCTCATCTCGTGTGTGCGAAATCTGACTCCTGCTACTCTGAGCTGAGACTCCGTACGGAGCAGACACTTTCACTTTCACATTGTAGCGTCCGTCATCCGACTATGTATTGATAACACGCCGCTGATACACCAAAATGAAATAAATGGGATTTATTTCTATTTAAAAAAGCAAAACGACGGTGGGAGCAGTGGGCCTTTTACATGCACAAAACACTATACAACACTAAAGGAAAGGGAAAAAAACACAAAAGCATAATAGTTCCTCTTTAAGATTGCTTTCAATAGGCGACTGGCATCCCAGGCTGACTTCCATTCACTCAGATCTTTAACATCCCCTCATTGTGGCATCCACTGGCTGTATCGTCACATCTGCTCTTTATGTGTTTGTACAGTGGTTCTGAAGTGTCTCAACCCCCCACTTCTTTCTTCACAGATGGAATCTCCTGTCTCCACGCCAGCTCCTCCCCCCCTCCACCTCCTGGCCACAGTAGGCAACAGTGAGATTTCCTCGCCGTGTGAGCAGATAATGGTGCGCACACGCTCGGTGGCCGTGAACACATCCGATGTGGCCCTGGCTACCGAGCCCGAGTGCCTGGGGCCCTGCGAGCCCGGTACAAGTGTCAATCTCGAAGGCATTGTGTGGCAGGAAACTGAAGACGGTAAGTGGAGAGGTTTAATGTGCTGTCTCGTCCCTGTGAAACAAATGAGAATAAGCTTCACATATATGGGATAGTTTGTTTTATGCTTTTATTTACGTAGCCAGTGTGGTTGCATGAGGACATCAAAGAAGTATTGGTTTTTCAAGACTGTAGTGAAGCCTCTGTCGTTTAAGAAATAATCATCTTGCTGTCATTATCCTGCATATTTTGCCTGCTTAAATGTAATTGGATATGCCCTGACTGCCTCAGGAGCTGGTGGTGCTACTAATGCGTGCTTTAACAGCCCACATGCTGCATAGTATTGCCAACAAGAATAGTAGTTGGCAGGCAGTTCTTAGGTGGCCTTGATTTGTTTTTTGCTCGGGAGTACGCAGACGGGAGTTTGTTGCACAGAGATATCTGCTCTCAGCAACAACATACCTCATAACACAAAGCACTTTTTTTTTTTTTTCTGCAAGGCTGCCATTTGGGAATACAGTTGGCTCCTCTCCTGCAGTGCAGTCCGAGTGAAATCTTAGACAGTTTTCCTCCCTTTGATCGAAACCACATTCAGCTCATTTAATTTTAAGATGTATCGCTAGCGCTATCGGGTTCTGCTGGGTCTGAAAAACTGCCCGCTTTTTCTTCTTCTGTCGTGCATGTGAAATAATGCAAACACCTAATCTTCAAAGCAGCTCGAGCTCAGTCGCTCTGCGGGCATGCTGAGTACAAATCGCCCACACATCCACAGTGCTGCTTGTTGGTTCACTCGGAGGAACCGAACAGAAAAAGGTCCCTGCCTCATCAACATTCCCAAAGCACAGTCCCCGCTATTGAGTGGCTTTTTCCCCCCCTCTCTCTCTCTCTCTCCCTCTTTTTTGATTTTTGCTCCAGCCCTGGGCTGTGTCAGATTCACCCCTGTTCTCCTCTCTATTGCAACCCTTTTTTCTGTTACCAAGCATCCAGCCAGTCACCCCTTGACTCTGTTTCCAAGCAAACTGGGAGAGAGCGAGTGCAAGGCAGGGGGTTGGGGCAGGGGGTGGGGGGAGATAGACAAGGCTACTTCTGTTAGTGACACAAACATGGCTCAGAGCCAACACCAGTACTATGTTTGTGCTCCCTCATTCTCTGCCTCCCACGGAGTGATTGACCCTCCCCCTCGCCCTGCCCCCTTCCCTTTTCCCCGTCCAAGTCTGTCCTTTGCCTGCACTCGCTCTCTCAAAGCTGCTATTTTGGCTGAAAGAGGTAGTGGTTTGGCCTGATGGGGCTGTGTTTTCTTCTGATTCTACTCTATCTGGCTCAGTGGGGTGGAGGCTGGTGGGAGCTTTTGAGTGGTTTTAAAGTGGTGTGGTGGAGAGGGGAGGTAGGGGGGGGTTATATGTTGAAGGGAGAGAGGGGGGGGGGCACTGTGCAGGTGTAGCGCACAGGTTGTTACAGCCATCAGAGCTGTTGAGATGAGTAGGGTTTCCAGAAGCTAACCCACTTCCCTCTCTTTGAAGCCTGTTTTTTTATATCTCAGACAAAACCTCTATCAGGTAGACGCAGTCAGGGTAGAAAATCATGTGATAAAGGATGAAGAGATATATTTGAAGATTGCAACTATGAAGTGGCTCTCAGTTGTCTGGTATGTGTTTTTTTCCGTGTTGAGATCAGGGTTTTTCCTGCACAGAGACATTTTTGGCGCCCTCCAAAGAGGTTTTAGCCAGCGCCAAAGAAAATTCACCAGCATGAAAAATGAAAAGAACTGAGAATAAAAATAGCAATTTAAATCCTCTCCGAATGTGTTTTAAGAAATGCAACAGCCACCTCACTAATGGTTACCAGAACAAAAATGACAATTACCAACATAAACCACCATGTTCTGAACAGACACATTGCATTACAAACACTAATACAAAGTTAAACAAACAAACAAACATTTGCTTTTTGGAACAAACTACTCAGTCCAATACTTAGGGCTAGGCAGGCATTTAGGGGTGGGTGAAAAAATCAACACAGCGTAGTATCGCAATATTTTGTGTGGTGTGTAGATACACGGACGTCAAGTATCGATCTTTTATTATATAAAGTATTAACTGTTGTAGATTGTAACGGGTCTTAAAGCTAGAGGGAAGATGGTATGTGAAACTAGAAAACCTAAGGAATTAATTTGTACCAACCATGTCATGTTAGCTTGTCGGCAATAACGCTCCAACGTTACGCTGGATTTTGCCGAGGAAAACATGGCATGACTCTGAGATGAACAGAGTAAAAAACTGTATCTTATTGATAAAACAGATGTTGACAAACTGCATAATTTGCAGTTGAAAAAAGGTAATAAATCGCATTATATCTTATCGCAATACTCAGCATATTGCAGATCATATCGTGACTCAAGTATCGTGATAAATATTGTATCGTGGGGGCCTTTGGTAATTCCAACCCCTAGCAGGCATGATGGGAAATGTGGGCCGTCCCTATCGCTACAATACAATCATCTCAACTGAGCAGACGGTGTTGCAGAGTCAGTGGTGTCTTTGCGGTAAATTACCAACTAGTTCGTGTTGTGAAATAAATTGCTGGAAAGTTAATAAACAATGACTCCATCATTTTCCCTTTTTCAATATAACTTTAATATAATCCTGTCGCTGTTAGCCGGCATGTCACTCGTGCTTATCACATTTTTTTCCTGTGTTAGTGAGCTAGTTTGTCAGTGCGGTCATTCAGGCCCGCCGTGTGTCTTGCTCGTGCCGACTGCACTCTGATAACTTATGCCTGACTTCCATCAACATACTGTTTTGCCACAAGGGGAATTAACACTCTGGATCACCGCTCCACACCATTCAAAAACGGCTACAGAGCAGAATCGCTGCCTGTGTTCGGGAGGAGTGTCCATGCGGCCGTCTTGCTGAGGTCAAACTATGTAAAGAAGCTACGACGAATGCCCCTAGTGACATGAGGTCAGGAAATGGTCGCTCATGTTCTCTTTTTCGTTCTTCTCTTCTTTCCTTTAGCACCAGACTTTTGATGGCTGGCCAGTTATAGTTATTTATAATTACTTAATCCCCAGTGAACTTTACTGTTTAAGTGCACTGATGTTATTTTGGACAAGTGTGTTGTTAAACTGTAAAATATCCTTCCACCAATGACACAGACTCATTGCCTTTACTGCACGCGGGCCGATCATGCTGTCGTGCGTAGTCACCCCCCAAAGGCCCATTCTGAGCCTGGAAAACCCCTGAAGATGAACACCATGTTCCCAAGTGGCTTCTTGTTTGAAGACACAACGGCTTGTTCATTGCTGACAAAATCAGCTGCAGTTTTTTGTGTCTCCATAAATCTGTCGTAGCTGAAATGCGTGCTGTTCCCGAATCTTTACCAGATATGTAATAGTCAGTTTCTATCATATCATAAACAGCCGTCAGTGTAGTCGGTGCTCTTAAAATATAAGACTGAATCTGTACGGAGTTTCTAAGGAGGCATTTCTCAATAGCCTCCATTGTATTACATTTTGCACACTACATTAAACAACACAAAGATGTGTGTTCATTCTACATCATTTTAATGGTACGAGCCTCTAACAACCCACCGGCTAGTTTTAAAATGAAAGAGACCCAGATGCTGCTTGCTTCAAACTGCACTGCCATTCTGCCGTTTCTCCCTAAGAGACCTATGAAAGCAGACTTCTCTCATTGTGGTGCAACTGAGCAAATGAGAACCAAATGAGGAAATCAAGCAAATCCAGGCAGAGTACCAGGGAAGAGCAACAAACAGAGGCCCCAAAGACATAGCGGAGGCATCCTGATTAGCAGTGAAGTTGAGCAGTCCCCCCACTTCTCTGCATGACAAGTCTCATACAGAGCTGTTTAGGCATGCACCGTGTGTGCGCTCGTTTCATTTAGCATGCCAACCAACAGCTGCTTCATCACCTCCGCCTTTCGGCCTTGTTGGAGTAAATGAACAACAGGCTCCCAGTAATTGTCTGAGCCTCACCCGGCTCACCGAGTGCCAGAGAAAGAAACAGATGAAGAGGAAGCAGGCGACACCTAACAAAAATGCGATCACAGGAGCCGCACCCTCGGTCAGAGCTGACAAGAATGTTGTCTGATGAGGCCGAACAAATTTTTCATCCTGTGTAATTTGTAGAGCTGGGATGATACACCCATCTCCCAATTCGATACCGTCACAATACTCTGGTGCCGATTCAACATGTATTGCGATTTTTTAAGTATTGCTACAAGTATTGCGATTTATTGCAATTTTTGTTAACTTTTTTAACACTAGACCATGGGAAAAAGTTGAATCATACACTTCCAGGGACTTTTACTTTGGAAAATATCTTAAATTAATACAGTATAAATGTTTGATTTTCAGCATGTATGTAGTCAGAGAGGTCCTGAAGTCAAATATATCAGTCATGGTCAGGCATTATTTATAAAAACAAATTCCAGAAATCAAATAATAGACATTTTCCTCACAAATTAGGGGTATTGTTTTATACTTCTAGTGAATATAATCCAATTAATCTTATTTACATACATACATACATACGTTCCTTTTGTTAACACCTTATTTTGAAAACCAGACGTAGTCACACGTGTATACTTCCACTAACTTGGCCAAGTCTGTCGCTAGCTCTCCCGTCAGCTCCACCGTCATACATCCACGGTCAGCTCCATCGAGGCCATTTGACTGTATTTAACATAAATGTCAGTATATGGGTGCTCTACAGTTGTAGCTTCGGCCGATTTGACCACGGAGATGAGAGTGACGGCCGGCTTGAACGCACGTTACCGCAATACGATAACGTTTCCTGTCCATAACAGAGTTAGCATGCAGCTTTAGCCATGATGTCTAGCTCTGCTTTTCCTGGCAATGTGTGAAACCCAAAGTGTTTCCATACTTTACTGGATGTGTAGTGTTTACCACTTTGGATTTCAAATGTGAGGGTGCAGGTCATGTCCACACGGACCCGCCGCTGTTTTCTACTTTCTCATTTTTGGCTCACAGCGGCCGGCTCTGGTTTGTTTTGGTGACAGATGCAGAACGGATACGACGTCGCGTAACTCAGACTACAACAATTAAAGCAGAAACTTCCTTCTACCTCCGCATAGACTCAAATGAAGCAAATATATTGATTCTGGCATGAAAAAAACGTATCCCCTAGTAATCTGAGCACAGATGTAGCAGCCCTTTCATCTGAATCTGGATAATGGCTAGACTGAATGAACTGAATGAACAAAATAACACTTCAAAAACACATAAAATTTGATGTGTTTAGTCCTGTGTAGGATAATAAATGGATAATATGAGGTGAGGGAAAGTGAGCCTGTGTCATTCAGTCAGTCTGGGGGCGAGTGAAGCGTAGACAGGAGGAAGGAAGGGGGGGTGGCAGAGCCGTGGTATTTTAAGGCCCGGCACTGACACAAATCCCCTCAGCGCAGACGAGGCAGTGGCAGCTCCCAGGGTCGCGTCGGCAGAGCGATGGGCCAACCCCTCCCAGGCTTAGCATGCTGATACCTCCAAATGTCATCTCTAAAATGCTGGAGAAGTTTATTGCTCTTGAAACGCAGCCCAGAACGCCTTGGCTCCTGCTCCGGGGCAGAGGGAACACAGAGGGGGCCCCTTTGGCCAAACACTGCAGCTCCATGCCAGTACGCCCCCCCTACCCTCCCACCCCCACCCCACTGCCTCACACACCCCGACCCTCCAGTACACAGCAGGCTATTCCCCAAGCAGGTCCCACAGCTTCTTAAGCTCCCTAATAGAAAAATAATACAGGCTGTTTGTGCTAAATGTTTGTCTCATGGATTATTTATGCAACACACATTACATCATTGTAACATTGGCTTTAGCACAGGAGTTAAAAGCGGTTTGGCGTCTGAATGGAACAGAGGTCAGTGTGAAACGGATATTCCTGTATAAACATTTGCGAGATGTGGGGTTTTCTTTTCGCTCCGACCCTGTCAGGGAGTTGAGAAGGGGAATATTGTATGAAAAGAGCACTTGGCTCTGTAGCTCACTTGCCAGCTATGCCTCCTTGCTCTTTTGAAGACCACCTGTCAGTGGCCTCATTGAAATGTTTTCACAAAGGCGAGCGGTGGCTGCTCTCTGTGAACTCGCTATAGAAACTGTCCTTGAAATGAGAGTGAGCATTCTCAGGAAGCCTGTAGCCCCTCTGCCAGGCCAACGAGCAAGAAGAAGAAGAAGAAGACGGAGTGAGAAATCAATCAGAAACTTCTGTTAACAGTAGAGGACATGCTGAAAAGAAAGGAACAAAAGTGATACGCCTCTTTCTTTGTCCAGCCCACACTCTGTAGATTTTCATTTGCCAGTTGTTTAGCCGTGTTTGCTTTCCAACCTACCGAGCCAGTCTTCACCCTCATCACTATGCAAGAGTGGAAGTGGCCAATTTCCAGGGGGGATAAATGAACACTCCTATTTTGTAAAGAATTGACCTAAATATGTAGTTGAGATAATACACGGCAAGCAACTTAACCCCTTAAAACTCCTGGCCACTATTCTGTCTTTCAGAGGTTGTTGCGGGCTCAGTTTTCAAGCCAGAGTGAAGATACTGGTATCATGTGAAACTAGAAAACCTAAGGAATCCATTGGTACCAACCATGTCATACTAGCTTTTCGGCGAGGAAAAGACTGGCATGGCGATTTTCAAAGGGGTCCCTTGACCTCTGACCTCAAGATATGTGAATGAAAATGGGTTCTATGGGTACCCACGATTATCCTCTTTACAGACATGCCATTTTTGTAATGTTCTTTTCGCCTATGCTAAGATCATATGTTTGAATATTTCAGCATACTGGGGTCCCTAAACAGTCTTGGAATTACATAAATTGGGTGTCACTGTAAAACTGAGACTTTTGTGGATCCAATGAATCCAGCTGTGTTCATGTGTGATGATGTTAGTCCCCATAGTAGCCGTTTCATTGTAGTGAGACCATTTTTTGAAACTTGACCTCACTGTATAAAATGACAGTGACAATGAATGTGGTGACCTCTAGGATAATCACAGCCTCATGAAACGTTATAACCACAAACTAGAGACCTAGAGCATTCAGAGGATGGATGGCTTTCTGAGGTAGATTGACAATAATGGGGTTTCTGCGCAGTTTCCAGAACCGAAGTGCTTGCAACTTGAAAAAAATATGCAATTCTTGCAGAAATCTCCAAATGTCAAAAGTTTTTGATACCAAATCACAGCATGGCTTTTCCTATGGTGTTCTTCAAGGTCTTGGTGTCTTAATGTTGTATTTTGTAGGGATTATTGATCATTTTTATCAATTCTCAAGTGGTAAAAAATGGTTAAATTTAGCACCAAATCTTTGTAACACATGGTATCAACCCAAAAATTGCTGCAACAATTTATGAAACATAATAGAGCATGGGAAATGGCCATTATATACTTCCATCATCATGTTCTAGGCTCTTATAAACTTTCACAATTTAGTTTAATTGATTAATTCATTTATTAATTAATTTGTATTTCTTATTAATGACTAGAACAACACACAGTGCTGAGCTGCATCTCAATCTTCAGGTTCCCAGTTTTCAGATGATGTGCACCACTTCTATGTGACATCTACTGTTGACTTTTTATGTACCTCTGAACATCCCCAGTCCCCCATCTCTACCCCTCTAAAAAAAGAGTGTGGAATGGTACGGGGTTAAGATATAGATAACTCACATTCTTTGAGAGAGGAGACTTGTCTTGTTAGTCACAAATGTAGTCCCCGGGTGGTGTTACCAAGATGGCGCCTCAGCGAACCCAAATCTCTTAAGAGAGACTCGGTTCCTATTCATATTGGCCGACAACCGCATTTTTTCAAGCACTTAAATGGTCCTGAAACGTAAATCATATGCCTTGAGGAATTGTAGGCTTTGCCAGCGGTTGTCATAAGATATCATGTTTGCTATATACACGTCAACGAGAGTTTGAGTAATGCGCCTTTGGCAGACCTGTCTCTTAATCTGAGCCCCATCTCCTTTAAGGAAAAACACCAGAGGGTTTGTTTTGACAGAGGGATTATAGATCTACCCAGATGACATTTAAGGAAACTGCTCTTTGCCTCACTACAAATTATTTAAATTTTACAGTAAAAAAAACAAACATGTAAAGTTGGTTGAGATGTTAACATGCGTGGCTGCTGTTTTGCGGTCTACTCCCACTGAGAGTAAACATGTACCGATTTCTTTTTTGTAGAGGGAGAATTGCTGCATGCGGCTGATAATGCTGCGACGGTGTGGACAGCATACTAATGCTCCCTTCCTTTGCCTCTCAGTGGTTTGAGAGAATTGACCTTCTCACAGGCTGTTATTCTTGTCAGCGAGAGTGACTTCGCACTTTTACCTCTCATGAACCGGAATGCAGCCTGAACGTTTCAGATAGGGCTCCCTTGAATGCTCTAAAATTCAAAATAAAACCATCAACCATACCGTTGTTTATTTCCTGGTCACTGGTAAACCTTTACTTTATTGCTAAGATGCAAACTTTTTATGGTATGTGTATCGGTGTTTTATTTATTTTTCTTTATATTACTTTTGTTTTGAAAAGTGCTATACGTTGTAGTAAGGCTGCAACTAACAAAACATATTTTTACTACCCGTTCATCTGCCAATTATTTTCTAGGTTAATTGATCATCATTTGTCAGAAAATAAAGAAAAACGACAATCGCAGTTTCCGTTTTCTGTCCTCACTATGCGTGTAGGTGCAGCAAGTTAAACACTCTCCCAATAAAGGCTCAAGACAACAGTTGGCCTTTGAAGTCTTTATTGAAAGAGTAATGCGTATGTGAAACTATAAAAACAATAAATTCATGATAGGGATTACGAAACAGTGCAATGTGTGTACAGTTTAGGCTTTTTGTTGGTGAATAAATGCTACAACTCATCAAGACTCAAGCCAGTGTCTTGCTTGTCACCTGCTCATTAAAGTGAAGTTTGAAGAAGCTAGGAGAATGAAGCAATGAAGGCCGAGTGTTGCGTCGCCTCACGTTGCCTTTGTCTTGGCTGACAAGTTGCACTTGAACACACCGCAAAGACTACAGCTAAATTTAGCTTCATTCCAGATGGCCGTGTCGTTGTGAAAATATCTGTGTATTGGAATGATCAGATGAAGATGAAAAATGAGGAGCCTTCTGTGTTTTTCCTCTTGACTTAACTCGTTTGCTTGCTTTCCTCAAGTTCGTTTCTCCTCTTGTGCACTGATTCGCTTAAGCCGAACAGCCAATCAGAGTGATTTCTCTCACCGACTGGCTCCGCCACTAATTCAACATGCTGAATCGCCCGAAAAAACTACGACACGGGCCAACTAAAGCCGACGATGCGGGACACACCGCAAAAATGAAGCCAGCAGACGGCCGACCGTCAGCTTGGTGTGTCAGAGCCTTTAAGGTGGACCAGCTATTCTCATTTTAGTGACAAGCCGCTCCTTAGTCATGTGCGATGCCTAGTGGTAAATTTCGGTATAGCGTTCCGGTCCGATGTTTGGCTTAATATCAATCTGGTTGGAAAATTATTAAACTGTGGCGGGACAAATTAGATTGTGGATAACAGTAATTAACAATCACTTGAATTAACTACATACTGTATTAGCCACAGACAGCTAGTATAAAGGCTAGCTTAGTTTGCAGTAAACTGATGCCTAGAAAAACTAAACTAACAAATACATATCAACAACCACAAAACAGCTATTAGCAGTAGATTACCTACAGATAACAACAAGAGCATTTTGGAAGTAGATAAAGTAGGCTATTTGTTTGGTCACACAGTCGACAAAGTGGCACGGACTCTACGAGTAGTGGTTGCTGTAGCAACAGAATGTTCAACTGAAACTAACTGCTGGTGTGAAACTGATTGTTTCGTCCCACCAACAGTCGAAAACCCAAAGATATTCAGTTTCATATGAGACAAAAGGGCAATCCTTGCATTTGAGAAGCTGGAACTGGCAAAACTTTTTGGCATTTGTACTTGAAAAATCTCATTGATCATCAATCATTGCCAAATAATCTTATGTTAATCAACTAATAAGTTAATCGAACAATAATTTAAGCTCTTATTGACACATTACCTAAAGTACCACATTCCACTATATCACCAGCATCTCCAGTGCTGAAAGTGACTCATACAATTTGTCCTAAATTCCTGTCAGCCCATGATTTAAGATAAGGTCAGTTTTAGGACTTTGTATCCTGACACTGACATATCTGGACAAGCTCGGCTTCATTTTATGCACCACGAGTGCAGTAACACTCTTAAAATGGACTGTTGGAAACATGCTCAGACAGTTGAATGCTCAAACGCTTCATTTATCAATGTTATAGTTATTGCTCGTGGCAGCACCCGGCTATCTTTTATCTTCTCTCGGTAATGAATACTGACACCATTTTTCTCATTGTTCTCACTTTCGTGTCTAAATGCAACTTTGTGGTGCTTTTAGTGCAGAGAAAATGGGGAAGAGAAAAGAGCTGTTTTCTAGCAGGATGCAAGGTCAAATCTGTCAATAATTAGTGACTTTGTACAAGAGGTGATAATTGCAAGTGCAGGTAATTCACATAAGTGTTTTTTTTAAATCAAGACTTGCCTTGTTTTAATCACATTTAAAGACAAATAGAAACCTTTGATTTGATATTTGCGAGAAGAGTCATATAATGTCACAGCCAATCATTTCACATAAGTGATCCCCCATTTTCAGAGATAACAAAGGCATTTTGACAAGGGTCAGTCAGTGAAAATGCCATTAACCCCACTGAATTCCTGTTGAGTTGAAGCAGAGCAGAGGTCAGCCAGTGAACCCGTGGCCCTCACCAGCAGCAGAGGACTTGATATTCTGGCCCCACTGCAACCTAATGAAATGTGTTAAGTCGGGAGGAGGGGGGAGTTTAAGGGTCGGAGGGGGCAGTCACCCATGCAGCAGACAAACCTACTCCTGACTTAATTTGTCCCCTAACATTGCCCTCTTGTTCAAGTAATCCTATACAAGTACGCGGTGGAGTTTGGTGCATAAGGAGGGCTGCCATTTGTTGTTCGACGGCACTGAAAGGAAATGAGTGGTAAAATTACAGGCCAATTCCTCTCAGTAATGTGGGCTTCACTCAGCTGTCATGAGTGACCCTAATAAGGCCGACACAAAGGGGGTTGGGTGAGGGGGGTGAACTGGGTTTGCTCCAAATCAGCCGGTTTCTTCCCCAGAAACGAATACAGTGAGTAAAGAGGGAGCTCACGGCTCACACAAACACTGATATGTAACTCCCCCCGTGTGTAAACAAATGATCATGCATGGAAAAGTCGTTTCAGTTCCTTGTGTAATTTGCTTTCCGCCACAGGGAAATTTGTTTGGGTTGTTTTGTCAAGGGCTTTCCATGTTTAGACAGACTTGGCGTTGACGTCTTTGTCCCGACAGCTTGAAAATTATTCCTGGGATGAAAGTATGCAGATAAATTCAAATGGCTTTCAGCTTTCAGCATTGAAACTTAATCTTAATCTCTTTGCATACCCTTGAGCATATTTTTATGATATTGCCAAGAAATTCTATGAATTCACATCCCCCCTGTCAAGAGACTTTATTAAGTAGTCCAGTGAAAACAATGTGGTAAATTATGTGAAATGCCACAGTGTGAGTCAGAAGTAGATTCTGCATAGAAACATTTGCAAGTTTTCAGGAAAATAGAACTGTTATTAATAATGAATAACATTTTGAACCACTACCCCCATGTTTCTTTTTACAATCAGCCCAATGGATGTGCAATCAACATATCAATTCAGTGTTTAATAAGTCAGAATCAACACAATAATGATTAATACGTTTCTTTATGAAGAACAAGCTACATTTTTGATCAGAAAAACTACTATTTTTGTATTCAGGAGGGTAGAATTGGCTGTTGTACGTCACTTCGCTCAGAAATAATCATCTCCAGAAAATAATCAGTACTAGGGATGTCACGAAATTTAAAATTTTTTGACAGTACCGCATGTACTGTAGGTACCGTCAGGGCGCGAGACTAATGTCATCCCCGGGACGATAGAAAATGTCTTTGGGACACAGTAAACTCATTATCGACGCGTCCCTTCTTTCTAATCTAATCTTGTAAAATGTAGTTTTTGGCGAGAAACTTGACTAATTCCAGTTGTTTGAAGGAGATGTTTTCACAGCAATATAGAATAGATAATAGAGAGGGAATTATGACCAATTTAACTTCCAAACAAAAACTAGTATGCAAACGGTAATAAAGGAGTGTATATTGAAGTACATGGGATTTAGTGTTTTACGTTTGTTTTTACCCTGGTATCGAATTGGTATCGAGAATTGTGGAATTTCACTGGTATTGGTATTGACTACTAAATTTCTGGTATTGTGACATCCCTAATCAGTACCATTTAAAGAAAGAGTCAAGCAGAAATCACAGTATTGCGATAATGATGTAAAAGATATTCCATTCAGACATTATTTCTTCTAATTTAGAATAATCCAGGCTGCGTTTACCTCAGATTTTTCAGTGCCTTGGAAATTGAATGCCAGCAGTGAAAACTTTTCACTTTTACCCGAGACAAGGAATATGATACGATAAATTGGTCTGTCGTTTTTCGTTTCAGTAAGCTACACAGTATACACACTCTGAAGGCCTGTAACAGCATACATTTAGCTTGCTTTCTTAAAACAAATTAATTAAACATGAAGTGCTGCAACATTCTGAGTCAGTAACCATTTCTTGTTTGTTTTTAGCACCATTCCCTTTTGAGTTAAAATGCATCCACATTTCTTTGAATGTCCTTGAGATGTCCCACATAACGCTCAAGGAACTCCTTTATTAGCATTCACAGAAAGTATTGCAGAGGCAGAGATCTGAGGTGACCCAGAAGCCAAGGACCACTCTGACAGGATTACAGAGCTCCTTGGCTTCAACATGGGAGGGTGGCCAGGAGGACGCCACTCTCAGGAAAAAAACACATGCAGCCACATAGAGTCTGCAAATAGGCATGTCAAAGATTCAGTTTGAAGCAAAGAAATTGATGAAGTGAAAATGTAGCTATTGGCCTATAATGTTGAGTATTACAGGGTTTTCTGTAGCATATTTGTTAGTGGTGGTGGATGTGTATGTCCATGGCTACCCTATCCATGTTTGGATACATTTCCAATATGTTTTATCCAAATATAATAGTTTTATAGGGTCCTTAATGATTGAGATGTTTACTCACCTTTTGCACACTGATCACTGCACCTCTTCTCATCACTTTCACATTCATGAAACAAAGTGTTTGCAACCCTACGCTGTGGGCTGCTTTTCACCGGCAGACACCTGAGAGTTGTTGTAGTTGAGGGAAATACAGGGAACTTCCAAAGGAGAACCCGATACAAAGATTTATGTTCCGACAGGACAGTGATCCGTATCAAACAGCCAGATACGCCATGGGATTTCTGCAGAACAAGATTGTTAAAGTCCTTGATATCTGAGCCAAAGGTCGGACTTCACTGAGCTTGAGTAAATCTGTGGGTGGAATAACAAGAAATCTAAAAATCTTGCTGTGCTAAGCTAAAAATTCAAGATGACTCAAGGCTAGTATCCATGTTGGTTTTTTATGTTACACTCAATCATTATGGGTTATTGTATTGTCAAAAAACTCTTGGAATGAAATGCACATTCATTGGAATTAATTTAATTTTGGAATATAAGCATTTTTAATGTGCTTCAGTGTGCGTTTTGAAGTACATGTACTGTACTGTAGTATGAAAATTAGGATCCTTGAAGGAATTGTTTGACATTTTGGGAAATAAGTTTATTGCTTTCTGTCTGTTAAATACAGTGGGCAACCTGCGGGTCTGAGAAGTGAAGCCAATGCTTAAGTAGCTTAAACTTGCATTCTTTCTAACAGCCAGCAGGGGGCGACTCCTCTGGTAGCAAAAGAAGTCTGATTGTATAGAAGTCTATGAGAAAATGACCCTACTTTTCATTTGATTTATTACCTCAGTAAACATTGTAAACATGAGTTTATGGTCTCAATCGCTAGTTTCAAGTCTTCTTCAATACAGCCTGATGTTCATTTAGTAAATTATGGTCCCATTTTGAGTCAAATAGACCATAAAGCAGGGGATACTTTAGGGCGAGGCTACCTTGTGATTGACAGGTCGCTACCTCTGCGTTGACCGGTCTGGGAGTTGTCTATGTTTTCGTCTTTGAACTTTCAAACCCTTTCACAGCGTGTTTTCCGTTCATGAAAGTTAATTATAACCTTTTTGCTCGCCTAAAAATGTTTTAGGCCGAACTCAAAGCTTCAAAACAATGACCCCGTTACTACGTCCACTTCTTATATACAGTCTATGCGTTAACCACATATTTAAGACTGTGACTGTAATCTGGGAGAAAAAAAGTTTTCCACAAAACGTAATTGAGAATGCAGTTTAGTTGAATGGGAATGTAATTTTGGAGTAGACAGGGTTGGCTTGGAAAGGGAGAGGTGAGGGGTATTGATTTGGTTGCAATCTGCAACCACACCATTAGATGCTACTAAATCCTACACACTGGTCCTTTAAGTTCATTGACTGCATCAGACTGATTTATTACAACTGTAAACATTGTGAGTTTATGGTCTCAATCACTAGTTTCAAGTCTTCTTCAATACAGCATGATGTTCATTTAGTAAATTATGGTCCCGTTTAGAGTCAAATAGACCATAAAGCAGGGGATGCTTTAGGGCGTGGCTACCTTGTGATTGACAGGTCGCTACCACGACGTTGTCTGGTCTGGGAGTTGTCCGTGTTTTTGTCTCAAAGTTTTGACCCTTTCACAGTGTGATTTTTTTTTAATTTTTTTTTTTGGCCGCCTAAAATTGTCTTATTCAGCGTTAGGTTGTACTTAGCGCCACCCTCTCATGTCACTTCTGGCTGCAAGAAAAACAAGATGGTGACGGCAAAAAAACAAAATGGCGGCAGCTAAAATGCTGCACTCGAGGCTTCAAAACGGTAGTCCACAAACCAATGGGTGCCGTCACAGTGACTACGTCCACTTCTTATATGCATCCAATGGTTAAATACAAAGCTACTCCCAGCAGCTGATTATCTTAGCTTAGAATAAAGACCTGAAACAAGGTTCTCATTCTCAACTGTTGGCAAAAAAAGCAAAGGATTAAGTGTTGAACTATTTCTTTCAGAATATTTTAATTACTGGCAACAGAAACACTTAAATTCCATCCATGCTCATCCATTGTCACAGTTACTGAAGTGGGGAGACAGTCTAATGCTAATTTAAAGTCATTAAAGACTTTTAACAACTCATGGTAAAATTTCTAAACCCCTCGCTAGAGAAAGCAGGGAACACTAGATCCTGCACATCATGAAAGACTACTCATTCATCTGCCCTGCCTTGATTTACATCCTGCCACAACCAGCTGCCAGGGCCATTTTGTGTTGGAGTGTTTGGAGAGCTTAGGGGGGGGGGCGGGGGGCGGGGGGCTGGAGGACTGTTGAAGGCGTTTTAGAAAAGGTCTATGTTCTTTTAATGTGACGGAAATCTGAACTCGAAAAACCTCCCCTCAACGACATCCTAGCTTTGACCAAGCGCTCCTGTTTTCAGGCCACAGAGTGAAGGAAGAGACTTGTGGCCAAGTGTCAGCAGGTTCCTGTAAACATATATAAATGCCTTATACACTCGCCGCTTTATGCCGGAGGCAGCGAGAGAAAAATGAGGTCTGAACTGTGACTCGTGTGTAGGAGGGAAAAAGATTGTACGCCGGGGATGGTTATACCATTGAAAAGAGGAAATGAGGGTGAGGGTGAAGGAGAGAGGGAAAATGGGGTGAGCGAGAGAGGTTTCCTAAGCTAATAAAATGCTCCGAGGGACGGAAGCTGCCAGCCAGCATTCCTGTGCCATTAGATAAGTTAGCTCACTGCAGCCTCCAGTTTCTCTGCAGTGCTGAAGTGGCAAGCTGAGGTCACCACCGGGGAGCGAAGGGGGGGATGGTGGGGGCAATAAATTCACAATGTTTTTGTGCACGGTCGTTGCTCCTAATCCTCTGAAGCTGTTTGCTTGATGATTTACTTGTGCAATTTACGTGCAAAAGCTGCAAATTATCATCTGCCTCTACCCTGCTGTCCACTCTGCGCTGTGATTATTTGCATTAACATGAATAGTATTTTACTGCAGTCGGATGTGTACAAAAAAAAGTGCAGGGTTTCAGTTTAGCGATACGAATGTGCATACTTGTGACATTTTAATGGCAAGCTGATGAAAAGTATTTTGGTGTCTTGAGGAGAAACATACTTAGAGAGTCGTGTGATCTTCTGGAACTAATTTTAGATTTTAAATGCGAGGTCAGGTGTCAGGTCGGATTGTGTAGCTCACACCGAGTGCTACCAAATTCACACTAGCCAAATGGCAACACAGGAGCTTCTAAGTGTGACAGATTGCAGCAATACCAGTGAAGTCAAGGAGCTTCTCTCGCGCACTCAGTTACAGTCTGTCAAACCGAACCGCTCACGTTGAATTGGTTTAACCCAAGAGCTTGTTTGTTTGTTTTTAAGAAGCTGTAGGAGTAGATCCATACTCTCCCCAAGGTGGTACATTTCTGCGCTTGCAAAGTGAGATAGAGGAGTGCAAAAAAATATTTGCCTCCAAATAATTCTCCTTCGGGGAAATCGCCTGCACTGTGAGATGGCTTATTTAAATGGAGAGGGTGTTCAGCGAATATTCCCCGGTAACCTCAGTGTGATCATTCTTAGTGAGACCTTCTGCCAGTATCTTATACAGGTTCTACAATGCTGACTGCAGTCGAGTCTGTTCCAAGTCATTTAGGAGATATCACTGTCTTGCCCCTACGGCTTTACTGTGTGAAGAAGATTAAAAAAGGATCTTTGACTTGTATAACTGTCTTGCATGTGACACCCTTTAGCAAAGATTAACGCACTGATGCAGCAGCCACGATGCACTTTTTGCACACATAGACAATTATATATGAATCTCACTGTAAAACATTCACTGATGTGCATTATTTGCCTAGTTGACACAAAATAAATGACCTCTTTGTTTCCTTGTCTCACAGGCATGCTGGTGGTCAATGTTACTTGGAGAAACAAGACATATGTGGGCACTCTGTTGGACTGTACACGGCATGACTGGGCTCCCCCCAGGTAAGGAGCATTTCCCTGTTTGGTTTTTATTTTAACTGGAGAAAGCAAGGGAGACAGTGATATTCAAAGGTGCTAATGATAACATTCAGCCACTAGATGTCGCACTCTCCCTCCCCCGTTCCATTGCATTCACTTCACAACAAGCCGTTGCCAGTTCTTTGCACAACCTGCATATTTTATGGTCGAGTGGAGTGAGACTCAGACAGTCATGTCAAGTGATGAATCTTTAGTGGTAAAGTAAAAGTCATTTTGCAACTTGTAGCTCGAGGCCTACATTAGGCTCCTCCCCCGCTGTTCTAGCAGCGGAGTATCGTAAAACACACTTAATTCAAACTCGACAGAAACAAAAGAAAACTCACCAAAACCATCTCGGTTAGTCTTTTTCAATCGGCCACCAACTTCTAAATCCCCTCTGAGGGAACTATAACGTTAAGTAATTGGACGCAACCATCACTAATGCTAAGATGCTAACGTAGCTTTTCAGGGATTGAAGCTGTTATTTTTCTCATTTTGAAAATCTAACCAGTGACAACGCATAAGTTAAGGTTGTAAGGAATGGTAAATGCTAAGTGGACTTGCATTTATATAGCGCTTTTCTAGTCTTCCGAACACTCAAAGCGCTTTACACTACATGTCAACATTCACCCATCGACACACACATTGATGACAGAGGTTGCTAAGGTGGCAACTTTGCCCATCAGGATCTAATCTAAATACTCATTCGCGAACCGATGGCTATGCCTTCAGGAGCAATTTGGGGTTAAGTGTCTTGCTCAAGGACACATCGACATGTGACCCAGAGCAGCCAGGGATCGAACCACCGACCTTCCGATTGGTGGACAACCTGCTCTACCCTCTGAGCCACAGCCGCCCTGTAAAGGATTATTGCTGTTCGTTGATGTTGGTTTCGTTTTAATATGCTGAATTGTAATTTTATGGTTTATTGTTGTTTGCACAATTAAGCTAAGATGGATAGAATCTGCACTCGTTGTTGTTTTCTGTTTTATAAACTAAAGCTACACAAACCTTTTGCCTAGTATCTGCACTACAAAGAATTTACTGTCACACACGGTAGTTGTAAATGTCAAGGTAGGAAAAAAAAGTCCATGAATCATTGATGCACTCTCTCTATCCAAACTGCACTTGGTCTCTTAACCTTTTCATATTCTGTGTGATATGAATCTGCTGTAGTAGCATCAGCTCAAGGATATACGGCCTAATGCACAAACACGCACGCTTGTGTGCAGCTGGACCCTCCAAGTACATGTTAGCCTTTATCTGGAGTCTGGGGAAGCAGGATTCATTGGCAAACGGCTGATGTCCCAGGAGGAAGTAGTGGAAATAGAAAGCTACTCTAACAAGCCAGATTGCAGAATCCAATTATTGGACTAATAGCTTTTCCTCAACACTGTATAACATTCGCTATCACAAAGGCTGCAATTTCTTAGATCGGTGTTATGTGGGCGGTAGCTTAAGGTGTTTGCAATTCCTGGATATTTGCCTTTGTTATGCAAAATACACAGGTTGTGTAAAATACATTGCCAAGCACTTGCTTTGATTTAGGGCACCTGCACCGAATCTAAATGTAAATATAAATCTATATTTGAAATGCATGGTTAAGTGCAATAGAAAAAAAAATCAAGATTAAAGCATTGCTAATGGAAAACAAGGAGAGGCTGTATCACACTAATGTATCACAGTATATCACAGTAATGTTCAGTAAGTGAGGTTTGCACAGTAAGTGAGGTTTGCTGGGCTGTATTTGGACCAAGATAGTCTTACAGTTTGCAGCACGACTACATTAGGGACACACCATGAATAATTCAGAAAGCTTTCAACGGGCTGAATATAAACTTGGGCTTGTAATGAGTCTAAATTCCTCTACCACTGCCAGACTATGGATGCATTCACATCCCCTGCTGGGGTTGAAATTGTTTGGAGAGACTCATAGAGGAAGCTGTGAGTCATACCAGCCCAGTGTCTCTCTTTGTCACAGATTGCTAACCTTCACTGCTGTGCTGAAAGATAATTACATTACTGTTATGGAGAGATAAGGCCAAACTGCTATTTTAAGTATTTGAATGACTCTATGTTTTGATTACAAAGCAGCAAGAATGTTCACTGCTGTCTTTTCAAATGATGTTTACATGCCTTTGAGTTGTCATGTGGTTCTGTTTGAAGTGCTTACTCACATACAGTGCACAAGATATCAGATTGGTTTGTTATGAGAGGACAGGGACAGAACAATGGGGTACATATTTTGATATCATTGCCACTGTTTATTATGGCTTCTGGACTCAAAAGGACTTAAACTCCAGAGTATTGTCATCATTGATATTACTGTTATGACTTAATTTCAGAATTTCCTATGAGACGATGTGTAATTGGGACATGTAATTTGACATGCCTATACAGTAAATAACAGTGAAGAACAGACAGACTTTAGAAAGGCCGAGCACAGAAGTAGCCTCGTACATACGTCTTGAATAGAGATGAACAATAATGTCTTCAAAAGTGTAGCTATAAAGGCCTTTAGAGAGCGTTACAGTTGCCAAAAAACAGAAATTTTTTCCTTTTACCTTGAGAATCAAATGTTTTGATTCTGTGTGGTTACCCAGCAGATAATGAGGGTAACAGAAGTTCACACAGTAGCTGTGAAACACATCTGGACCTTCCAGATACAAGTGTATTTAACAGAAGATCACATTACACACAAGTGTACTCTCTATTACACTTAAAACAATTGCAGCACCAATGACAATGTAGGTGTGATATTAAAGGAGTTAAATACTTATTGGCATTATATTATTCAGTCCCCACAGCAATATTAATTTAAGAATGAATGAGTAGCTGAATTGTATCATTTCAGAATCTAAACTAAAGAGCTGAGTTGTATTGAAATCAACCATCAGTAATTCTTACACGTGATTTTTGCCACTACTGCAGGTTTTGTGAATCCCCTACAAGCGATCTGGAGATGAGGAATGGCCGTGGTCGAGGTAAGCGAATGAGACCGAATAGCAACACCCCGATCAACGAGAACAGCAACTCATCAGACAACAAAGGCACCGCCAACAACAAGACGCGTGCCGCCTCTAACAGCAAGGGCCGGAGGGGCAGCCAGACGCCATCAGAGCGCCGCACGCCGCCTAACAGCAACACAGAGGACATCAAGGCCAGTCCCTCCTCAGCTGGAAAACGTAAGACCAAACCAGCCTCGGACATGGAACCCAATTCCAGCTCAGAGGACACCAAAGGCAACAAACGTATGCGGACAAACTCCAACAGTGGAGGGGTGGGACCAACGGGTCTCCCCATTCCTTCTATTAAGACTGAGCCACTTCCACCTCCCCTTGATCGCACCTGCCCCTCTCCAGTTCTTATTGACTGCCCACACCCGAACTGCAACAAGAAGTACAAGCACATCAATGGTCTCAAGTACCACCAAGCCCGTGCCCACAATGATGATGACATAAAGTTGGAAATAGACGGAGACAGTGAATATGGAGAGGACTCGACTCTCCACCCTGAACCAGGGAACTGTAATGGAGCGTCTATCTCTCAGAAAGGATGCTTGTCTCCAGCTCGTTCAGTTACTCCAAAAGGCAGGAACTTTGATGCTCAGAGTCCTTCCCCATCTCCTGGCAAGTTTGGTTCAAAGCAGAGTAAAAAGAAAATTGCTGAGACAGATGCAGAGATGGGAGCTACCCCGATGGACGGGTGTGAAGATGGGCCATGCCTCACTGATGAGGCCAGTAACGATGGTATAGATGATAAGAGAGGATCAGACAAGTCTAAAAAGGCTGGCACAAAGGCTGATAAAATGGCCCAGAAAAACATGAAGTCACCACGGCCCGTTGGCCCTGGCTCGACCGCATCCCAGCAGGTGTACCCTTTTCCTCCTGGAAACCCAAATTCTTCCCCGGGGCTTACCCCAATGATACAAGGGATTCCCAAAAGTCCCCAAATGAAGGGCACACAGCCTAAACCCCCTGCCATTGGAGATCCTGCCTCAGGTAGCTCCAAAGACAAGAAGAAGAAAGACAAGAAGAAGAAAGATGGTGGGAAGGAGGCTGACAGCCCCAAGCCTCCGGGAAAGGGAGGGAAACTGGAGGAAGCAAAGCTTCCATACGCTGAACCTCCTGATCAAGGAAATAAGGGGGAAGGACTCCTCAATGGTTCCTCAGATCCTCATCAGAGTCGCTTGGCCAGTATCAAGGCTGAGGCTGACAAAATTTACAGCTTTTCTGACAATGCCCCTAGCCCATCCATTGGTGTAGCCAGTCGGATAGATGGCAGTGGGATGCCACAGCCTCTCACGCCACTTCACGCAGCGAACCAGAATGGTGCCGACAACTCTTCAGTCAAAACCAATAGCCCAGCATATTCAGACATTTCAGATGCTGGTGAGGATGGTGAAGGGAAACTAGAAGGCGTCAAAGTCAGGTCAGAGGACCAAGCCGTCAGGGAAAGTGTCAAAAAGGCACTCTTTCCAAACCAGACACCCAGCAAAGAATCCCCGTACTATCCCGGCTATGAGACCTATTACTCACCCAATTACGTAAATCCCAGTCCTGGTGGGCCCAATCCAGGCACGCCGGTGGTTGAAGGTCAGGTTAAGATCAAAAGGGAAGAGGACCTGGACCAAGCTGAGGAAAAAGTCAAGGTTGAGGTTCATGAAGACCGCAAACCTGACATCAGTGCTCCTGGCCAGCAGCAACAGCAGCAACAACAACAGCAACAACAGCAGCAGCAGCAGCAACAACAGCAGCAGCAGCAGCAGCAGCAGCAGCAGCAGCAGCAGCAACAACAACAACAACAACAACAACAACAGCAACAACCGCAGCAGCAACCCTCAGTCATCCAACAGCGATCCAACATGTACATGCAACCTCTTTACTACAACCAGTATGCTTATGTCCCCCCATATGCCTACCACCCCGATCAAGCCTACCATAACCACTTGATAAACACCAACCCAGCCTACCGGCAACAGTACGAGGAGCGGCAGCGGCAGATGGCTGAACAGCATCGCGCTGAGAAGAAGTCAGACATAGCCATAAAAGAACGAGAAGCCTCCATGAAGGAGGAGTGGAAACAAAAGAGCCCAATGCCGCCAAGCCTCTCCAAAGCCTCCAGTCAGTCAGACCTTGGAAAGACGCCGCAGCCCACGAGCAAATCCAGGGACTCACCCTCTGAGCCCTCCTCCAAATCCATGGGGAGCATAAAGGACGACCCAAAGTCCCAGCAAGCTGAAGGGCTAAAGATGAAGCTGACCGAAGGGGGCCACCATGGAAAGGAAGACTCCAAGCAAGCACTGGAGTCCAGAGGTCAGGCAGGGATGGAGCAGGCCATGTGGTACAGACAGGTAAACACCAATCTAGCATAACAGTGTTTGAATATATGCTTGTGAATCTGTTGTGAGAATGTTTTAGAACCGTTAAGATAGAAAATTAGACGCAGAGTCCCTTTTACTCGCCAGTTGTAGCTACACGTTTTGACAAATAAACGCAGATCTCAATTAAACGCCCGGTAAATGTTGTCAATATGGACATGTTACACATTGTTAGATCGGTTAGATTCTCCACAATTCAATCGTCCAGTTCATTTTACGGAAACCATGAGCACCAAAGTATTATTCAGATTTATGTTGCTGTTGATTGTTGCTAGATCGCCCGTTTGGTGCGTGCCTCCCTTAGTGTTTTTCGACCAGTGAAAATGTAGTTTTTGAAAGGATAAACACCAACAAATATGGATAGAAGCAGAGTGTTTCGTTGGATGGAAGCATGTTGTGAATTTTCGAAATGCTAACATCGATCCTTTTTCAATAAATGTTGACTTTTGGACTGAAGACGGAGACTATTACAGTCAGAGACGCTGAGCACCGCATAGCTCGTGTGTAAAAGAGAGAGATAGAAAGAAAGAGAAGGCACACAATGTTTCTGTAAGTTGTTCATAATAATAATTAGAATGTCAACGTTATTAAGCTTCTAAGCTTCAGTACAGCGGTAAACAATAGAGACATATAAAAAGTGGCGACTCCTTACCTTTGAAGCGGTCATAAAGTTTGACGAGTGTGTCCATTCCTCGATTATTTCTATTCCTTTTGTTTGTAAGGGTCCACCAATCAAAAGAATCAAAACTGTTTTTCATTCAAAATTAATCCAAGTTGTGAATTTTGTCATGGGAAGTCCACTACAAAATAAAGGTGTCCCCACCTTTTTCTATTTTCACCCCTTTTCGGCTCGTCCCTAATTTGCAGGTGGGTTTCAACAGGATAAAGAGAGGTGTTGTGTCGTTATACCGTTGCCGTAAAACGAGCGTCGTTAACTGTCTCGGAGCTGCTAAATCAAATGAATGATTTATAACTTATATGTTATTCGATAGCTTAATTTTTATACAAGTGATATTCATACTGGTTTAATTAATCAGTTTGATAGTATTTCCCATCTTTGCTGAGCATGAGTTTTGTGTGAAAGGAATTAAAGGCCTGTCCCATATAGACGCCTGTCCCAAATATACGCCGGTTGAGTTCAGTGATTGAAGCAAATAAAAGCCCGGGCTATTAATTGCAGTGTTAACGGTATTTCAATATGCATATGCTGATTTGTACTGACTTGGACCTTCTTTCCCGCCTTCAGCAGTACCCCGAGAGCCAGAAGCCCCAAGCGGAAGACGAACACCAGCAGCAACAACCTCGATGGAAAGATGAAAGGGACAGAGAGCGGGAACGGGATCGTAAATTAAAGGATGACAGGCCCCGGCCCAAGGACAGTCAAAGTGGGCCCAAGGAGGACGGCAAAGAGGGCAGTGATCCCAGAATCACTTCCGAGGACCACCGGGTCATGAGCAAAGACTCTCGTTCTAATCCCCACATGCAGTTCTCATCACCACTAGCACAGCACCAAGGCTACATGCCCTACATGCATGGTTACCCCTATGGACAAGGCTATGACCCCAACCACCCTGGATACAGGGGCATGCCCTCAGTCATGATGCAGAATTACCCAGGTATGACATTAACTTAACAAATATATGTAAATAGTAGGGGGTTTTAATACACTCCTAGCGAAAAATAATATGCAATATGAAAAATAATTCTATTATATCCTTTTTGTTAATTAGTTTGAACTTATGGCTCGTGAGTTTAATCATTTAGTGCACGTCATCAATGGTTTCTTTTGGTCAAATACATGCCAGACTAGCATGAGCACTGCTTTAGAATGATGATAAAGCTGTTGGCAATACCTACATTTTAAGGTCTGTACTAAGATAGAAAGGCAAACAGAGTCAACATGGCTTGAAGAATTTAATGTCTCGTACTGCTTTTTGAAAACACAATGGCTCTACGGATTTGTTATTGCAGCTTTAGATTGTGTATCAAAACTGTATGTGCCGGTCTCAGCAGGATCTCGGAGTGTTTTTGTGATTATTTCATTCAGAACTGACTCAGATGTAATTTGCAGCAATTTTGGTGTGGTTTTACTAGAAATTGCAGTTATGTTTGAAAATGGTAAAACAGCATGAAATAATTGCGATGATTTGGTGGAGCTTGATGGGGGCAAAACGCAGCATGGGAGTAATCTGCATGGTAGTTTGATAGGTCAAGTCAATCAGGGATTGATTTTGTGGTTCTGAATTGGTATTATTATATGTGGAAAATTTACATATACTTGTAAAACTGAAGTCATCCTTCCATTCTTAAATGGCCAGTGTGTAGCATGTCAGAGGATCTATTTGCAGAAATGGAATATAATATTCAAAACTATGTTTTCATTAGTGTTTAATCACCTGAAACTAAGAATTGTGTTTTCTTTAGCTTAGATTGAGCCCTTCATATCTATATAGGGAGAGGGTCCTCTTCACGGAGTCCACCATTTCTACAGCAGCACAGAACGGACAAACCAAACACTGGCTCTAGAGAGAGCATTTAGTGTTTCTACATTACCTGAAGGCCACCGTAGTTCTCCGACATGTTTGTGAAACTGCGGTAAGGTGAGCCGCAGAGTGCAAAACCGTGGTACCGGCAGCCGCCGTCTGACTTCCGTTGCTCCTAAAGTAGTGTTATTATGGTAAGGATGACCTCTGAGCAAGGCGAACAGCGTTACCACGGTTTTGCACTCGGCGGCTCACTTTACCACAGTCTTGGAAAGGGAGGAGTGAGAGGAGGGGTGCTCAGTTGGTTGCAATCTGCAACCACACCACTAGATGCTACCAAATCCTACAAACTGTACCTTTAAGTTTTGTTGCAGAAATATTGAAGGGGTTGGCAAAATCCACAAATTCCTGGATCAAATTCCTTATATATGTAGCCCAAAGAATAGTATATGTGTATACTAAATGTGGAATAGATAAATAAATACTCAAGTTTTTATTACACCAACATGGCTGCTGATTCACCAGCAGACATGGCAACTGTACTATTGATAGCTTGCAAGGAGAAAAATGGTGGTCTTAAGCCACGTTCCTTGAAATGAAGTGAAAATGCTACATGTTGTAGTTGTGGTCAACCCCATTGCAATATTTACGTGTGTTTTTTTTTTAATTTTCAAGATCAAAATGATCCCATGTTGAGAAAATATGCTGCTACTAGACTGTTAAATGTCAGTACCTGGATTTTAAGTAGTTGATGTGACATTTCGTCCAGAAGTCAAAATGGACTAGTTGGTGACCTGAAATCAATTGTTAACTATTCAGCTTGATTGATGTGAGCATTAAAGAAGAATAGTCAATCATCAATTGTCCCATTTGCTTTCCACAAAAACCTAATTTTGAACCATCGATATTCTTCATCACTCTCAGGTTCGTACCTTCCTGGAGGCTATCCGTTTTCTCCGTATGGCAGCAAAATGGCCGGAGGTGATGAAGGCGGCGACAAATCTCGCGCCAGCCCCACTGTCACCAAAACGGCGGCGGACTCCAAAGCCCTGGATATCCTGCATCAGCACGCCAGCCAGTACAAGAGCAAATCCCCCACAGTAGGTGACAAGCCGCCCCATGAGAGGGAGAGGGAGCAAGACAGAGGAGCCGGGGGAGAGCGAGATCGGGAGAGGGAGCGCGAGAGGGAAAGAGAACGAGACGTGGACCGACCACGTTCCTCGCCCTCCCAGCGCATCATGCCCTCTCACCACCACCTGGGATACCCCCTGCTCTCAGGGCAGTATGACCTGTCCTACGCCACAGGTCAGTCCTCCCATCTCTGCTGTTTGACAATAGATTCACGACACTGAATGTTATGTACTTAATAAGGTACTATATATGTAAAGTAGATTAATGCCAGTTAGATTAAAAAAGCTCCACAGTGCAGAATATTTACTGTAAGTAGATGCAGACTGTTAAATTAGCAATCAGCCATCTAAATTCAGAACCTAAATAGGAATTTTCCAACTCGCCATAGGTCTCTCCTCATCCGCTATTGTTGCCAGCCAACAAGCAGCAACCCCCTCCCTCTACCCACCACCGCGGAGGTGAGAACGGTAAGTCCCCCTTAGTTGGAGAGACAAAAGACTGATGGTGAAAACAAAACACAAACTGACAGCAGTGTTTGCAAAAACCCAACAAATGCAGGTGGCAGACGTCGTGCTTCACATGCAACAAAAATATATAGGTTATGAGCACCGGCACAGATGATACAACCGGTTGTTTCTTTGTCCTGGGTTTATTTGATTTGAAGAGAAAAGAACACGCTGCTCTCTACCACATTTTCTGTTGCCGACTCAGAGGCAGCAACCTGTAAAGAAAACAAATCCTGGCCAAACAAAGCCCTCGCTACTCTGCTGCAATCTAGCACAATATGCAGTGCAGCATTTAGCCCCTTAGCTCATCCATCCTAAGTAGGTCCTCTGAGGACAAGTGGATCACAGTGTTGATAATAGAGACGTGGAATGAGCCCGCCAAGGCGCCAAACCAGAGCAGCCTGCACTGACATCTAGTGGCAGCTCTTTGACATGACATTTGATAAATAAATGATTGGTGTTGATTCAACTTTATGGTCATTTTGGAGGATGCAGTTTGCTGTTCAGAGGTGATTCAATTATTCAGCCTACCTTCATTGATATAAATGGGGTGGAGGAACTTGATAATGGTGTCACATTTTATTTTTTTTACCAGTTTTATATTGTATATGGACATATACTAGGGATTCTTTTATTTATTTATTTATTTTTAGATTTTATTTGAATGCCCTTCCTCCCCCTTTTAATTTATTTTTCTTATTTATTTATATTATTAGGACATTTTGCGTTATTGTTGTTATGCCTTGTCTGTCCATATGTGCGTTGGGGTTTGTATGTATTGTACGATATAACTAAAAGACAATAAATACAGTTTAATAAATGGGTGGACAAAATAATACAAAGTCAGTATAATGTAATTCAGCTAAAAAGCACCACAAACTACATCCTCTAAAATAATCATTAAGTTGAATCAACACCTCTCTAGAGCAGATTGAACAAAAACTGAACATTATATCCTTCATGAAAGTGCAATTTATTACAGGTCTGTTGTACATTAGTTTTAGCTAATAGGTGTAAACTGGTAACTGAGTTTAGGTTAAAGATTGAATACGTTCAAATTAATAACACCCAGTAGTGGAAGGGGTATTCAAATCCTTTACTTAGAAATAACACACAAATATATTGCATTACAAGTTAAAGTACAGTGGTGTTATCAGTAAAATGTACTTCAAGTATCAAAAGTAAAAGTGCTCATTATGCAGACCGGCCCCTTCCAGAGTGGGACGTTAATGTATACATTATATTATTGCATTACTATTATAAAACAGTGTTTTAATGTTGTAGTTGGTCAGAAAATATGTTTTATGTATAAAAGCATCACATTTTTTAAGATCATATATTTTTGTTTGTAAAATATTAATCTATAAAGTAACTAGTACATATGGTTCTCAAATAAATGTGATAGAGTGAAAAGTACAATTATTCAGTAGTAAAGGTGCTATTGATAACTTTGATAACATTCAGCCACTGGATGTCTCATTCTCCCCCGTTACATTGCATTCACTTTACAACAAGTCGTTGCCAGACACTTACTGTCAATCTCAGCCATTTATCTGTTTTTTCCACACTAACTTACGACGCAGAGATACCACGTGATACCAACGTTGTTTTACTATTGACTCACAAGACTTGTTAGAAGTGTGAACCGAACGTCAGATATCTTCCATAAATATAAACAAAACATAGATTTTTGGACCCGCCAAGATTTTAAAAATTATTAATTCACAGTCAAATAATTTTTTTCAGGAAAAGTCCTACTTTTATTTGGCACCTTTCTAAAACCTCTGTGGATGTGTTATTTTTTTTAAATTATTTGTCTACATAAAAATGTTACCAATAAGACCTTTAAGTAACCTAAAGTGAAAAACGTCAGAATTGATCTTAAGTACAGCACTGCCTGCCTCGTACAGAGAAGAGTTACAGAAGTGTATAAAGCTTTTATGAATCAGCACCATGTGATTTCTGTATTTTATGTAAATGATAAAGTGATCTGGTAATAAATAAGTCTTTCTTTCTTTCCCAGGCAAACCTGACCGTCACACCTCAACCCTGCAAAGATTCATGTGACTGGCTCATGTGAGAAGAGAATCTCCCGGGTGTTACCTTTTAGACATCAGTTGAATGGTGTTTCTATATTTTTAGTTCTTCTGCCCCGAGGCTCGGCAGATTGTCGTTTTTTTTGTCCTCCCCTCGTAAATGACCCCAAATTTTCCCAGACCTTGGACTATAACAGGACTGATAATAACCCAGGTTCAAAGCCATCACTCTGCCTCACCACGCAGAGGAAACACCAACCCGCTGATTATCTAGTCTTTGCACTGTCAACAAATACAATGCAAGAAGAGACTATTGGACTGCCAGAACAGCTTTTTTTGTTGTTGTTTTTTTTTCTTTCTTTGACTGCATTGTTTTTTGTCACGCAGAAAGAAGTTGGCAGGGGATTTTGATGAGTTGGGTGGCTGACGGGAAAGGGGAGTCAAACTAAATTAAAGACTGAAAAGAAAAAGTGAATCATATTGAAATGATTTCAGCTCTACGTCTTTGGCTTATTGTATGCCGTGAAACAACAGTATATCCTTAACTTGACAAATGTTTGGCTATATTTCGTGGGGGAGAGGGAATATGGCAACAGCTGCTTTCTTCAGAGACTTGAGAGCCTGAGACTGAAGTTTTTTTCATTTTTCCATCATCATTGTCAATTCCCATCCTCTTCGAACCCTCAGTTCTTGTTTCAGGGATGATGTCGTCATGTTTTTTGCGAAGGGACCGCACACACCTCAATGGAGAATAAACACTATTCATGTTTTCTTTTCTCGGTAATACTTCACCTCTGCTCCATATCATTGTGTTCATCCTTGAATGTGTCTGATGCTGGTATGAGTCCTGTTTTTCCTCACAAATGAAAGGGTCACATCTGTCGTTACGCTCAAGACGGTGAAGCCACATCAGCAAGCGATGAATTTACTTGGCGTTGTCGTCACCACGTTTGGCCACTTGTTGATGTTTTTACTGTAAGGTTGTGCTTCGTTCAGCTCGCCACGTTTTGATTTTCTGTAAACAATGTGAAATCTCACTCAACTCATGTATTTTTCTGCTGTAATATAGACTTTTAGCCGACTTTTTTGTGCATAAATGTTTATATTTATCCCAGCACGCAACTGTTTAAAAGCTGTCACTGTTAAATAGCTTTCAGCCTTCACAGCGTTTAACATTATGTGCTCAGATCATTGTTTCCCAGCTGTGCTTCTTCTTCGCCCCAGCTTTGATTGTCTTGCTGCACTTTTTTCTTTTTTATTCTCTTGGCCTCTACTTTTTTCAAAAACACATCACAAGCTTGGTTCACATTCATCCCAACATGCACCGTGCAATTAGACTGGATCCAGAACTCTGAATCGCTCCACATCTCAGATCTTTCTCAGCGATTCAATGTGCAACTCAAACTGAAAAATAACATGGTAAATCAGTTTGATTTTCAGGCTCTCAAAAAGGGCAAAATGTTCTCTTGGTGCTTCGCTTGCTCCTGTGGCTTCACTATAACACACGTTCACCTCGGACAGTCGGCGTGGGTTTCTTACCAGCGGCGAGCTTTGGATCGACTGGGCCAATGAGTCTGATGCCTCAGACAAACTGCTTTCTTTGTTCAGTTGCCGTCTGTGCTGTTAGGTCAACATACTGGCACATTAAACATGAGAGCATGAAACGAACCCCCCAAAAAAGCTTTCAGCTGCTACTGTTACATGAACCAGTCTGATGCAGACCATGAACTTAAAGGACCAGTGTGTAGGATTTTGTGGCATCTAGTAGTGAGGTTGCAGATTGCAACCAACTGAATACCCCTCTCCCCTCCTTTTCCAAGCCAACCCTGTCTCCTACAAAATTACGTTCCCATACAACTAAACTGCATTCTCAATTACGTTTTGTGTGAAACTTTTTTCTCCCAGATTACGATCACAGTTTTAAACCGTTTTAAACATGAGGTTAACGCATAGACTAGATAGACAACCAAACGCTGAATAAAACATTTTTAGGAGAGCAAAAAGGTTATAATTAACTTTCATGAACTGAAAACACACGGTGAAAGGGTTTGAAAGTTCAAAGACGAAAACATAGACAACTCCCAGACCGGACAACGCCTTGGTAGCGACCTGTCAATCACAAGGTAGCGCCGCCCTAGAAGAAGACTTGAAACTAGCGATTGAGACTATAAACTCATGTTTACAATGTTTACTGAGGTAATAAATCAAGTTAGAAGTAGTCTCATTTTCTCATAGACTTCTTTACAGTCAGACTTCTTTTTGCAACCAGAGGAGTCGCCCCCTGCTGGCTATTAGAAGCGAACTAACATTACAAACGTTTTTGTGACACGTCAAAAACAAATATAATTCCCGACAAAATACATTTCCTTCAAAACGTAATTCACAATGCAGTTTTGTTGTATGGGAACGTAATTTGTTTTGAAGACGAGGCTATTCCAAGCGTGTAGAAGAACCTCCGGTGGTGTGCGGGTGTATTCGTGCCACCAAATTTCAAATTGCCACTTTAACGTAAAAACACAAACGGTTCTCTCTAGAGTCACTGTTTGGTTTGTCCGTTCCGGGCTACTGTAGAAACATGGCGGAGCAACATGGTGGACTCCATGAAAGAGGACCCGCTCCCTATGTAGACATGAAAACACGAAACTAAGAATAGTTTCAGGTGATTATACACTAATGAAACCATAATAATGAGTATTCCATTTCTGCTAATGGATTCCCCTAAATCCTACACACTGGTCCTTTTAAATGTAAAGAAGGGTGAGCCAGTGAAAAGCTCGGAGCAAAAGCTAACATGGTTAAAACAAGTGAAATGGGACCTTGATCACGCACACATGATAGAAGTATGAAGGCTCAAAGTTCAGCTGAGAAGAAGCACGTTGCTCGAGGCTTCCTTCTGGATCTCAAACTGTAAATTCACTTTAACTCTACAGAAAAATCGACAGTCAACGCGGCCCGTTCTACCAGAGGACCCTCTTGGCTTTAAATTACAGTTCTCTTGTACCTCAGGGGTTGGAAGTGAAATTCTATCCAGATGCTATTTGCATTGATTTGAGAGGGTGTCTGTTTATGGGTGAGTTTGTGCTCTGAGCTGGATGTGCTGCTGTAGTGGTTTCATTCATAAATGACAAATTGGCTCAGGAGAGGGACTTGTTAAAAGGTTTTATGCCACAACATGCTGTTGTGGGTTGTGAACAGTCTTTACGTTCCTCTAGAATATCGACCATGTTGACATAAAATTTAATTTCATTGATTTTTACACTTTTAATATTCCCATTGTCGTAGTTTTTTTCTCATTAAATACTGTATGTGATCAAAGCCACCAGTTAATCTCACGTCTAACACCCTCTGAAGTTGGACGTGGAGACGCGACTCACGATTAGGAAACGGCAGCAATTTCAATTTGAGGTTCTCGGACATTCCCAGTAAATAAGTTGACAGTTTCTCGTCCCCAACGGAAGTTTGCAAGATGGTTTATCTTTTTGACTTTTTGCGCATTTTTAAAGAAGAATGGCTGACGTGAAAAAGCTGAATGTGGTGGTGTTTGACTTGTACTTAATCTGTAAGGGTAATCTAGGCAGCTGTGATGTTGTCATTAAAGTCAGTGGGTTTTAGTACCAGCAGACTGCATACAGTACATATAGTTTTATCAGACAATGGTTGTGACAAGTGCATTTGTTCTCTCTCTGAGAGTAGTAATGTTATCTCAGTAGTAAGCAAAGCCCAGTGAAAAATCATATATACTGAAGTGTATGAAAAGCCAGAAAAAGTAATGTTTGCTATCAACATATTGGAAAGTGCTTGGCTCCTGTATTTGTTTCATGGTGAAGAGTATATTTATTGGCCAGCAGTTGTCTCAATTGGTGCCTAGTTGAACATTCTTCTGTGAAAAACACGGAGACACTTGCTCGTTTGTCCTTCTCCCGACCCGACCCGCCTCGCCTACTGTCACACAACCCCACCCAAACCCCCAAACCCCCAGAGTACCAGTTGTGGTGCTTGCAAGGATGTTTACAATGTCTTCATTTTCTTTCTGTGTGAGCGATTCAGAACTCTTCACCCTCTCCTCCTTTCTCCCTCCCTTCAGGAGTTTGTGTAAAGTGTACATTACCATGGTTCTTTTTTATACAATACTCTGTAACTTGCCTTTGTAAATTTGGGCTGGAAAAAAATAAATCTTTTTATGAGACAATCTGTCCTGGGAACTGCTCAATGGCTTCTGCTCTGTGGGATTAAGATGATATAATACTGTTAAATGATTCTAATTTCAGCTACCGCTGAGCACTTCAGTATGTTTGTGCAGGTTTTATCTTCCGATTTGTTCTCACCTTCAGTAAGCAGAATGTTTTTGGCATCATTGGGCAAAAATTCCATAATAACCTTTCAGCATTTTGTAATTCAAGTGTTCTGAGAGATAACTAGACTTCTGCACCTCCTGATGGCTCTGTTTTCAGGCTTTAAAACAATCTAGCCCGTGACAGGAGACTTTGACCAATCACAGGTCATTTCAGAGAGAGAGCGTTCCTATTGGCTGTTCGTTCAACGGAAACAGCTGTCAATCCCTAGCGAACTCCAATCAAACAGTCAAACTAGGCAGCGCTGATCAAATATGAATCAATACTCTGTTACTGTAATGCCTATTTCTGGCCTCACATGTTTTCAGAAACATCTTGTAGTGTACTGTTTAGCTCTAAAATGAGAAAGTTTTCTCCAGCTGGTGGGCGGTGCTTGGTAATTCCTCAATTTATCTCAACATGGCTGCCGGGTCACAAACGTTCTCATTTTACAGCTAAACAGTACGCTACAAAATGTTTCTGAAAACATTTGAGGCGAGAAATAGGCATTACAGTAACAGAATATTGATTCATATTTGATCAGCGCTGCCTAGTTTGACTGTTTGATCGGAGTTTGTGAGTGATTGACAGCTGCTCAGAGATGTAAGGCTCCAGCTCGGCTCTGATTGGTTGTTTTCTTCCGGTCTGTGAAATATTGCAGATGCAGTTAGGAGCACCGGAGGACAACGGAGAACACAGAGGCACTTGATTTTTTTCAGATGTCTCATGCACTACTGTCAGGATAAAGTGACCGTTTTATAAAAATACCTTTTTTAATCATATTTGCTCCAATTCTCCCCACCGCTGCCTTAAACCTGCTTTATAGATCTATCTTTTTACGTTATGGGACCTTTAAAGTTTTTAGTTTAAAGTCACCAGAAATAAGTGTCCAACATTGCCTTTTTTTATTAATATTCCTTTCCTGGAGTAGTCGAACATGATGATGCTGGAAATGCACTTTAGAATATGGAAGCTGCAGTGTGGCGTTTGGCCACAGGAGAGCAGTGTCTCTAAAGAGGCCACACAGTCTCAGCTGGAAACTGCTGACTAACTTCCTGTAGCTGACCAGGTTTGATTTAACACAATATACATGCCGTTTAATACAATATACAGTATATGCTGTTGTTGCTGTTAAGGAAAAACTTGTGCATCTGTGTGAAATGTAAGCTGTTTTTAATGTTTCAGTTTGAGGCAGTGTGTAGTCCTGAATCAGAAGAAAGTAGAATTGACACCTTTGATAATCAACTAATTTCTTAAAGTCTCCTTTTCTCAAAACTGTGTTTTATTATTGTTAACTTCACTGTGCAGAGTCTGTTTTCACATTCATCTGCTGAAGGAGGAACATTTCTCTGTGCTCACCTTAAAGGTGCTCCGTGTCCTGTAAACAAACATGTTTACATTCAGTGTTTCTCATCAAAACTCATTGTGTGTATCTTTGAGCTGGAGTACGTTTAATTCCTCATAAGATATTTGCAAAGTTGTTTTTTAAAAGTATTTTAAATCCAGCATTGTTTACATCCAGCTTGCAGTCTTCTTCCTGTCCTTTGGTGGTGCATTGCAGCATATCTTGGCGTGGTATCGCCACCTGTTGATCAGAGGAATAGCACATCGTAGCACTACTAGAGGTCAAAGACTCCACAGGGAGTTTAACAGTGGTGGAAAGTAACTAAGTACATTTACTCAAGTACTCTACTGAAGTACAATTTTGAGGTATTTGGACTTTAGTTGAGTATTTACATTTTCTGCTGCTTTGTACTTCTACTCCACTACATTTCAGAGGTAAATATTGTACTTTTAACTTCACTTATTTGATAACATCAGATACTTTCAAGACTCAGGTTAATAAATAAGTTATAATATTATTGTATATATTCCCCTGGGATTATATATATAGCTCCACATTTAGCAGCTGCAACATTAAAGTGATGAACACATGAATGCATCAGTAATTATAATCCAGTGGGATAATATATATTATTCTGCATAATGACTACTTTTACTTTTGGTATTTTAAGTATATTTTGATAATACTTCTGTACTTTTACTCCGGTAAAAATTGAAATGCAGGACTGTAACAGAGTATTTCCACACTGGTATTACTACCCCAGTGTACTACCCATCGCTGAACACGTATGTACTGTCTCAGCAGGATTTTGTGCCAGTTCATATCAGGGAGAAGGAGTAGATGTAATATTAAAGGTCACCTATTATGCAAAATGCACTTTTCCATGTCTTTTAAACATCAATATCTGTCCCCAGTGTGTCTACAGGCCACCATAGTATCATAAAAGACCATCCTCTCTCTTTTTCTCCTCCTCCGTTTGTCCGGAAATGGGTGTCGAAAAACGCTGCGCAGCTTTTCCTTCTCTTCTGACGTCGTTTGAGAATGCAAGCCATGTAAGGGTTTCCTGGTCGAACCAGAGCAGAACCTTCAGTAGCTGACCCCGCCCCACAGTGCGTCACTGTCTCTCCTCCTCAACCGAACTTGAGCAAAGTAGCTCCTACTGTTAGTCTGCAAGAACCAGCAGAACAGGCTTCATGTACTCCCATCATCTAAATATAACATGTTCATTCACAAAGGCTTTATGTAATTACACTGTTTAAACAGATGATATTTATATATTATATATATTTGATGTCATGCATGTAGCAGATTACAGGTAGTAAATAGTGACTTGTAAGCAACACAACACATTTCTGTTTCACAGTCAAACTTTATTTGAGTTGACAGATGACAATATTAATTATTCACAGCATTTGTAATCATCTCACCTGTTAGTTAGTTATGTTAACATGGTACAGGAGAAAGTCTTTCAGCTCTGGTAAACTATGGTAAGCTAAGCTCCGGTGGTCTGTAGTCATGGTAACACAGAGACAGCTACTACTGTAAATAATATACCATTACTCTGATCTTCCATACATTTATCTTTTAGCAGAAATAATGAACTGACTACTGTTTCACATCTTCTATTTTCCACCCTGATGGTCGCTGTGTTTACACACCGTCTCATAGCGGTAGCATGTAGCTAACCCGTTAGCATGTAGCTACATGCTAACGGGTTAGCTCTGTATCTCCATGTAAACAGAGCTAACCCGTTAGCATGTAGCTACATGCTAACGGGTTAGCTCTGTATCTCCCATCTGCTCACAGCTATCTGCTCTCAGCTATCTGCTCTCAGCTGTCTGCTCTCAGCTATCTGCTCTCAGCTGTCTGCTCTCCTCTGGGATGATTCTGTCGGTCATTTCTCACAGATGGATCTGTAAAGACAGACGTAAAACAGAGTGTATGTTTACGGTTTACAGAGTTGATGCATAATGTAAACACTGAGCTAACTAACAGAGATATAAATAGCATTATTTACCTGAGAGAAACCGTCAGGAAAACCTGGAATCTGGACCGCAGATGTTCATCATGTGTCGCCGATTTCTGATCAGATTCCTCCGGTAACGTGCGCTGGGTGAAGTTTCTGGTTTATGAACTTTAAAGTAGTTTATTTTACTCTTCTGCTTCTCTCTCCCTGCTCTCAGACCGTGAGGGGGGCGGGGAGTGTGACGCTGTGTTGTTGAGGACGTTTGATTGACAGAAAACGCTGACCAATCAGAGCAGAGTGGGAGGAGACAGGCTGTGAATCAGGGGTTTTCAGACAGAGGCTGAATTAGGCTCTGAGGCAGGCAGACTCAGGCTGCAGTATGAGAAGAATAAAGGTTTTTTTGAACATTGCAGCATGTAAACATGTTCTAGTGCAACATTAAAATACATCTATGAACCTGGAAATGAGCATAATATGTGACCTTTAAAGCTACAGACACAGAAATCAGCACTTTTGGAAATGGGCTGAAACAGAGGTTATAGAGACATGCTGGAATGCATGATCTGATTGTTTTTTTGAAAAAAAAACTTCAAAGACATGGTTTGGAGGTGTCTGAGACCTATAATAACTAGTTTAAATGGAGTATAATATGTGACCTTTAAGAATGTGTAAGTAGTTTATTGATTTTTTGTGTCAGACAGATTATTATTCAGTATATTTATATGTCTGGAGGGATCTTTTAGTCAATAATCGTGCAAAAATGCTGAATATTTGCTGGCATTAGCTTATCAAATATGAGACATTGCTGCTTTTTTCAGGTCGATACATCATTTTAAATTGAATATCTTTGAGTTTCAGACTGTTGATGAGACAAATTAAGCAATTTCAAGATCACTTTCAGGTCTGGAGAACTGCGGAGAGCATTTTCACTAATTTATGACTCTGTTTTTAGACTGAAGATTTGCCGCAGTAGATGGAACATTATCATTACTTGCATTAGCTGTGTTCGACCAGCTGTCAAACAGTCATCAGTTATCGTACACACTGTAGAAACTTTATCTGCGTCTGCTGTGGCATCCACTCCCATCAGTCAGTCAGGGTATTTTTAACTGGCCCTAATGCTGGTGAACTGAGAGCACGCTCTGTGCATTAGCATAATGCAACATCAGTGACAGGGACCGATTACGCTGGGGATGATTTTGTTGAGTGTAAATGTGAAATCTGATTATCCTCGATGGGAGGAGGAGGAGGAGGAGGAGGAGGGCCAGAGAGGGAAGGAGAGGGAGGGAGGGAGGGAGGTTGGCTGGAGGAGAGACTCAGAGCGAAGGAGGGGTTAAGATAGCAATGTGCTGAGCCAATGGCTTTTGCACAGAGCAGCTGGCTGGCATCAGGACAGGACAGGCCGCTCAGAGGAAGGATACCTCGAGGACGGCTCTTCTCCGCTCGCTGTAGGACGCCGAGGGTGACTTCCAGGAGGTGTTCATGGGATGCACTATCTACGCAGCCAGCCCTAAGGCCCTGCCCGCCGACGAGGCCCCAGGCCAGGACAGATACTACCAGCTCCCCCAATACCGCCACCCTCATGGTAACTGCAGTCAGAGGATAGCAGCCGGCAGAGCCAGGTCAGTCAGCACCACACACACACACACACACACACACACACACACACACACACACACACACACACACACACACACACACACACACACACACACACACACACACACACACACACACACACACACACACACACACACACACACACACACACACACACACACACACACACACACACACACACACACACACACACACACACACACACACACACACACACACAGGAAGCACTCTGAGCGTTTGGCATGCTTGTCTTGAGTTACACTGACGAGGTGGATCCAGGTGATGCTCAGTCGATGGCCCTCGTTACATCTCAACCAATCACAGACGAGGAGACGTTTGAACTGGGCCACTGGATGGAAAAGTCACTTTAATATCATCAAGATGTCCCTCATCATTTGTTTGTTTTTTTACATTAATTACATATCTAGAAAAAAATACTTAAAATGAAAAAATAAATAAAATTTAAATATATTAATTAAATTATATATAAATATAAATAAGATAATTATACAAGGAGATATTTCACCCTGAAGTCAGCGAAATAAATGCAATAAATGTAATGTAATGTTACTCTGAAGTGATATCTCCTGACTTTTTATTATTATTATTATTATTATTATTATTATTATGCAGTAGCTGTTAGGACATCCAGCTTGAGTATGCAATTTAAGTAATTTTTTTATATTTTATATTTTTGCTTCTGGGTATCAAATGGGTACATGCATATGGGGAAGACAAAACAAATGACGAATGAAAAACGGAAACCAAATGAAGGGAATAAATCACTGCTAAGATGTGCGAGCATGCCAGCTCGCTGCATCTACATATCCTCTTTGTCAGCAGTTTGAGATATTTTATCATGACTTTCCAGACTTCTTCTCTTTTACATATTATAAAATATAGTTTTTGCAGTTGGTTACACCTGCCGTTTGGACTGATTGGAACTCTGTTTAAAGAACTGTGACCTTATTTGATGCCATCTGCCGACCTCTCATCCAATATTTGGAGAAGATAACAAACAGAGTCTAATGCTATTTGCAGGTTTTTGTTATCAACATAATGTAGGATCCTTTGGTTTTATTTTAGGTGTCTATGTTGGTTGGGGTGGGCTTCTTTTATCTATTGTTCTTTCCTTCCCCTCTTTTCCTCTCCTGTGTTAAGAGAATGGTGTCTGCATTAGTTTTGTATATTCACTATTTATCTTTATATTGCAGTTGTATATTCACCAATAATTCGTACATTTGTATATTCGCTAATGATTTGTGCATACTGACTCCACTCTCAATAAAAATGTTTAAACAGCAACAAGAAAAACCCACAAAGAATCAGAATCAAAATCAGTTTTATTGGCCAATTATGTGAACATATCCCAGAAATTAGACTTTTTTTTGCTCTCAATGTACTTACACAGAAAAAGACATACAGCTAAAAACAAGGACAACAAAGCTGAACAAGGTAAACAAACATATTTGACGGTGATGATATTTACATGTTAAAGGTGCTCAATATGAAACTCAGACCATTTCTATTGCCTCCGCACGGCTCTCAACATGGCGACGGCTGAGCCGACAGCCGACAGCTAACGGTGCTAACAGCGATAACGGTGCTAACAGCGGCAACACTGCTAACAGTGTTAACCGGAGGGTGGGAGCTACGTTTCCTAAACGACGCAACGTCGGTCGGGACGGCGTTATCAGCTGTAACCGCCGTATAAGCGCAGTGCAAAGAGGCGGCCTTGAGCTACCCAGTGGGGCACGCTCACATGCACAAACATGCACTAAAAGGCACCGCATGGCCGGCCCCGGCTACGTAAACAAAGCACAGAGAAGCTCAGATTACAACACACACACACAGAGAGAGTGACTTCATTCTCTGCTCAGGTAGACATTAATCCTCTATATCTTTACATAGCAAATATTTTGTTGCTGCTATATTAATGCTCTGAATATCGTATAGAGCACCTTTAAAAAAAACAAAAAAACAGTGTATTTAAACTATAGGATATGCTTGTTTAAAATGGAGCAACTGTAACCTAACCTAATTTCCCCCCCGGGGATCAATAAAGTATTTCTAATCCTGATTGTGATCTGATATAGTTTACAGGAACAGTGGATGTTAGTGTTACAGTTTGTGATTCATAGCTGACAGATGCTGCTAATTGTCATTGTGAACTTAATACGACCCACTTTTGTAGCAGTGTTTGGATTGTAATTAAGTTGCACAACAGTTTAAACTCATTAAGGGGGATAGAATATTTTTCCGGCATCATGTACATACTGAAGCTCATCCTGAGAATAACAGCCTCCTTGTCTTTTAACCTGAGAGACTGAACTCTCTTTAACATGACTGGTTGGAAAGTGGCTCAGCGTATTTATGAATGCTTGAATGTTTGTAGCTGTGAGGAGAGGACGGACTCGTAGTACTCATAATGCAGAGAGGACGGACTCGTAGTACTCATAATGCAGAGAGGACAGACTCGTAGTACTCATAATGCAGAGAGGACGGACTCGTAGTACTCATAATGCAGAGAGGACGGACTCGTAGTACTCATAATGCAGAGAGGACAGACTCGTAGTACTCACACTGCAGAGAGGACGGACTCGTAGTACTCATAATGCAGAGAGGACGGACTCGTAGTAATCATACTGCAGAGAGGACGGACTCGTAGTACTCATACTGCAGAAAGGACGGACTCGTAGTACTCATACTGCAGAGAGGACAGACTCGTGGTACTCATACTGCAGAGAGGACGGACTCGTAGTACTCATACTGCAGAGAGGATGGACTCGTGGTACTCATACTGCAGAGAGGACGGACTCGTAGTACTCATGCTGCAGAGAGGACGGACTTGTGATACTCATGCTGCAGAGAGGACAAACTCGTGGTACTCATACTGCAGAGAGGACAAACTCGTAGTACTCATAATGCAGAGAGGACGGACTCGTGGTACTCATACTGCAGAGAGGACAAACTCGTGGTACTCATACTGCAGAGAGGACAAACTCGTAGTACTCATACTGCAGAAAGGACGGACCCGTGGTACTCATACTGCAGAAAAGACGGACTCGTAGTACTCATACTGCAGAGAAGACGGACTCATGGGCATCATACTGCAGAGAGGACGGACCAGTAGTACTCATACTGCAGAGAGGACGGACCCGTGGTACTCATACTGCAGAGGATGGACCAGTAGTACTCATACTGCAGAGAGGGCGGACTCGTGGTACTCATACTGCAGAGAGGACGGACTCGTGGTACTCATAATGCAGAGAGGACGGACTCGTGGTAATCATACTGCAGAGAGGACAGACTCGTAGTACTCATGCTGCAGAGAGGACGGACTCGTGGTACTCATACTGCAGAGAGGACGGACTCGTAGTACTCATGCTGCAGAGAGGACGGACTTGTGATACTCATGCTGCAGAGAGGACAAACTCGTGGTACTCATACTGCAGAGAGGACAAACTCGTAGTACTCATAATGCAGAGAGGACGGACTCGTGGTACTCATACTGCAGAGAGGACAAACTCGTGGTACTCATACTGCAGAGAGGACAAACTCGTAGTACTCATACTGCAGAAAGGACGGACCCGTGGTACTCATACTGCAGAAAGGACGGACTCGTAGTACTCATACTGCAGAGAAGACGGACTCATGGGCATCATACTGCAGAGAGGACGGACCAGTAGTACTCATACTGCAGAGAGGACGGACCCGTGGTACTCATACTGCAGAGGACGGACCAGTAGTACTCATACTGCAGAGGACGGACCAGTAGTACTCAAACTGCAGAGAGGACGGACTCGTGGTACTCATACTGCAGAGAGGGCGGACTCGTGGTACTCATACTGCAGAGAGGACGGACTCGTGGTACTCATAATGCAGAGAGGACGGACTCGTGGTACTCATACTGCAGAGAAGACGGACTCGTAGTACTCATACTGCAGAGAGGACGGACTGGTAGTACTCATACTGCAGAGAAGACGGACTCGTAGTACTCATACTGCAGAGAGGATGGACTCGTAGTACTCATACTGCAGAGAGGACGGACTGGTAGTACTCATACTGTAGAGGACAGACTCGTAGTACTCATACTGCAGAGAGGACGGACTCGTAGTACTCATACTGCAGAGAGGACGGACTGGTAGTACTCATACTGCAGAGAGGACGGACTCGTAGTACTCATACTGCAGAGAGGACGGACTGGTAGTACTCATACTGTAGAGAGGACAGGCTCGTAGTACTCATATTACAGAGAAGACTGCAGCTAGATTTCTTTATTATTTTTTCAGGTCAAGATTTTACGTGTAAAACATTAGATCAGTTTAAAAAATATGATGCATTCTTATAGATTAAACCACATAACAATTTCTCAGCCTCCCTCCCTGTTAAACCACTGTCTGCAACAGCAGTATGGAGCAGACTGGGTAAGTCATCACCTTTAGGAATACAAGCTAGGTTACACCAGTCATCACTAACAGCAGGCAAGAGCGGTAATGTAGGTGGTAAGGTAGTATACAAAGCAACACTGCTCACACTCAGAACACCCCAACCATCGCTAGGGCACAGGACAGGCTGGAAAGGGAAAACCCTGGTGGTGTCATCACCAGCAAAAGAGTATACCTTGTCCCGGACGTTGACCTGGAGCCCACTCATGCTCATAAAATCTAAACCAAGAACTAATGGATACACCAACACATCTGCATCCAGTACTGCAGTAGGTACGAACCAACTGTTACCATGCATGCTGAACTCCAGCACTTTACATCCAATAGGATTTGCTTGCTGGCCATTCGCAAGATACATTGGTCCACCCTGCCATGATACAAGGGACTCATTGGGGCCTTTGATCTTATTCCACAGACTCACATGTAATAAAGTGTAAGTAGCACCTGTGTCCACAAGCGCTTTCCCATGATGCTGACGTACCGTGATGGGCACAACCAACTGTTTTAGACTAGTGGCCGGGTGAGATGGAGATCCCACCACACTAGTAGACTTTTGCTTCTGGCAGTTCTTGGCTGCAGGCTGACTAGCAACAGTAGCCATGGAACCTTTTTTACTGGACTCTGAAGTCTGTTTTGACTCTGACTTTTGCTGTCCACTGTATTTTGAGCTACCTGGGAAGACATGAAACTGAGGGCAGAACCCTGGTGCATGCTCACCATGGCAACGCCAACACAAAACCATTTCAGGTCTCTTTATAACCTTCTTTTCAGTTGTACCATTAGCTTTGTGAGATTTGTTCAGAGTTCTCCTGTACCTTTTCTGGTTTTCATAATCTACTTCTATTTGACTCCCAATGCGGATCATCTCATCTATGGAGGTAACCCGACCACGGAGCTGACATGCCAGAAAGGGATTCATAGCCTTCAATATTTTTTTAAAATCTCATCATCTGTGGCCGAAGAGTGCCAACGTTTGATAAGTGCTTGAAAGGAGAAAACAAAGTCTCGTAGTGACTCATTTCTTCCTTGCACCCTGGTTCGAATCTGTTCTTCCAGAACATCAACATAGTCCTCGGGAAGAAAAGATGATAGGAAAGCTCTCTGAAATTCCTCCCATGAATGGATTTTCTCCCTAACAGTCTCCCACCAATCACGTGCAGAACCATGCAATACACTTCTCATCTTTGCAAATACACCAAAGGATCTTTCTCATCCTGAGGCCCGCCATAGCAAGGGAAAAACATCTTAATTGGAAGTTTGCCATCAGTCGCTCTACAACCATCATCCTGGAGAATTTCACCCTTAGGAGCAGCAGCTCCTGAGCAATCTGAAGGAACTCCCACAGGTGCGGAGGTAGGCAACAAAACCACATTTTTAACAACTGGAGAAACAGGATATGTGTGTGCTTGAGACGAAACTGCAACAGGTGTGACTGCTTCTTTAAGGACCAATTCCTCTCGCTTATGTATTGAATTGACCTGAGAATTGAGTGCACACTGTTGACGCACAAGAGACTCAAGGGTAGCCTGCACTGAACCCATCTGCTGTTGCAATGTATGCACCTCGGTCACCAGAAGTTGTACATCCTTGTTTTCAGTGACCGCGGATGTAATGGAGGTCATCAAGTTTTGACGGTCAGTAATCAGGGACTCTTGGAACTCAGACTGTGTTTGTTGTGCATTCCACTGAATGGCATTTATGCACTTTGAACCAAAATCCCTTACTTCTGCGAGCAAATGGTTACTTGCTTTCTCCACCACATTTGTTATGAGAGTAGTACACATTTTTAGAGCTTTATCGATGGGTATGCCCTTTGAAATGTTTGACAGCCACTCACGCTGCCAATCCACTGTATTTTTAAACACAAGTTTCATCGACTCTACAGCATTAGCAAAAATGACTAAATCCGAATCTGAGTGTTCCTGGGTGGGAGGAGCTACAGGAACTGGGGATGAAGGCGGAAGTAATAAGCCCTCTAAAGCCAAAAGAGGATGAGTGTCCACAGACAATTGTGGTTCTACTGGAGCATCTACCCATCCCTCTTCTTCTTCTTCATCATCATCATCATCATCATCCAGTAAGTGCACCTCCTGCCCAACTACAGGCATATCCAAGCTAACATTTAAAGAAAGCTCGGATTCCAATTCCGCAAGCGACGGTTCCAATGCGGTCATTGTAATGTCTGGATCTTCCCAAGACATGTTGGATAGTCACTAGTAATTATTTGGACTAATAGTCAAGCTACACTCCAAATACACATTTCAGAAATATACACTCAAATACACTTGCTAAATAGATATCAGAAGATGGGACACAAAACTAAATCTCTTTATTGAAAGATTATGCTTTGTGTTACGTGTCCCTTTGTGGTTGCCAATTATGTGGCGGTACTGAGTTCCCCAGACTTTAGTTGTTCAGTCAGAAGACTGAAAAACAGTTCCCATCCACATAATATAAAATAAAATGCCTTCTTAATAATAATAATGAACAAATGCCTCTTCGCTAATGAACAAATGCCTCTATATTAACAAACAATTAAGGAAACTGAAATATTGGTTTGTGTTTTTCCTTTTACCCTCCTTTAAAGTTTTCCCAAATAAAATACACTAAAAGAAATGGGTATAAAGGGTTTCATTGAAAATCAACAAATGAATAGAATACAAAAATTCAGCCTGCAGGCGTTAGGCTATTGTAAGGCAAGCCAGCTGTTGCACAAATAGCACCTAATCGTCCCAGTGCAGGTAACCTAATTGGTTGGCACTTAACTTGTTTCCCCAACTAGGAGTCAACACTCTCAACAAACAAAACACAAAGATCACAGAATCCCAAAAGGGCCCAAAACAGACCAGAGTTTCTGGTAAAGCTGATAACACATGTTGCATTGAGTGAAGGAGAGATCAGAATGACACTGGGTGTGCAGTTTCCCTCCTCTTTTAAGCCCTACAGAAAGGGCGTCGTTACACCCTGATTGGCCAAGAGGGGAATGCACCAAGCTGCTCTCAACTATCATTTAAGAGCCAGTCCCCACACCCTGCGCAACAGGTGAACTGAATAACCCTCTAATCACTCAGCAACTCAACCAAAAAAACACCAGGGAAAAGGGAAACAACAGCAAACACCAGAGAATTGGCAGCTGCCACAACAGCATATTTAGTAGTTAAAATGATCTCTACCTTGACAACATTAAAATGCTGCTTACATGAATGCATCAATAATAATATTCCAATAATATATATATATATATAATCTAGGAGGATATAAGGAGTACTTTTACTGTTGTTACTTTAATTATTTTTTGTTAACTTTGTAGGTCATCTAATTGTGTGTTAACATTCATCAGTCAATGCATCATATGGATTATTGACCATTAACACCATAACAGATACTGAGACATTGCCTTAATATCTTTACACTTTTTAGAGATAAAATGCTTCACAAAGCCCCAGACTTCAAGTGTATATGTTAAAAATATGTATAGGGCTATGTACCACCAGTGGTGGAAGTACATTTACTGAAGTACTGTACTGCAATTTTTCTACTCTACATTTATTTGATAACTATAGTCAGTTACCGGTACTTTGCAAATTCAGATTAATAATACAAAATATAATCAACAAATATATTATGATGTATAGATCAGCCCCACCCTTACACATTAATGCATCAATAATTATAAGACAATAATATGATATAAATTATTCTGAAATGGGCTATTCTGCATAATGAGTACTTTTAGTACTTCAAGTATATTTTGATCCTAATACCCGTAGTGGTGGAATGTAAGTACACTTACTCAAGTACTGTACAATTGTACTTGAAGTACAATTTTGACATCCTAGTAGGCCTACTTTAAGTATTTCTATTTTGTGGTACTTTATACTTTACTGGACTACATTTCAGAGGGAAATGTACTATTTACTCCCACTACATTTATTTGACACTTATAGTTACTTTTTACATTAAAGAAACATATACTATGATTATATCAAATATGATGACTATACTACTAAATTAGTAGTACTAATATACCCAGTAGTATACAAAGCATCAGTCTCCACATTGACAAACAACAACATTAAAATGCTCTTACATGTATTCATTAGTGATATATATATATATAAATATATATATGTATGTATATATATAAACAGACTAATATATTGTTTATTTGTTTTGCACAATTTAAGACTATACAACATAACACAAAAAAAAATAATAATATACAGTGCAGGAAGAGGCAAAAAACCCACTGGGCTTATCTGAAGCCTCCACCTAGAGACAAGATTAATATAAAGAAATAATATGACTACATAATAGTGATAACAAACAATTAGGACAAGAGATCTATAATAACAATAATAACAATACTGTAAATATATCAAAAAAGACACGTGTGTGTGTGTGCGTGTGTGTGCGTGCGTGTGCGTGTGTGTGTTGCATGGAAGTGTATGGTTAGTGTTTGTGAGGAGGATATTGATTTAAATATCTATAAAAACTTCTTCAAACAACATTGAGTGGGAAAAATATATATATATATAATATTATATATATATATATAAATAATATAACACTTTGAAAGGAGCCATTCTGCATAATGAGTAGCTTCCTTTTTTTTACTTTTAATACATTATTTTGCTGATAATACTTCAGTAACATGCATGACTTTAACTTGTAATTGAGTATTTTTATGTTATAGTATTTCTACTTGTACCTCAGTAACAGATCTGAGTACTTCCTCCAACACTAGTACTTTAGTAAAACAGCTGCTAATGGGAGAATAGCGTCACTGTTGTAATAAGTCAACCTACAGGGTTTGACAGTGTGTGGCTGGTGGACAGCAGAGCGGCGGTGTAATCCGGCTGTAGGTTGTAGTTGTAGGTGAGCTCAGCCTCTCAGCTCTCAGCTCACTCAGGACTCACCGGCTCACAGCGAGGAGGTCACGGCTCCGTCAGCACCTCTCTCTCTCTTTCAGAGTTTAGCGCCCAAACTGGAGTGTTTTTTGTCAGGTTTTCGTTTATAAACAACGTGAAATGATTTGACCGAGAAATGAAGCACAGACCGGACGAGTTTCGTGGAGCTACGAGGCGACAAACCGGCGGAAAGAGTCTCGGTGTCTGGTGAAGCTACAGGTAGGAGCCGTTAACCGGGGAGACGAGCTACAAGCTAGCCAGCGGAGGAGAGCGGCTTCCGGTGAGGATTTCAAAATAAAAGGAACAGTGACCAAATAGCAATTAGATAGCAGGATAGGCATGGAAATGTAATTTTAATCAGTGAGTAGTGATGTCTTGTTGTGTATTCAAACCAAGTGTTAGCATGATTTGGGTTCATACTGAAAGTCAGTGAGTGATGTGGAATAATTATCAGTAATTAGTTGTACCTATATAGTGTTGTATAATAATAATTATCAGTAATTAGTTGTACCTATATAATATGTAATGCTATATAATAATTATCATTAATTAATTTTACCTATATAATATATCATGTTATATAATAATTATCAGTAATTAATTGTACCTATATAATATGTAATGCTATATAATAATAATTATCAGTAATTAATTTTACCTGAAGAGAAGTGTGTAATTTCTCCTGTTAATCATTTAATTATGATATGATTATAATTCAACATCAATCATCATTTATTGCCCCTTATGCCCTATAGACTACATTTATTAGAAAAAAGTTAATACTTTTCCGCTTTTATTTTGAAGAATCGCTTCATTTCCGCTTCTGAACCTGGCTTCTTTTGGCAAACTTGACATGTGTTTCTGTTTTTATTATTATAAAAGGCAGAGTTTATTCTAAAAGTGCAAGTGCCATAGATGTATATACATTTCAGGAATAAAATGTGTATGTAGTCATATTTAAATTAATCATTTAAAGTGGAAAATGCGAGTAAAATATGATGTCCAGTTGACAGTGAGAAGACAGTAGCCTATAATAGGCATCAGTCTGTAATTTTACTTAAACTAAAAGTGTTATAGGTATCTGTTACTTCCCAATAGAAGTATTATATTTTTTTTAAAATAGACAAATTACTTTATACTTTAACAAAACACTTAACAAGAAATTGTTTTTGTTATTTTCCAAAACTATTCCTCCATTAAATCCCTTTTGGATTTCACAGAAGCCTAATTATTGTGCTCCATATAGTTTCCAGTTAGAGGAACATTTGGTGCCTTGTGCTGTCTTAACAACACACTTCTGTCATCAAAGGCTGTTTTGAGGTGCTGCACAATGGAGAGGTTATTTCAGGAGGTCTCAAGCAGTGAGGAGGGCAGAGTCCAAAGGCTGAGCTTCTGTTGCTGCTTCATACACTGACTGTGTCTGGGAAGTACCAGAGGACCAAATTAAGTCAATATACAGCAATAAGGATAAAAAATCCAGGGACAACTGGTAGTACAGGGAAAAAAGAAAATCATAATGATGCCAAATGATGCCACAAAGCTCTGGCATAGTCATCTTTTCCCTTTTCAGATTTATTTTGGATGTATGTAAGCACACATTTGTCTAAGTTTTACTGCTCCTAAGACCACAGACAACTTTAATTTTAGAATAATAATAAGACAAACTCACATTCAGCTTTTCAGATGAATCAAACCTTTTGCTTCTACACTGTAAACAAAGCAGACCACATTCCTTACAAAGCTGTGTGCCTGCTGTCTTGCTAAGGAGAAGTCTCCTTATTAATAATAATAATAATAAACTTTATTTAGAGCTGTCCCGAATACCATTTTTTGGGCTTCGAAGCTTCAGTGAGAAATATTCGAAGGTTTTCTTAGCTTCGTGGAGCAGTGTTTCACTGCCCGGTACAGGGCCGCTGCAAACTATTGTACAAACACCTCTACACACAACAAACAGCAATATCAGTTTGAGAATAACTAATAATAATTAATGTTACATATGATTATTACACGGCTTTGTTGAATACTTGATTCTGATTGGTCAATCACGGCGTTCTACGGTCTGTTATTTCTTTATAGCAGACCGTTGCTATGTAGAACAGACTGTTGCTATGGGCACAGTTCTGATGTTGGTAAGTAGCCGTGTAATAAGCGGGATAATGTACAGCTAGTCGGTCATTGTTGTGAAATAAACCCCTTCAATGAAGATCCCTTTGTGTCGGGGTCCACCCCTCCGCTCTGTGTCGGGGTGCGGCATGGTGTCGGGGTTTATTTCACAACAGTGACCGGCACCCTGTACATTATCCCTTACATAATGATTAATGTTGTGGGATTATTCCTTATTTCATTGGCTATTTTGGGATTCATACATTATTATTACATATTTGTATATAAAAAGATTTTTAAAAAACGGAGCATTCGTTTAGTGATTTGGAGATCAAATACCTTGGCCACGGTTGAAGCTTTGAAGCTTCAAAGCATTCGGGTCAGCCCTATTTATATAGCAACTTTCCACAACAATGTTTACAAGGTGCTTTACAGGGTGAAACCAACAACAACAATGGAATCATAAAAACAAATAAGAACAATAGCACTATCCATAAAACAATAATTAAAATCAAGCAATACGACATAAAACATAGTAAAACATAATTAAAACAATAAAATAAATGGTGTGGGAAGGTAGAATCACAGGACCGCTAGACTATAAAAGTGTGTATTAAGAAGAGTCTTAATGAACAGATAGACTTAGTCATCCTAATCTCCTCGAAGGTTGTTCCAAAGTCTGAAGGCAGATTTAGCAATCCCGTACATAAAAACATGAAGCTCTATATTAATTAGTGTTTCTTTTAACTCATTTATTTGCCACAGTACTTGGCAGATCTTGGGAAAGCCATTGGCTGACGAGAACAACAACGGTGCTAGAGGGAAACGAGCAGCCGGAGGCAAAGCGAGTGCAGTGATTCAACAATCCTAGTGACTAGCAACCTTAACAAGATTACCGTTGATTGGATTGGAGGATGTCTTGTGACGGAACAAAATGTTTGTCTCCTGAGTCAGAAAAAGGACATGGAGGAGGAGAGGCAGGGAGTTCTCAATTAACATTCAAAGGTTTGAAAGGCCATAAAGTCAGTTCATTTGTAGTTTAACATATCAACCTCTCTGTTCTAATGTAAAGTTATTGTGTACTTGATTGTTTTGGAAAACAATGACAGTGCTAACATTGTGTGTCTTATATACATGTGTGTATTGTCTTGGGGGAAATGTAGTGTTTCTTTAAGGCAAATGTAAATCCTGCGTCCGCAGCATGTTAGGATCGTTTAGATGAGTCCTGCTGCTGAAAAACAGATTAACATTCCTGTTTATTTAGATAGCATACGACTCTAAGTTTTTCCACATCACTCCACTTCTCCTGCTACACTGAGACCTTGTTTCAGCTCTCTGGTGTCAGTCTACATGGTAGTGAAGGGAACTGCTCCTTTACACCGCCGAGCTAAGGTCAAACCAGCAGCATAACCAATGGCTTCCCCGAAAGGCTTTATTAACGGGCAAAATGGGTAAATGCCCCGGGGTCCTCAAAAAACCCAGGTTCACTGTGGCTATTGTTTTTTTTGGTAATTGGATTAATTGTAAATGTACCACTAAAGCACATATCCACTGACATGATAAGGGCCTTAAGGGCGGCCCCTTTATCACCTAATGTTGAGACCCTGTGCCAAAATCTATTTCTTTTTTTTTTATCAATTTGTGATTGATGAAATTACCACACAGCAAATCTGTTTCCATGTACTATTCCAGGAATAAGGTACACAATGAACAGATACTGAGGGCCAACAGCTCATTTATACCCTGTCACACCATGGGCCCTGTGGTTGCTCATCTCAGTCCAGACTGCCCATCTTCTGCCACAGGATGAAACACACTTCTTCAGATTACAGGCAGCCCAGATAGCGCTCTCTGATGTCTAATTTCCTTATTAGATAAACAAAATATTGCAATACAAGATAATGTATTGCAATCTAATGTAGATCACATCATAGGGCTAAAGCTGTATGAAAAAAAAGTTCAAAAAATGTTTTCTAAATAATTGTAATTGCCTGCTATTCTCTGTTTTATTATCTGTCCAGCCACTTCCTTTTGTATGGGGACCCTGTGGGTTGAATGTTGTAGAAAGCAAGACATAATGACTTTTAAAAACATTAGCACTGAATGTAATCCAGAGTTTTACAGAATACTCCAATACTGATGTTGTTGTCTGACGATAGGGTTGGATCTGGTCTGTACACTCAGAGAACTGTGGTTACATTTGTAACTTTCAGATCACATCGACAAAGAGGAAGCAGTGTTTTGTGCTGAACAATTCACTAAGAAAATGCTTCTGTATCAAATAGGATCAACCTGCAAATGGTCGTGTCTCGAGGGTAACCCAGAAATTGCAAAGACTTGTAAAAACTCTCTCAAGACTCAAGGTCAATGCTTTACCTTAACTATTCGAGGTCAATGCCTAACCTTAACCATCTAGCGAGATTTTCACAACTTGTGGGTTACCTTCTAGACATGACCCCTGTAAATGAGGTCATTTGTCCATTAATACTGTGAGGAAGCTCATCAGGATGCTTCGTGATGTATTTTGTGCAGCAGCATGGCATTTAGCATAATGCACAATTGAATACTTATTTACTTTAGAAACTGGTCAGTCTGGTATATTCTGTCTCCGCCTTGCCCTCCCATGGCAACATTAACAATGAAATTTAAATGACAGTGTTACACTCCCCGATTGGGCCAGACAAGTGAAGACAGTAATGTACTGACAGAGAGCAAATCATAGGTTGTGGTGTAGCTGAGGCAACATTTATTGTTTCTTTTTGATCCTTTGTTTACTTTTACTTCCCGGAAAGCTGCACAGACTAATAAATAAATAGACCATAGACTGAAACATCTTCATGGGCTGTTTCTGTCAACAACTGTGTGACCAGGGTGAATGAGGTTACCAAAGATCCAAAGTCTGTTTCCCGTGCCGTCAGACAGAGTGGACACTTTGTGGTTTTAAACAACACCTAGCTGTCAGCTAAAGGGTCATAAAGTAATTTGGTCATAAGGTCATTTATTTCTAACTAAAAATGAGGTGACTAACTGTCCAAGTTTCACACGACTGCACACTGGTTTTCATCAAAATGAGTCAATAGTTGTCTGGAAAGCAAGAAATTAATTTCAAAATAGTTATGTACAAATATGTGATTTGCAATTCTATACATATACAGTATATACAGTATATACTGTATATGTTCTAAAACATGCAATGCTACTGGTATGGTCATTAAAAACTGTAACTTCCCACATGTAACAAGGACTTGAGTAAAAAGGTGTTGAGGCAGAACATCGTTAAATTGTACAAAACACTTCAGGAATATAATTTCATTAAATTTAGGTAAATTATTGAGTTATTACTCCAGAGGAACATTTTACAAAGTAAATCCAATACACTTATAATTAGCCAAGATTTTCTGTTGTTAATTATATTTTAATTTGCAACAGAATTCATACATTTATTTAGCTTAAATATGAAAGAATGCATCTCAGTGATTTTGTGCAAATTGATTTCTTCTTATAAAAATCTTTGCTTAAATATTCTCCATGCCGTCAGCTACTGATCTGATCTGATTAAAATACTCCAACCATTTCCTTGCAAAGAACAGCTGAGCACAACTACAAGCAGCCCGTTTGAACATTGTTTCTATGAGTGAACTGAAACAGCACTACAAAGCTGCATTTTGCCCTCAGGCTCACATCTGGGATCAGATATCCCTCCTGAATCCCTTAACCTCAGGCTTAAGGTGAAAAGACCTCACAAACCCTTTTCCTTATCTATCACAACAGACCCTCACCTCCCACTCAAGCCTCTGTGATCACAGATGACCAGTCATATGTAAAACCCCTAGGAAGCCCTTGTTGTTTGCACAGGTCAGTGGCTGACGTGAAGCTTCTGGCCAATTAGAGATAATACGCTGGAAACTGCACACAGGAGCCTCTTTGCATCAACACCTGTAATTACACCGGGGCAGGTGTTAACGACTTCCCCTCTCCCAGAGGAGAATGTGGCTCAGGGCAGGTGGGTGTTCATGTGCAGATGAGACGAGGAAACATAATAGATTTTTTAAAGGTTTCCAGTATTTTATGACAACAATGCAAAGCATTTAAATCTTATTTATCATCCAGTTTCCCAAACAGGGCTGTGTGCACCACAGGGGGGGATGCCTACTTCTGCAGTTTTCAGGGGGTACCTGGAAGATTGTGGTCGACTCAGATAATTTGAAGAAGTAAATTAGGATATGATAAAAAAAATATATATATATATATTTGTGTTGAGGGAGGCAATAAACAACCAAATAGCATTACACATTGGTGTGATTGGTCTGACTGTACATTACATACACCATGTGTAATTTAGAGTACGTAAAAAATTAGTTATCAAGCGAACAGAAATTAAAATTGTTAGCTAAAAGTAATCCAGTTTAACAGTTAGCTATAATGGATAAATGGTTGAAATAGCTAGTTATAAGAATTGGATAAATAATGGCAGTTTAAAGAAATGGATAAGAGTTTCAGTTGAATTGTTCCTTAGTGTTTTTATTTTAGTGTGTGTATAATGCTTTGTTCTACTTATTGTCAATCACCAGGAAGAAATGTTAGTCTTTGTTTTAAGACATCTCCCCTTAACACTATTCATCGTCCTTTCTTGGTTTCTTCTTCTTCTTCTTTTGGTTTACATAATAGTTCATTTTTAAGAGACATTTGTTGCTGAAAAGTTTCAAAGTGTAAAGTGTATTTTTAAAGAAATGTTTGAGTCAGCTCGCAGCAGCACATCAGGTCAGCCATCTGCATAACCTCCGAGGTGCTTTATTTCTTTGTAGACATCTGGGTGAGAGCAGACACTGACCCCGTTTACACGAGCACAAGAACACAGCTTTATTTTGCTGAGTAGAGATTATTAAAGTAGTGAAAACCAGCAGAATCAGACTTTCAGACTTTGTGTTGCGTCACAGCTGTGTTGATTTTGAAGACAGAGTCCACTTGTTTGCCCCATAAACTTTTTTTGGGTGAAAGCTCTCTTTGAAGCCAAACCCGGAGACGAAAACAAACAAGTGTACACGACGGTCCAGCGGAGAGGTGCCTGCTGTTAACATAGAACTGTGTGTTTGTGTATTTAGGGCCAGGAGCATGACTGAGCAGCAGGAGCAGAGCGAAGAAACAGGCCTGATCGCAACACAGGACCTGGACCACTCCAAGGACGACGACGCACACGGCCACTTCAGGCAAATCTTACACACACAAACACACACACACACTGCTCGGCAACACTTGCTGTCTTCTTCCCAACACGCCATCTGTATCCTGTGCATGGTCATGGGTTACAGCCACAGGAGATTTATCTTCACAGCACTTATTTTGTGCTTTTATTTCAGCTGTATTTGATGTCAAACAATGGTCACACAAAGAGACTGCAAACCAGGATTTACAAAGGATGTTTTTTCTTTCCCCCCAAAAGGCCTGGAGGGAAGATATATGTGTTTAGAAAATGTAAATTTCTGTAGTGTTTTAATCCATTTAACCATATTTTTGTGCAAGTATTCATATGCACAATGTCTGTGTGTGTCTGCAGACAGAATGTGTGCGTTATATAAGAAGGATTCGAGGCAGGAGCAGTGTAATCCTGGGGAATCTGTTCTGGGATGGGATTTAGCGGTGATGTGTGTTAGTTGACTCAGAGAATGGGAGGGACTTCATGGACTTGTCAGTCTTGAATTTACAGCACTCAGTAAGCAGTGTGTGTATCTTTAGTTTTATCCCTTCCCAGCGCCTAACTCACCTCAACACTCCTTTGTTGCTGTGTGCAATATTTCAGGTTGTAAATATTTGTTTATAGTATTTATAACTGCATTAAAGCTAGGGTTGGTAATCTTAGGAAACCAGAAAGAGTATGCTAGATTTAGAAAATTATCCAACCGAAAAACTGAGCTCAGTGTTGCCGACTATTTTCCAATGAAAGTAGCTAGCAGCACCAGCTCCAAAAGTCCCAAAATCTAGAGAGAAAGTCGCCAAGTCGACAACACTGACGGTCCGTCCCTTCAGGCCTTCCTCCGAAGCCACTCCCCCACAATTATCATTATGAAAGTAAACATATTATAATGAATGTAAACAACAAACATGCCTATTGTTTGTATGCACAGCTGTCAAGCTAGCAGCTTGTGGAAGACTGCGGTGACATGCAATGAGTTCACGGGCAGAGACCGAGCAGGTAGACAGACAGGTAGCCAGTTTAATCATTACATTTGGGCCAAATGAAATGATTGGACAGGTTTATTACCGTCCTACAAAGCCACAGATACCAGATTTTTTATTTATTTTTGTCAGAGAATGTGATTTATTGATTGTTGTCAATATGTAGTATTTCAACAAGTATGACACAAAATATTCTTGAAGAAGATTACCAACTCTAGCTTTAATTGATCAAACAAATACACAACCACCACATATCACTGGCTTCTGAAGGTGTTATGGCTGATGAGTTAGCAAAGAAATTAGTATTTACACATCCAGGACACACAAAGCAACAGTAACATTAATTTTTAATTATGTCTCGGGCCAACTGATCTAATATTCACAATCCTTTCAAGCTCTGTTTTGGTCTTCACCAACTTACATTTAGCATCTGGCTCTTTACCTGTCTGATACTCCAATATATCCACCAGCTTGTCGCTTGGTGCTGGGCAGGTAGCATACAGTGGGTTTAACAACAGCTTAAGAAAAGGTGATAATTGTCACTACAAGCAACCCCTTTCACATTACACAGAATCATTTGATTCGGTGTTCATATAAAAAATCTTAGTGGATGCAGTTTTAAAGTCTAACATGTGGGTCACAGAATAACAATAAAATATTGTTGAATTTGAAACTATTTATTTTCGATTAATTTTGCATTGCTATTAATTATCCATTGTAATGTTTGCAGAACATTTATCTTAAAAATGTCTTACTTAATGTCTTATGTGTTACTGTTTGTAACTTTTTACACGTATAAATCTACCGGGTCGGTTTCCCATGCGCGCTCGCATATGCGCGCTCGCGTGTGGCTACGCTGTTCAGACTCCCTGTGGACACGTACCATCAGACTCCAACACAAACTACACGGAAGCACAAAAAACGCAACGTTATATCTAGTGAAGCCCGTCTTGCAAAACAGTGTTGGCGGCTGTCGTAGTACGCGGGGGAGACCGTAGCTTTGGTATCCAGGGACGGAGTCTCTGCTGTACTCTGCTCCTCTGCCTGCCTGCCTTCACTCACACAACGCGCTCGTTCTCGCTCCACCTCACGTGCATGTGCGCGTACATGCGTTTGTTTAGCTCTGAGAATAGCGAGTGAACATACAGTGGACGTTTGGGTGAAATATAGAGTGATATTGTGGTTTTAGCTGATGTGTGTTGCCTCAATGTTTTGAGCGATGCTCGTTCATGTCTATGTAGAGCGAGCAAGCGCGAGCCCGACGCTGACTTTCGTTGACTTAACGGCCACAGGTGTCGCTGTTAACAAGCATTTCTGAAAGTTACAAACAGTCCCTTTAAGATATCCATCAAGTTCCTTCAAACAGCTCATGCAACATAACCAAAGTGTGCACTAGAATTTACTGTAATTTCCTCACTGATGATGTTCGGGTTGCACTGGTACACCGTGTCCCAATATTTGATTATAAAACATTCATGATGGTGCTTTTATAAGATAACCAGATAAACATGTTGTGCTGTTCTTAGATATGGAGCTGATTATGAACACATGGTTTCCTTAGAGATTAAGCTGCAGGTCCTCACTTTGAGTGCATACTTCGTCTTTCAAACAAAATATCAGCTGACGTGGGGGTGATAAAAGAATTAATTAATTTTCACATCTCTATGAACTGTTTCTTTAAAAAAAGTCTTGTTTAAAACGAGAACTCTGATCTATGAATCTGATACTTTCATTTTAAACTAAGGAGACTAGTTGAAAGTTCCTCTTCTGCTCTCATCATTCCTATCTTTTCTCATAGATAGTGAGACTCACTTCTCTCTCAGTCCCAATTTCTTCTCCTCCAGCTAAATTATTGACTGGGAGTCCTCTCCTACACCGGCCACCGATGGGAGGTGTTCGCTTTCTAATTTAGGATTCAATTTGGGATTCTTTGAGCTTGTAATTAGTTTCACTGCTCAGCCTCGCAGCCAAGGGCACTGAGATACCCTGACAAAGGCGCATGCGTACCTGTACACACTCACACACTCACACACACACACACACACACACACACACACACACACCTGCAGAAGCAACATTTTGCTTTGCTCACAGGGATATAAGCTGATACACAGGTTTAGTTTAATTTCCAAACCACAGCTTCTGAAATGATGGTAGAGATCATTTGTTTTTAAGTTATTCTGCTTTATTATGTGCAGGACTCAGACAGGTTCACTACATGTACATGATGCAATCCACTGTCCACTGATCCTCCTGGTACATGCTGCTGCTGCTGCTGTGTGAAATCCTTACAAGTTCCTGCTTTAGTGATTTTCATGTTTTTATTTCAACTGGAAAATTCGATGCTTCCCCCTGGGTCTGTGAATTCATTTCAAACCCTCCGAATAATGTCCAAAATCAACCTTAAAGGTACAGTGTGTAGGATTTGGCAGCATCTAGTGGTGGGGCTGCAGATTGCAACCAACTGAGTACCCCTCCGCTCACTCCTCCCTTTCCAAGAATGCAGTAACGTGAGCCGCCGAGTGCAAAACCGCATTAACGCCGTTCGCCTCGCTCAGAGGTCATCCTTACCATAATAACACTACTTTAGGAGCAACGGAAGTCAGACGGCGGCTGGCGGTACCACGGTTTTGCACTCTGCTGCTCACGTTACCGCAGTTTCATAAGTGTGTCAGAGAACTATGGTGGCCTTCGCCAGAGCCAGTGTTTGGTTTGTCCGTTCTGGGCTACTGTAGAAACATGGTGGAGCAACATGGCAGACTCTGTGAAGAGGACCCGCTCCCTATGTAGATACAGGGCTCATCCTAAGCTAACGAAAACACAATGATTCTTAGTTTCAGGTGATTATACACTAATGAAAACATAGTTATGAAATAGTTAATATATCTCCTGAAATGTTACACACTGTCCCTCTAAGTGACATTTTGGTGCAGCTTCTATCCTTGACAACTATCCATCATTTTCCCACGTCATCCCAGCATGACCTTCCTTATATCCTTTTGTAAAAAAACAAAACATGCTGTACCTTGACACACCACGTTCACAGCTCTGCTACATAACGCCGTGATGGGAATTGCCTGTAGCGGTTTCCCTCTTACACTCACCTATTGCATCTAGATGTAGCAGCAGTATTGATTAAGACCTGGATCTTGTGTTAAAGCTAGAGACAGATGGAGAGTGAGAGCGAGGACTGGAGAGCCGGTTGGTCCCCACAGAGCTGCCTGTGTTTTTAATAATCACTCTCTTCTCTCCACCTGGGAGTGCAGAGCCACTGTGGAGCCTATTTATAGGCAGCAACCAGCAGGCAGTGAGAGCAGCACACATGCACTATTGTTCATAACATGGTCACAAGATAATAGATAATGTCTTTTCTAGGAGGGTGATTTTTAATGAGAAAGCGATGAATTTGCACATCAAGGACAAGCTGCATAAAATGATTAAATGTTGGAAAGAGGGTAGCTTTTGACTCATCTAATGACCTGATGTAATTTAGTTTGGTTATGAATCACTTGTTAGACAATCTGTTTTCTAAATTCATGTTAACTGCTTTGAACTCAGACCATTAAAGGTAAACATCTTGCATGTATTTTGGACATTTATTCAATGTACATGATATGTACATTTTGTAAGTGAATACCTCACAATCATAGACTGTATATAAGAAGTGGATGTAGTCACCTTGACATCACTCATTGGTTTGTGGACTACGGTTTTGAAGCCTGTAGTTCAGCATTTTGGCTGTCGCCATCTTGGTTCTTTGTATCAGAAGTAACACAAGAGGGTGGAGCTAATGGTGCCGTCAAATGAAACTTGTGAGCTTGTGTTTACAACATGGGAAGTCGTGTGCACAATATGCTTGGCCCTCAATTGGTTAAGTCGTGAGAACACCGCTGTTAATCTACAGCAATATTAACGTTACTGTCGCTGTCTAGAAGCCACAGAGGCTAACAATTTAGCCTACTAGCAAATGGGTAACATAATGCAGTAAATGCAAAGGCATAATGACAGATGACAAAGTTTAGGCCGTTGGGTGTATCAACATTTTCCTCAGACCTATTATAAAATTACAAAGAAAAACAATAAACGACTAAAATTACAGTATATTAACTTAATATGCACCGAAAAATGTACTTCCATGGCCTCCGCCATTTCTGACAACGTCAACAAACACGTCACAACTCATGAACTCTGAGCTTTCAGAAACATTCCACAAGAGGGGGACGTTCATATGGACTCTTCTTGTGAACACGGCAAATACAACCCCATTTGAAGGCACCAAGTACAACTGAACGCTGAATAAGACATTTTTAGGCGACCAAAATGTTACAATTAAATTTCATCAACTGAAAACACACTGTGAGAAGGTTAAGAGACTTGAAACTAGTGATTGAGACCATAAACTCATGTTTACAATGTTTACTGAGGTGATAAATCAAGTGAGAAGTAGGCTTTTTGCAACCAGAGGAGTCGCCCCCTGCTGGCTATTAGAAAGAATGCAAGTGGCTTCACTTTTCAGACCCGGAGGTAGCCCACTGCTCACAATATGATGTTCCAGTGGATAAACAAAAGATATTAAATGGGAAAACAGTACATAAAAAGCAACATAACGAATATCTTCACTTTGAACTTACAACAGAAAATAGACTACTTTGCCATTGTGGGGGTTTTGGATGCGTGCATGGTGGATTTACTTACTGCTGTTTTGAAGATAATATGTGATGTGAAGTGATGCATTTACTTCAAGTATCTGTGAAATGTCCAGCAGATCCAGCTGGAGATTAGGCAGCACTGTCACAGCTGTACTGCTCTGCTGTAAACAACAGCCTCATCCTGCTCTTACACACACACACACACACACACACACACACACACACACACACACACACACAGCAGGCAGCTATAGCATCTGTCTGTTCTCTGACACTTTAACCCCGCTTGGGTCTTTTTCCAGTCTGAGTTGTGGGTCTCTCATTCACTCTCTGGTTCTCTAGATGTAGGAGAAGATGATAGTAGAGTAACAATAGAGACATAAAAATGAATGACCTAATGCTTGAAGACATATAGAGTCATATTACACATAGGCACAATAAATCCTCCAAGTAGCCTATATATTTTTCTGGGGCTTACAATCGTATCTCAGTTTTCATCAGTGAATTGGAGTTTGCTCGGTTGTCATGAAGACGGATTTGTTATCATGTGAGCTCAGTAGCTGTTTTCATCAGTAGCAACTTTTTGTAGGACTCTTCGTCCTAAATCTTTTGGCGAAAACAGAAAAGAAGTCCTAAATTATGGGGATTAAATCACAACAACAACTGAGCTTGCATGGCAACAGATTCATCATCATGACTTATGATCATCATCATAAGTGGACCTTGAGTTGAGATCATTTTGTCAAACCTCTGTTACTCATATAGTGTAGTTGCGTCTAAATTTTGCAGGTTGTAATATTATTCCTTCATATTTATACTTACAGTGTGCGTGTATAATATGAAAGTCCATAAAATTAGATTGGAAACATGTTTTGTGGCAGTAGTAGAGGATCTAAACATTAATTATCTTGTCTCTCCACTCACTAATGCTTATCACTTTGATACATTTATTACTCGATGCTGACGATGGTCGTGGCCGTGGGTCGCCTTCTGTGCATAAGTATGTGCGTACGTACGTCCGTACCATTCTCGTGAACGTGATATCTCGGGAACGCTTGGAGGCAGTGGTGTAGTGGAGGGTATATGCAGGTATACGGGGTATACCCACCTCTTTTTCCGGCCAAAAAGCCAATAAAAGGAGAGTATACCCACTTCCTCCTCCGTAACCTACCCATGTATCTAGTAGTTCACCCACCTCATGACCACTACACCACTGCCTGGAGGGAATTGCTTCAAATTTGGCACAAATGTTCACTTTGGACTCAGGGATGAACTGATTTGAATTGGAGGTCAAAGGTCACTGTGACTTACAAAACAGGTTTTTGGCCATAATTCAAGAATTCATATGCTAATTATGACAATTTCACACAGATGTCTAACAGGATAAAATGATGAAGTGATGACATTTTGGACAGACATGGATATAAACCGAAACTTGACTGGTTGGCGAAGGTATACAACCATAAGGCGGTAATTCTAGTTTGAGCTTTCTTTTGTTAGCACCTTTCTGTCCCTAATATAGCCTACCGTATACAGTATCTAACACCATTTCTCCAAACTGCTGCTCTCACCCTCATCTCACTACTTTTTTAAAGTCTCACTCTCTCCCTCTTTTTAAGTTAGAAACCGTCGCCCCATAAGCTTTAATACTACACATTTGTACATAAAAGACTGGGCTATTATTTAATATTACCGTCGGCCAGTAATATATTCATATGATTAGAATTATATTATAATGATGCAAGTTTGTTTGCTTCACTTAATGCAAAAAAGACACAACAAAATGAAACCTAAAACTAATCAGGGAATATTATTTAATAATAAGTTATTCTTCCATACAGTACAACATGAGATATTTTTATTCCATGGCAGATATTGATTCATATTGATATCAAATCTAATTGTCATATGGATTTTTCCACAGGCCCCATGGCTTATATGGTACTGTATATAATGGCATTACATGAAGAGTTTGCCACAAGTTTCCACTCCAAAATAATATAATTTGTGATGATGATGAAGGTGATTTAGTGTTTTGATTTATTACATTCTCAGATTTAAGTGTAGGCCTACATTGGTCTTTTGCTGTATAGTCAGATATAGAGATCAGTATTTTCCTGACATAATTATCTCGGTGTCATCGTGACAGACACCCCGCCGTTGCAGAGTTTACCTCTCTCATCTCCACTGTGCTCCACCATGAGAGGAGCAGCGACATGGAAAGAGACAGCAGAGTCAGGGAGGGTTGTTTGGGGACAGAGGTCACGCTATCTTCTTACCCAGAGGAGAGTCTCTCATCAGAGCAAGGACACGGACAGTCCTGCAGCTATTAAGGCAACAGTGATGGGGTATTTTAACATAATGGCACCTTGCTGCAGCCTATACAGTGAAGGACGCTGTTCAAGGAGAATACAAATGGGAAGCTGTTAACGGTATGATGTTATAAAGTCCCTGATGAATCGTAGGGCAGCAATGTTGAGAGACAGATTGTCATGAAACATTATTCTGGAGGAACAAGTGAGGAGGAAATATTGGGAGATATGTTGTCTTTCTACTTTTTACTTACACTGCATTTGCATTAGTTTAAAATAATGTTAATTTTAACACCGACTTGTGCAAAAATGTATATTGCCAAGAAGTGAGAGTCGATTGTTTGTTCCATTGCAACATCAGCGCCCAGCTGCAAAGCTACGCTTCCGTCATTTTGGACTGAAGTAAAACGTCCGCCTAAAAAGTGCCGTACAAAAGTAAAACAAAATTATTTATATTCTATTGTCATATTCTACCAAAATGGCCTGTGTTGAACAATAAAATATTAAAAATATTAGCATCTTCAGTCCCAAATGGCGGCTGTTGTAAAAAAACAAACACCAGAGTTTCGTCTCTTTGCTTCTTTACTCTTCGCTAACAGCTAACAGTCGTTAAGTTAGTAACGGTTAGCACTACTGCTAGCCCTTAGTTACCGTTGCTGCCTCTGTCAAGCTCTCCATTCTCGCATATTCAGTATATAATGCAAACAGTGGCAGATTTAAAGAAATTCTTAGTAATGTTGAAAACAATTATGAATTATGAATTAATTTGATTTCAGGCAAAGATAAACAAAAGTAGCCTTTTCATTTTCTAGCTGGCAATGTTGATTTTGCTGGTTGATTTTGAAGCTGAAAAACTGAGGCTAAAGCTGCATTTCCCAGGCGAAAAGTCAGCATCTTTGAAGTTGATGATTCATGTGAATGACATGGAAATGAAGAAACAGCATTGTTATTGTATGTAGTAACCTATAACTAAATTAGTATTATAAGCAGTGGTGGACGAAGTACTGAGTAGCAATATCACAATGAAATACATACTCCATTGCAAGTCCTGCACTAAAAATCTTTGGCTAAAAGGTACATACGTATTGGCAGAGCTAAATTGGACAACTGTATGTACTGCATAGTTTGTATGCAAACTGATAATATGTATAAAATCTTAATCTGAAAGGTAACCAGTAACTATAACTGTCAGATAAATCCCAATTGAGCTTAAGTAGAGTACTTAATTAAAAGTACTTAGTTACAGTCCACCTGCTGTGATTATATGTATGTATAAGTATGATATCTGACCGTTATTTTGTCTACCATAACCCTGGCCGTGTACACACTCGTTTGTATTTTTCAAACAGTACAAGAGAAAAGACTTTGAGTATGAGGACTAACCGATGTGTAGTAAATGTAACGGTCTTCTTGTGTCCTTCACATTATGCCTGTTGGACTCTGGAGGGTTGAAGATATCAAGGCTCACTTTCCTCCCTTCATTTGATGCCTTTCTCTGTTGCACCATATGAAAAATGGCTTCCACAGAGTGAGATAATCCATCATAGTACACATGAAAGCTGCAGTTTGGTTTAGCCAGAGCCTCTAGTCTGTTTTATCAGTAACTCCTCGAGCAGGAGTGTTTTCATATCAGCATGGCGTTACGCTGTGCTCTGCTCGCTGTCAATCACCTAGCACTCACGGAGAGATACAGAAAGAAAGGGAAGTCTCTGTCAGAAAATAATCCCTCAAAGACATCTGGCCTTTCAGAATTCATTGTTGCATTCATGTCTTATTCTTTAAAGCGTCTTAACCGGGACAGCAGTTCATTTCAATGACATTTTCCTTAAAGGGCTGATTATACTGTATTTTATCTGCTGGGTGGTTCTGTCAGCATTAGCAATAGATACGAGTATCATGCTGTGACATCTGCTGTGCTGCTCTGACTACTCCTCCTGAGGCGAGCTCGATGCCAGTGATGTGTGTGTTCATGTATCCCGACTATAAAAAGAACAACACGGATAATCTCCTGGCATGGTCACTATTTGTGTTTCAACAACTCAATATTTATCTTTGATTATGTTGTTTTGTGACAGCCTTCGTCTCCCTGCAGTTATGCACGCACTAATGATTAACTCGTCATGTGGAAGCTTTGACCCAGCTGGGATTTTCATGCAATGTACACAGATACACACATACTGTACACACGCACACAGGCTAACAACCATTTGTCATGCTGTCTTCAGGCCAGATGAAGGCATTAATCTGCCTTCAAATGTGCTATATATGTATTTATTTTAGGGCTGTCAATCGATTAAAATATTTAATCGTGATTAATTGCGTGATTGTCCATAGTTAATCACGATTAATCGCAAACTAAAAGCACGTTTTTTATCTCTTTCTTCAAAATGTACCTTAAGGGAGAGTATTTATCAACATGGGAGTGGGCAAATATGCTGGTTTATGCAAATATATGTATATATATTATTGGAGCTGTCTGTGTGCTGACTTGACTATGACTTGTCCCCAAACTGCATGTGATTATCATAAAGTGGGCATGTCTGTAAAGGGGAGACTCGTGGGTATCCATAGAACCCATTTTCATTCACATATCTTGAGGTCAGAGGTCAAGGGACCAAAATTTAGCGTAAGCTTGGAGCGTTATTTAGCCGCCTTCGCGACAAGCTACTGTGACATGGTTGGTACCAATGGATTCCTTAGGTTTTCTAGTTTCGTATGATATCAGTATCTTCACTCTAGATTTAAAACTGCTACAACTTAGAAATCGCAAGTTGCATTAATGCGTTATAGAAATTAGTGGCGTTAAAACGAATTTGCTTTAACACGTGATTATCGCGTTGACTTTGACAGCCCTAATTTATTTGATATTTTTATCCAATATTTTTATCCTTATTAGTGCATTGAGAAGACTTGTAGATGTATGGTCTATTTTGCATACAGTAGAGTTATCATTATTAAGAGGAAAACATGCATATGAAGAAGTGTCATTTTAATTCTAAATGTATTTTTCCTTTCATCACAGGTTTCAGCTGATTGAAGACCTGTCCTATGAAGATGTGAAGAAATGTTACCGAGGCTCGGTGAGTCAGGTCTCTCTTTTGATTTTAATCATTTCAGTGTTTGTGATTGGAGCAAGTCCAACCAGTTGTATTAATAACCAGTTATATTATTTTTTTTACTGTCATGTTTAATCTAAAAAAAAAAGGGGCACTCCCTGTTAAAACTTTTCATCCGAGGAGATTGTTTATTTTGTGATTCCTTGACTCAAAGGTCATTCTCTCACTTTTATACTGCAGTGAAATATATTTCAAACAGATCTATGTCATGACAATTGGACTGACAAAACGCTTCAACTAATATGACAAAATCTAAATGCAATCTGATGCATATTGTATTTATTTTAGGGCTGTCAACGTTAACGCGATAATAACACATTAACGCAAATTAATTTTAACACCACTAAGTTCTTTAACACATTAACACAACTTGCAATTTGTAGATTGTAGTGGGCTCAGTTTTAAAGCTAGAGTGAAGACACTGATATCATATGAAACTAGAAAGGAGAATTGGTGCCAACCATGTCATACTAGCTTGTCGGAAAGGAGTTTAAATAACGCTCCAAACTTATTCAATATTTTAGTGAGGAAAAACTGGCATGGCTATTTTCAAAGGGGTCCCTTGACCTCTGACCTCAAGATATGTGAATGAAAACGGGTTCTATGGGTACCCACGAGTCTCCCCTTTACAGACATGCCCACTTCATGATAATCACATGCAGTTTTGGGGCAAGTCAGTCAAGTCAGCACACTGACACACTGACAGCTGTTGTTGCCTGTTGGGCTGCAGTTTGCCATGTTATGATTTGAGCATATTTTTTATGCTAAATGCAGTACCTGTGAGGGTTTCTGGACAAGTTTTGTGTTGTTAATTGTTTTCTAATAATAAATATATACATACATTTGCCTAAAGCAGCATATTTGCCCACTCCCATGTTGATAAGAGTATTAAATACTTGACAAATCTCCCCTTTTGGTACATTTTGAACAGATAATTGATTTTAATCAATTGACAGCCCTAATTTATTTATGTAATCTGAATCATACATGATGGCATGCTAACAAGCTAACTAACATGCTGCCTTTATAAATGTGTGAGAAATGACCAAATGTTTCCTGCTTACCCCCCCACTAGTGTGAGATTTCTCAAGCTCAGTTATTATTGAAAGATTTTAGACTCAACATATGAAACCGAACTGAGAACACATTATCATATGTTTATTGACAAGCTCAGCAGTGCTGTATAATCCTACATTACTTCGTGTAGATTTGCTGCAATCCTGGCCAGTGTCCTCCAGACATTTCTCAAAATTTCAGCCTTGATATGAGTCACATTAGAAACAGCCTCCACATTATCGAGTGGAAATAATACAACCACATCACAAACTAATCATCTAATACCATATCACCTATGAATTCAGTTATCAAATGATTTTAACAGGTCAACAGATTAACTCTGGGCTTTCCCCTCGGTGGTGATCGAGCCCTCTGCGTTACTGTAACCTATTGTAAAGCGCCATACTCCTGAGGACAGGAGCTGCTCTAGCACGAGCTATTAATAGAAAGACAAAAACAGGAGCCGCAAGACAACTGAGACAAACTGAGCTGATACGAGTCGAAGGGAAGATAGACGAGATGCAGGACAGGGCAGGAAAAATAAGGGAAAGATAGTGTGGCGGCAGAGATATCTAGAGCTTGGAGGTGAGTTTGAGCAGTGAGGGAGGAGAGCGGGGAATGAATAAGACCTCTTGTTGTTCAGATGGGAGGAAAATCTATGATTTTCTTTGAAAAGTGAGGACTTTTAGTTCTCACAGAGAGGCAAACTGACAGATAGAGGGAAAGGCAAAGGCAGAGAAAGAAAGGGCTTCAAGTGAGTGAGAGTAGTGAGGAGTACCTGTGTGTGTGTGTGTGTGTGTGTGTGTGTGTGTGTGTGTGTGTGTGTTGTTTTTTTCAGCTCAGAGTGATGAAGGGCAGAGTGTGTGTATGTGTGTGAAGGAGGCAGGAGGAGAGGGAGGGTGTCAGCCGGGTGCTGCAAAGTGTAGAGTCACTGGAGGTGTATTTGAGACAGAGAAAGGGAGCCTTGTACTTTCAGGGAAAAGAGCTCAGTGGCTGTAAACTGAGGCGTTGCTGCTGTAACTCTGTATTAGTAGTGAATGTGTGTGTGTAGGTGTACACATTAGAGCCTGGTGTGTGTGTTTGTGTGTTTGTAGGTGCATGTAGACTTAGCGGTAGACAAGTCTTCCATCTCGGTGCCCCGTACTGACCGGCGACAGGGGGCACAGTGTGTGTCTTGCAGCGGGTTGCTCCAGGCCTTGGATGTGCGCGAGTGTGTGTGTGTGTACGGTGCCAACGTGCTGAGCCTGGTGCAGAGCTCGCGTCCTCTGAGGGAGAGGGTGGTGTCTGCGGCGAGCGGAGCCAGAGTGGCCGGTGGTGGCGGAGTGGCCGGTGTTGCCGGTGGGGCCGTGCAGGCAGGCCGGTCCGCCAAGGAGCTGCTCATGACTCTGCCCTGTCCCTCTGCACAGACTGTCAGCAAGTACAACTCGCAGTACCACAAACTGTTCCAGTGTGTGCCCAAGGATGAGATCCTCATGAAAGGTACTGTGCTTTTTACCACAAGGAATCTTTTTTTTACTAATCAACTTGTTAATATTCTTGGACGTGTCATGCTTCAGCCTCACTATGATTTACCCGTGATGCATTTGGACTTGTATTTGTACTCTATTTAGTAGAGCTGCAACGATTAATCGATTAGTTGTCAACTATTAAATTGATTGCCAGCTATTTTGATAATCGATTAATCAGTTTAAGTAATTTTTTAAGAAAAAAAAAGTCTAAATTCTCTGATTCCAGCTTCTTAGATGTGAATATTTTCTGGTTTCTTTCTTCCTCTATGACAGTAAACTGAATATCTCTGAGTTGTGGATAAAACAAGACATTTGAGGATGTCATCTTGGGCTTTGGGAAACACTGATAGACATTTTTCACCATTTTCTGACATTTTATAGACCATAGGAATAATCGAGAAAATAATCCACAGATTAATCCACAATGAAAATAATTGTTAGTTGCAGCCCTACTAAGTAGCTCTTCATGCAATGTACAGTGACAGTATGAGACTGATATTAGCCTGTCAGATATTGGCTGTTGATGTGATCTAGAGTTGACATAAGTCGATTAATCAATTGGTCAATCGACAGAAATTAATCGCCACCACTTTAGATGATTGATAAATCCCCTAGTCATTCCAAATGTCCCATGTTGCAGCTTTTCAATTTGTGGGGATGTACTGATTTTCTGTTTTATATCTGAGTTATGAATTCAATACATCTTTGGGTTTTGGCCCGTTAGCAATTTTAAGACGTCACTTTTGGCTCTGGACACTGTAAGGCTAAATGATTAACTTATTTGTCAGAAAGATAATCAATAATGATTCCTTAGTTGCAACACAAATGTGATCCAATATTATTATAATGGAAGCTACATAAAGGAAAAAGGTTTTCGTAACATTAAGGCAGATGATGGGGGTGTCATGTTACAGAATCTATACAGTCTAAATTCTGTTTATTAGGCTTTTACACCAGACTATAGTAACATTGTGGTGGAAACACTGGAAACATGTAAGTTTGTCAGTGGTGCAAGAAGTATTCAGATCCTTTACGTAAGTGAAAGTAGAAATACCAAGTACAAGTCCTGAATTTAAAATGTTACTTAAAGGACCAGTGCGTAACATTTGGGGGGGATCTATTGGCAGAAATGGAATATAATATTAATAGGTATGTTTTCTTTAGTGTATAAACACCTGATGATAAGAGTCGTCGTGTTTTCATTACCTTAGAATGAGCCGTTTATATCCTCTTCACAGCATCCGCCATGTTTCTACAGTAGCCCAGAACGGACAAACCAAACACTGTTGACTTTCCCTGCTTGAGCCGGAGTCGATAACATTACTTGCTGCCGTTGCCGCCGCTCTCTCTCGCTCTTACTTCACCACTCACTATAAGTACACACATACTCTACGCACTGACTCTGCTCCAAATGACCTACACTACAACAGACTCTAGAGAGGGCCATTTGCCTTTTTCGCGTCGACCACCGTAGTTCCTCTACACACTTGGCACACGGGAGAGGCTTCAGTTGGTTGCAGTGTCGTCACCTCACCACTAGATACCGTCAGATCCTGCACACTGCACCTTTAAGTAAAAGTACAGGAGTATTAGCAGCCAAATTTACTTAAAGTATCAAAAATAAAGTACTCATTATGCAGAATGACTGTTTTCACTAATGAGCATTTTTAAGTTGTCATTTTTAATGTTGTAATGTAACATTTTAATGTTGTAGTTCATCAATGTTGAGCCAATTTCAGTTGTAAACTACTGGGTAGAATATTAGTATAGTTCTGCATCCTATAATATAAGCATAACATGTGTTTTTATGTAAAAAAAAAAAGTAACTATGAGTATTAAATAAATGTAGTGGAGTAAAAGTACAATATTTCCCTCTGAGATGTAGAGGAGTAGAAGAATAAAATAGCACAAAATGGAAATATTCAAGTAAAGTACAAATATTTAGTTACATTCCACCACTGAAGATGCAAAATATCTAATGATTTTCAGTATCTGTACAAAGTACTAGAAGTTATCAGCAGCTTTAATGTGCTACTGGTGCTGCATCTTCAACAACAGCATCTGTACTTTCATACCAAATCTCTATAGAACAAACGGAAAAGTAAAGTAAAAAGTACAAAAGTAAAATTGCAGCGTATAGTCACTATTTATTTTCTGCTTTTTATTTACTTTACTTGGCACGGTGTCCAGCTTTAGTTCTTCCTGCTTCAGTTCTGCTATCTGGTTAATCTCAGAAGCACTTTCAGTATGACCAACTTCTTCGGCACACTATGAATTCCTCTGTTTGCACAGTTCAACCTGGTTTACCATAAACTTTGATACTATTTGCAACAAAATGCCGGTGAGACAGTAGGAGGGTTTGGAGACTTTGTTTCGATAAGCCTGTATGTTTTTCTTTATCCAGTTTACAGTTTTTGAAAGACTAAGATAAAAAAAAGTTTCTGTTTCTGTCTCTTGTGTTCTCAGTGTACTCCTGTGCTCTTCTCAGAGATATTCTCCTACAAGGCCGGCTCTACATTTCCAGAAACTGGCTGTGTTTCTATGCCAACCTCTTCGGCAAGGACATCAAGGTACGAAAGACTGACAGACAGCTTAATGAACTGAAACTGACTGACAAACATGAACCCAGTGTCTCCCAGTCACAATCTGACAAGCTGATTGGACAGCTTGACAAATTATTTGACTGAAAGTCATTCAGGATTACGGGCTGACTCTCAGTGTCACAGTCCTAATTCTCTCTGTTTATGTCTGCACTGGGAAATTATATACCAGGAGGTAGACTTATTGAACCTTTAACCTGAACCAGTTATGTGATTTTCCCTCTGATGTTGTGCACTGTTCCTTTTCCTTCATTTCCTTGAAACCAAACCTCTCCTGACATCTGAGTGACAATAAGCTACTTATTCAGACTGCATTCCTCACATTCTGACTGAAATAAGACACGTTTCATGTCCACTACTGATTTTCTCCAGGGGGGGTTTCCAGAGTGTATTTCCCTGCCATCATTCACTCAAATCACACTGGTGTTTTTTATCTTTCCTATAATTTCCTCATCATCGTGTGTCTTCTTGTAAATGACATTTTCCATCTTCTTTAGGTGGCTATCCCTGTCGTTTCTGTGAGGCTGGTGAAGAAGCACAAAACAGCGGGCCTCGTGCCCAATGGCTTGGCTATCACCACAGACACGGGCCAGAAGGTGAACACTTCCATCACAGTCGCTGTGAATTAAAATACTTGTGCTGATTAGCGCAGCGTGGCTGTATTTTCCACGAGAGGGTGTGATGGAAAAAACAACAGCATGCTATAGATAGAAGCAGAGTGGAGTCCCAGCCTGGCAGCGCAACGGAGTGAAGGGTTTTTCCACCATTACGGCCACGTTCAGAGGGGCTTCTTAACTTTCTGTCACATCAGACTCAGCCTGTCGTCAAGTGGGGTTTTCACCTTCCGTTCAGACCCCGACATGATAGCCAGCAAGCTAACTTTAGCACATGGTGACACCTACAGTAGGTTTTGTATCTTCAAGTAGGCTTACCTGTCAGTATTGTAAATACATGAAACTCTATGTGATGTTAGCCCAGTAGGTATATTTTGCATTGCACCATCCACAAAGACAAAAGAGAAAATTAAGAAATTTGAATGTAAGTTTGGTAATGTGAGGGCACAAATGACTCAACTAAGGAAATTTAATTTGTTTATTGAGTGCACAAATAAGTATTCAAAGCCAGTGATTTATCAAAAAGAGTCTTTTTGCTTTATAAGGAAATAAATTACAGAATATTCTACATGTTCCTAGTGGTAGCACACACATAACATGCAGACACACTTCAGAAATAGCACATTTTTAGGTGCTCCTCAGACATTCATACACTCCACTATACACTCATATATACATACACATACTGTACATGTGTATTGCACCTGGTCCAGCAGACATCATTTATTCATAACCCAAGTCATTAATTATTAATAAAGAGAGTGATGGGCTGATTTTTTGCCAGATAAATGCAAAAGGGTTAACATACTATAAGCACTGAGGTCTATTAGGTGTGCATTAGATAACACTTAATTTTCCAGATCAATGCAAATTGTCTCAGCAGTAGTCTTCAGATATGGTGTCTGTCTTCACCTTTAAATGGTCACATGCTTCCCCTCTCGTTCTCTATTTAAAGTTACATTATGTTAGCTCAGCCAGTCTAAGCACAACCCAGCTGTGTAAAATAGTTGTTTACATATCCATTTGTACAAAACACTAATTGGTCTGAGGTTGGCATACTGCTGAGATCCCCTCAGAAGTGAAATATTACACAACTACTGTATATTCTAACCCACTGGTTCCCAACCTGGGGGTCCCGACCCCCACTAGGAGTCACCAAATCTTCAGGGGGGGTCGTGAGGCCTTCTTGATTTTAAAGACTGTATGACAACTTTTTTTTTTAAATATACAGTCGGCCTATATCTCAGCATTTCATTCATTTCTGTGAAGAAAACTAAATGGAATTGTTATTTTTAAAGTTTAGATTATTATTTAAGATATAAACCGGATAAGGGCACGGTGAAGACCTGAACACAAGTTATATTCACAGAGCCTTCACTCTCTGCTAAACAGCCTGAATTAGAAAATATGCAGTTAAAACAACCAAAGAGCTGATAGAACGATGGCCAAGCCTGCAGGTGAAGAAAACACTGAATTTGAAGCCTATTAAGTATGAATGATTGTTAAGAATTTAAAAAAAATACATAAAGCAGAGAGAGAATTGTATTAAAAGTTCCTAAAAATAACAAGAAAACTCATCTCCGATGCAATATTCACAGGAAATAATCTGCTCAAAATTCATCCAAATCACTCGTTTTACACAAACTTCCTGCAGTTATTGCATTATTTTTTGGGTTTAACTGTACAGTTTATCAGTTGTTCTGTTCTGTTATTGTTATGTATTGAATATAATATGAAATATTCATAGAATATGTCACTTAGTCAGGGGTTATCAGTTTACTCAATGACAGAAAAGGAGTCCTTTAAGGAAAAAGGTTGGGAGCCACTGAACAAACTGCAGAGAGTCTGATTCTCTGGCCAACACAGCAGCTCAGATTAAAGCAACAACCTTTGTCAAAGCATGTGAGATATATAGCATCTGGACGGTATGTCTCATACTGTGCAAGGGCAAATATCCTTCACCATATACAGTATGTCTGTGTGATTGTGTAATATGCGTTACATAACCATGCTCTCATACTTGGCTCTGTACAGTACAACCATACTGCTAAACATGACTGAGGATGGTTCTAGTGTTTATGAGGTTAAAAGTTCACAGCTCATGTCTGTAACAACAAAATTCAGTTGTATTTAATAGTATTTTTTCAGTTCATTCCGCTCCTTGACTGTGTCGGGATAGATACAACAGGACAAAAACAACTGATAAAGTGAACACACACCACGTATTTTAGATAACAGTGATATTTTTCCAGGTCAGAGGGATATTTGGGTAAGCCGCCGCTGACCTGTCATTCATAATTTTTCATGAAAGAATAAACCGGAACAAAAATGTGATGAGAAAAATATCCTCTTTGTGCTTCAGATAATAAATCCCTGAAGTGTTGTTCGTCCCAAATTATTTCTATCAAATCTGTACTCTTACCTATTAATTGTTAATGTATTATTATAAGCTTGGTATGGCTGCAAATGCAATATTCAAACACCTCCCTACATGCCTGAATGCACTGATTGTATACTAACAACATGAACAGACCGTTCTAATAACGCATGTTTGATTTTGTGGAGCTGATATTTCAATGATATTTGCAAAGGCAGGCTGCAACGGGAAACAGAAAATCTTCATCTATTTCTTTATTTAGTTTCCCCCTCAGGGCTCGTCAAAGTTTAATATCAGCTCTCGTATAACCTCATTTTGGTGATAAATGAAAAGCTGAGTATATACAGTAGCTTATCCATGTTGTTTAGTAGACTCTCTTTCCAACTGTATGAATAAACATTTGAGAGAATCAGAACTTTAAATGAGCTCAAATTGTACGTTATAAACATTTTTATGTGTATGGATAAATTCAGAATAGTTTCAAGGGACTATTATATATAATATTAAGACAGCATTATAAACAGAATATCAACAGCATTTTTACATCACTCTTTCTCTTTTTTCTTTCCTCAGTATGTATTTGTATCTCTGCTATCAAGAGACAGTGTATATGACGTCCTCCGCAGGATCTGCACACACCTACAGGTCAGAGGACACACATGCATGATACTCATTTACGGTATGTTCACACCAAGCGCGAAACAAACTTTTCGCACTGCGTGATTACATACAAAGACAATGCAAAGAGGCGAATATACGCAAATTTGCACCGGGCAAATACCCCAAATTTGCGTCATTCGCGGGTGTTGAAATATTTCAACTTGAGTGAGAAATTTGCACGGCGCTGTGTTGCAAAATTTAGTTTCTCCTCCTGACGTCCTGACATTGAATCAGAAATGGAGGAAAAAAATATTGTAGCAGTCTGTGGTCACCCAGAGCTACCATAGTACATCATATTTGTAGAGAGACCGGACAAGACTCTGTGTATAAATGTATGTGTGTAAACCACAGACTGTCTATGGTATAATAAACAACATCACTGCCGTATATTTATGCCTAGATGACTTTATGTTGAGTTTTGATTGAGCAGCTGCATAGCCTGGCACTGATCCATCCGAACTCCGAACTTCAGAAAACAAGTAATTTAAATGTTATTTGTTTGTCGTCTTGCAGACAGACCTGACAAAGCATGAATTCAGACTTTTTACAAATCAACATCATTATGTAGTTATTTCGGCATCTTTTTGGTCCGTTTATTGCAATTAAATCTCAGCACAATCTGTTTATTTTGGGTTCATACCGCCGGTGATATTATGAACCCAGGCACAACGGCGTTTGGTTTTCCGACATATTTGGGACTTCCACAACATGTACAAAGCAGCAACGGTGGTTATTTCTTCCATGGTTGATGGCAAATTTAACAGAAAGCAAAGTTGTTCTCTATGGAGACGAGCCCCTTCTCCTCTCCGACGTGTGTGGTGCAAATGAACACAAATGATATCAGCGGTACAACTCGCACGAGTAAAGTGAGGCAAAAATTTGCTTCGCTCTTGGTGTGAATGCAACATTAGTCTACAGTATATACTGTGTGGTGTACATGTCAGTTAAAGAGGTGATTTATTTTTCCCTCTCCAGGTCAATGGGAAGAGTCTGAGCTTGAAGCAGTTCATGGAGGAGCCGACCTTATCGCTGGTCAGTGAAGACATGTTTATCATAAACCATCATAAATGTATAAAGATCAAAGTGGGTGAAACTGCAACACCTGGTCATCCAGAGGCAGTAAAATGACTTTAATGTTTCCTAGTCGTGTTTCATGTCGGTCTAAAGGCCTCTGACAACTCTCACTTACAACTACCCCTCACCTGAAGGCAGTATCAATACATCATTCTGCTGCAGCTGCTGCAGTCTTTCAGTGAATTATCCCCCGAGTCGGCAAGATGCTATCAGAGAGCTCTGTGGAGTCACCTTGTGTGTGTGCGTGCTTGCGTGCGTGCGTGCGTGCGTGCGTGCGTGCGTGCGTGCGTGCGTGCGTGTTTGTGTGTGTGTGTGCGTGTGTGTGTGTGCACATTAGGCCACTCTGCGACAGAACAGCTTTTGTATTAAGTAATAATTAGGTTCTGTTAACATGCTCGTCCTTAATCACGCTCTAATCTAGACTGAAAGTATTCAAAGAAAAAAGGGGTGTTTGTTCATGTTGCCAGCATATTCCATAGAGGATTCATAGAGCTTTGATCCACTCAAACAGAAAAATGTTGAGATATCTTGAATCTTAGGGGGATCTATTGGCAGAACTGTAATATAATATTAATAAGTACGTTTTCTGTAGTGTATAATCACCTGAAAATATGAATCGTTGTGTTTTCGTTACCTTAGAATGAGCCGTTTATATCTACATAGGGAGCCGGCCGCCATGTTTCTACAGTAGCCCAGAACGGACAAATCAAACACTGGCTCTAGATGGGGACATTAGCGTTGTCATGTCTTTGAGTCGGTCACCGTAGTTCTCCTACACGCTTGGCACACCGTAGAAGTTTCAGTTGGTTGCAATCTGAAACCACACCACTAGATGCCGCCAAATCTTACACACTGCTCCTTTAAGACGTAAATGCAGAAATATTCCAACTATCAAGAATATTTTTCCACCTTGCTAAATGTCTCTTTACATTGTAGCTTCCATAGGGTTTAGTTGACAGGCCTTCAAAGTTTTAGAATGAATAGATTGAATGAACAATTTACTATCATTTATAAGCCATTAACTAGAACAACTTTTGGGCTGCCAGGTTGAGAAATATCCCAATGATGTGTTGGATTGTTTGACAACTTTCCCACCACAAATTTATTTATTAACAACTTAGGGCTGCAACTAACGATTATTTTAATCAATCGTTTAATGTGTTGATTATTTTCTCGATTAATCAGTGAGTTGTTTGGTCTATAAAATGTCAGAAAATGGTGAAAAATGTTGATCAGTGTTTCCCAAAGCTCAAGATGACGTCCCTAAATGTCTTGTTTTGTCCACAACTCAAAGATATTCAGTTAACTTTCATAGAGGAGTAAAGAAACCAGAAAATATTCATATTGAAGAAGCTGGAATCAGAGGATTTTGACTTAAAAATTTTTTTTAAAATAGTCAAACCGATTTAATCGAATATCAAAATAGTTGCCAAGCAAGACTTTGAAATCAATGTAAAAAACACTGCATTATAAGGTGATTTTTTGCTACCTCATGTTTAGATGAACTTGTGTGCTGACAGGCTTCTTTAATTTAGATCACTATCTATTGCAGTTTGATGGCCGTCTTTCCAACACATTCTCCTCTTTCCTCTGTGCCACAGGACGAGTTCCCGGTTCCAGACGAGTTCCCAGTGGTTGATGAATTCCCATCAGTGTTAAAGTGGAGAAGGAAACCCTCAGTGGTGTCTGTGTCGTCCTCCCTTCCTGACCTGCTGGGGACCTCCACCAGCAGCCTGAGCGCCGTAGACGCACCCTTCAAATCAGAGCAGCCGCTGGAAGGTGATACATCTATCCGTGTTGGTATGGCTTACAGTATGAGTGTCTATTGTGAGAAATATCCCCATCACTGGTTACTACCGTCTATAGCTAGTAGAGGTAAATCAATCTGCACCTCAGAAGTAGTTCATATTCAAAAGCAGTTTAGAATCGGCTTTCTGCTTGTGATTAACACTGTTCTGAAATCTGTGTTATACAACTGCAGATATTACGACAAAAATCCTACCTTGTGTGATAAGAAAACCTCACTGTGAAATACTTCAGTGTTAAATCAGTTATTTGTTGACACTTTCAGTTTTCAACTCTGTGGATATCAGCGTCCTGCAGGACTTTAATCAATATCCAATTTGAAGAGAAATCAGCCTGTGGGCATTTTAGTTATGGTCCACCAAACTGTGAGTAAGTTTATTTTGAGTGTAAAATCACATAGTGTTTCAATACACTTCGAAAAAAAGAAGAAAGAAGACAATTATCAAAGATAATGACAGCGTAAAATGCATCCATTTATTATTTCTTATTGACAGTAAAAGGCTGAAAATAAGCAACTAAACCTGAACAAAATAGAAATGACACAATTCAACTCAAGACAAGGGGGGAAATCATTTATAAACAATTAATTAAAAAATCTCAATATTGTTTTCCTCTCTGATTGGTCAAGGTAAAGTGTTCCACAGTGGTGGAGCGTGATAAGAAAATGCTGCCAGCAATAGATTGCTTATTAATCTTAAGAAGTTTGGGTAGTAATGTGTACGTGGGGGAATATGAGTTCTGCAAAGTAATTATGTTAGAATCCATGAAGAGTTTTATATGTAATAAGTCAGGCTGTCAAATTTGTTTTAATGCCAGTAATTTCTTTAACGCATTAATGCAATCAATCTTTGGGAGATTGTAGAGGGCTCAGTTTTAAAGCTAGAGTGAAGATACTAGTATCATATGAAACTAGAAAACCTCAGGAATCTTGTCACAAAGGAGGTTAAATAACGCTCCAAACTTATGCAAAAGTTTGGCGTGCAAAAACTGTCATGGTCATTTTCAAAGGGGTCCCTTGACCTCTGACCTCAAGATATGTGAATTAAAATGGGTTCTATGGGTACCCACGAGTCTCCCCTTTACAGACATGCCCACTTTATGATAATCACATACAGTTTGGGTCAAGTCATAGTCAAGTCAGCACACTGACACACTGACAGCTGTTGTTGCCTGTTGGGCTGCAGTTTACCATGTTATGATTTGAGCATATTTCTTATGCTAAATGCAGTACCTGTGAGGGTTTCTGGACAATATTTGTCATTGTTTTGTGTTGTTAATTGATTTCCAATGATAAATATATACATACATTTGCATAAAACAGCATATTAGCCCACTCCCATGTTGATAAGAGTATTAAATACTTGACAAATCTCCCTTTAAGGTACATTTGATGATTAACTATTTTAATTGATTGACAGTTTGTTGTCTGACCAGATGAAATAGCGAGTCAGTGAACCGAGGTAGGGCTGCACAATTAATCAAAATCTTATCAAAATCGCAATATGGTCTACTGCAAATTTTGAATCGCAGGAGGCACAATATTTGTTAAAGTTGAAATGTGTGAAAACACCATTTTAAATGAAATATTGTGGTGCTGCAAACATGTAGAAAAAAACTCTTTGTTTGGTACAGATCCCCCCAAAAATCACACCATAATCATTTTAATGTTTTTCAATGAAAATGAGAATAATGATATAAAAATGATAATTCCCTCTCATATTTCAATTGCAATATCAGTCAAAATAATCGTTTGTTATTGTCAAATCATATTCATACTGTGAGACATGAATGAGTTCAGTTGTCTGGATGCAGATGTTTGTGTGTGTGTGTGTGTGTGTTTCTAAGTTTTCATTTCATTTGAATTTCCTGTGTCTGTGTGTGAGAGAGTAGAAAGAAAGAGAGTAATTGCTTTTGGATGGCAACATCTCTCTTACGCAACGACACATCAAGCTCCAAATGGAGATTAAATTGTGTGGGGGTTTGTATTAAAAAGCTTTTGGGGCGGATGCAGATTAAGTAGAGATTATCACAAACAATGTCTGCTGTCAGAGTTGTCTGAGAACAGTTTAACGGCTGCATGCTGACAGATCATTTCTCAATACTAACCTACATTAATACTGTTCTCTGTTACATGTGGGATATTTGATCAGCGCGAGCTTTTGTGTACATTTTCATCACAGCTCACATGTGGAGGGGAAAGCTGGGAAATAATGTAATTAAAAGATGTATGCCTACTAGAGTCAGCACCTGTATTATAGTAGCTTTACATCACACACAAATACACACACACATATAGATATCGACTAACATACAATCATTGTAGAGACGTCGGGGGATAGTCAGCTCGTGGTTTTGTACGATTCAGACTATATAGTGTTCACTATTTGCAATATTTAAAATGAACATTGAATGAAAAAACAGCATAAGATTCTTTATTTATTCGTCCTTTAAAATAAAATGTGCAGAAACTGTTTTCAGGTTTTATCATTTCATACTTTCTCAGAATTTCTTTCTGGGTTTTAGTACAAAATGCAAATAATCTAAAATGTCTCTTTTTTTTTTTTACAATTACAGGAGCCTTAGCTATGTATCAAATTATATTTATTAGGGCTGTCAATCGATTGAAATATTTAATCGCAATTAATCGCATGATTGTCTATAGTTAATTGGAAATTAATCGCACATTTTTTTCCCTGTTGAAAAATGTATCTTAAAGGGAGATTTATCAAGTATTTAATACTCTTATCGACATGGGAGTGGGCAAATATGCTGTTTCATGCAAATGTATGTAGATATTTGTTAGTGGAAATCAATTAACAACACAAAACAATGACAAATATTGTCCAGAAACCCTCACAGGTACTGCATTTAGCATAAAAAATATGCTCAAATCATAACATGTCAAACTGCAGCCCAACAGGCAACAACAGCTGTCGGTGTGTCAGTGTGCTGACTTGACTATGACTTGCCCCAAACTGCATGTGATTATCCTAAAGTGGGCATGTCTGTAAAGGGGAGACTCGTGGGTACCCATAGAACCCATTTTCATTCACATATCTTGAGGTCAGAGGTCAAGGGACCCCTTTTGAAAATGGCCACGCCAGTTTTTCCTCACCAAAATGTAGCGCAAGTTTGGAGCGTTACTTAGTCTCCTTCACAAGTATGACATGGTTGATACCAATGGATTTCTTAGGTTTTCTAGTTTCATAGGACGGCAGTATCTCCACACTAGCTTTAAATGGCCAAAAATTTAGCTAAAGTTTGGAGCGTTATATTTAACCTCCTTTCCAACAAGCTAGTATGACATGGTTGGTACCAATGGATTCTTCAGGTTTTCTAGTTTCATATGATACCAGTTTTGTGTTAACGCGTTATATAATTTAATTCTCTATAAAAAAATGTGATTGACTTAATATTGTGATTCGTTTTCAAGCTTCAAAGTGCATAGTGTCACACTTTTACAGGGTTCAACATTATGTTTTTTTTTCACTTACTAGGTCAGGCAAGATATCTACTTGCCCAAAGTAAATTTTTTACTTGCCCCAATACAAATTGTTTTATTTACTAGAAGTTATAAGTAAATGAAACTGCAGTTTTACCCACATCATCTAACGCCACCCAAATAAACTCCTGTTTCCAGGATAACTGAAATGCTCGCTTGCGCTTCAGCTCATAAACTCACTTGTCTTTACCCGCCGCCATTTTCTGGCGAGTGTCCGATCGGTACTGCTCATGTGCAACTCTCAATAGAGATGAGAAGGAATTGCTCACTCCTTAGCTACTTCCCCTATCCACTTTACTAGCATGATTTACTTTTACTTTCCGCGGGCCACCGGGCAATCCTTATAGTCGAGCCCTGCATTACACCAACAGGTGGGCCAGCACTATTAAAAGTGAAACATGTAGTACAGTCAAGCCAGGTACTGTTAATGGTTTTACGTTATAGTGTGTGTGTGTGTGTGTTTGTGTTACAGAGCGAGCTCTGCAAACAGACAGAGGTCTTTTATCAGAGCCACTGGCGGAGCTGGGCCAGATGGAGTACCAGCTGCTCAAGTTCTTCACCCTGCTGTGAGTATACAGAGACACCAACAACGCCACCTTCGCCTCCTCCAACAGCTGACTCACCGCTACACACACACACACACTGTGAGCATTAACAGGGAGATATAAATAGTGGGCGATTCACTCAGTCAACATGGGGTCAGAGCTGTTAAAGCACTTTATAGTTTATGTTTTTCCACAGAAGAAGAAGTTGCCTCCTGTGAGACTTAACTTAAATATTAAGATTCATTGCAATGCATCAAATAATTTGTCTTAGTGAGCATCACGCTCTCCTTACTCCACCTGCCCTCTAGCATAGCAGGGCGACACCGTGATCAGACTGTCCTTCACCCAGAGGGCGTGAAGCCGCTCTGCTTTAGTGTCCTTGAGAGAGCAATGAATCCTTATCTGCTCCTGAGGGTTTGTCATATTGCCGACGGCAACCCCTGACCCCTCAGTCAAGGACACATGTTCTCTGGTATATCACAGATTACAATGCATAGAAATGACAAGGAAAACTCTGTATACATTTATGCTTAAAAATAGGATACACAATAAAGCCACAAATGCATTCATATTTAATAGTGATACGAGACAGGCATTCATGAAATGACCATAAAAACTCTTGACAGCGCATTCCCCCATTTTGACACATTCCGTGCCACCACCACGGCTGGTGTGTGTGTATTTCTGTAAGTTATCAATAACTAACTTGGAGCGCTGATTTGTCAATTTGTCACTCATTCGCCCAAACTCGCCCGAACTCTAATATTATAAGGTGATTTTTTCTAGTAAGCTCACCCAAACCTGTCCAACCCGTGGGTTCTCCACGCATCACTGATATTTAGTAACTCTTGAGTGATTAAAAGGTTATTATTTCTTCTCAAAGTTATGTTATCATTGTGTTGTGCTATAGTGCAGGTTTATTTTAGATAATAGTATTACCATGTGTACTGTACAGAAATGACTTGAAACCAGTGGCTATCTTGGAAAGTAGACACATTCAAAACTTTGAAACACGACATTGTTGCTTGGAAAATGTTCAACAGTAATATAAAGATCAACAGGATTTTTAACAACACTGCTATTGTCCTTTAAAACAGATTGTAACTGTGTTGTTCAAGGGCAGTGAAGTGCTGTGAAATGTTGACAGAAAGTCAACCGCTGCCTCCCAGTGTTCATCAAAAGACATTACAGCTCTCTACCTCCACGTCAACAGAGCATTCCAGTGTCTAATGCCACATAACCATCCTAAAACGTAATGATTCATAATTTAACTAAACTGTGTGTCTCTTCGTCCTCCTCCGTCAGTATTATCCTCCTCATCCTGTCTTCGTGCTACCTGGCCTTCCGTGTGTGCAGTCTGGAGCAGCAGCTGTCCTTCCTCAGTAACCCAAATCTGCCCCTGAGAGAGAGGTAACGCTGCATCAGTTACATCATCAGGACTTTATAATAATGTGGAAACAGATGATTTTTTTGAAAGAAAAAACATTCATATGCCAAATCATATCCCAAATATAAAGGATGTTCATTGTCCATAAAAGTTGAGATTTAGTCATAGTAGACAAAATAAACCAAATACGAGGAGTTATGTTTATTATATTGTGTTATTATATGATGTATTGTATTTTACGATATTGTTATTTAAAAGGAACAATACTGGTAAATACTATTACATCAAAATAAATAAATGTATCAGATGTTTCTAGTTGAAGCTAATCTGCAGCTCCTGTCCCTGTTAAGGTGTTTAGATAAGTTTACAGGGATAGTTTGGGTGTTTTTGAAGTGGGGTTGTATGAGGTACTTATCCATAGTCAGTGTATTACCTGCAGTAGATGACGGTTGGCACGCCTCCAGTATGGAGAAACAGACTGAAGTACCGACAAGGGAACAAATTAATGTACTGCTGTGAACGGGGGTCAGCAGAAAAAAATATTTTAGCCACCTAAAAGAAAGGCTCACCTAAAAAATCTATAGGAGTTTAAGTGTACGCTATATTTAGAATATTTTCACCGCCTTACCTTGCCATCAGACAGCATTTTTTTTACGAGGAACTGAAGCTGTTGTATCCATCTATGCTCTCGCCAAAGCCACCAGACTCCATTGGAAAAACCCGGTAACTTTACCTCGCAAAACACGAGGGCTGCTGGTCTACCGCTGCCTCGATCAGTTAGTTTGTTTGTTCTGGGCTGTCTGATGGCAAGGTAATGCAGTGAAAACATTCTAAATATAGCGTACACTTAAACTTATATAGATTTTTTTAAGTGAGCCTTTCTTTAAGTGGCTAAAATACATTTTGCTGCCGACCCCGTCCACAGCAGTACATTGCTTTGCTTCCGTGCGGTAACTCCTGTCTGCTTCTCCAAGCTGGGGGCGTGCTGACCGTCATCTACTGTAGGTAATACACTGACTATGGATAGTACCTTAAAAGTAATACAAATGAGGTTCAGGTTGAGATAGTTATATATTCTGTATGTTTGCTCATGTACAGTGTCAGTGTATGTTTGAGTGTGTCTGCTGGGATCAGTGTGTGGGTGACTAAATGAAAAAGAGGAGATATAATTGTTGATTTACCCTTTTATGTAACCCATAACCAACTAACCTGGCTGCATCCTTCTCCTCCTCCAGGTAACCACTGCTCTCCGCTGTGACCCATCGGATTGGCGGCTGTTTTCTCCTCTCGTGCTCGGAGCTGACGATGCCCTCCTGCACAGATCCAGGACCAGCTTTAGAGCCCAGAAACCCCTGCACCAACACGAAGGAGCAACATCAACCCGAGTCCCTTCCCCTCCGAGGAATGACTTCCTACTTAGTGATCACTTCCAGACTATGCAAACAGACTGTCTATTTATTTCTGAATTTAAAGTAGGTTTTACTGTAGCTTATGATTGTCTACCATGGCCTATCCCCCTCCCAGACATCTGTAACCACATGACTCTGCAGTGTAGACCTCTATACACTAAAGCAGTGAGCAGATTGCAGTTGAAGCTGCTGTTTGATGAAGTTTAGGAGCGGTGATGGAGAAGAGAGGTGAGGATGGCAGGGTAAGGTAAGAGATAATTCAACACATTAATTACTTGAAAAGTAAAGATATTTCAGGTGAGTTGTTGACTGACAAGTGGACTAAACCAAATGTTTTCTGCTGAGATCTTGACATAGCCCTCAGTAGAACGGCTAAGACAAGCTACGACAATGCACTTTTTAATATATGTCCACATTATTTCAAATATATGTCACTGTTTTAAGACTTTAGATCTATTTTATTCTTGATATTAGGTACTCAGTTGTCATTTGTGAGGGTATTTATGGAAAGAAGTCGTGTTGACTGAATGAAGTTACATGTCATTTAACTGTAATGTGCTGGAGCGAGAACACCACTTGTGGGTGTTAACTATAATGTGAACGAGATGGTTAGGTGCATAATTTCTGTTTTTTGTTGTACTAATCTGCTGTATGAAAGGAGTTTTATACATTTTAAATTAAGTCACCAAAGACTTAAAAATTACACATTGAGGTTCATGAGATTATATCTTTGTCTGAAGATATATTTAATGATTTTGCACACATGGGTAGAATGTAGTCCTAGACTCGTTTGTGAAATCCCTATGAATTAAATTGGCAACAAAATATAGATGAACGAAAAATGTTTTCGGCTTTTATTTTATTTTTCGGTCATTTTTGGTGCCAAAACTTTCCGATCCATCCTTCCATCCTGTCACTGTACGACCACCATGGAAAGCCCCGACTCTGACAGCACAGCAACTTTTAGCAACCTCTACAACTCGCCCTAAATTATAAAGCTGGAACATAATGTTGGCACTTTATGCTTAATAATACATTACATATGGATGGTTGGCTGTACACCAGTGGCATTGGTTTTCTTCCACATGTTTCTGTTTAAATTGAATAACTTTCTGTTTTCATGGGTTAAGTATGTGGAGTTTCTAAAATGTCAGCTGTTCAGAAGCTGGAAAAACCAACCTTGACTTTAGTCAAGAAATACATGAATACATAATAAATGTTGACATTATCTGACTGATGGGGTTTGAAAAGGCTCCATAAACTCAAGAACCTGGAGAGTTTTCTAAACCCACAGAGCAACCATGTGACCCTTAAACTGATTCAGTCAGGTTTTTTAGTTTTTTTCAACTTTTCATTTATTGATTCAGCCACACAAAACATGCTCTTCACTCTCCAAAATACAAAGTAATTCCATCACACAATACCAACTCCTTAACATACAGTTTTCCCCTTTAATTTACCCTTAAAGGACCAGTGTGTAACAATTAGGGGGACCTGTTGGCAGAAATGGAATATAATATTAATAAGTATGTTTTCTTTAGTGTATAATAACCTGATAATAAGAATCGTTGTGTTTGCGTTCGCTTAGAATGAGTCATTTATATCAACATAGGGAGCGGGTCCTCTTCACGGAGTCCGCCATGTTTCTACAGTAGCCCAGAACAGACAAACCAAACTCTGTAAACTTTTCCTGCTTGGGCCGGAGTTGATAACGTTACTCGCTCGTGTCGCCGCTGCTCTCTCTCTCTTACTTCACCACTCACTTCCCATATACACACACACTTTACGCACTGGCTCTGCTCCGAATGGCTCTAGAGAGGGACATTTGCATTTACGCGTCAGCCACCATAGCTCTCCAACACACTTGGCACGAGGGAGAGGCTTCAGTTGGTTGCAATCTCCTCATGTCACTGCTAAATACCACTAGATCCTACACACTGGAACTTAAAGTGACAATCTCAAAGACCTCCATTTCATTCTCTTTGGCAGCACATATGGCTATTAGCGGTAATTACAGGTGTGTTTTGGGAGCTCACTTCACTTCTGTGCGCTGCTCGTAATACTGAAAATGCAAGGGCCTTAATCAGTGGGCCATAGGCTCAATCACCATGGTGTTCCCTCATTCGGTGATAGATGGTGACTTAACAGACATTTATTTAAGTGAAAATCTTCAAGGTTATCACTTAAACTGGCTTTAAGCTTAAAAATGAATTCCCTTGCTCCACACTGACAGTTTAGTTTACTCTGGATCAGCTCTTTATTGAAGCTATGTGATATTTACACTGAGTAAATATTAAAACACACGACTAAATTTGTATGGCTGTGCCACTTCATCAATGAAAGATATGATCACTTCTGCATCAGGTTATTTCCCACCAAATTAGTCTGACATCTTTGGAAATTTATGGATCTCCTACAATTTCAAATGAAGTTCTGGTCAAAGGAAAATCATGTTGTGTTGCACAGTCCTGTGTAAGTAGTAGTATGGAGTTGTCTTGTATGCTCAATATTTTGGTCTTATGCTTGAAAAAAATCCTTCAAAGGCTGCGGACCACCTGGATACCATGACAACCTGAATAATTGACAGGTGGCATAGTTCCCGCAGTGTAAAGGAGGCGGGGTCAGAGAGGAAGACACCTGGTTCAGAGGGTCACTGTCTGAGAAAAATTCCAGGAATCCTTCACAACCGGTCCTGAACAAACCTGCTCACGATCAAACCCTGAACTGAAGAGAAGACTAGAGTAATAAGATCTTATCTTAATATTTATTTTTTCTTTAATTTTTTACCTTGAATTAGACTTAGATTAGACTCTCTCTTTCTCTGTTTTACATGTTTAAATTATTTTTTGTACTTTTATGAACCGAGGGGAGACCTGCTGCAAGGATCTAAACATGATGTTGGAGATATTCTTCAGTCAGCATATTCACAGAATTCATGATTTAGTTTAATGTTCTGGAAGATGATTATTTCTAAATCTACCATGAATCATAAATGTATCTGACATCTGAATAATTGTTCAATGTTTTAAAAATGTAATATATATTTAGTTTGAATGTTTCACATTGGACAGACACACTGGGAGTTTAATTAAAGTAAAACATTTTCTATGTCTTAAGGTAAAGTAAGAGTAAAATGAAGTAGTTACTAAGGCTGCAAGTCTCACTGTGAGAAGTGCTGGATGTGCGGCCATTTGCAAAAGAAATCCCCAGATCAGCGTGTGAAGAGGTGTATTTCAATGTGAAACTGCAGCCATAACTAGTCTGTTTTTTAACTTAAAAAAATATATAGTACCTGGTAGTAATCATGCAGAACTCCACTTCAAGATCAAAATGGATAAGAAGCAATTTAACTTGAGGAAAGAAAAGTGGGATGAAACCCTTAAGTATTTGGTTCATTACATTACAGTATCCTCCTATGCTCACTTTAACACCAAAGAAACTACATTTAAAAATGTCCCTCATAAGTGCACCATGTTTAAAGTCCATTATTCTAATGGAGATTTTATCTCTGGAGGATCAGACTACAGGTTTGTTATGAGAAAGAAATTTAAAACCATTTAGAAAAGAAAAAATTGTTGAAATCTGCGACTGTTGATGCATCAGAGCTGTTCGCTCTTATCGGCAGAACTGTTTCATCTTAAATTGGCAGATAAAACTCTTTTCACCATTTGATCAAATGCCAAAACTTTTGAACAATTTACTTGAACAAATGCATCCATGTTATCTAATGTTTTATATACAGTAAGTATGCCATGGTGGAATTTAATGAATATATTTACAAGTAATATATAATACAAGTACTGTACTTAAGTACAATACTGAGGTACTTGTACTTGTAAGGCCTTAAAGGCAACCTCAATACATTTTTATTCAGTTGAGCATTCTTATAAAGTATTTTATTTAAATCTTAATACGGTTCATCAGCAGTGAAATGTAAAAAATAGCACTGTACTGTACAATCTCAGGTACTCATATTTTATACAAGTATTTTAATGTTATTTTTGGTGGTATTGTTACTTTTACTTGAGTAAAAGATCTGAATATTTCTTCCACCACTGATGTATGCCAATTCTTTCAACTATGTAGCACTTTGTAACTTGGCATGTAACAAAAGAAACAAGTTCATTATAATTATGAGCTCATGCAGCACCTCGTTTATGGGTCTCAGCTGAGCAGCGAGCCTTCTGGAGACCTGAAGAAGCACAGAGGGAATAACTACTGTAACTCTGTGTGTCTATGTGTGAGGCAGTTTTATCTGTAGAGTAACGACGGCAGGTTGAAGCAGACAGCCAGAAGAAGCTGCAGCCTCGTCCATACCTCCAGGGAGCCATATTGTCTGTCCAGGAATGCTCTCCGGGTGACCTTTGACCTCTCTGGTGTGACAGAGAATGCTGACTGAAACTTCACGGTAATGCTCTGTATCACACACAGGCTGCATTACTGGCGGTTTTCCAGGAACGCATTACCTCAGCGGTGCATTAAATGTGTCCACGTCTGCTGAGAGCACAATCCAAGTGCATTACACTTAATCAATTTATGAAGTGAGAGGTGCCGTGTTTCACTGCAGAACACTGTGCAAATATGTATTCCTATCCGAGGGGGGTTTGAACCAAATATCCAGAGAGAATACAAATTACAAATGCTGTACATCTTATAGAAAATATTCTACACAGAGGTAATAACAAGATAGCTTTTCTTTTTACATTTTTCTTTTAAAAAGCACTTGTGGATAAAGTACTCAGAATGTTTACTTAAGTAAATGTAGTAATACCACAGTGTAAAACTACTCTGTTGCAAGTAAAAGTCCTGCATTCAAAATCTTATTTGAGTAAAAGTACAAAAGTATTAGAATCAAAATATACTCAAAGTACTTATTGAATGGCCCGTGTCAGAATAATATACAGTATATTATATTATTGGATTATATTTATTGCTGCATTACTGTATACAAGGGCTGTCAATCGATTATAATATTTAATCGAAAATTAATCAAATTTTTTATCTGTTAAAAATGTACCTTAAAGGGAAATTTGTCAAGTATTTGATAATCTTATCAACTTGGGAGTGGGAAAATATGCTTGCTTTATGCAAATGTATGTATATATTTATTATTGGAAATCAATTAACACCACAAAACAATAACAAATATTGTCCAGAAACCCTCACAGGTACTGCATTCAGCATAAAAAATGCTCAAATCATGACATGGCAAACTGCAGCCCAACAGACAACAACAGCTGTCAGTGTGTCAGTGTGCTGACTTGATTATGACTTGCCCCCAAACTGCATGTGATTATCATAAAGTGGGCATGTCTGTAAAGGGGAGACTCGTGGGTACCCATAGAACCCATTTTCATTCACATATCTTGAGGTCAGAGGTCAAGGGACCCCTTTGAAAATGACCAGGCAGTTTTTCCTCACCAAAATTTACTGTAACTTTGGAGCATTATTTATTCCTTATATTTTTTATATTATTATATGCTGCCAGTATCTTCACTTTATCTTTAAAACTGAGCCCGCTACAACCAGAAAAATCACAAGTTGCATTAATGCGTTTAAAAAATGAGTGGTTAAAACGAACTTGCGTTAACTTTAACAGCCCTACTGTATGCATCACATGAATATTGCAGCTGGTTTATGGTGTGGCAAATTTTTTAAACTTAACTGCTCGGCAGCTTCTTCTACAATAACATATCATAATTTAATAGTTGATTCAGATTATTAATACAAAATATAAATCTGTAAAGTAACTGAAGCTGACAGATAAATGCAGTGCTGTAAAAAGTACAATATTTCCCTTCCAAATTGTAGAGGAGTAGAAGTATAAAGTAGCAAATACTCAAGTAAAGCACAAGTATCTCAAAATTGTACTTAAGTACAGTACTTGAGTAAATGTATACTCATTTAAAAAAATAAGATGGATGTTTGTGCATTAGTTTCACCTGGCAAGGCCTACAAAATGGCATTACTAGAATTAGGCATTATCTGAAAATGTGTAAGATGGGCAGATATTTGAATTAACAGACCTTTAATTGCTTGTCCAGGTGTATCTACAGTTCTGTTTGAGATCAAAAATCAATGCTAACTTTGTGAAAAAACTGTTGGGAGGGGTATATTTATCTTATTTTCATGGAAAACCAGCCAACAAGAAGGCATGACATCATTCTTGGCGGCTAAAATTGAGTTTGATTGTACAAAAATATAGTCGGCTACTTCAAAGATTCAATGGTAAAACGTTTCATTAATCTCCTGCCAGTAGACCTCAAAGGACCAGAATGCAATGCAGCCGCATGTTAAAGTGTGTTTAGATTATCGGAGGTTGGCCGTGACCACAGACACGCCACGGTGTTCATAAACAAGTCGGATAGCTTCACTATATTAATGCGTCCACGTGTGCACTATTGACTTAGAGCATCAAGTTCACACCCATGCTCTGGAGAGCTGTTGAAAGGCATTCTGGGAAACATGGGAAAGAGTACAATATATTAACATTTCAGCACAAAAATCACTCAAATATTCAAATGTATGTAGTATAAACTGTTGTGTGTAAGGGAGAATTCATCATTAAAGTTATGACTATTCCTTAGTGAACGTCTGAATCTTGAACATTACCATGGAATTAAACTTACTGTACCTTTTCATTTTCTTCTTCACGCTCATCTTTTCCTCTCTTCGTCTCTTTCTCTCTGTGTGTGTGTTATCGTCTGCACTTCATCAGCTCCTCGGTTTCTTTACTTTTCCTTCAAGCAATAACTAATTCAACCCAGCGAGTCCATCGCTGAAAGATCTGCGGTCTGTCATCATAACTCAGTGCGTGCACACTTTCCACAGACTCAGCAGCTTTGGTTACAAGTGTCCACCAAGTGACACATTGTGTTTAAAGAAGAAACGTGTGGTGGAGCTAAGAAAAACTTTTCATATTTACACTCTTTGGTTTTGAGCCATTAAAGACAGAATGACTAGTTGTTCTAATGTGTTAGATAGTATACTTAAAGGGGCAGTGTGTAGGATCTGGCGGCATCTAGTGGTGAGGTTGCAGATTGCAACCAACTGAAACTTCTACCATGTGCCAAGCGTGTAGGAGAACTAGAGTTACCGACGCGAAAATGGCCCTATTTAGAGCCCGTCTTTGGTCTGTCTGTTCTGGGCTACTGAAGAAACATGGCAGCCAGACCCGTGGAAGAGGACCCGCTCCCTAGCTGTTTTCCCCTCCTTCCACTATTTATGCTAAGCTAAGCTAACTGGCTGCTGGCTGTAGCCTCAGATTTACCATACAGACATGAAAGTGGAACCAATCCTCTCACCTAACTATCTGCAAGAAAGCATATAAGCGTATTTCCCAAAATTTCAAGCAATTGTCATAAAATATCTGTCAGGGTTTAATAGGTTTAATATTCACTGGTGAATCAGCTACTTCTTTTCCTGATGCTAATATCAAAATGGGATTTATGGGATTATTTATATTAGCCAAAAAGAGATATTGCTCCGATTCCCTGGTTGCCACTAGAGGTTGATAAAAGTCAAGCATTACTTGCACCTTATTAACTGCTCACAGATTTCCCCAAATGTGTTTTTAATAGTCTTGTTCTGCTGTTTCACATCAGATTTTAGGATTAGTTAAATATTTTACATATTGAAGCTGGAGCCTCCGTTTTCTTACTCTCTGCTGCGTCTTTGTTGGATTTAAGTTTTGTAATTTCCCAAATGTTTTCTGCAGGGAGAGAGTGTTCATACAATGACTGACCTACATAACTACTCCAGTTTACCACCTGATCCAGGGAGATGGACAAGCCTGGCTGGCATTTCTGCATTTCACTGGTACAGTTTGTGAACATGGAGCACAACGTGAAGCCTTATCTCAGGGGGAAATCATGCCACACATGCGGTGGAGCATCTAATTCTTGCCTTTCATTCCTGATGTGATGTTGTGATATGGACTTGACCTACTTACACCTCCTGAATAAGTCGTATAACGTGCAGTTGCACACCTGGAAACAGTGCCGTCCAGGATGTAACTGTCGGTTTGGGCCTCTCGATGGGATGTTGCTTGTTTTAATCAAACTTATTCTCACGCAAGCTGCTGTAAATGAGGCGAAAATGGTTCTACATTGTTGTAGTTTGTTGCAGATGTGTTGTGACACGATGTAATGTTGAACCAACACTCCCAAAACAGATTCATCTCGGAGGTCAGAGACAGTTCTGAGCTCAATGTGTGGTTGTGTGTATATGTACCTGCTCCAGGCCTGAGGTTTCTATCTGATGAGTAAATATGAACCACCTGGAGATCCTGGAGGAGAAACCTGCAACTCCTGAAATCAATTACACTGATGAAGAACAGAGGTGAGTGAATTCACTAATGGAGCTCTGTGTTTGTGTTTGTTTATGTCTATAAATTAGAAGGTATATGTCTAGTCATAAATTTAAACTAAATACACACTTCAATAGGTTCAGTTATATGCGTGTGTATTTTCAATGCAGGTCAAGCTCAAAACTGTTGTGGCAAACATGTTTTGAAGTCTCTTGGAGCATATGTCCAAGTCCTGTCCTCGCAGGTAAGTGTTACAGCATTCAAATCAGTGGGCAACCTCCGGGTCTGAGAAGTGAAGCCAATGCAGAAGTGCCTTAAACTTGCATTGTTTCTAACAGCCAGCAGGGGGCGACTCCTCTGGTTGCAAAAAGAGGTCTGATTGTATAGAAGTCTATGAGAAAATGAGCCTACTTCTCACTTGATTTATTACCTCAGTAAACATTGTAAACATGAGTTTATGGTCTCAATCGCTAGTTTCAAGTCTTCTTCAATACAGCATGATGTTCATTTAGTAAATTATGGTCCCATTTAGAGTCAAATAGACCATAAAGCAGGGGATGCTTTAGGGCGTGGCTACCTTGTGATTGACAGGTCGCTACCACGGCGTTGTCCGGTCTGGGAGTTGTCGTGTTTTCGTCTTACAACTTTAACCCTTTCACAGTGTGTTATCAGTTCAGGAACATTAATTTAAATCTTTTTGGTCGCCTGAAAATGTCTATCAGTGTTCGGTTGTGCTTAGCTCCACTCTCTCGTGTCGCTTCTGCTTTCAATAAAACAACATGGCGATGGACAAATGCGGAACTCGAGGCTTCAAAACCGCAGTCCTCAAACCAATGGGTGACGTCACGGTGACTACGTCCACTTGTTATATACAGATTTAAACATTTTCCTTTCTGTGTTCACAAGCAAGGACAGGTTTAAAGGTACAGTGTGTATGATTTGGCGATATTTAGCGGTTTGGTTGCAGATGGCAAACTATTGAGTACCCCTCCACTCACTCCTCCCTTTCCAAGACTGCGGTAACGCAAGCCGCCGAGTGCAAAACAGCGGGAACGCCATTCACCTCGCTCAGAGGCCATCCTTACCATAATAACATTACTTTAAGAGCAAAGTCACGCTTGTGAAACAGCGTTACCGAAGAACTACGGTGGCCTTCAGGTAACGTAAAAATGCGAAAGGCTCTCTCTTGAGCCAGTAGTTGTCCAACGGTGTTTAGCTCCCTGCATGGCTGTGCAGCTGTATGTATTGTGAGGGGCAGAATAGACCTGGGGCCAAAAGGTGAAACATGGCCTTCAGTGACAATCAGTACTGTTGAGTTACAGCAGAACAAAAGCACCAATAAGAAGCTTTGTTTTACGCCACAGAAAGCTTTGCATCATTTGCCAACAGGGTGCAGGATTATGTAGGATTTAAGTTTATCCATCTCAGTTTAGGTTTTCCAGCACATCACAAGGTGCACATTTGTAATGCTCCTTTTGTAAATTACGACACCAGACTCATTTAGAGTACTAGGACCTGAGATGACAATAGACAGAAAGTCAAGTTCGGTTTCCCTGTAAGCACTCATGGAGTGGAGTTGGTAAATTAGCCATTCAGAATCAAATCTGTCTAAATTAACGTGCCTTTTCCCCGGGCTCTTTGTCTCACTAATGCAGTGTGCTGCCAGGGTGGTGAATGCCCCGGCTTTGTGGCATTTTATTACGACAATAGTAAACCCTGATGGCTCGTCGGACTGGTTACTCCGGGTGAAATACGTCAGTGGGATGTAGATGTGCTCAGGATGCCAGAGGAAGGAGAGCAGAGGGCAGAAACAGGCCAAGCAGTGTGAATTTAAGAGCAGGGCAGCCAGCCAGATCAGGAGGTTGTGCCACACTATTACTAATAAGTACTCCTGATAATACTGTATGTGGTCAATTGTCTTCATGTAGTCAGACTTTCAGTTTAGCTCAGTTTTGAAGTTAGAGCCATGTCATAGTAGCTTGTCATGGAGGAGGTTAAATAACACTCCAAATTTACGCTAAATTTTGGTGAGGAAAAACTAGCATGGCCATTTTCAAAGGGTCCCTTGACCTCTGACCTCAAGATATATGAATGAAAATGGGTTCTATGGGTACCCACGAGTCTCCCCTTTACAGACATGCCCACTTTATGATAATCACATGCAGTTTGGGGCAAGTCATAGTCAAGTCAGCACACTGACACACTGACAACTGTTGTTGTCTGTTGGGCTGCAGTTTACCATGTTATGATTTGAGCATATTTCTATGCTAAATGCAGTACCTGTGAGGGTTTCTGGACAATATTTGTCATTGTTTTGTGTTGTTAATTGATTTCCAATAATAAATATATACATATATTTGCATAAAGCAGCATATTAGCCCACTCCCATGTTGATAAGAGTATTAATTACTTGACCAATATCCCTTTAAGGTACATTTTGAACAGATAAAAAATGTGCAGTTAATTTGCGATTAATCGTGATTAACTTTTTAATCGATTGACAGCCCTAGAATATTTATCTAAAATGTGATTAATCTTGATTTTTCACCACCAGCTTTTGCTTTCTAGGCAGTTAGAGAATAAAAGAGGGGACAATGATCTTTTATTCATCCCTCTTCTTGAAATCGCTCTTTGTTCATCCCACCCCATGTCTAGATGGGGTCAGCGTTTCTTTGCCTGCATGTCTGTCCGTGTTGAAACCCTAAATCTTTTTTGAACTGCTATAGTAATGCTCGCTTATAAATATGTCAGAGGCCAGTCTGACTCTGAATAGTGAAGTTATAAATAAAGAATAGTTTGGCCTTCCTGTGCCCTTTCTTATTTTAAAGTATAATGCTGGATGACAGCTTACACTGTTACCCACATTCTACTTTGGGACACTTGTAGAAATTATGGATATTTTTTATGCTTTTCTAAAAATGAAAGCTGTTGCCTTTTATAGATGAACATAAACTTATTTTTAAAACTTTATTTTTAAAGTGAGAGTCTCTGTTACAGATTTCTTGCAATCACAACACAATGAAGTTTACACTTTGCCCCTCATGTGTTTCAGCTTTATTTAGCCTTGATCCGTCATGCTGTTCCAATCTTGTAAGTATTATTTATGTTCTTTTCTTTAAAACCACAACAATGATATGTTTCACTGATAAGCTGCTGACAGCCAGTAAATCAAATTTCAATATATTTTGAGTAGACTCAACTGTTTGTAGCGTGGTGAATTAGAAACTGTCAAGTACTGGTGATTCGCTTTGTTTGTCAGATTCTTAGCCTTGTTTACCTATTTATTTTTAATTTATAAGCCTAATTTATCTTTAATTTTAATTACTTTGTATACTGCTGGGTAGTTTAATCTATAACAATACATTATGTGTTCATTGATTTTATATTAATAATCTGAATCTACAAAGTAACTAACTTTGCCAAATAAATGTAGTGCAGTAAAAAGTACAATATTTCACTCTGAGTAGTGGAGTAGAAGTATAAAGTAGCAGAAAATGGACACACTCAAGTACTGCAAAAGTGTACTTAAGTACAGTATATGAGTAAATGTAATTAGTTACATTCCACCACTGAGTAACTGTGCCTATACAAACCTACAAATTGATTTCTTCAGTGGAGGTAATTTTGTATTCAAAATAACATGCAATTAGCCTGGAAAATATATTGAAAATGTCAACATGTTAACATGAATACGACTTGAACTTTGTGACTAGAAGACAGCTGGGACCTCAAATAGAAACCACAAAGCAAATTTACCATTTTGTCAACAAAAATGTGACAATACAATTTATTAGATCAACAATGAGTTTGCGTTTTGTGAGAACATATCACACATTCCACCACTCAGCATTGCCCTTTGTCCCATAAAACAGTCACAGCACACGGTGCACGTCTCACCCTCATACAGCAGTTTTTTTTTTTAAATGTTTGTAGTCGTAGACATAACGCCTGTTAAACAGACGGAATGAATATTCGGACATAAAGTAGGAGCCAAAGTTAAGATTCACAATCTTATCGTCAATTCTAGTTCATTTAAAATGACCCTGAGCAAATAATCTGTGTAAACATTTCTACATTCGCCCCGAACTAATACAATGGAGAAAAAGAAAGTCTGTGCCTCCTCTCTGATATGACATATTCTCCATCCTCACTCAATATGTACACGGGAGTAAATTCCTTTATAGGCATGCTGGTGTTCAAGTTTACATATTGTATGTTGCTGTGCATATCCAAGGCATAAACATGACACCAAGTATCAGTAAAGATTCGTAACAATGCATCATCTTTTGAAACCTTTTTTATGGAGTATGACAGAGACTGTAATAGAAATATACTTAGTTATATACTGTATTGGAGGAGTGCATTCAGATGCTCCAGCAGTAGATATGTAGACAGCTGTTCTGCATATAGTGAGGGCCGATCAGCGTGCTAAGGGAAGGACAGAGCGCAGCAGAGGTCATTCTGAGCTAGACTCTGGATCAGTCTGCACCACTCAGCCCTCTTCTGGGTGATGTAGGCCGGGGTGATGATTTGCACAGGAAGGCGTGGCGAGCCCTCCACCCTGGCCTTCTCACACAAGGCCTCCGCGATACAGATAACATACATGCCGCAGTCATAGCTGTTCTGCTGCGACGGGCAGGGCTCCTCCACAAACAGCGCTTTCCTCCCCGCGCCCAAGAAAGGCTCCAAGTTGATGGCGATGCGCCGCGCGTGCAGGGAATTGCTGCCGTTCTGAGAGTCATAGTGTGCAAAGTGGTTGGAGGTGTGATGGTAGACCAAAAGGCTCCAGTGGGATCCGCCGGCGGTTTGGTTGGAGTTGTCGTTGACGGCGAGGAAGACCCAGTGACGAGAAGCAAGATCCAGCGGCTCCAGAAATAGGGCGAGCTCGTTGGGGCAGGAAGCACACTTGATGAACTGGGTGACCTCTGGGCTGATGAAGGTGATGGTCTCCCCCAGGACTCTGAAGCTCTCAGAAGCAAAGTACTCGAAGGCAAAACCAATGACTTGGTCGTTGAGCCAGTACGGTCCTTCCAGTAAGGAGACGTCAGAGCGCCGCAACAGGCTGTCCTGGTAGCTCAGCACTACAGGATCCATCCTCCAACACAGTCAGAGTGTCAGTCTGAAAAATACACAAGATTTTAGTGCAGATTTATTCATTAGAAATGAATTAATGAAAAAAATCGTCTTAATGCCACTAATTTCTTTAACGCATTAACACAAACGATCTTTCAGAGGTTGTAGCGGGCTGTTCTGATGCTAGAGTGAAGATACTGGTATCATATTAAACTATAAAACCTGACGAATCCATGCTACTAACCATCATTTGTACTCTGCAGCCGTCACTAGCTTGTCACTAAGGAGGCTAAATAACGCTCCAAACTAACACAAAATTTTGGCGATGAAAAACTAGCATGGCCATTTTCAAAAGGGGTCCCTTGACCTCTGACCTCAAGATATGTGAATGAAAATGGGTTCTATGGGTACCCAAGCGTCCTTGGGTTTCATGAAAGGTGCTATATAAATCCAAGCTATTATTATTATTATTATTATTATTATTATGAGTCTCCCCTTTACAGACATGCCCACTTTATGATAATCACATGCAGTTTGGGGCAAGTCATAGTCAAGTCAGCACACTGACACACTGACAGCTGTTGTTGCCTGTTGGGCTGCAGTTTGCCATGTTATGATTTGAGCATATTTTTTATGCTAAATGCAGTACCTGTGAGGGTTTCTGGACAATATTTGTCATTGTTTTGTGTTGTATCCAGTAATAAATATATACATACATTTTCATAAAGCAAGAATATTTGCTTTATACTTGACAATACTTGACAAATCTCCATTTCAGGTACATTTTGAACAGATTAAGATGTGTGAATAATCGCATCAATCATGGACATTCATGCGATTAAATATTTAATCAATTGACAGCCCTAATTTGTACTCATTTATCAAGTACAAAATACCAAACATTTCTAGTCTTAATTGTGAGAATTGTCTGCTTTTCTTCATGTTATGTGATTGTAAACTAAATATCTTTGGGTTTTAGACTGTTGATCGTACAAAACAAGCAATTTGAAAATGTCACATTGGACTTCAGGAAACTGTGATGTGGATTGTTTTAATCAATTTATCAATAAAGTGTCTATAGCTCTATTTCTAAACAGAGAAACCTTTGTGAAAGCAGTTTCAAAATGACACTTTTACTGGGATGTGTCACAAAACTCCTCCGGTACGATGATGTAAACCCAATTACTGATGTTCATTTGATGGACTGCTGCACAGGGATGAAGAGGTGTTGTACCATGCCAAGTCAACCTAAACAACAACAACAACTTACATAACAGTTAAACTTTACTGGAACTAACACACAGAGTGATCCGGTTATGGTTCCATCTGGGTTCGTTGGTGTGGACTGTTACTCAATTCAATTCAATTTGCTTTATTGGCATGACTGTCAGGTGAACAATATTGCCAAAGCGTCAATTCAATAATATATAAAAATTAAAAAAAGAACAAAATAAAAACAAAAACACACACATATATACATATACATATATATATATATATATATATGTATATGTATATACACATATATACAATTCATTAAGCAAATTACAATATATAGATATTTAAAAAGAACATGCATGTAAATGGAAAAAAACAACAAAGAAGTAATTAAGGTTTGTTGTGTCAATAAAACAAACAAAAAATTAACAACAATTAATAACAATATATTGCAATATCAAAGGATAAATGTAAAAAAAAAAAAAAAAAAAAAAAAGTAGAGGAGTAAATAAAAGGCAGAGTGAGTTACATCTGTTATGTGTTGTTGTTGTGGTTGTCTCTCAGGCTGTGACATGCTGTGATACTCACGGAGACACGTTATTTAACATATATAATGTCATACAGATGTTTACAGTGGTGTCTGCTGGTGACGCCGCTGCGGAGTATCCATGACTACAGAGCGTCTAGTTGATGGTTTTAGCCAGCAGGTCTGTCGTTAGCATGATGAGCTAGTTAGTTAGCTCACCAGCACTTCCACCATCACACGAAGCTAAACTACTCCGCTAAGCAGTCATTTCAGCCTGTATAGCACAACCAGTGTACTGTCACATCACAAAACGTGCACTTGATTGAATGTCCATACCTGTAAAAGACACACTCAAATAAAAAACACCACGACAACTGCAGTCTGGTCCCTCATTGCAGTGACTAACGTAAACCGCTGCAGGAAGACCGTTGACGTTTTTGCGACAGAGTGCTCCGCAGTACGTTAACTGAAAGGCTACCGGTCTGCTTCTTGACCTCCAGGGATTTAAAAGTTATCGGTACTTTACATTTTACAGCGTTATAATCAGAGAGACAGCCACGTATGTGAAAAGCAACACACCTCCGGTCATGACAGTCGTATATAAACTCAAAATACACGCTCAGTTTTGTTTAAACCATCATTTAAAAATCATATGGTGTGATAGTGTACATCGCTACCGTGTTATCTGCTGCCTACTTCCTGTTGTGTCGCTCCGTCCATGGAAGCAGAACTGGATACCGGTCGTTTCTAGAAGGTAACCCGTAAATGGAGAAATCTGATCTGAGATCTGCACAAACGTGTAAAAACTCTCGCGAGACTTTATGCCCGACGACCTATCCTATGCCTAACCTTAATAATCTCGCGAGAGTTTCCCCAGTTTGCTGGTTCCCTTCTAGCCACTACCATGGAGGCAGAATTGGATACAGCATTTAAAGATGGCGAGCCATTCATTCCTATGAATGTTAGATAAATGACAAAGATTGAGATATTACTCACTATATTACAACAATCACAGTTTTTTGGCAGATGAAATTTACATAATTAATTTGATTAATATTTTAGCAAAACATATAAAATGATATGACTTCTAAAAGAATACCCTCCTTTTATACTTTTAAAGATACTGATTTTAAGACATATTTGACTACGATTGAATACTTAAAACTAAAAAATTCTAAATAAGCAAAAAATATTAGATTTGATACACATTTGAAATGTATTCCAATTGTTTAACAATTAACGATGTTTTAACAACAATTGTCAATTTATCACTCTATTTCTCAGTTCACATACATTTTCATCACTTCCTTTTTCTTCAATTATATTTTTTTACTTCCACCTTTGAGGCCACTTTCATTAAAGGGACTTTTTGTAACTTTTTTGTCGGTTTCCCATGTGCGCTCCCGTGTGGCTACGCTGTTCAGACAAGACTCCAACACAAACTACACGGAAGCACCAAAACCGCAAAGTTATATCTATCGAAGCCCGTCTGTTAAACATTGTTGGCCGTGGTTGGAGGACGCTGGGGAGACCGTAGCTTTGGTCTCCAGGGCCGGAGTCTCTGCTGTACTCTGCTCCTCTGCCTGCCTTCATTCAACTTGCTCCATCTCACGTGCATGCGCGCTCACTCCACACTGCAGAACAGTTAGTTTAGCTCTGAGAATATCTAGTGAATGTACAGTGGACGTTTGTGCAGAAATAATTGCTGCAGCTCCTCCAGACCAACAGAGGTTTTCTGTGTCTTGTGAAGTGACGGGGCTCTGCAGCGAGAAACGTTATCGTCTCCGACCGGGTGCCGGTGTCTCCCTCCGGCCGCGGTCGGGAGGCTGAGGCAGGAAAAGCCAACACTAGGATCAGCACTGATTTATGGAGAGACCTCCGTCTGGTCAGCTAACATTACTGCCAAGCAGGTTAAATATAGAGTGATATTGTGGTTTTAGCTGACGTGTGTCGCCTCACTGTGTTGAGCGATGCTCGTTCATGTCTATGTAGAGCGAGCACAAGCACGAGCCCGATGCTGACTTTCGTTGACTTAACGGCCACATGTGTCGCTGTTAACAAGCATTTCTGATTCTTACAAACAGTCCCTTTAAATGATAAATGCCAATTAAATATCAGAACTTGTTCAGTCAAATCAAAACAAGTATATCATATAACTTGATATTGACTCCATTTTTCAATTCACATACATTTTTATCAATTCATTTTTGTTACTTCCACCCCTCGGTTTGGTACAACGCATGCGCAGTAAGATCTGATCCGCAGCTCCAGGTAAACTGCGCATGTGCCTTAAACCCAGAGCCCAACCTTTTTCAATAGGCCTTGGCTTGAACGCGGAAGTTGCAATCCTCCGTGGTGGCCACTAGGTTAACTCTCAGCCCCGGCTCGGCTCCGCTCCTCCCGGGAGCTTGTCTCCGTCATCCCGGTCCTCCTCTCCGGTCCTCCCTCTCTGTCTCCTCCCCGCCCAGGAGCAGCGTGACCGCGCACTGCAGCTCGTCCACAGAGCGGAGGCACTGATTAGCAGCAAAGCGGAGTTTACAGAGACCGACCGACACCGAGCCGCCGAGACGAGGAGGACTGCTTCTTAATTTACATTCACCACGGAGAACACGCAGTGGATAAAACGAGAGAAGAAGCGCAAGTATTCAGCGCGGAGTTGCATTTCGAGGAGTTGTTGTGCGGCGGGAGAGAGAAGGAAACACATTAATTCAGTGGGAATTAAATAGAGACATTGTGTGTGTGGCTACAAGTGGCTCTGCAGCCGTCCTGAGAGAGAGCAGACGGAGAGGACAAACTAGTTACAGCCGACTTCAGCGTCTCGTTACTGGAGGTAAGAGAGTGATGTGGTAGTAGCAGGACACTGAGGTGTGTGTGTGGAGATGAGAGGAGAGGAGCTCTGTCTGAGGCTGCACAGATACCAATCAATCAACAAACTTTTAATCTCCACTCATTTGCAAGATGGTTGTCCAGTCCATGCTTTTAAGGTGTGTTTGGGCTCAGTCTGTCGGTGCTTCTGTTGAATGAATAGTCACAGTGAGAGGTGTGTTTGCGGTGTGTGTGTAGTATATGTGTGTGTTTGGTGTGAAAAGCTTGTGAGAAAGTTTGAGTTGTCATGTCATCTACAGAGAGCTTCATCTACACACCTAAAGACACAGATATATTGTCCTTATAAAATGTGACACCCTGTAAAATGATGATTAATTGTATTTATTTGTCAAGGATAACACACCAATTAGCATCAATATGAGGTTTTAAAAAAGGCTCATTTTCATGTGTAGTCCCTGACTGTGCAGGTTGATGTTGTAATCAGAATCAGAAGTTGGGGTGTTACAGTTGCTCTTATTTCAACATAAAGAAATGTAAGAAAATAGAAATAAAGGAGTATATAACCTGTAAATTATGTACACAATGTGTACCTAATGCTACAATATAAACACAATATAGGTAAAGAAATATAAGAAAGTACTAAAATTAAAAATAGGAAAATAAGAATGTAAGAATTATGTACAAATATTTGCATTAAGACATGCAATATATAACATGTAGGCCTAACCACAGGGCAAATAAGTAAATACAAAATGTTTATAAGTAAGTGCAAAATTCTGAGAAGTGGAATCTATTAAATGTGCTAAATATAAATGCCAGAATGGTATAAATAAGAAATGAATAAGGCTATGTCTTGAATGTGCAGTATACATGCAGTATTAATAATGTCCGTATTGCACAGTTAAGTCAGCAAATTACATTAAAAGAAACCAGACATTCAAAAAGCAGACATCAGTGTACATATACAGTAGGATGATGCAGCATGAATGAACTGTATTCATGTTCATGATATGATGAATTTGTGTGCTTGTTTGCGTGTTTGGCTGCAGTAGGGTGGGGTAAATGTTTACATGTATTATTTAGTGAAGGTCAGACAGTACAGCTTATAATGCAGTGGTGGCAATAAAGACTGCAAAGCGACTGTAATAGTACAGGGAGGTCTAATGGGGTGAGGAAGCTGCTGAATCATGGGTGTACTCTCTCAGGCTCAGAGGACACCGAGTCCGCTTCATGGCTGCAAACTCACAACACTAGATAGTAGAGCTGGGCATTATATCAATATTATATCGTGATATGAGACTTGATATCGTCGTAGATTTTGGTGATTGTAAGATGGGATAAGTGTTGTCTTTTGTTGGTTTTAAAGGCTGCATTACAGTAAAGTGATTTAAGTGATGTAATTTTCTCAACCTACCAGACTGTTCTAGCTGTTCTGTTATTTGCCTTTACCCACTTACTCATTATATCCACATTATTGATGATTATTTATCAAAAATTTCATTGTGTAAATATTTTGTGAAAGCACCACTAGTCAACCCTACAATATTGTTGCAATATTGATATCTAGGTATTTGGTAAAAAAACATCGTAATATTTGATTTTCTACACATCGGTCTACCAGATATCATTCTGTGCAAGATGCATTTAATGTACCTGGTATTTCGTCCCTTTGCTTTGGAGGCTTTGGCCTACATTGTGTCTGCTCAATGTTGAGTTTATAGTTACAGTACATTGTTGTACTTGCTGAGGATCTTTTTGACCTTCATCATAGAGTTGTAGAGTGTAGGGCTGTAACTTACGATTATTTTCATTGTCAAATGTCAGAAAATGGTGGAAAATGTTGATTTAAGTTTCCCAAAGCTCAAGATGACGTCCTCAAATATCTTGTTTTGTCCACAAGTCAAAAATATTCAGTTTACTCTCATAGAGGAGTAAATAAACCAGAAATTATTCACATTTAAGAAGCTGGAATCAGAGAATTTTAACTTTTTTTTCTTAAAAGATTCTTCAAACTGATCGATTATCAAAATAGTTGGTGATTAATTTAATAGTTGACAACTATTCGATTAATCACTGCAGCTCTAGTAGAACGATGACAGGAAATAGAGTTGAGTTGAACATGCAACAAAGGACCCCAGCTGGACTCGAACTGGGGACGTTGCAATTCCTGGTCAGTAACCCATACACCACCAGGGTGCCCTTGATCATCTTCCATCACTGTGTCTGTGTGAGAATAGGAATTATATAACACCTTTTATTAGATTTAGAACAGGATTTCTGTGATTATTCTTTCTTTACCCAAATTCTTCTCTTTTCATTTAGTAAAACCATTCAGACCAGTATCCCTGTATCCTTTCATAATCTGAATAAGACTTTAATTCAAGTAGCCGTGAGGTTTCCCCCTAGAGCTCTCGTCCTGCCCTCTCAGATCAGCACAGGTGATGAGGGTAAAGTGGGTCTGTCCTGCAGGAATGTGAGGTCTGAGAAGACACAGCTGCCGTTAGCATGAGAGGCGGCCCGGGCCGAGACTCCGGCAACTGGTCCCTGTCGACATCTGACACCCCGCAGGCCCCCTCTGTCTGCTATTTCTAAAAGACTGGCCTCCGGTTGTATCACACCGGGCTGTGTGTGATATCACCGACACCACCTGAGAGGCCGAAGCTGTGGTCTGAAAAGCTGAAAGCTCAGTTTTGAATAGGGCTGCCCCCTCTTAGTCGATTAGTAGTGTTTATGCTTTTTCATGCTGAATGACTTATTTCCAAGAAACTTATGAGCACATCTCTGGTAAACACCAGATTTAAAGTGTGATTCTTTGTGGAGAAATTCAGTTTTGCAGATCTGTCGATTAAATCAACTAATCGTTTAGTCGACAAAATCGTATGTGTTAGTCAACTAAGAATTTCCTTGGTCGAGGACAGCCCTAGTTTTGAGGCTTTGCAGGAGATCATCCGCACGGTTGTAAGAGATTTGGTCAGAGCTAGTGAGGTGGTATAAAAAGTGTGAAAGACTGCTTATGGCGGGCGGATGGGGAGGTGGATGGGTCCAACAAACACAGGACTTTTAACCAGGAGACTGGTTTTCGAGACTGGTCTCTTGTTTTGTTAGTGGCGTTTGTGACGTGTTTTCCGTACTTATGTTACATTGTTTCCGTGCGTAGTTTACTTGGTTTACGTACTTGTTTTACGCCCAACCATGACGTTTTTCCTAAACCTAACTAAGTGGTTTTGTTGCCTAAACCTAACTGCAGATGTCTGCGTGGCGTACAAATGACACGTGTAAAGGCTAAAATGCGTATTCATGACATGCGTTATGTCTGCGTAATGTCGTGCTATTTATACGCCTTCCTGTCAGACCAGGTTGTCTAATTATACTTGAAAGAACCATAAGAAAGTAACCCTCTAAGACTAGCTTGATGAAGGTGCACAGACCGTTACATCACTTCATGCTGCTAAGTTTCATTTCACAGCTACATAATCCGGGATTCAGTCATTGTTCGTCATGGAAACAATTAATGACATCATCTTTTGTCACGTGTACATCATGTCCTGTCTACCAGTCTGACCCGGGGTGTGGCATCACATTGACTAGTCCTGTTCCAGTTCAGCTCAAGTTCATACAGATTCATTCATACTTCTGTTACATTAAACTGTGGCCACTGTCTGAACTTCCTGTTAATCAGTCACCAGTAAATATGGCGGTCTTAAAGCAAATATGACTTGAGATTTTGTAAAATTCCTTGGGAAAACATTTTACAGCCTTTCTGCCTTTCATACATGAAGGTTGTCATAGATTGTGTGAGTTAAATGTCATGTTATAAATGTGCACAAAGGAAGACACTTCCTGTGTGCTTGAATGTGTCATAAATATACTGCAGCACATTTTAGATGCAGACCAGCTGAGGATAGCAGAGAGAGCAAACCACCACTCTCCTCCTGTCATAAGATATTTATCAGCAGTGAAATAACTCTGTCTCTTTATATATAACCTCACGTTCTTTTGACAGTGAAACATGTCTGTGGTTTTAGAAAATAGCTCTGTAGATATTGAACAGATATCAGAATTAGAATGAGGTAAAGAGAGTTATCGGGTGACTACAGCAGTACATTTCTATTCTAAATAATCACAATATCAGAGTTCACTTATATGTCACATTGTTTTTGGGAAATGTATCATCATGGTGGGATTTTCTGCTGCTATTTCCACCGTTTTAACTGACAGGAAACTCTGTTAAACACATACATGTGTATATATATAATACATGTCTAACAGAAGAGGAGGATAAAGGAAAGCATTTATTAGCCATGTGCGTGACAAAAAGCAGATTTACATGTTACCTCGTTTCCTGTTTAAACTTCACCACACTGTGACCCTAATACAGAGGGACTGTAACTGTGCTTAAATAGGCCTACGTACGATATATTACCGGTGTTTCTCAGTAAAGATGGACGGATAGTGGATTTTTAAGGGAGATGTGATAAAGATAGTTTGGAGCAGAAAAAAGACGATGAATTGGCCGATATCTTCTTTACTTCTGCAGCAGCCTAATCGGCTCCTTTTGCATACGCTGCTTTTAATAAATCAGTTTTTTGTCACGTTGAATTTAAGAAATAGTAAGGGAATATCTTGAAGTGTGATTTGGGGGATTACATTGTTGGAATATGTTCTATTTATGGATTATGACGGGCCAGGATTACTTCTGTTGCGCATCTCATACATTGTTAAATGCCACTCTTGCAAACCATTAATGTTTGTGCATACTCTGGAGTAAAGAGGATCCTTAAGTGTGCGATTTCATTTCATGAAACGGATAGTTACGTGGCTGGATTAGCTGGAATAGAGAACTCCAAATTGATAAGCAAGTTGAAGTAACAGTGACTGATTTCTTTTCCTCCCTGTCTGCCCGTCTTGTATCGTTGACAAAGAGCTTATAGTTCTGTGTTATATATTCAAGATTTAACTTTTTTCTCCCCTGTCTACCTTGACTTTGTGTATGGAGCCTCCATGCAGTACACTGATGGACGTCCACGCGTGACTATCAGTTCACTATCAGAGTCCAGTTCCACCGATAATGATGGGTTGTAAAACGTCCCATCGGTGCCGACTTATCGGCCAAACCCATACCTCTATTTCATAGTTGCAGTGTCTGTAAATTGCAGCCTGGAAAGAAGGCTACAATAGTTACCAGGGCCTATATTCCTGCATTGATTTCTTTGGTCTTTAAAAACATAAATACAGTGTTTGAAAGGTGTAGTGGCTCTTCAAACATGCAGTTTTGTTCTCTTTATCATTGAGGCAACAACCCTCTCTGCGCTGCGACTACTAACCTCATCTGAAAATAGGAGGACCCCCATCCTCGGCCCCTGAGGTGTTACCTGCTCAACTGAATCACAGCTTGTGTTTTGAACAGGAGTCACGTGCTGCGGCCTCACATGATCGCGGGACGTCCTGAAAAGTGTTGTGGCCGCATGATGGGATTGTGTGGCGCAAGTGATTGGCATGCACATGAAGTCATTAAAGAGGAACCTGCTTGTGTTGCAACGAACAAAGCTCCCCTTTCTTTAGTAGGCCATTATATGAGGGAGGCTTTGGCCTCAAAGGCTCAGCTTCCCCGCGTTTTGCATTTCCCCTCATTAACTCACTGCTGCTGCTATAACAGTAGCCGGACTGAGACGGAGAGAAGAAAGTGCATTGTGTGTTGTTCTTTGCAATTTTGTTTATGTGAAATGAGCTTAACTTGCTCTGTTTTAATTAATCCCCTTAAATGGGGAAATGGAGACAACAAACAATAGTGATCTGTTTGGACGCTCACTTTGTGGTCCCTTAAATTAAATTCCATCTTCCGAGTTTTGTTTTGGACGGAGAAGCAAGTCTTTTTTCTTGTTGCGAAACCCCCCTGTGGGTTATTAAGTCAAAGCTCTGAATATCAGAGAAAAATTGAATGTCGTGCAAAGAAAGCAGTTTGCTGAGCTTTAAGACCTATAGCTTTTGAGTCAACTGTGTTAATTAAATGAGTTAAGTAAGATGGGGCTATGGATGCCCACTTGCATGGAAGTGGATGGTTAGTGGCTTGGATGGCCGTGTAGAAACTGATAATCAAAGGAGGAATGTTTCAGATTTTAACTTAATCCCACAGAGTAAAAGTGGTCCTGAGGTACAGAGGTATTATCAGGTTAAATGGCCACATTACTGCAGGGTTTTGGTTTTGGCAGCGGAGCACTGAGTGGAAACTAAAGTTGTGATTTGCAGAATGTGTGTGTGTTGTGACCCAGCTGTGACAATAGGTCGTGGCCCCCTGCAGCCGTACGGTACAGACAGGACAGGGCCGATGGTTAATCCTCAGGTATGTGCTGCTGTGTAATAATGGTACACAATACTGTCCATTAGCTGAGCAGTGCTGGCGTCAAACCACTTTATCTATCAGTGAAAAGTGTCATTATCTTGTTGAAGCCTTCATATGGCAGCATTATAGTGTAGGGGAGAGCGGGGTCAGTTGAGACATTTTTGTATCGACTCCATATAACCTTCCTTTACTCTGCTTGTGTGTATATATATATATATATATATATATATAACAAAATGTGACGTAATGATTTTTACTTCTGGGATGAAGGCTAGTCAAGAGGACAGAAATGAATGTACAAACAACAAAATGTATAAACTTCATGTACAAATAACAAGGCACACATGTCTTGAAAGACAGTATTGGAATACTAGGCATATAGCGGACACACATATCAAAATAAATCAGAAACAAAGATAAACAAAAACGTTTTTGGAGGCCTTATTGCATTTTTTGCTTCCCATAAAGTTCAAAGCAGATTAACAGCTCTCTTTGGAGGATGATGGAATTTTGAGTTTTCCTGAGGAATCTTGTTTTATGAATGGAAAAACTTTCAATAATCAAAAGTTCAACACCTTTATCATTGAGTACAGAGCCAAAAATGATATCATCACACAAAAAGGTTGCTAGGCAAAATGTAAGTTCTAACAATCGTATAATTCATCCCAAAACATTTTGGGTGGTCTTCCATTTCTAGATCCCTTTCACAAAAAGGAAAATTAAGATCAATATGAAGAAATGAATTGCAGCAGTAAACAGCATTGATCAGTTTGAAATCTTTTTTTGAGGAACAGGATGTTGAATAAAGTTTGTACACAACTTTTTAATGGTGGATTTAATGAATTTCAAGAGAAGTTTTATTGGAAAGGCCAGGAAATAAATGTGATGGGAAGCAGCCTGGACTCACTTAATTTAGAATTTTTACTTTTAAGTTAAGACCGTTGAACAGAGCAGAGGAGAGGTGCGTGGGGAGCTAAAGGAAGGGATGTGCCGGCAAAAAAGATGCCCCATCAACATTAAGAGCACAGAATATTGCCTGTGTCATGTAAAACATGCACAACCAACCAGATATTCTTCTCCATCCAGGAAGAAAGTCAGTGAGTTTAGAGTTGTGTGTCTGCAGTACGCTGCCGCTCTTATCTGTGAGGAATTCAGTCAGTTTACGGTAGTCTGTGCTCCGTCAGAATGAGGCAAGAGGGGAGGAAGAGCGCAGATAGTCGAGGCTAACTGACAACAAACAGGCTGCGATAAGCTGCATTTCCAATGCTGCCAGAGACGTCCTCACTAATAGCTGGAATGCTTCTCCTGTCTGATCTATACTGTAGTTATCAGTGGAGTAAATTAGCAGCTGATATAGGCTGCTTTCAGATTGTTCCTCAGTCTAACCATTAACTGTACAAGTGTGGTGGAATAAAATAATTTGGTCTTAAAAAATAAATAAACACACTTAGAGATGCATATATTTATAGCTGTCAAAAATCTAATAATTTTGAACAAAACAAAACAAAACGTATGTAGTCTTAAGGGAATCACTGTTTGATCATTACAACACTAGGTGATAACATTAATCATGTCAGAATGAAATATGCACCCCGTGGTTGCGCCACGATGTTCAGTTTAATGCCCCTGTCCTTTTACTTTGGCACCCACCTGCATTCATCCTGATGACCCACTGATGCATTTCGGAGCGGCCATTCACTGCAGTGACTTAGTAGTCCGGTTGAATGGTTGTGGTCAGACACCCTGGAGACGATTAGAGGGTTCCTATTGTCTCCACAAAGTCCGAGTCCCTGACTCAGCCCGAAGAGAGCCCACTTCACAGTGACGTTATCTCAGCTTAGCAAATGTTTCTGCTCTCCATGTCACGCTGTCTGAGCTGCACTACAGAGCAGGTGAGCTACGTGAGGAGACTCTTATGCCAACTGTAATGAGTTTTTCCCCAATGTCCTAATTTTTGGGGATTTAGAGTCAAAGCCAGTATGAGCCTAATGAGGGTTCAGATGGAGGGTTGGACCTTCTCAACTGGGAGAATGAAGTATTGTTCTGAGAGAGTGGACTAAGCAGTTGTTGATGCTAATTCTCTGTGGATACTACGTGGTCTCTTTTGGTGAAATAAGTAAGTAGGGATTTGCATGTTGTCAGTTCATTTAAAGCTTGAGGTCATGTAGAGTATTGAGAGAAATCTACGTACTTAAAGGGAAAGCGATTAGTTGTTTGTTTTATATAATGTGAGAAAATGACTTCCTCGTTAAAGGGACTGTTTGTAACTTCTTACATGTATAAATCATTGCGGGTCGGTGTCCCATGCGCGCTCGCGTGTGGCTACGCTGTTCAGACAAGACTCCAACACAAACTACACGGAATCAACAAAATCGCAAAGTTATATCTACCTCTGTTGGTCTGGAGGAGCTGCAGCATTTATTTCCGCAGCTCCTCCAGACCAACAGAGGTTACCCGTGTCTTGTGAATAGATGGGACTCCGCAGCGAGTAACGTTATCGTCTCCGACCAAAACTCGGAGATCCCCTGTTCCTTCCGGCCGCGGTCGGGAGGCTGAGGCAGGAAAAGCACTAAGATCAGCATTGATTCATGGAGAGACCTTCGTCTGGTCAGCTAACCTTACTGCCAAGCAGGTGACATATAGAGTGATATTGTGGTTTTAGCTGACGTGTGTCGCCTCACTGTTTTGAGCGATGCTCGTTAATATCTATGTAGAGTGAGCGCGAGCAACAGGACGCTGACTTTCGTTGACTTAACGGCCACAGGAGTCGCTGTTAACGAGCAATTTCTGATTCTTACAAACAGTCCCTTTTAAATAAAGGTTATATACAGTATATATAAAATGGTGAAAACTGTTGATCAGTCTTTCCCAAAGCCCAAGATGACAACCTCAAATGTCTTGTTTTGTCCACAACTCAAGCCAGAAAATATTCACATTTTATGAAGCTGGAATCAGAGAATTAAGACTTTTTTTTTTCTTGAAAAATTACTGTGATCAATTGATTATCAAAATAGTTGACAATTAATTTAATAGTTGACAAATAATTGATTAATCGTTGCAGCTTTTAATTGAAGCGATAAATTCCTCAGTGTGTACTATATTGACAGAGAAAGCTGAGTTTGCAGAAGCAAAATCTGTTGTTCTTCCTGCATTCAGCGCCGTCATCAGAGCCTAAAGGCATTTTAGGGGAGAAGTAAGCCATGCAGGTGCTGAATCTCTCTGCGTTCATCAACAACAGTTAGTTTAAAGTTTTGTGGGAATTTCCAGAGGCGGGGAGTCGCACTTCTGATTTGCATAAAGTAGCCTAATTTCATGCAAATGAGGAACATGATGGTCCGGTTCTCGAAACGTAACGTTACACGTACCATAACGGCTTCATTTTGCACCAATGTTTAGTGATCACAGAAGAAGAAGTCCACATTAGAATATGAGGAGACATCACTGTTTGCTCCCTCAGTATAACAGAATGTAATGTAAACACAAACCGTATTGTGTTTTGAGCAAAACGCTCAGTGTTTGTCCTTTCTTGTCCACAAACTCTTGGTCCTTGTTTTCTATCTCTATTGTGCACGAACACATGAAACCTGACTGAATAAAACAAGACCATACATGTTGTCTGGGGTTGTCAGAGGGCATTCTGGGAAATGAAGGAAGTCTCAGGGAGAAAAAAGTGAGAGTCCAGTGTTTCCTCGCAGAATAATAGAGGAAGATCACATATTAATGATACAAAGTGAAAGGGTATCTGGAGATGGAAGTTTCCTATAACCGAGGAAGTTTATTTCTTTTTTTGACCACAGTTTACCAAATGCATTTCTCCACAAGCTTTGGGTGTGCAGTAAACCATGAGGTCATACCATTTATATGAAGCCTCTCTAAGAGATTATCGCCAACATCTTCCATCATCTCCTTTCATCGAAGCCTGAAAACCAAACTTGCATTATCATCATCAGGCTGCCTGCAGCCCTTACTGTCTCTCTGTCGACTGCGGCTCTGGCTGCACCAGCAGGCTCAGATTTCAAACAGCCTGCGGTCGGCTGGAGACAGAAAGACAGCCGTCGTCCCCCCATCCTCACTGAGAGCCACTGTAACGCTGCCCTGTAATTACAGGTCATGTTTTTTTCCTAATACGCTAAACAGATGTGCTTAAAATGATGCTTAACATTCAGACCCCGAGTTAGACATGATGACATGTCATTACTATCAGCCGGTGGAGGCTGCATCAATGATTTGGATTTGAGAATCTCTCTGTGGTGCTTTTATTCTCTAATTGAAACATCAATGGCAGAAAAAGTCACATTTTTACAGAAAAGCCAACAAATTAAAACTTGAATTGAACAAAAAATGAAGTTATAGAAAAATATTTTTAAATTGAATGACATGTACCACAATATATAAAAGTGAATATGTTTAATTTCAAGGTATAATTGCATGGAAACAACTTACCTGGAAACAAAATTGCACACAGAACGGAATTTATAAAAGTAATTTTATTTGTTGTTTATTTGTTGTTCCCTATGGGAAGACATGGTCTTACAATTCTGTTTATCATGATTTACATTTAAAAACTTAATTGGACAGGATCAACTTGGGGTCGGGACACATGCAGCATCTTCTACCACCTGGAAAACCTGAGGCACGTCGGTCAGGCGCTGGGTGCCTACTCTTGTGCCAACTTTCAAGGGCGCGGAGGCAGGTTGCACCTGACGTTGCTAAGCAACCGTAGCCAGCTAACTGTATCATCTGATCCTCTTCCAGACGTTGTATTTTAAGTGTGTACTAAAACATTGTCCACGGGACAGCAGTGTCTCCCCCTAGGAAACCCTGTTTCTGTCTCTGCTCAGGTAGAGCCTGAATGTGTGTTTGTTGCACTGAGTGAGCTGCAGTGAACATGAGAGTAGAGGATATTAATGATTCTGTGACATTTTAGCAGTGGCGCTCATAACATGAATATAGTGGAAACACTGGTGGACAGATCGTAAAGCTCTGAGTAAGGTTTTAATTAGTTATTTGATGCTATAAAAAGGGGGGAGACATCATGATTGACAGCTGTGAGTTCGTCTCGCGTAAAAGCTGCGCCTGTGCTCGAATATTTTGGCTTCACTTTTGTACAGTGGGAGGAAGAGGAGACGTGTCGTCCATCTTTATTTACTAGGTCTATGGTACGTGTCCACAGGATCTGTCCTTTCTACACTTCTCATTCATTGTCTATGTAAGCAGCTGTGCAATGCATTCTGGTAGTGTAGCGTTGCATTTCGAGAGACGGACCGTCACGTTGGCCACTCCTCATTTCCATAAAGTTGAGGTCTAGGCTACTTTATGCAAATCAGGTGCGTCCGGCGTGAATCGTCGCCTCTGGAAACTCCATAGAAACTTTTAAACTAACTGTTTTCGATCTGAAATGAAGACAGATTCAGCAACTGCAATGGCTTATTTTGCGCCTAAAATGTTTTCAGAAAAACAATTTTTGTAATATATGAGACAAAAGTTTCCAAATGAGGGCACAAAAAAGGCGGCATGTGAGCGGCCCCCAGACGGCTGACTGCACTGCATCAGGATGTCAGATTGCGTGTGGTGGTGTTTAACTTGCTGTGAGTTGACAACATATAACACACACTGACTTGCAAACATGTCCACGAGTGAACTTTTGAATTGCCAAAATTTGATATATTGTATTATGACATTTCCCTTTGATCACTGGTGCCCACTCATGCATTCAGTGATTCATAGGGACGTCTTTGAAATGGCTCTCGATGTAGGTGTCGAATGGCCTTAAGGTAGAAATCCTCCCTCTGTATCGTTACGCAACGCCTCACAAAAGAACCCTTTGGCAGCTAATTTGATCAGATTCACTGTAGCTAATTGACCATGAAGATGACGAGCCCATGAACGTATCCTCAGGTTTTATATCTTTTGTCTGTATGTATGCTTGACCTCGTCACAGGTATTCAGAATAAGAAACCGTGTTGATCTCTGTGTGCGTTCATCACTGTGAGGTTGGAAGCATCCCGGCTCTGAGCTGTGTGAGCAGCTACAGTCATTAATGCTCATCTCCACTCAGCTATGAAAGTCGAGATGAGTCCTTTCGGCTTCTCCTATTCTGAGTGTTTGTGTTAGCAGACAAGCTCCCATTGTGTGTATCTGTACTGTGCAATCATATATGTTACATCATATACATTGTTGCACAGCCTTGCTGCTGGTTGGTATGTCGTCTTGTACATGTTACATACCGGTTTCCTGGCTGCTCCTCAGCGCTGTCTTCCCCCAGGCCAGGGGTGGCTGAATGGGTTTGTTTGGCCCAACAGACTCCCTTTCTGAGGGGGAAATGGAGTGTGCATAATCCGGGTCAATGATACCTCCTAGTTCCTCACCGTCTTCCTCTTCCTCTCCTCCCTCCTCTTCTTTCATCTCCCCCCTCTGCGTCTGCTCCCTGACAACACCTCGACCATCTCGACCAGTTTGGTTAATTGTTACTAAACTTTTTAGTATAGCCCGACCGTTACCGGATGTTCGAGGCGGATAAAAAATCCCCTTAAAATTGAGACCAAGAAAGGTACCGGGCAGGGCATCTTACAGCTGAAAAATAAACGTCTCTTTGTTGGACAAACTATAGAAAACACTTATTTGGCATTTATGTACTTCTGTATATCTGCAATTTTAGTGCATTTTACTTTATAAGATACAAGTTATGAGTCTTTTTTCCTTTCATATTTATCGTGTAATTTGTTACCATCTGGTTTGTGGACCGCCGTTCTGAAGCCTCGAGTTCGTCATTTTTTGCCATGACCATCTTGGTTTTTTTTGCACCCAGAAGTGACACGAGAAAATGGAGCTAAGTACAACTGAATGCTGAACATAACATTTCTATGCAACCAAAATGTTACAATTAACTTTCATGAACTGAAAACACACTGTGATAGCAGTGGGCAACTCCGGGGTCTGAAAAGTGAAGCCAATGCATAAGGGCTTTAAACTTGCATTCTTTCCATTAGCTAGCAGGGGTTGACTCTGCAGTTTCCGTGTTTTCGTCGTACAACTTTAACCCTTTAAATTCAGCGTTCGGTTGTACTTAGCTCCACCCTCTCGTGTCACTTCTGGCGGCAAAAAAACAAGATGGCGACGACCAAAATGACGAGCTCGAGGTTTCAAAACGGCAGTCCATAAACCAATGGGTGACATCACGGTGACTACGTCCACTTCTTATATACAGTCTATGTGTGAAAGGGTTAAAGTTGTAGGATGAAAACACGAACAACTCCCAGACCAGACAACGCCGTGGTAGCGACCTGTCAATCACAAGATAGCCACGCCCTAAAGCATTCCCTGCTTCATGGTCTATTTGACTCTAAATGGGACCATAATTTACTAAATGAACTTCATGCTGTATTGAAGAAGAGTTGAAACCAGCGATTGAGACCATAAACTCATGTTTACAATGTTTACTGAGGTAATAAATCAAGTGAGAAGTAGGCTCATTTTCTCATAGACTTCTATACAATCAGACTTCTTTCCAACCAGAGGAGTCGCCCCCTGCTGGATATTAGAAACAATGACAGTTTAAGGCACTTCAGCATTGGCTTCACTTTTCAGACCTGGAGGTTGCCACCTGGTTCAAAGACCTCTCTACTCTTTGAATGTTTCTGCTTCTCACACTGAAAACATGCTGTAAAAACCCCCCATATGTATTTAATGAACTTTTTTGTTATATTTCAGAAAATAGACGTCATCATTTACATTTCTGGAAATTATTTCCTTGAAAACCATTAAACCTTAAACACTTAATGGCTTTTTAAAATAGCAGCTGTTGATGATGTGCCTTCCATGTGCTGGCCTCTTTTTATGGCGGGGAGGTGTACTTTTCCTATTCCACCGGCCAACTGTAGACTGTGCAGCAGCGTCATATTGATATTTCCAGAGTCTGAAAGGAAAAACACATTTTTCTGCTCTCTAAAACAATAAAATGTAAATGTGAGGTCAATCCAAGAGCAAGGGCCTTGTTTCAGACTCAACAGTTTACAACAGTGCTCAACAGTCCTACAGCTACGTATGCTATGTATGAATGTAGGCCTGTCACAATAATTACTCTATTGACCTTGTATGATACATGGACATGACCTCAATAATTTTTGCTGACCTCGATATTGCCCGTTGTGTTTACGTTTGTTTACATAAGACAACATTGCAGCCAACATGATGCCAGAATAAACCGCAGAGTTTACCCCTACCACATTTTTGTTATCAGAGCCCAAGAGTCCATTTTATTTATTGTTTTGGTTGTGTGGCTTTATTTTATTTATGTATTATTTATTTAGAATATATATACATTTTCTTTTCACATTCCAATTCCAATGTCTGAATATCTTAAAGAATTAAAAGTTCATTACTCTTTGAAAGGGTATACTTGCATTATTATGCTATTATATTATATCAGTGGCATAAAATGGTCTTATGAAAATAATATCGTTTATCACAATTATTTCTCAATAATAGGGGCGGGGGGGGAGATCGATGCAGCATAGTATCGCAATAATTTGCGTGGAAATATTTTATTGATACACAGACCTCAAGTATCGGTCTTTTATTATATAAACTATTAACCTCTTAACAATCCGACCGCCGCTCTTCTGCCTTTCAGAGGTTGTAGTTTTAAAGCTAGAGTGAAGATACTGGTATCATATGAAACCAATCATGTCATGTTGGCTTGTCGAGAAGAATGCTGAAGAACGCTCCAAAGTCACGCAAAATTTTGTTAAAGGTCACCTATTATGCAAAATGCACTTTTCCATGTCTTTTAAACATCAATATCTGTCCCCAGTGTGTCTGCAGGCCACCATAGTATCATAAAAGACCATCCTCTCTCTTTTTCTCCTCCTCCGTTTGTCCGGAAATGGGTGCAGAAAAAAAAATCGCTTTTTTTCCTTCTCTTCTGACGTCATTAGAGAAATGCAAGCCATGTAAGGGTTTCCTGGTCGAACCAGAGAGAACCTTCAGTAGCTGACCCCGCCCCACAGCGCGTCACTGTCTCTCCTCCTCAACCTAACTTGAGCAAAGTCTGCAAGAACCAGCAGAACAGGCTTCATGTACTCCCATCATCTAAATATAACATGTTCTTTCACAAAGGCTTTATGTAATTACACTGTTTAAACAGATGATATTTATATATTATATATATTTGATGTCATGCATGTAGCAGAGTACAGGTAGTAAATAGTGACTTGTAAGCAACACAACACATTTCTGTTTCACAGTCAAACTTTATTTGAGTAGACAGATGACAATATTAATTATTCACAGCATTTGTAATCATCTCACCTGTTAGTTAGTTATGTTAACATGGTACAGGAGAAAGTCTTTCAGCTCTGGTAAACTATGGTAAGCTAAGCTCCGGTGGTCTGTAGTCATGGTAACACAGAGACAGCTACTACTGTAAATAATATACCATTACTCTGATCTTCCATACATTTATCTTTTAGCAGAAATAATGAACTGACTACTGTTTCACATCTTCTATTTTCCACCCTGATGGTCGCTGTGTTTACACACCGTCTCATAGCGGTAGCATGTAGCTAACCCGTTAGCATGTAGCTACATGCTAACGGGTTAGCTCTGTATCTCCCATCTGCTCTCAGCTGTCTGCTCTCCTCTGGGATGATTCTGTCGGTCATTTCTCACAGATGGATCTGTAAAGACAGACGTAAAACAGAGTGTATGTTTACGGTTTACAGAGTTGATGCATGAGGTAAACACTGAGTTAACTAACAGAGCTATAAATAGCATTATTTACCTGAGAGAAACCGTCAGGAAAACCTGGAATCTGGACCGCAGATGTTCATCATGTGTCGCCGATTTCTGATCAGATTCCTCCGGTAACGTGCGCTGGGTGAAGTTTCTGGTTTATAAACTTTAAAGTGGTTTATAAACTTTATTCTAGCTCCTCTCCCTCCACTCCTCTCTCTCCACTCGTCTCTCTCTCCAGAGCTTCTCCGGGAGGGAGGGGGAGATAGTGACGCTGTGTTGTTGAGGAAGTTTGATTGACAGAAAACGCTGACCAATCAGAGCAGAGTGGGAGGAGACAGGCTGTGAATCAGTGGTTTTCAGACAGAGGCTGAATTAGGCTCTGAGGCAGGCAGACTCAGGCTGCAGTATGAGAAGAATAAAGGGTTTTTTGAACATTGCAGCATGTAAACATGTTCTAGTGCAACATTAAAATACATCTATGAACCTGGAAATGAGCATAATATGTGACCTTTAAGGAAAAACTTGCATGGCCATTTTCAAAGGGTCCCTTGACCTCTGACCTGAATGAAAACTCTGAGATGAACAAAGTGAAAACTATATATTAGATTAAACAGATGTTGACAAGCTGCATAATTTGCAGTTTTAAAAGGGTAATAATTGCAATATATTGCAATGTATCTTATCACAATACTCAGCATATCGCAAAATGTTTAAAATCGCAATAAGATCGTATCGTGACTTGAGTATCGTGATAATATCGTGTCGTGGGGCCTCTGGTGATTCACACCGCTAGACAATATATCGTCCAACGATAATGTGTTATCGTGACAGGCCTACAACGGTCTCACGTTCATTACAATCACAAGCTGTTTCCTTGAAGAACCCTCCACACCACTGGGTGACTGACCCGCTCTCTGGTTCACTCTCACATCATCAGATCTGAGCTCCAAGAGATTTAGCCCACAAAGAGAGAAGTTAGTTTACATGTGCATAAGCCAGAGTAAAGGCTGGTTTGAGTTCCCAGAGACAGAAGTGTTGGAAAGAAACCAGCAGTCGAGACACAGAGTTGGAGACAGGCAACAGGTTTAGAAGCAGGTGTTTTTCAGGATCAGCTGACATGGCCGTCTCATCTGCTACGTCTGGACCCTAGAAACAGGAAAAACTGTTGTCCAAAAAGGTCGTCCAATATGAAGAACAAATTGCATACAGATTACTGTTTTTATTGGATGTTGGTGTTTGCAGGAATTAGATTTATACTTTCTAACAAAGTGGTATAAACAAGGTGTTTTGCACACTATGGAGTCTGCACCCTTGTCACACCAGTCCCCACTGTGCAACCGCCTGGGATTGTTTAAAATGTCACATGTCTGGTTGTGTTGCATTGCTGAAAACCCTCTCCTTTTAACACTTGTTTTCCTGCACTACATGGTGTAAAACTGGCTTCACCACAGCCCGTATTGTTTTTGTTTTTGGGGTTTTGGTTCCTTCGTGTTTGCATGTTTAAGTGACCGTGCCGCAATGAAATGCGGACAGATTTGTATGTGGCGCCGTAGTCAGCTGTGTTTCAATTGTGGTTCCAGTTTGACTCCATTGTTTGCCTCCAAAGTTGGCTGCATGTGAAGTCTTGAATGCCAACTTTCTCCAAAACTCCATTGTTATGTTTTTTTATTTGTGTGCATGACTGAGAGTTTATGATTCATGCTACTAATATTGTTTTTCATCAAGATGTGGAAAAACAATCAATATGACATTAGAGGCATCTTTTGCAAAAGGTGAAATAGAAATTATGGTGTTGTTATGTTGAAGCACCCTGAGCTATACTTCCTGTCTCACCCAAAGCTGCTGTCATTGTCCTGGGAGTGGACACAGGAAGTGGAACTCTCCATGGCGACAACAGAGGAGTGGTACTGTTTACTCCCACAGTTTCTCCTGCTCTTATTCATAGAAGCCCCCCATTACATAGTCATCATTAACCTAAATAGATTTACCACATTACCTTTACACTTTACCTTTATATACTGCACATACTGTTTTAAAAACTGTTATACCTCTGTGTATATATTAGGGCTGTCAGTCGATTAGAATATTTAATCGCAATTAATTAAAATGTACGTTAAAGGGAGATTTGTCAAGTATTTAATACTCTTATCAACATGGGAGCTAGAAAATATGCTGCTTTATGCAAATATATGTATATATTTATTATTGGAAATCATTTAAAAACACAAAGCAATGACAAATATTGTCCATAAACCCTCTCAGGTACTGCATTTAGCATAAAAAATATGCTTGAATCTTAACAAACTGAAGCCCAACAGGCAACAACGGCTGTCAGTGTGTCAGTGTGATGACTTGACTATGACTTGCCCCAAACTGCATGTGATTATCATAAAGTGGGCATGTCTGTAAAGGGGAGACTCGTGGGTACCCATAGAACCCATTCTCATTCACATATCTAGAGGTCAGAGGTCAAGGGACCCCTTTGAAAATGACCATGCCAGCTTTTCCTCACCAAAATTTAGCGCAAATTTGGAGCGTTATTTTTTTAAAAATTACTATTATTTATTCATTTCATTTTTTTTTTTTTATTCTTTGCCAGAAGCTAGTATGACATGGTTGGTACCAATGGATTCCTTAGGTTATCTAGTTTTATATGATGCCAGTATCTTTACTCTAGCTTTAAAACTTTGAGCCCGCTTCAACATAAAAATCCCAAGTTTATTATTGCGTTAACTTTGACAGCCCTAGTTTATATTTTATTTTAACTGCACAACTTTATGCCTTATATTATCATTTTGCATTTAAATTTACTTGTGTGATTTCCCCTTTTATATAAACATATTTTATGAGCATTGTTGAAGGAACCTGAGACCAAAGATTTTCATTGCCAATGACTGCTTTGCTGGAATTGACATATGACACATAATGAACCTTGAACACTGAATCTGAGAGGCACATTTTAACATTTCCTTCCAGTGTTTTTCCCTTTTTTATGAGGGTCCATTAGAATTAATCCACCAGTCACGTTTACGAGCTTTTGACTTAACCTTGCACTTTATAATGATTGTTTTGTTTTACTCTGACTCTGAAGTTACATTGAACCTTTTACTGAAACTGGTTGAACAACATTTGCAACAATATTCTTTTTCTGTGAAAGCTTGTTATGTTAAAATACCAAGTCAGAGAAAATAGCAAAAAAAAGGACACAAGTTCTAGGTGCAGAAGTTGCAGAGATATCAGAGCACACAGTAGCATGAAAATGAATTTCTTTTACAATGTTGTCCTTGGAACTGCTGCTGTATTAATTTCCTTCCTCTGCTTTCTCCCTCCACTCTCTCAGGCAATAACAATAATAGGTCCTGCACTGCAAAGTTAGGCTTTTAATTTAACACACACACACACACACACACACACACACACACACACACACTTCCTCCAGTGTCATATTTTGGTGTCGGTGGAATGTGGAGGGAGTTGGTGTCGGCCCAGCACTTCATTCAGAGTGACCAGCCACAGTTATCCTCTGCTGTGTGCACAGGCGGACCTAAGAGGCCTTCAGTCATTTTTAATTACGGTGTGGACAGTGATTCCAGCGTGGACGTGTTCCAGCCCGGCTCCTGCCTCACTGACTCAGGTGTCTTGATAACACACTTCCTGTAAGATTAGATACCAGCAGAATAAAGAGGAACACGTTGTAGTTTATTAATTGCATTTCACGGCTCAAACTGAAGAAACATTTCTGTTCCTTTTTCTTAGTTTCTTGTCTGTTTTAATCTTAATTTCCTGGTTCCTTCTGGTGAGCAGCAGTTTGCTTGTTTAATGAGCTGTTAAGCTATCAACAAGTCCCATATTGATATAAGACTTACCTGTGTATAAAATAAGATATGATAAAACTTTATTGTCAGTTCACATGGAAATTGTCCAATCAAAAGATCAATATAAACACATAAACATAAAACAACACAAAAACCATCTGCCGGGTCACCATCCTTCAACCATCAGAAGACATGACACAACATAGCTAAATATGCCACAGTAACATTAAATAATGAACTTAAAACTGAATACAGTAAAGCCACGTCCTCTACAATGTGGTTTGATATTACTTAAAAGTACAGTCTGTAGGATTTGGCGGCATCTAGTGGTGTGGCTGCAGATTGCAACCAACTGAGTGCCCCTCTGCTCACTCCTCCATCTCCAAGACTGTGGTAACTTGAGCCGCCGAGTGCAAAACTGGGGTAAATTCGCTCAGAGGCCATTCTTACCTTTAAGAGCAATGGAAGGCAGACGGCGTCTGGCGGTACCACGGTTTTGCACTCTGCTGCTCACATTACCGTAGTTTCACAAGCATGTCGGAGAACTACGGTGGCCTTCAGGTAACGTTAAAACGCGAAAGACTCTCTAGAGCCAGAGTTTGGTTTGTCCGTTCTGGGCTACTGTAGAAAGATGGCGGAGCCACATGACGGACTCCATGAAGAGGACCCGTTCCCTATGTAGATATGAAGGGCTCATTCTAAGCTAACGAAAACACAACGATTCTTAGTTTCAGGTGATTATACACTAATGAAAACATAGCTATGAATATTATATTGCATTTCTGCTAATAGATCCCCATTAATATTACACACTGTTCCTCTTAAAGGTGATTTCTACGTACATTGTGGTAGAAATGGAGAGAGATGACAGGTTAGCGTCTGCTGTGTGGCTTCTGGACATTACTAATAGTAAACACTCAGTTCTGAGGGCAAATATGATCGCTGAAATGGTAGAATAAACCATGTGTTGGACAAATAGTTGAACTGTATGAATAATATACAGCGATGTCTTGGCATGCTGAAGCCAGGTTGGCTCTTAGTATTTCTCACTCTCACTTTCCCACAGCTCAGATTTCAGGAAACCAACGTCCTCTTCTCTCTGTCTGTGTCTGTCTCTGTATCTTCTTCATTTTCTCTTTCAGACTTTCCGTCTCTGTCTCTTTTCTCACTCTGAATATTTCGGTCAGAGCTCATGTTCCACACCCCGGCCACCACTTTCTACTCATTAGTAGTTACACAGAGACTTGAGAGCCGTGTGAGTGAGTGCGTAACACAGAGGTAGTAACATGTATGTAAGGCCGTGTTTCACTGCAGGCCCTGAAACCACGTTACTGTCAGTGCATGAGAAAAAATCAAACAGTCTTCCCTCTGGGCTTCAACTGACAAGTGAATTCAGGAGGGATACTATTCACGTCCACTCCCTTCAGTTCACCTTGACTCATTCCTCTCTAATGGCTCATCAGAGCGGTAAATCTAGCTAGACTAGATATTAAGGCTTTAGGATGTATTTATTTTTAGGTAATTCTGATGTAATTGTTTTAGGCTTGTCTTAAGAAGCTGCTTATATTTTATTATCTTCACAGTTTCCCAGAAACATCCACATGTATCACAGGTTCTGGCTTTCGTGTGGACTTGAGTGATTTCATCTTTTCAGATTGTTTAATTTGAAGAATGTTTAAAGACTTGAAGAGGTGAAAGTGACCAGTATTTTACAAGAAAAATACAATAACAGTGACGCCTCGACTGTATCTTGTGTCCTGCTGGTTTTTAACCACTTTGACTTTTACTAGATTTCAGTTTCGTTCAGGGAAGTTGCGATCAAGTTTTTTTCTCCTAAATCTGAGTTGTTCAATATTTGGTATCTATCGATACAGAATCCGATTTGACACTTTTATTATAACTTTGTGTAATAACTCTGGATATATACAGTGGGCAACCTCCGGGTCTGAAAAGTGAAGCCAAAGCAGTAAGTAAGTGCCTTAATAGCCTTTCTAAGAGCCAGCATGGGGCGACTCCTCTGGTTGCAAAAAGAAGTCTGATTGTATAGAAGTCTATGAGAAAATGACCCTACTTTTCATTTGATTTATTACCTCAGTAAACATTGTAAACATGAGTTTATGGTCTCAATCACTAGTTTCAAGTCTTCTTCAATACAGCATGATGTTCATTTAGTACATTATGGTCCTATTTAGAGTCAAATAGACCATAAAGCAGGGGATGGTTTAGGGCATGGCTACCATTGTGATTGACAGGTCGCTACCACGGTGTTGTCCGGTCTGGGAGTTCTGTGTGTTTTCGTCGAAGAACTTTAACCCTTTCACAGTGTGTTGTCAGTTCATGAAAGTTAATTGTAACATTTTTGATCACCTTAAAATATCTTATTCAGCGTTCGGTTACTTAGCTCCATCCTTTCTTGCCACTTCTGGTTGCAAAAAATCAAGATGACATATGCAGTGAAATGATCAAGTGTGGAGACCTGCTGTTGTAAAGAAGAGCCACGCTGCAACATTAGCAGGCTGAGGAGGACAAAACAAAGTAGAGTTCAGTAAAGAAAGGATCAGATTTTTATCTGGTTTATTTTAGCCGATGCCAATCTATCAAAATCTGCCCAAATTTGCCGCGATACCGATCCTTAGGATTGGCTCGGGACATCTTAGTTTTGTTGTTAAATATCAGGGAAAGTTGATTAATAATTGTTTTAAAAGAACAAAATGGGTTCCTCTGTGAGTCTACAGCAGATCGGTTGTCATTAAAAATCATCTGAAGAAGTAGAGCTGCTTTCAGATGAATAAGCTGCTCTCAGAAATATTTCCTATGTTGGCAAATCCACTGCTGCTGAAAAGCAAAGTCCAGGATCTGGAGCAGTGAGTCCAGTCTACACATGTGAGCTTTGAGGAAGCATTCACATGTATTAACTGCAATTTTAACAAAACCCCAAAACCGAAATGTTAAAGACGCTGACTACAGCGTTGGCATCCTGCGCTCCTCGTTTTCCATTGACCCAGTTTAGTGTCAAACATGGTCATTCAGCAGTGAGTTAAATACAGGGAGAAGTAGCAGTTGGCTGCTGGGCCGTATCCTCATGTTACAGTCAGTTTACCACACAGTCTAGAAAACAAGTTAACCTCTGTCAACCTTTTACTTTGGGGCAGCCGCATGGGTATGGTCCAATAATGTTTTTTACACTTCTCAAAGGAAATGGTGTAAAACAGCACATTGTTAGATAAACTGTAAGTTAGGTATATAACTGCAGTCAGAGCTACAGACTAAAACCCCACAAGCATCTAGAAGCTTTACCTTTCTGCTATTTGTTGACTCCAGGGCTGCAACTAACAATTATTTTCATTAATTTGTTGATCATTTTTACACATCAGAAGATGGGAGTCCAAGGTGACATCCACAAATTGCTTTATTCATTTAACCAATTGTTCAAACCTAAAGATATTCAAAATAAAAATGATATAAAACAGAGATAGATGAGGCCTCGCCACACCCATAGACTGTATATAAGAAGTGGACGTAGTCACCGCGGCATCACCCATTGGTTTGTGGACTACGGTTTTGAAGCCTCAATTTTGGTATTTTGGCTGCTGTAAGCTGCTTTAAGCTGTATCCTGTCAATGTTTGGCATTTTTTCTTGATGAATGACTTAAACTTGATTAATTAGAACTAATTAGCTAACTAGTTGACCCTGCAGCTTCCTGTTTCCACTGCTATCATCGTATCAACAAGCTGGAGAGTTGTAGCTCTTTGCTTGACAAGGTCAAGGCCGCTCTCTCTCTGAGCTACAGCGTTGCCTCCAGGCTGAAGGTGAACTGTTTCTGAGGGGCAGAGTTGTGTTGTACATTGATACGTTTGGGTGCAGGGGATGGTGACCTGTAACTATGTGTGTGTGTTTGTTGGACATGTTGGTGCTCGTATGGCCACGCATCAATCAGCTGACCTCTCCGTTCCTTTCATACTACAGCTGGGGCTTATTCTTCTGCTGTTCTCTAAAGTAATGTCCAGTGTCCACACTATATGGTGTGCCATCTGAAAGTTAGGGTTGTCCACTCTTAGTCAATTAGTCGTTTTGGTCTTAGTCGACTAAGACTTCTTTAGTTGATTAGTCTTTTTTTTTGTTGCTTTTTTCTTGCTAAATGACTTATTTCCAAGAAACTTATGAGCACATCTCTGGTGAACACAAGATTTAAAGTGGTGCTTTTGTGTGACTCTTACAGATCTGTCCATTAAATTATATCGTTTTAGTCAACTAAGAATTTCTTTGGTCGAGGACAGCCCCACTGAAAATGATGTTAACGTGTGAAAACAGCCTGCATCTATGCTAGATTTCCAGTTTGTTTGTTTTTTGAAAAGTTAAATTTGGTTAAACTCCCCACCCCTTTCCTTCCAGCTCTATATGATCACTAATGTCATGCTTCCATATAGTAGAACACACAATTTATTTGTTGTCATTGATATATTTTTTTGATGCTGTTGACTCCTTATTTTGACATTCAAAACGACTGATTAGAGAGAGCGTCAAAGACAACAGAAATTTAGCTTCTTAACGTCACTGCTTCTCAGATCCTGACTGTCTCTTCCAAGTTAACCTCTTAACCAGGTAGACACACAATATGTACTGTACGGATCAGTCGACCAGCCATGACGGGTGCCATGCCATTGGTCTGATGGCCCATTTTTCCAAAAACCCAATAGTCTGAAATATGTCCCATTGGACTGACAGCCTGATGACGTCATTCTGCATAATAATTAGCCATGTGCTTCTGTTTGTTGCAGGGACAATGTGTATTTTTGAAAGCAATGGATATTTGTTTTTGGGATAATGGGCTGTCGGACAAATGGGAATTTTTTTTGGACTATTGGAGATTCGGAATAATGAGCCGTCGGAGCAATGGGCAGTCCCCCCACAACGTGGGTGCTCACACACTAAATGTAAGCACGGAACGCCCGGTCGGTTTTGTCAAGTCACAATTCCAATTAATTTTATTCATACTAGACGTCTGTGTCTTCAACAGTGCTGATGAAAACAGGAAAAGGCAGTTTTACTTTGTGAAATTCTGCTATGAACGTAAAGTAAGAAGAAGAAAAAATAAGCAGATGGCTGGAAGATGTGGACAATATGGTGTCGGTTTTATATCCAGCCAGTTTTCATTCCCAGGGCGTCAAATACCGAGGCTTTGTCATAAGCCTCAAAACCGCCGGTATGAAAGGATCCGGGCATTCCATTAACTAAAATGTAAACCCATTCAGCGCAACAGTAAACGCTCCGAGATAGTGCGCTGGGAGTGTGGTGACGTGGTTTAAGAAGCGAAAAGAGACACTATGGGTGGGTGGGAGGGGAGGTTGGTGGGTTCAACAAGCCCAGGGCTTTCATCCAGGAGACCGCTATTCGTGTCACGTGTTCACAACTTTCGGTTTAATTTTCACCGTACAAACAAAGTAGTGTTAAGCCCAACCATGTAGTTCTTTTCTAAATCTAACTAAGTGGTTTTGTTGCCTAATCATAAAGTGACGTCAAGGGTAACTATAGTGGTTATGATGCCAAAAATAGCGTGACCCCAAGGGGCGGTATGTGAAGAGTTGGGATGAGAATGTGTTGTTGTCTCAGTCAAGACTACAGTTTGAGCCCCAACATGTAAAATACTACTCCAATAATATTAAAACAAGATCACAGCAGTTTAAAAGAGATCTTATGACAGCATATAGGGGGGAAATCAGAACATTGAACTGCTCAGACTGCACACAGCTGATGGAAATGTCATAAATCCAACCAATCGTCCAAGAGCCAGATTATTGGAAATCAATCAGGTGTTGCTTGTCAAACAACAACAGAATGTGGCAGAAATCTGGCCTGTTTCTAGAAACTAATTCTGGCAAAAAAAACATGCTCAATCCATACAGTGACGGCCTGGCTTTACCCGCCTGCCCTCAACATGTCTTCTTGCACTAAAGTATGTAGAAGTTCTTTTATTAGAAACGCTGCAGGCGTCGCTTTACTTTCTTTGTAACACTTTCAGTATATCTTCCATATGACAATCAAAGTACATTCTCATTTTCAGCAGCTCATGCCCATCCCTTTTTTCTTTGCAGTTGGTTTTATGACTGCTTGTACTGTATGAGTTTTATGCCTGAAGTGCAATTTCCTTAGCCTGTTACAGTGAGGGGGGGTTGGGCCGGTTTTTGAAGGCAGTGTAGCCCTATTAAAAACAGGGAAATGAGTTCCTGTGTGGTGTGGTATGTATGCTGCATGACATAGTTTGGCTCTGTGTGCCTTATCTGTCTCTTATCTGTACTGCCATAATTGGCACATTCTTTCACACATGTGACACAGGTAGATGCCAATAAACTGTAAGCAAGCACACACCCTTTTGTTCCAGAGAATTACAAAGTACTTTCCAAGTAAAAAAAGGTATTCAAGGAACGACTGACTCAGTCAGCCATAAAAAAAAACTACAAACTTCAAATATGTTACATCCAAAAACATTCTCATCATATGAAATGTAAATCAAATTTCACGACTGCGAACTTACCAGTAGGATTCTAAAGCATGCCTCTCTACCATTGGTTTTATAGTACTTATAGTATTATTGCTCTATTGTCTAATGGTGGAAATTATAACAGATCATCAACAAAATCTAATTAATTATTATTTGGCCCAAGCTCAAATTGTCTAGGGCTGCAACCAACGATTGTTTTCACTGTCAATTAATCTGTCGATTATTTTCTCGATAAATCAATTAGTTGTTTGGTTTATAAAATGTCAGAAAATGGTGAAACAACTAGTACATACAAGATGACACACTTGTCTTCATGTAATTCACCCTGCATGGCAGCACATATCACTTCATTTTAATTATGAACACACCCAGTGAAACCTCTAGTGGCCTTTAGCTCTGCTGACCGGCAGATGAAGGATGCATTGATTTTCTTCTAAATTTAAGGGTTAATAAATGGAGCATCCAATTACCATTCCTAATTCATAATATTTACATTTTAAGTTATTGTCAGCGTCTGCTTTTACAAGACACTTTTGTTACCACCATATTGGTTTGACTGTCTTTGTTTCCCAGTAATAAAACATTATAAAATATGTTCTAGTTTGCATGGACTTTGGCTTAAATGGCCAACTTTACAGAAAGGGGTTTGCCAGTGAATTTCACATGAATGTTAAGCTGTGTGCAGACAGAAGGCGATGGTTCATGAAAAAGGATGTGAATGCCACATTGTTAGTGATTATTTTCAGCCTTTACTCTGGCCCCCAGGTCAAAGACACTTGATTGCAAATTAATTTCAATTATTGACGGAAACCAAATGTTCTGTGACATGTAACTAATAAACATAGCAGCTAAATATGGCACCACGGAGCTGTCAGGTTCACAAATGAACCCGTAAAAAATGTGCAGACTAGATGTGAGAGTTCACAATCCAGTGTCAACTCACACGCCTTAGTGTAACTCATTCGCAGTGGTTAAAAGTACAATACAGAGCCACCACAACACTGAGTCCTGAATACGCAAGCAATGACACACACAGCTTTTCAGAAAGATGACTTCACTTCGTAGAAAACTGACCAAACTTGATCCTTCACTCTTCTGCAACAATGGCAGCCATTGAAGAGTCTGACTCACATGGTTGAACCTCTCAATGGTTTCCTGTTGGAGGGAACCTCCAAACAATGTTCAGATTACAGAAAGAATGCAAAGAGTGTCATTTTCATTTTCATTTTCAGACCCATAAAAACAATAAATATGCAGTTGTTGTTGTTGGTTAAAAACAGGACTCCAACCAGATGTTTCGATGTAATAGTTTGAAAATCTGTCCACCAGTTAAAGGGATAGTTTGGGTGTTTTTGAAGTGGGGTTGTATGAGGTACTTATCCATAGTCAGTGTATTACCTACAGTAGATGACGGTCGGTGCGCCCCCAGTTTAGAGAAGCAGACAGTAGTTACCGACACTAAAGCAAAGCAATGTACTGCTGTGGACGGGGCTGGGAGCAAAAACAGATCTTAGACACCTAAAAGAAAGGTCCACCTAAAAAAATCAACACCAGTTTAAATGTAAGCTGTATTTATAATATTTCCACTGCTTTACCTCGCCGTCCGACAGCCCTTTCCTATGGGGAACTGAAGCCGTTGTATCCATCTATGCTCTTGCCAAAGCCGCCAGACTCGATTTGTAAATAAAAATTTAATTTACCTAGCAGAACACAGTTGGGTTGTTTTTGTTATTGTGTGACTTTGGTGAATCCGAACTAACCAAAATCACACAATAACACATACAAACTAACCGATCGAGGCAGCGGTAGCCCAGCAACTCCCGTGTTCTGTGAGGTAAAATTACAATTAGTTTTTTCCATGGAGTCTCGTTGCTTTGGCAATAACGACTTCAGTTCCCCGTCAGAAACATAGACTGTATAGTTTGCTCACGGCAAGATACACCAGCGATATATTCTAAATACAGAGTACACTTAAACTGATGTAAATGTTTTTAGCTGGGCCTTTCTTTTAGGTGACTAAAATACGTTTTGCTGCTGGCCCCGTCCACAGCAGTATTGCTTTGCTTCCATGTTGGTACTCCTGTCTGCTTCTCCAAATTGAGGTCATGCTGACCATCATCTACTGTAGGTAATACACTGACTATGGAGAAGTATACAACCCTACTTTAAAACACCAAAACTATCCCTTTAAATGAATTTTATTTTATTAACTTCACTGCATTTTAAAAGTGAGTGGAGCACTCTTTTTTTTATTCTCGAATACAATACACCATTGTTTCTGTGTTTTGCTCATGCTTCAGGTTGTTTTAAGCCACTGATCCAAGTACAGATAAGTTTCAACATCTTAACTTAAGTGAACTCCGATAACATCTGACCTAAGTTTAACTCAAAGCAAAAATGCATGTGTTGTTTGTTTTACATATTCAGAATTTGCTTTGCTCCTTGTCCATATCCTCGTTGAGATTGGGTCTGTCTTGGTCTACCGTGTCTAAAAGTCCCCTCAAACAGATTCCAGGTCAGATTACTTGACTGTGATTCCTAATCTCTGAGCATTCAGGTGACGTAACCGGATCTGTTTCTGGTTCAGTTGTTAGAGGAGGATAGAGAAGAAGAAAAAGAAGAAGAATAGGCCACTGCAGGTTTCTTCTGCTTTGTCAATTCCTCCAGGGCACAAAAACCTCCAGCTTCTCTACATCAAACCTTTTTCTTTTAAGCCGACGCACAGCACTCAGGTGAAATGACATCATGCCTCAAACATTTTCTCTTCCTCTTCTTTGCTCACTCACTTGCTTTGTGGCTGTACTTTGTTTAAAAGTGCAACAATTGCGATTATGTTTGAAAGTTTCAGTATCAGTTGACCTTTTCTTTTGTGCAGTCCACAGCACAATGATGTGCTACTGTAGAACACGTAGGCCTCAATAGTTTATATGCTATCTAAAAAGATATTTTATTCTCGGACACAAGAGTAGCATTCACAAAGACATTTTTGTGCATCCCTTGGACAACAGCTGAATTTGTGGAGGTGGTTTCAGTGGCCGGTTGGGATAACTGCATGATCCAGACCTCTGATAAGGACACGCAAGGGTTTTTTGATACAACAGGAACAACATGCTGAAGGGTTTTGCTTATCTTTATGACATATTGGAGGTTTAACCATAAAGACAAGATGGGACCATTATCATAATTCTGTAATCATACTGAGGCTTCACCTTTCATTTATCCACATGCTTCCCCGTCAATCACCGATCATCCTACCTGAAGGATATTTAAACTAAGTTAGCGGCTTCTGAACAGCATATAAACAGCAGAATGTGACAAAAACAGTGACATATCCCAAAAACAAAATCCCAATTCCATACATTGGACCTCATGCAGCAACATTCTCTTGATTTCTCTTATCTTTTCTCTTAATTTTCTGTTAAGAGAAAAAATAAGATAAGTCAACTCCAGATGCACCAAATGTTGTTAACCATCCAAACTGCTTTTACCCAGGTGTGCTGAATGATGTAACCCAATTGATCATAAATTATGTAGCCGATGTGTTTATTAATAGCATAGGTGACGCCCCCTGAACACTAGGTTAGGGCAGGTCTTGTGCCATGTGCAAATACTCTGGCACATGCCCAAGAATTGGAGAGATGCCACCAAAAAATGCACTTGTGCAATGTACTTCAGCAGACAGACAGGGTTTCTATAGCCTGTATTGGGATCAGTTGACCAATAGTATTTATTTAGCCCACAAATGTAATAATCCAATCATTAGAATTACTCTAAAACATATAATAATATAAATGTGATTATCTGATATTCATCCGTTTTTTTATGTTTCTCAAATTTAAAACGTATGTTTCTTTGTGTTGGTCAGACGATTTGTGGACTGTGAAAGCAAAATGTTTTTTTCTTATTTTGGTAAGAGTGCTCTTGACCACTCGTAAAATGTTCTAAGAATAAGAAAACGTTGGTGAATCCGAGAAATCAATGGGTACTAACAAAATAAGAACAAATCATGGATACAAACAAAAATAAGAGAAAATCACTTCTTGCATGAGGCCCATTGTGACATATTTTTAACCCAGACATCAATGTTTGGCTCATCACTTTTTCCCAGATCAGAGCAATAAATAGCTTATAATATACATGTCTATAAACATAAACTCTTTTGCTTTCAAATTAAGATCCAGAGAGTTTCTGAGGGAATCTTTTACGCCTTTCTCTGTCCTGTCAGTGGTATCTATGAACACCTGTTATCTAAACAGCTCATTGTGACATTGTGTGTGTCATTGTGCTTCTTTTATTATTCCTCCCTTGTAATATTATCCCTTTCAAAACTGCTCCGCCAAATATTCATCCACAAGGATTAAATAAAAACCAGTAAAGCTGGTCTGTTTGTCTGATGTCAGGGGGCCAGAGCAGCCCATTTTATTTTCTAGCAGGTAATCTGTATTTGCAGGTTACAGCACTTGTTGACATCAGAATCTGTGAGGCTTTTAGTGCCCTGAATGTTGAGTCTCATCAAGCTTGTAATTTGTGCGTAAGTACTATGTTTAATCTTTTTAATCCTTTGTGGCAATAACAGGCTGATTGAGCAAGAGCAGTCTTAGTATTTTTCAAATTTACTTTCTTATTCAAATAATGAACTTGTTTTTTCACTGCTTAATTCACTATTGATTATTGATGTGTCTGACAATCGATTGATGTGTCTGACAATCGATTAAGCAAATGGCTTAAAAAGTGCGTCCCTTGTCCTGGGATCATGGTTATTTAACACGATTACTCATTGACTTTGGAAACATCGTGCATTTAGAAAGAACATTTTGTAGCCTATATTTTAAGGTTAAATACATCTATCTGGAGCGCTTTGAGAGCAAATTTAAGAAGATAGATCTATGAAGAACTCTTGTAAACAATTGAATCATAAACATATTGGTTGCATAGATATGAATGATGATGACATGGTAAACAAGATGGGGTCTGTGTTTCAAGAGGGGTCGGGTGAGTTACCAACATCGCTGCACTGAGAACAGTGAGGGATGCTGTAAAGCGCCACCTTCACCCCCTTTCCAAGCTCACCTACAGCCTGTCGCGGGTGCACCTCCACGGAGGAAATACGCCTCGCCGAGCGGGGCAAAAGCGCACCGCTGTGAAGGAATGGGTGGAACACCAGACAAAACAAGACCGTCATTGTGAAACCGAATGCGGCAAAATAATCGTTTCATATTGATTATTTTGTTTTCACAATCTTTGGAAGCCAAAATTGTAATTGTAATTCAAATGTGATTCATTGTACAGCCCTACATCGTCCCAATCCAGCAGGATTTCTCTCATGTCACCTTGATCCATTCTGTGGTTAATTAATGCATCTATCAGATCTATCAAATCTATCAAAAGCAAGGCAGTGGAGATGGTTGTTTGATTGGTAAGTTTTGCTGGTGTTTTCCTGGAGGAGACGTCGGTTAGTTGTTTGTCCTCGCTTGATGGTAAACAGAGAAGCAGCCAGTGTGGCCCTGTGCTGTCCAGCACTGTCACAACCCCAAATCCTCCCTCACCTCCCTCCCTATCCTTTAAGCAGCGAGCTGACCATCTGTTCCAGGCGCCGGGCCCGAACTCAGCGCTCACAACATGCACGCACGCACGCATATGCACACGCATATGCACACGCATATGCACACACACACACACACACACACACACACACACACACACACACGTACATTCAACACAGTTAATACCTGTCATTGGCTGTGTGTGTGTGGATTCAGCCTAATGCAGTCAGATTGAGGTTAAAAAAGGTGGTGTGTGTTTTTGTCTCATATGGGTGTGTGTGTGTGTGTGTGTGTGTGTGTGGAAACAGGAGAGGTCCTGTGTGTGTTTGTGTGCGCCTCATGGTCATATCAGAGTTGCTGAGGCGACACATGGCAAGAGAGGCTGGACATGGGGCGACAGGAAATGACCAGGGGTGCGGGAGCCCTTTGTACTCCAGTCTGTCTGCGCACCAGCTATACGTGTCCCTGTTCCATTTCCTGTTTTCACTTTTTATTTTCTGCTCTGCTCATGCTGCTCATGTAATTCCAGTTTGTGCAAAAACACATATTTGTGATGTAGGGATGTGACAGTGAGGACATTTTCCCAGCGGTTAATAAACTTGTGACAATACCAGTGTTACTGATTACATCGGACATTGTAAAAGAAAAGATGACGTTGATATGTGTAGAGCGCTTACTTTGATCTTTAGCGTCGGGTGGCTGTATGTCTGGCCTCTCTGGTCCAGCTTTCGTTGCGAGGCTGCAGGGGTCTACCTGGTGCCACTGCGCCGCGCACACCGGCTGTAACCGCTACGTTCTCCTCGCGGCGATTACCTCACTAACATTATGGTTCCCTTATAGCATTGGGTTTGAATCTGAAATATTGCCAAATAAGCACGTTTGCGTTTCGCTTCGACACCAAATCCTCCGCCATCTCTCGGTCTGTCAACTCTCTCTCATCCAGTGTGTGTGAAATATGACACCTGCTACTGTGAGCTGAGACTCCGTACGGAGCAGAAGCATTCACTTTCAGATTGTAGCATCCGTCTTCCGACTATCTATTGATAACATGTCGCTGATACACCAAAATGAACTAAATGGGTTTTATTTCTGTAAAAAAAGCAAAACAATGGTGGGGCGGTGGGTACGTAATGTAATTGTTGTGTGCTGTAACACCGGTAACAACGGTAACAGCGACCACCTCGACAAGCCTATTGTGATGTACTTTTTTTGTTTTGTGTATCCATTTATACCTGCGAGATGTAACCATTTCAGGAATAGTTTGATAGATAGATATTGATTGATGGTATTGATTAGAGCTGCAACACTGCAGAGAATTAATCTGCAACATTTCCTTGTTCAAGCTTCTCAAATGTGAACATTTCCTTTTCTTTTGTCATACATGATAATAAACTGAATATCTTTGGGTTTGGATTGTTGGTAAGATAAAATGGCATTTTATGGACAAAACAATTTTTTTCAGTTTTGGATGCAGATAACCTCAGAATCAGTGATCTAATGCTTCTTTAAATACTCAGACTTTCAGCGGGAAAAATCTGTTTTAGAAGAGGCAGAGATACTAATTAATTTCTGCACAAATTTGAGCTCTTTATAGACCAGAATGCATTGCAGCCACAACACGTGTAACTCTTTGATTAATAGGGGCAACTTCACGTCGCAATTCCTCTCTCTACCTGCATGAAAAAGCCACAGCTGATAGCAACAAGTTAAAGCTCATTCCTCTGCTTTGAAAATCAGTTTCTAAAGTAGAAGTAGTCATTTCTAAAGAAGAAGTAGAAGTCAACGAGTTGAAGGAAAGTGGGTCCAACATAAAGACAAATGACAGCACATAATAATTCCTGGAATATGCATTGAACATTTCAGCGTGATGACAGGGGAGACACATGTAGGATTCATCTGTGGTCGGCAGGCTCTTTTTGGTTGGATAAACACCAAAAATCTTTTTATATTTCTGCCTCATCAGCATTAAAAGCATCAAATGTGACACAAATCGTTGTCCTCTAAGAGATATGTGGACACTTTTATAAAGCAGCTCAAGTTTTGTTAAGGTTTTTTAGTGTCTTTTGTTTTTATCTTGTTTAGTCTTTTGTTATGAAGCACTTTACGACGTCTGGTCTTGAAAGGTGCTGTATAAATAAAGTATTATTATTATTAGGACTACAACTAACAATTATTTTCATTGATTTAATCTGCCGATTATTTTCTTGATTAATCGATTAGTTGTTTGATCTATAAAATGTCAGAAAATGGGTGAAGAATGTCGATCGGTGTTTCCCAAAGCCCAAGATGACGTCCTCAAATGTCTTGTTTTTTCCACAACTCAAAGATATTCAGTTTACTATCATAGAGGAGGAAAGAAACCAGAAAATATTCCCATTTAAGAAGCTGCAATCTGAGAATTTACACTTTTTTTTTTCATAAATAATTACTCAAACCGATTAATCGGTTATCAAAATAGTTGGTGATTTATTGAATAGATGACAACTATTGAATTGATTAATCGTTGCAGCTCTAATATTTTGTCTTTTGTTGTGAAGCACTTTGTGATGTCTGCTCTTGAAAGGTGCTGTATAAATAAACATTTTCTTTTTCTTAAAAGCAACCTGGGGCTTTACTCACTGATGGAGCTGGAGTCTGCACAGTATTCTTCACAGTCAAACCTGCAGTGCTTCACTTTGGCTTTTTAAGAGACATCACATGGGTATTATATTATATGTTTAGTTGAAAGGATTATTCATTTGCAGTTTTGCACACGCGCAGTGCACATACTAACCTCCACATGGTCATGTATGGAAGGTAACCCGCAAATTGCGAAATCTGTTCTAAAATATGCAAAAACTCTCGCTAGACTTGCTGCTCGACGACCTTAACTATTCGAAGGTCAATGCCTAACCTTAATCATCTTGCGAGAGTTTCCCCAACTCGCGGGTTACCTTGAAGACACGACCTCTCCAGATCCATCCCATGAAATGCTGAATATATTGGTTATTATTGATGGCAAATAGGAACATTTTGCCCAAACTGTGTCTGCTGTATGCTTGTGTGTATTGTATAAGAATACCTGTTGAATTGACCATTCAAAAATAACTCTAGGCTCATTGATTCTTTCAGATGTATCAAGTCTTCATGCTACAGAACAGTCTAAGTTCTGATCATAGCATTGAAATCAGAGTTTTTGTCTGCATCTCAGTCACTCGTCTCTTTCTCTCTCACCCCGTGATGCCCCTCTGCTGTGTATCAAAGAGGGAACTTGTGAATGCCGTGATTGTGTCTTCAGTAAAGACGACGGCAGCTGTTGGTCCCGGCGTTGGCGAGAGCTTATGTGTGTGCTCAGGAGTGTGTATGTGTGTGTGTGTTAATGGTAATCCTGTGGATCCCGATGACTTATCCTTTATCCTTTATGAGTATGCATGTCGGGGCTCCGGCTAAATAATTTGGCCCTCCAGTAGATTACATAACATCACATGAAGTCTCTGTGTCATAATCTGACAAATTTCGTAATCTGGCTGACTGCGGAGCGCTGTGGTCTGGGTTTAGATTAATTCAACAGCTGGTCTGCTTTTATTGCAGTGTCAGATCATAGATACACAGTATCATTCCTGCTTTAAGTCTTCAGGGTGTTGATGAATCTTTGTGTTTTCCTCTTCACAGGGGTAATGTCTTGAGTCGGCGGCCTCTCCAGCCCAGTAAAGGACGTGCCAGTGCCGGGCTGCTGCTAATGGGAACTCCTGCTCCGCCATGAGTGCTCGTGATGGCGTTGGTGGTGTCGGTGGCATTGGTACCCTGGGCCGGCGGCCGCGCTTCGAGAACTCAGAGTTCACCTTGCGCATCTACCCAGGAGCCCTTTCCGAGGGCACCATCTACTGCCCGATCAGCGCCCGCAAGACCACCACCGCCGCTGAGGCCATCGAACGCGTCATTGAGCGCCTGCAGCTGGACCGCACCAAGTGTTATGTTCTGGCCGAGGTGAAGGAGTTCGGCGGGGAAGAATGGATTCTGAACCCCTGCGACTGTCCCGTGCAGAGGATGATGCTCTGGCCCCGCATAGCGCTAGAGCACCGCCCGCTGTCTGGCGGCGAGGATTACCGCTTCCTCCTCAGGCAGAAGAACCTGGACGGCTCCATCCACTATGGCGGCAGCCTCCAGATGTGGCTGCAGGTCACCGAGGAGCGCAGGCGCATGGTGGAACGTGGACTGCTGCCACAGCCTGACTCACAGGGCGACCACGCAGATCTATGCCACCTGCCGGAGCTCAACGAGCGCTCGCTGCTGGACAACCTGCGCTCGCGCTTCCGCCAGGAAAAGATCTACACGTACGTCGGAAGCATCCTCATCGTCATTAACCCCTTCAAGTTCCTGCCCATCTACAACCCCAAGTATGTCAAGATGTACGATAATCACATGCTGGGCAATTTGGAGCCACATATCTACGCCGTGGCGGATGTGGCGTACCACGCCATGCTGCAGAGAGAGAGGAATCAGTGCATCGTTATATCCGGGGAGAGCGGCTCTGGGAAGACGCAGAGCACAAACTTTCTCATTCATCATCTGACTGCTCTCAGCCAGAAGGGATTCGCCAGCGGCGTGGAGCAGATCATCCTGGGGGCCGGGCCGGTGCTAGAGGTGAGCAACAACACGAGCATCCTGGGATTTAATAAGAATGTATTTGTTCTTTGACTGATAACAAAGCTGTGCATTTGAGACGAGATACTTTGCCTAGAGTCAGACCTGAGTTACGAAAATGACGACTTGAGACTTGACTGCTGTGAGACTTTCGTTGAAATGTGAACGACTTGCGCTTCACATATTAATATATAAGTAAAGGTCGACCAATTAATCACGATTAACTTTGGACAATCATGGGATTAATTGTGATTAAATGTTTTATTCGATTGACAGCCCTACTTTATTATTATTAAAGTACTCATTTTAGTATAAAATAAACATCTGCTCCCGACCTCATCACCTCGGATCCTGTGTCAGATACTGTATATGTTGAGGCTTTTGATTTTGAGTTGGCTGCACAGAGATTCTTGAATTGAGACTTGTATGAAATGACTTGAGACTTGACTTGGATTTACCCCAAAAGACTGACAGCTCTTGCTCATAATGCTGCCTGGTTCACATTGTTTGTTAGCTGAATTATTACGTAAGAGGAGAACGATAACATCTGCAGATGTTCAGGTTATGTGTGGGCTAGTGCTTGCCTGTATGAATGAACTGATTCCTGCCACCTTACTCAACATGACTCGCTGTGAATGTGAGTTTCTGTTATACAACACTGCTTAGCCACAACTGTGTCTCTGGTTGTGTCTGCCCCCATACAGAGGTTTATTACACTTTCAGTCCAGCTGTGTGGAGATTAACAGAGGATCTCTCTATCTGCAAACGGCCAGTGGCCTATCAGCTCTTACAGTTCTTGTTTTTCTGATTACGGCCCTTTTTTTCCCTTCACAGTGGAAATATTGTCTCAAGGTAGAGCTTGTAGAGGCCCAGCCAGAGGTTGTGAAGGAAGCTGGTTGTTTTCATATCACTCAAGACATTCCACTCATATTATTTTCCTTCTTCAGGGACCTGTCACTTTAAAGCACGCCAGTCAAGATTTTCTGACAAGTTCACAACTGCACATTGTTTTCTCATTTGTCTTCAACCGAATTCCTGATGGTTACATAACACCCTCTGACTGTATGCACAATGCTGCCAGTCAGGAAGGCAAATACTGGTTGCTTATTGTATTTTATAAGAGGTTGTATCGCTCACTGTCAAGTCACCTGACCACCTGCTGTTTATTCATGTACAAAGAGCAGGGCAGTGCTCACAGAAATGCATACATGCCTTCAGGTATTTCTTCATCTGGGTATGATTGTACAAATGTCTTCATAATCTACCCGCCAAATAATTTAACTTGACTTTATGGGCACTCTACCGGAGCTGATGTCAGTTTTAAATTGTTAATATCGCACTCCAAAAGCGAATTCATTTATTTCAGTTCCTCCCCTCGCAATAAAATAAAGATTCTCCCAGTGTTCCCAGTATCAATGTCAAGTTGAAACTGGCAGCACTGAAGCCAAGTTCAAAGGTAACCAGCAAGACGACAATCTTTGCAACAAGTAGCTCTCCGCTGCGTTTTATTGCCTTCGGTTTAGCAAACACAGCTCTCAGGAATGCCATTCACCGGTGTGTCTCCGGGGTTAATGTGTAAGCATATTGGGTTAATCCTCAACGCAGCAACACGAGTGAGTAGTTCTGAGTGCAGAGGAGCAGCCTTTAATTGTTTGCACAGTAAGATTGCGTATCTGCCCGCCGGTGATTGATGCCAACAGGCTGGAGCGGCGGTGCTACTGCAGAGAGAGATAGAGATAGAGAAGAGGAGGGAGGAACGGCAGCCAACATTACCTCATAGCAATACTTCATTTTCATTTCCTCTTAGCTTTTCATTCAGGAGAGTAGAAGGAGGCATGATAAATATATTCTGTGGATTTCTTTATGTTTATTCATCTCCTTCTGTAATTGTGTGTAGTTATATTTCATCACAGGATGTTGTCAAGAAGTTTGTCCTGGTCAAAAGTACTGACCTCTACTGGAGTTAATGTTCTCACTTCTTAATGTAAAGAGCTTTGAGTTTAAACTTGACCTCTGACATGGATCATTGGTTTTCAAGAGCTGGGCCTCAGTTAACCTAAAGAGGAGCTCTACATCAACATCTGTTAGCAGGTGTTTGGGAGTAGTGTTGCACGGTACACCGATACTAAAAAGATATTTAAATACCCTGCCTGTTTTATTAGTACCGGTACTTTAAGAATGAGTGAGAAAATGTGCGACAGCTGGGCAGCGTGTGTGTGCTTGAATTGCTCTGTTTAGAGGATGGCATTAGGACTGGGATCCCGCAGGAGCAGGCGGTTAAAACTTTGCTGCGGGCGGGAGCAAGCGGTCAAAAAATTAACTTTTTAATTAATAAAAAAATCTATTATAACTTTTCCTGATGTTTTATGTTTTTGCCGTGGTATCATTTCAGTATCGGTATCGAGATATTTAGGCAGGGTATCGTATCAAAGTCATCATTTTGGTATCGTGATAACACTGTTTGGGAGTTTGACGGCATATGTGAAAAAAAGTAGTTTAAAGGCATTTTTGGCGCCAGAAGGAGCCGCACTATGTCTGCTAAATGGCCTCAAGTGATGTCAGACTTGTAGTTGATACTACAAGTCTGAAAATGAATATAAATCTGTTGGTGTGGAGTTAGAAAGAAGTGAGTTTACCAGACCTCTGTAGCTTGCTCCTCATCTCTGCCTGAGGCTAGCGACTCCAAAAACTAAACTTTACAAGATTACATTTGAACACATCATGACAATGTTATAATATGCCTTTACCCAATACTAATTTTTACTGAATGGAGTTTGAATGCATCATAACGTAACCATCAGCTACGTTACGTTAGATGTGAGACAGTGCTGCCCACCGGCTGCTAACAGCAAACATTAACTAGCTCACCTTCTGCCGATTTCAACACAGATTTGTTGTTCACAATGTGGCATTAGCAGGGAAATTTTCTATCATCCCTGGGACGACGTTAGTCTCGAGCCCTGATCCACCGTAAAACTGTAGAAAAACTGTCATGTTTTCAGAATCTTGGCATTGACTTGTAACCAAAGTCAAAGTCACTTGTAACCAGAAGAATCCGGTTTAGTTCGTATGTTCTCCAAATCCAGTATCACATCATGTGAGTGAGCCCCAGATTAATTACACTCTTCATCAGAATTTAGGGTCACATATTAGGCTGCTTTGAGTGTTATAAAAATAACTATGGAAAGTGTGTGGGAAGAAAGAAATGCTCAAAGAGGGCGAACAAGCTAATATTAGACTGAATTCAGTACTTGGTTGTGTTTTGGAGCACAGGTTTGTGGATTAGTGGAATCATATTTTTAGATTTTAAGACGGGTTCTGACAAGACATTATGAGGTAAAGCAGATCTTTTTCTGAATAGTTTATAAACCATTACTAATACATGACACTCAGTAAATTTCCATCAAAGGTTTGAGGATAATTTTATAGGTTGAATAGGTTTAGTTTCTTGCTGTGATTTGGGTTTAATTTAGTTTAAGAGATGTACAGCATTTTCCTTTTCTTGCCACTTCCGGTTCACCAGTCAGATATGAAAGACCAGGACGGTGTTGAACCATCACCCTCAAGTCAACAATCCTTTAGCAGAGCAGACGGACGTTTCCTGCTGACTGTCAGTCGAGGCCAAACTCACCACGAAGCCTACAGCGTATAGAGAGAGAGAGAGATAGAGAGAGAGAGAGAGAGTTTTTTTTTAAACTGTTGTCGTGAAAGAGGATATCACTTACAAGAGGTTTTGTTCTCTTTTGGAAACCCGCCAACAGCTGCAGCTAAGATCCTGACAAGCCCTGTCGCTCAAGTGCTTCAATTAATAAAACTCAGCTTGAAGGAGATGAAAACATAACCCATGTTGTGCTGGTTAGATAAACACAGCGAGTCGCAGTGTTTTGGTTGAACGTGGTTATTATTCTAAATGAAGGCCATTAGAGAGGTGACAGGCTTCAATTGTGGGTTCATGTTTGAAGAGGAACAGACTGATTTTACTGATCCTACCTTCAACACCTGTGGACTTCAGTTGACCTGCAGATTGAAGACGAATACGTGACAAATCACCTGATGTTGGTTTAGCTCTTATCCGCTGTCTGTCATTCCTCACGTTGTTTCCTTCCTGCATCAGATATGACTGAAATTGACATTACGGTTTAAATACCTGTGACTGCTGCACACTGGAATTTATTGTATGAAATACCAGCAGTTTGGCATCTTCTTTTGTCTCCATGCCAACATCGAGAAAGACTGACATTAGCTGTAAAGCGACAGATGACAGACAGCTATGAAGGAAAAGCTGTTGGTACAGCGTTGCTATTAACGCCCATTTGCTGTATGTTTCTCTGCTTGATCTCCATTTGTTCACCAGTGCTCATCAGTAATGACAGGTTAATGCAACAGATGTCTTCCCTTTGCTCAGTTCGCTACATGATACTCTACCTTTTCTCTCCTTTTTAGCTCTTTGTGTCATCTCTACAAAGACCAAACACGTGTTGGATTACAGATTTATAGATGAAAACTGTATCCTGGATAGTTTGGAGATAGATCATTGGTGTACTTTATTTAATTATTTGCAGTTTTCTTGCGTTACCTAGTCATCATCTGGTGTTTAACTACCACCCAGGCGTTGAATCCAGATGTCAGCCTGCAGGTTTTCAGGTGGCTACCTGACAGTTAAGAATGATTTAAAGCAGTCGGGGAATGAATGTCCTAAATAGGTATGATAATGCAAGATGTGTTTAAAATGCTACAGGATGGGGCGTCCTGGTAGCTGGATGGTTAACATAACTACAATGTCATATATCTCTTACTCTCTCCCCATGTTTCCTGTATATCTCTACAGTATCTGCAGGGCTCAACAATAAGGATTGCTTACTTCCCAGGGGCAAGTAAAGTGCCACGTCGGGCTAGTAAATCTAGCAATCGGGCAAGTGGTAAAAAAAAAAGAAACACATTGTTTTTTTCTGGAGCTGCTGATGGAAGTAGCTGAGGAGTGAACCATCTCGCTTCCTTCTCATCTCTTTTGAGAGTTGCACATGTGCAGTGCCGATCGGGCACGAATACTACAGTAACTAATTTAATATGTATGTCTTTATAGAATATAACAAATAAAGCTGCAACCATTAGTCGACTTGTCAATTATAATTGATTAATTGTTCACGTAATTTTTAATGCAGAAAATGCTGTTTTCAGCATTTATTTTTATATCATATTAAACTGAATAGTTTTAGGTTTTGGACTGACAAAACAAGATATTTAAAGACATCACCTTGGAAAAACTGGGATGGACATTTTTCACTATTTTCCAAACGATTAATCGATTAATCTAGAAAATAATCGTCAGATTAATCGATAATGAAAATAATTGTTAGTTGCAGCCCAAATAACAAATTAGGATTTGGATTCACGTTGTTTTATGGTACCAATACAGGGCAGTATAATGCTTTATATAATGCTTTACTATTTTAAGAAGGTTCTGGTTTAATGTTATTGTCGACACTAATGAAAACAAACACCGCTCAGAGGAAGCGCTGTCATTTGTTTTAACATGTGAGTCAAGTGACGGCTTAATATGAGCTCAGCTGTCTTCGGTCCCCCCCCCCCCGGGGTCCGGAGAGAGAGTCTGAGGTTACCTCACGCCGCTCACTCTGACGATGCATCATCAGGATCTGCTTTCCAAGACCAGGAAGGAGGCGTCACAGGGCATTAGTGCAGGAGCACCGCTACAGTAATGTGTGTGTGTGTGTGTTAGTGGGATGTTTCAGGGGACTTCGATGCTCCTGAGCTGCAAGGCACGGTCGCTGTAGCCATCAAAGGATGGACCCACTTTCATGTTCACACACACATAAATTCACAGTCAGACACAGAGACCTGAATGCTTTCAATCATTACACTTATTTCATGGCGACGTGAATACAGACACGCTGAACATCGGCTTTTAGGAAAATGAATGGCCTCCGCTGTCATTGTGACACTTTAACCTGCATTAATCATTGAAAACGACCACTCCATTAAATGCAAAAATGACCCACAATACTAAACACATCACATAAAATGAACTAAAAACTTGATTGACAGAAAATGAATCTACCTTAATTTAGATATATTTTGATAATCATTTAATTGCTAAATTATGTAAATGTAAGTATTTGCTGCTTTTCCTTTTCTTATACCACAGTAAACGGAGTATTTTTGAAACAATAAAAGCTATCTGAAGATTACCTTGGGCTCTGAGAAGTGGTGTTGGGACTTTTCACTATTTTCTGACATTTTATAGACCAAACAATTAATCGTGTAATCATACTTAATTGATAATAAGTTAACACATAACTCTCCAACTCTATTAAACCTTTTGGCGTCTTTTAGCTCATTGTTTTGCTTGTACAACTTACATATACTGTAGTTATGTCTTAGAAGTTCTCTTCAACCCCCATAGGCAGCTGTTTCCAGTTGATAAGCTCTGATAGACCCCATCTGCACGGCATCTTTTAGCCTAACACCAAACAACAGACAGACAAAGCTGGTGAAGAAAGACAAAGATCCAGCAGCTAAATACCCAGATATTGTTCTCAGGAGTTGGTGGAGACCGAAACACAGCTTTAAGGAGAGTTAATGTTGGACTTAAATTCATGATAGCCGTGTTTCCACTGCATGGTACGCTCTGCTCAACTTGACTCACTTTTGGTACCAGGTCCTTTTCTCTTTGCCGTGTTTCCACTGCGAATGGTGCCACCTCAGTTCAGGCGGGATACTCAGCTGATCGCCGTAGTAACGGCGCGTGAAACTACCGTGACATCATCTTAAATGGGGCACTCGCTGAATCATTTCAACTGCAACCAAACAGAAGATCTGCACTTTGTCAATTGTACAGTGTAGTTTTGTGAGCTGCCAATTTTTTTAATCTGGGTAGAGTGAATTATAAATGTCAGTCGTTATTGACGGCAGTTTGGCTGTTTAAAAAATGATGGGCTTGTGCAGGCTGTCCCATGTCGCGCTCCAGACCAATCAGTAGTCTGCAGTGTTTTCACTCCACCTTCTAGTATCGACTCAGCTCTCTTGGAACCTCGACCGAGGTGGTACCGAGAATGGAGTGGTTCTATTCGTACCATGCACAAATTTTGCTAATGGAAACACAAAAATAACCGCTCTCATGTGTAACAAACTGAACTGAACTGGACTGCTTAGTGGAAATGTGGCTTAAGATGTTGTCATCAACCACCATAGCAGCTGTTTCCAGTTAGAAAGCTCTGATAGACGCCATCCATACGCCATCTTTAGCCCAGCACCAAACAACAGACAACGGTAGTGAAGAAAGACGAACATCCAGCAGCTAAATACCCAGATATTTATCTCAGGAGTTGGTGGAGAACAAAACACAGCTTTAACGACTTGACTTACGTTTGACTTATGTTCATGATGTGTCTAGAAACTTCACTTTGTGTCTGCCGTAGCAACTTTATCAAATCATATGTGGTGGCTGTGTATATGTCAGCTTGTTTTTATGTTTCTCTACCCTGTGATGGCCAAAAAGTTCTATCAAAAGTTTGAGGTTTGTTTTCTTTAGGATGTAACATTTCATACAACATGTCAGACATCACAAGCCCTTAATAGAGCAACTTTGTTAATGTGCAACGTATCTGGATCCCACCTGCTAGATGCGTTTGTTTTTTCTTTACCTACAAGCATTGATGATTTGCACATGTGAAGGTCCTGCAGGCCTCGTTGGCCCCGGTGAGCTCTGGAGCTCCTGTTGTGCTCCTCCGTCGTTCCCGGCCAACAGAAACACTCCCAGTGTGAGTCAGAGTCAACCCAGGTCAGCTGCTTCACCTCTCAGCATCTCCTTCACTGCTGCTACCTCAATACACTTAGACACAGAAATGCACATGCACATTTGCACTTGTAATACCATCTTCCCAGAGCCCCCCACTAACACTGATGAGGATTAGTGTGTATTACTAGGATCTCCCCCTACTGGGCGGGGTCCAGCCAGATTTACTGTGCCCTGAAAGTGTTGTTTTCCTCAGGCCTGGAAAAAAAACCCTGAGATGAGAGAGAGACGGGGAATGATTGAGCACCGCTCATGTGCAGTGTCCTTTCTGTTGAGTGTAAAGTTACAGTGCTGTGTGTTTTATAGAGGTGAAATCAGGGTAAAGAGTGTAATACTGGACTACAGGCTGCGTTCCCTGGTTGAGTAACATGTAAAGGTGCCTGGTTATCTGCACTGGACTCTAGTTGAAGAGTAAAAAAACACACAGCAGCAACTTACACAAGCAGTTCACCACAGACTTGTTTGTGTAGCAGCTTGAGGTTAGCGGCGTTGTCGTAGAATAGATTTACACTAGTTTTTGAGCGACTACCCTCCTCACCATGGTATGAGGATTACATAACATCCAGCCATATGTTTGTTTGCTCTGGGTTGTACCAGATGATCGGGGGAAGGCTGATCCGTCAGGGACACTAGTGGTAGAATCATATTCACAGACATCTTCATTTAACTGTTATTATCTCTTTTATGTATTATCTTCTGCAAACCAAAAATGCATCACATTTGAGAACCTGGAATCGTCAAACGTTTGGTATTTTTGCTTGAAAAATGAATAAATAAACATTTAATTGATGATCAAAACGGTTGCAGTTCTTTTGATCGACTAATCGTCGCAGCTCTAGTTTTCAAATATTTGCTTAAGAAAAGTATATATCTTCTGTTATGGAACCATGATTGACGACATTGCAGCAAAAAATCAGCTTTGGATGTTTTGAATGGCACTTAAATGTTAATTGAATTAATTCCCACAACATTAATGTCACATTAAAGCAGTGACTTGCATTCTTTAAAGCTCTTCGGTTCATGTTGATAAAATCTTCCTTCATCTTGTTTCATCTGGTCAGATTTAAGAAATGAGAACCCACAAACAACAACTGCACACTTTGTAACACCAGTGTTACAGCTAATGACATTTAGCTCAGCTGAAAGATGAAGAATGCCAACAACAACTCCAGCTGTTACTTTTCACCGATAGTTTATCTCTCCAACGTGGTGCCAAGCTCTTATTCTCCTTGTGAAACTGTATCCATGAGGACTGGTACCTCTGGCTGGGGAAGAGGAGTACAAACTGTTCCTGCTCTGTCAACTATGGAGCAGAGGCTGGTGTTGATGCAGCTTCTCACTCCGACCGTAGCAGCTGGAGGTCAGAGGTTACACAGAGATTTGGTGGAGCCACATCAGAGTGATTTGTTTGATTTCTTAGCCGAGTGTAGTTTGTGTTGTGTAGCAGGTCAAAACAAACTTTAATTAAACTTCCCTCCGTCCTCCAGTTGGATCTTTCACAGGTAAAGTGGTCAAAGAAGTTATTTTAACTTGCATATCGCATTCCTCGTCATAGTCTTCACGGTTACAGTACATCTGTGTACAGCTGAAACAATTCATCATTAGAGCTGCAACGATTAATCACCAACTATTTTGATAATTGGTTATTCGCTATATGAGTAATTTTTTTAAGAAAAAGTCTAAATTCTCTGATTCCAGCTTCTTAAATGTGAATATTTTCTGGTTTCTTGGTTTCTTTATTTATAGACCAAACAACTAATCGATTAATCGAGAAAATGTTCAACAGATTAATTTACAATAAAAGTAATCGTTAATTGCAGCCCTAAAACTATTTTGAAAATCAAATTATCGTTTCATTCATTTTTCAAGTAAAAAATAGTGAAAAAAATGCCAAACATTCTGTTTCCAGCTCCTTAGACTAGAGAATTTTCAGTTTTTCTTTGCCATTTATCATTATAAACTGAATATCTGTGATACGATACACTAAAAGATTTATTAATTAACTGAAAAAGAAATCTGCAGATTAATCGCTAATTAAAATAATCTCTTAGTTGCAGCCCTACATCTGTACAGATATGTTTTATCTGCAGATCTTTATGGCCAATATAGTACCATTTCTTACAGGATGTGTAGGCTTGTCTGTTGTGTCTCTCATTACGCGTTTTGAGCCAACTAGTCGGTCGTCAGCAGACAACCGACAATGTGCCTGTTTGTGTCCCCTCACAGGCTCTTTATTTATGCTGTCGGGGTACGCCAGAGTCTGCAGGTGCCTCGTCAGCATCGCACGCACGCACACATACACCACAGTCAGCACTTGCTGTCGCACTCGACCAGCTGCCCTACTGCCCCGACTACACCTGCACCAGCGACAGAAACGGCTTTATTCTGTATGAAGTCCGGTCACAGAGGAGTTACTCTCTTCTTTGTAGTCTTTAAACTAAATTACTCTGGGGCACATCTGTGTTGTCAGTGTCTTCAATCATGGCTTTAAGTTTTTTTAATAAAAGTCTGACCAGTTTATATTCAGTCATGAAGAACTGGAACAGTTAGCCGAATCAGAAACTATTTTAATAATCAATTCATCATTTCAAGTCATTTTTCTCAGCAAAAATGCTAAATTTCACAGGTTCCAGCTTCTCAAATGTGAAATATTTCCTGGTTTTCTTTGTCATCTGTGATAGTAAACAGAATATTTTTGCGTTTTGAACTGTTGCTCAGATAAAAGACGACACTGATATATGTCACTTTGGCTTTGGGTAATCATGATGATGGACATTTGTCAGAATATTTTTTGACATTTTAATTGATTTTAATTGAAACTAGAATTACCGCCTCACAGTTGTATGTCTCCGCCAACCAGTCAAGTTGCAGTTAACATCCATGTCTGTCGAAAATGTCATCACTTCATCATTTTATCCTGTTACACATTTGTGTGAAATTGTCATAATTAGCATTAGAATTCTTGAGTTATGGCCAAAAATGTGTTTTGTGAGGTCAGAGTGACTTTTGACCTACAAAATCTAATCAGTTCATTCTTGAGTCCAAATAGAAGTTTGTGCCAACTTTAAAGAAATTCCTTCCAGGAGCTATCACATTCACAAGAATGGTACGGACGACCCGAAAATATAATAAAAATAACCGGCAGAATAATTGATAGTGAAAATAATTGTGAGCCAGCAGTCATCACAGTCATCACAGTCATTGTAATTCAGGAAATACATTCCTGGAAGTAGCAAAAAAAGTTGAATCTCCTGTTTCCCTTAGATGATAAACACACACTGAGATACACACACACACACACACACACACACACACACACACACACACACACACACACACACACACACACACACTCTCTTCTGTTGCCGTGACTTTGTTCATCTGCAGCTGGCCAGATGTTGTCCTCCTTCCTAGAAACTCTCCTCTGATTTTGTGAAGGAGCGGATGTTCGGGACTTGTTTTAAAAACTCTCCCCATCTGCTCTCCTTCTAGAGGAGTGGCAACAGAAATAAAACTGTCCACAAAGTCTACTTTGATGCTGTTTTACAGAAACTGTCTTCCACTTTGCAGTCATACATTTTTCAAATTCAGTAAAAGATCTGAAGGACAATCTACAAACGGTAATTATAAAAACATTTTGACTCAAATCTGAAACCACCTCTCGCTCTGCTTCGAGAGCTCACAGTCAGATTTTCCGTCCTCATGATTTTGAGTATCAATAAAGTCTGTTACATAAACGCTGACAACACGCCCTCCACTCCTCACTGGAGTTACATAAATCCTCGCAGGTGACCTCTCTCTGCTGAGAGGTTCTCATGTGGTGTGAGTGGTTTTGTGGTCATCTTGTGGTTCCCATATGTCCAGATGTGCAGTAATAAAACCAAGTGTGAAAAGAGCACACATCTGGAAGGGAGCAGAAAACATGAGGGATGTCACCCCCGGTCGGAGCAGGAAGTCGCTGATGGAAAGATCATCCCGGGCCGGCTATGTGCTGCTCTGGATATTTTCCGGTAGTTTGTCTTGGATTTGTTGGTGAGGAAAGTTAGATTACAGGACAGGTGGTCATTTCTTCTGGACATGGAAGTGTTAGCGAAGATAAGATTTGACTTTTGTTCCCCTGATACGTTATCACTGCAGGAAATGAAAAGCAATTATGAAGTGCCGTTATCGTCTTCCGTATTCTATTCCTTTCCTCCTCTGTTGGCCCATAACTACAACAGCGCTGTGTCTATCTCCACTGACCCATCCCAGTCAGAAGATAAGTGTCGCTGCTAAGAATACATCTTTGTACTCTCTGGGAAAGTTGCTTGTTATAATGTGATTGACTCATTAACTGTCCAGAAGAATGGCTCTGAAGAGGCGCTGCGGTGCGTTTTAGTCAGTGTGGAGATGCGGTTCCCTTCTATCATAAAGATTTTAACAGCCGGCGACTTCCTCACATCACCCCTTCAATCATTAGAGGACCATGACAGGATTATGTTCTACGTACAGCGGCATTTATTGTTGTACACTCAGTCCTCATTACTCTTTTTTCATAATGCAAATAACGTTAGATTTTCTCAAATTTAACAGAATAAAACCGATAGATCTGCAAACCAAATAGCTCCTGTTAGAAGGATTTTTTATTATGCTGTAACGTTTTGAGCACCAGGCTCCTCCTCAGACTTATGATAAGTGCAGAGAGTCGCCATCTTTCTCAAATTCTCAGGCTCTTCGGGTAAATTAGCTTCACTTGATAACTCTAATGTGACACTCACTGTCCATAGAGCCTCGATTCGGATAAGGAAAAACTCCCCCAAACAAACTTTGACAGGGGAGAATAGAGAAAACCTCATGAAGAGCAACAGAGGAGGGATCCCTCTAACAGGACACACAGATATGCAATAGATGTCATGTGTACAGAATAGACAAAAATGATAAAATTACAGTATGGACAATCAGGATGACAACATTATAGATTCAATTAGAGTTGAAATCAATAGAAAAACAAAACAAAATGAATGAAGAGATGTTTTCAGAAGACAGGTTTGACACCCAGCAGAGCACATATTAAGGCAGGGATGCTCAAACATTAGGTATACAGTGTACATTAGGTCTGGTACAATGCTGCACAACAAGGTGACGTAAAGTCCATAAGTTGTCCATAAAGGTGCCAAAAAGAGGTGCTGATCCGAGCAGCTGAAATAAGAACTTGACCTGCAACGAATAATAATCGTTTTTTGTAATTTTTTTAAGAGTCAAAATTCTCTGATTCCAGATTCTTAAATGTGAGTATTTTCTGGTTTCTTTACTCCTCTGACAGTAAACTGAATATCTTTGAGTTGTGGACAAAACATGACATTTGAGGACGTCATCTTGGGCTTTGGGAAACATTTTTTCACAATTTTCTAACATTTTTTAAACCAAACAACTAATCGATTAATCGAGAAAGTAATCAACGGATTCATCGCAAATTAAAATAAGCGTTAGTAGCAGCCCAGGTATGAACACACAGGTTTAGTGCTCATATTTCTCTCTCCATTCCTCTTTGCATTGTCTGTTCTCTTAATCAACTTTCCTTTTCTTTGCAAACTTTGAGATCATCCTGCTGTGTTTATATCGATAACATCCACGTCACTGACTCATGGTGACAACTCATTCTCATGGCCACGACGATGCGCCTCTTGTGACTGGACCGGAGTGAACACAGACAGAAACTAATGAATGGGAGCATGCACACACAGGTGGCTTGCAGTTAAGGATATATACATTTTTGAACTTTTGGATTATTTTAGCCTGTAGTTTGGTCTGGATCCAGAGTTTAGGTTCAGACTTTCAGACCTTCACCTGGCTGATATAAGGCTTTAACCTGGTGGTGGTCTCTTTGATCATCACGGTGATTTAACGTTTTCCAATGGCTGTGATCCGTCAATAACAGAGATAATGAAATTAAACATATAGTATATCTTAAAGATACACTGTGGCGTTTTTAGCAATGAGTGCAGCTATGGATCCCTTTTTTCGACATTTGGGTCCCCATTTTGTTTCTGTCTCTTGTTCCTCTAGCATTTATACAAGTACTGTATACTGTACATGCACAAGCAAGCGGGTGATGTGGCACACACATCCCTACCGACTGCAGCGGGCGCTAATCTTATACAATATTCCATTATTATATCACACTATTCCACTGGTTGCAAGACTGTCAGCCAAAATAAACAAAGCTCGTTTGAAACTATTCAAAAAACTTACTTTGCAACTGTTTTAATGGGAAGGAAATTAATTCAACATGTCTGTTAAGCTTTAAGGACACACACAGTGGATGTAAACTTGACTGTGTTTGTTTACAAGAAAACACCACAGGGTACCTTCAGAGTACAACTCTGAGGAGCGCAGTGAGGTCATTTAGTAGCTCGCATAGCAACTACATTGAAGTGAGCTGAGGTCAAAGAATGGGTTAGGCCAGCTTTTTGGATTAGATCATTAACCACTTTATTCCAGACATTGTATAACATCGAATTTACCTATTTGTCTTATTTAGGTTATTTGACTCCTTAAAGACTGATAAAATGCATTTCCAGTATGTGTGTGACTCATCTGTGTGTGATGTACGACAGAGGACCTGAGGGGGGACGGATATTCTAGGACTGGCACGGGATTGGACAGAGTCCCACTGTTTATGTCTCTCAGATCTAACTAATTGGATTGGCCTCCTTTCTGCTCGCCCCACGTGGCGTAGCTTTAGTGTATTGATTGTGCTAAGTCACTCCCCTCACCTGGCTGCATTGTGTTGCCTTAGCGCTAGCGCTGGCCGGCTAATGCCTGACATGTGGCCTACATATGGGCGTGTTGCTGATGAGACCACCTGTTCAGACTGTTGATCCAACATGGCTGACTGTGTGGACGGAGATTTACGAACATGACCTGTGTGTTGGCTAATGACAGAGAGGTCACAGCACACACACACACACACTTATATATATACGCTTATATACTTCAGTGGGTGCATGCACAGTATTTGTAAAAAAAAAAAAAAGAGCACTTTGGACAAAAAGATAAGCTAGTGCAGTTAACAGTCAGTATGATGAGAGGCAGTGTAAGTGTAGATCTTGTAAAGGTGTTTAGGAGGTAAATACTTTGGTTACAATGTGTATGTAAACCTGCATGTGAAAGACAGAAGGATAAAATAATTTTTAAAAAGAAAAATAGTGTGGAGAAAGAAAAGAGAAATTACAAACCATCACTATTTAGTGATAGCCACGTACTTCCAAATTAGTTTTATTCTGATTAACTGAAGATTAAAGGGACATTACACCCGAAAATCACAAATACATATTTTTCCTCTTACCTGTAGTGCTATTTATGAGTTGGTCTTCTCTACCAAAATACATCCGCCATCAACGTATTCTCATATATCTTCCGAAAAAGTTATTCCTCCTTTTTTGTTCATTTCCCTACGAATGCCCAGCAGCACCTGTCAATGTCGCTCGGTACATACATACAGTCGTTTCAAAATAATCGTCCATCTTCACAGGAAACAACTTGTTTAGGTTTAGGCAACACAACTACTTAGTTAGGTTTAGGAAAAGATCGTGGATTTGGGTTAAGATAACTCCGAAAGTGGTGTAACTTAATTACTTAAGTTACGTGACAAATAAATCAACGTTGACTTCTGGTTTCACACGGGACACAAGCGCCGGTCTCCTGGGCGAAAGTCTGGTATATTTAGACCCACCAATCCACCCCAAAGTCCTCCCGACGTGCCGTTTGCCGCTCTTTATACTTCCTGGTTCAAGACTATGTGGATAACATACAAATTGATTTCATGGGATATGTATACGAATTACAGTGCATTACTTTTCGTAGGTATAGCTTCAAATGGTGTATGAGACCAGCCTGCTGCCGACTTGATCATCGCGCGCCGAAGGAAGCGTGCATCTACTCATGGACGAGAGGAACATTAAACATTAACGGCGTCCTCCTCGGCTGAGCTGTAACGTTAGCTAGCAATGCCGTGTTGGTACAACTTGTTTCCGCTGCCCCACGGTGGCCAAAAATAAATCAGTTATTGCAGGTTTAAATTATGAAAGATTTATACAACCCCGATGAGGCAAACAGCTGTAATCAAAGAATTCCAGTTTCCTTCCAGGATCCGTCTCCTTCTTTAAGCTCACAGCTGTTGCTCTCTGGTATTCCTCGATGAACAGATAAACGAATTCATGACCTCCATTACCGAGTGCACAGGCAGCTAAAACTCAAACAGCGCTGACAGTGTCGGGTACACAGCTCGGATTTATACGTTTCTGGACGTAGTGATACTCGACATCCAGCCAAGCCCTCGAAGTTGAGGCAAATATTTACAAACTCATCTTGACACGTTTAATGGTTGCTGTCGACCTCAAATAAATGAATTTTGGAGCGAGCATGAATGTATTTTAATATGCGGTGAGATGATTTGTGGATGATAACAGATTAGGAATGCTACAGGACCGGATCCTTGCATCCATCAAGTCGACTCATGAGTCGTGACTCAATAACTTGCTGTAACCTTTCAGCTGTGTGAAATATGCTTTACTTAAATAAATAACCCAAACCTGTTTAAGTATACTTTTTGTTTCTAATTTCCCACAAAGCTTCAGCAGAACCGGTTCTACTGTCCTAACATGTAATCGATGCTTCTCGTGTTTCTCTTGTGCTGTAATCGTCCCGTGTGCTTTCAGCTCGCTGTGATAACTTGAGTAACTGGGAAAGCTGAGGCCCGGCCCGGCAGTGACTGATCTGTAATAACAATTAGCAACAGCTTTGCACTGTTAGTGTGAGGACACTGTTGAGATTATAAATACTTGGAAGAGAGTGAGGTTTATATTTCTGTGGCCGAGTGAGTAATCCTCTCTGTCCTGCAGAGTAATGCCTGGAGACATTTTCATCGTCGGTACGCAGCTTTTACTGTGTGACTATTTTGTCAGTGTTATTGAGAATATTGAGTTTCATCATTCAAAGGACATTAGGGTGATGTTACAGCCTGTAACAGTGCAGTTTGAGAAACGAAAACAAGTCTGTTTATTTACATCTTTATGGCCCGTTTCAAGAATTAAATTCAACTGCACATCTGTGAAGAGTTTCTGATGCACATACATCGGGGAAGGGTTGTGATTGTTTTCATCTTGATGAAATTATTTTGTCTGTAAAATGTCAGAAAACAGTGGAACTGTTGGAAAATGCCACAATATACACTCAGTGGCCACTATATTAGGTACACTTGTACAATCTAATACAATCAAATACAACTGTTCTGCCATAAATTCTACTTTTATGATGCCTGTAATGTTTAGGGCTTTTCTACACTGTCATATATGTGTTCAAAATCAGGCTAATTTCCTGGTTCATACTTGTATTTGGGGTTTTTATGAGAACAACTGTCTGAATATACCTATATTCACTGGATCGCTTTCTTTTTCTCCAACCAACACAACAAAACCTAATAAATATCAAAGGTAGTGCTGTTCAAATACATTTTTTGTTATTTGTTGAAATTCTCATTACATCCCGACAACAATCAATAAATCGGATGCTCTAACATATTTTTATTTTTTTTCAATCTAGTGTACTCCTGCTAGTTTCTCAAGATTACCGACCCTACCTTTAAGTTAGGAGCTGAAATGATTCGTTGATTAATCGATCAGTCAATCAATTCTGCAACCATTTTGATAATTGATTAATCGTTTAAGTAATTCTTTTCAAGCAAACATTACCCCTTCTAAGCTTCTCGGTTGTGAGGATTTTCTTCTTTTCTTTGTCCAATCTGATAATAAATTGAATATTTTGTGATTTTAAAATGTTCGTTGTACAAAACTAGACATTTGAAGTCGTCACTTTTGGCCATTTTTCACTATTTGCCTATTTGATACAGTAACGATTAATCAATAATGAAAATATGAAAATCTTTAGTTGCAGTGCTAATTAAGTTTTTTGCACACGTGCAGCCCCCAAAAACGATGTGATGTCACACTTCTGATGTGTCTAATGAATCACAAACTAAACATTGTTGGAGAGTGATGCTACAGTTAGTTGTCTTGAAGTGTGACACTGGTACTACATATAGTCATGAAGCACGATAGAATAATCACTTTTTCACTTCCAAATACACAGTTCGACAGTGTTTCTAGTTAAACGAAGGTGAACTCTGACCTGTGAGTCCACCGTAGTCGGCTGGAGATCGCAGCGAAACAGGAAACACATGCTTGAATTTGTACTATCGTTCGGGCTTTAATAGAAGTTAACGGGAATCCCTGTATACTGGAAATATAATGTGACTGTACCCTTTAAAGACAAAGAAACACAGCAAATTACAAATAAGAAGCTGGAACGAGGGAATATTTAGCATTCCGACATGAGAAATGACGGTTAATTGGTGGCTATTTTTCTGTTGATTGACTGATTGTTTAATTGACTAATCGTGTCAGCTCTACATTGGGCTTATTCACTCTTACATTAAGAAAGAAACAATACATAAATCTCTTAAAGACTGTAATTTGCTGTGTGAGACTTTGAAACAACTCTATAGATATTTCAGTTACAGTTAGTCACGACACGTTTCTAGTTCTTGTTCTTTTCTGATTTTTCCGTTTGTCCGAACGCTCTGCATTTGGGATGTGACTCCATGTTTCCACCCCTCACTCCCCCTCACTATTACATTCCAGTTCACTGTATGGTGGCCAGATTTGGGAAGCTTCTTTCTCCCGCATTTCCTCTCTTTCTGCTGATGTCTGGACTGTTTCTGCTCCTCTCACTTTACACTGAGCCAATCTAGTTTTTTTAGTTTGAGTGTTGAGAGGAACTTTTACTCATTTTCCTCTGGAATTACAGCTAAAACAGCAATCTTGCACGTAGGAATTGATGAAATATATCATTATACTGAATGTTTTTTGTACTGTCTACCCCCATGGGGGTGATGCTCACAGACTGATAATACTTTACTCTCTTAATCTCTACCCTTTGCACTGTCTGATGTACCTGTACTCACACAGATATTCACATGCACACAGTCAGAATGTAAAGAGTCGGATTAAGGTATCGTCTTCTTGCCCAGAAATCTGTCACCGCTCCATAAATCCTCCCTGTGATCCCTCATGGCACACCTCCACACAACAAGAGACACACACAAAACACACAACTATGTGTGCAACAGGTTTTATATAGAGATGCCTTTGCTTTGTAACCTACAGTTGTCCTGAGTTATCTCGTTCAACATCTCCTGCAGTCAGTTCTTGATTGCAATTGACATTTTATTGAATTTGAGTACTTCTTCTACCACTAGTATTAAAGGAGGAGGGAGAGAGGGAGATATTCCCTGTGAAGCTGCAGCCGGTTATCCAGCGACTCGCTGGCATTGAGAAATCAGCGTATTGACTCAGGCTCCTGGAGTGAGTGGGATTAGTGTTTGCTCTTACAGATAGGCCTGTTTTCCTAATGGCTGAGCACATTTACTCAGCGCTTGTCAAACACATCCTATACAGGGAGGCAAATTGACTCGGGTCACTTCGTCATCGTCAAAGCACAGCGCCGACTGGAACGCCACCAAATTTGCTCCGACACTGACAACTTCATTTTTCTCTGGTTTTAACAAGGTACATTAAGTTAAGTGTAATTCAGTGCAGCTTTGAAGCATTAGTACCCAAGTATACTTCTTTTAGTGAGACTTTACATGTTAATTAAACTACATATAATGCACTGTTTACTGCTGTTGCTCTTTTAAGTACAAAACATGCACAGTAATAATCTCACAAAATATGAATCCAATGTTGGAATTTATACTATCTAGAAGAACATAGAAGAGTGAGACCGATACAGCATTAAAATATTTTTAACGGATGAATAATATCACATTTGGAAAGAGACAGTTTTCCAGAATGCGCCCTTTTGATATTTAAGTACATGTTCTCGTTTGTACTACTGTTTTATAGTTTTTTCTTTGTTTATAGTTTTGCTTTAATGAAGTTTTAAGTGCAGTTGCTTTACTTGAGTAAAGGTTTGGACTTTTGTCATCACTGATGTGCCGGCTTGTAGTGTCTTCATGTCTTTGTCTAGGGGCTTATAACTAATGATTATTTTCATTATTCATACCTTTTTAGATTAATCAGTTGATTGTTTAGTCTGTTAAGGCCCAGATACACCAAGACGACATCAAAGAAGTAGCGGCGATGAAGGGCGACTGTTGCGTTGCCTCACATCGCCTTTGTCTTGGCCGACAAGTTGCACTTGAACACACCGCAAAAACTACAGCTGACGGCCATATTGTTGTGAAAATATCTGTGTACTGAAATGATCAGATGAGATGAAGATGAAAAATGAGAAGAGCCTTCTGTGTTTTTCCTCGACTTTACTCGTTGGCTTGCTTTCCTCACGTCCGTTTCTCTTCTCGTGCACTGATTTGTTTAAGCTCTCACCGACGGGCTCCACCGCTGATTCAACATGCTGAAAAAAAACTCCGACACGGGCAGACTAGAGCCAACGATGCGGGACACACCGCAAAAACTATGCAGATGGACGCACACCGACGGCATCTGATTGGTTGACAGTCGACCGTCGGCTTGGTGTGTCAGGACCTTTTAAATGTAAGAAAATAGTGAAAGGTGTCTGTCACAGTCCCATTTTTGTCCGACCAAAGGTCCAATAACCAACGATATTCAGTTTACAGAGAAAAGCAGCAAATCCTCATATTTTTTTAACCTGAAACCGGCAAAATGTTTGATAAATTACTTAATCGATTATCAAATCTATTGCACGTAGACATTCTTTTTTAGTTGTTGCTGTCAGAGAGTTGTTGATTTAACACTGTGCTGTTATTGTATTGAAAAGTGTTAAATCGTAGCTAAGTGTTTTAACTGGAAACTCTTCAGATCAGTCAGTGCACAAGTGGTTTTGGACTGGAGACTAAATGCCTGGTCCAACTGTAGCTCAGAACACCTCTTGTACCTCCGTACCACTGTGTACATTAGGATCTAAATCCTATTTCCCAGGTTTACTTTCATCTAGAAATCCAACATGGTGACCTGTAAAGAGCACCAGTATGTGACTGACTCACTCTGATGTAATTCATCCTCTCTCTGAAGTCTGCAGCCACACTTGAACCCGACATGATCCCCACCCAGCTATTAAAATAAACACTTTGAGTGAGAGAGTGGCATGTAAAGGTATGTCACTGGAAGCTATTACATCACCAGAGTGAGGAGGCTTTTGGTGCGAGCCAATAAAATCTCTTTTAATACCAGATCAGTCATCATGTTATTCAAAACTGACAAGACAAATCTCTCCGCCCTTGTTTTTTTAACTATTTGCCGTGTGAAATATCAACACAGACATCATATTTAATGTGGAAGCACACCCTTTTCTTCTTTGTTGCTGTGTTCTGTAGAGTGAACATTAACAGAAAATTAAGTGGCTACAATTTTGATAATTGCTTACATTATTTTTTCAGCAAACATGCAAAGACTTATCTGGATCAGGCTTCTCAAATGTGTTGAGAGCTGTGTGTGTTGAATGAAGGACAGCTGTGTCCCTCAGCTGCCTCTATGACCATTCAGCATGTCAGCATAATTAACACATGTTTCTGGCTGGATTTATGGAGTTGGAACTTATTCATGATGAAGCAGAATATTGTCTTGCTTTTGCCCCTTTAACAATCAGTCAAACATTGTAGTTACCAGTTAATGTGGGAATTATTAATTCTTCACTGTCGTTACAACAGCGTCTTATGTCGAGGTAGTGATGAAGAGGCCTTTTGGTGCGGCCACGCCCATCATGTCTGCAGTGCTGCATCGAGCTGGCACAGATTCAAGCTGAGGGCTCAGACTCTCTCTGTATGTGTGTGTGTGTGTGTGTGTGTGACTGTGTATAACTGTGTGTGTGACTGTGTATAACTGTGTGTGTGTGTGTGTGTGTGTGTGTGTGTGTGTGTGTGCGTGTAGATCAATACGAGTGATGCTGGCCTGGTGGCCCAGTCTGCCCAGTCTCACACAGCTCAGGTTATCTTCTGGTTTATTGTTTGTGTGGGTTGTGTTGATGCCAGCTGGAGAAGGTCTGTGTTTAGAAATTGCAGTTTATTACGGAGTATTTGGATCAGGTTCAGTTGTGGGTGTGTTGTGTTATCATATTAAGATAAGATAAGTCTTTATTGATCCACACAGGGGAAACTCAGGTGTTGCATCAGCACAAAGACGGAAACAAGTACAGATAAAGAGAAAAAAGTATAGTTATAGAAATAAAATAGAAATGATACAAAAGCAGTCAAACTCAAAATTACAAGATGAGCAGTACACATACAGTAGTACCTTACAACCAAAGTTGTACATAAACTAATAGGGCAATGTCTTCCCAAGGGAAGTGACATAGTGATTATTATTGTCTACCAATGACTTAAGTTAAGCTACTAGTTTACTTCCGGTCTTTTAAATTGCACCCTAACAATCAGAGCTGCAACTAACTCTTATTTTCATTATTGATTAATCTGACCATTACTTTCTAGAGTAATCGATTAATTTATTTCTCTATAAAATGTCAGAAAAAAGTATAAATTGTCCATTATAATTTCTCACAGCCCAAGGGAACATCTTCAGATGTCTTTTTTTGTCTGACCAACAGTCAAAAAAACAAAGATATTCAGTTTTACAATCATGTTCGACAAAGAAAAGGATCATATAATGTGATATAAGAACCTGAAACCAACAAATGTTTGGTATTTTTGCTCAAAAAACAAACTAACTCAAAATAGGATGTAACGTCCACATCTTCAAATGTCTTGTTTTATCTGACCGACAGTCCAAAACCCAAGAAACCAGCAAAACAAAAATCACATTTGAGAAGGTGGAAGTAGTGAACTTTGGTCATTTTTGCTAAAACAAATGACCTAATGATTAATTGTTACTTAGATCGACTATTCGTTTTAGTTGCGGTCGCGGTTTCTTTTCCAGATGTGTATCCCATCTCCCCTCAGACTCTTCATGTGGCTCAGTATTGTTGTGGGTGCGGTGGTCAGTTTGATATTTGCCTCAACAATCAGGTCCTGTGTCTCTATATGTCGGTGGAGTGACTCACAGCACTGAGATGGAGCTTGTGGGCCGAGTGGAAGGAATGACAGCATTTCATGACAAACATCGGCTCCTCCTACTGATGTTGTAAAACCCCAAAAGTCTGCAGACAGTTGGTCTGATGAAGACGGACAGAGAAGACAGTCAGTCTGCATCTTGTTAACCCTTCTGGCCCTAATGAGACTGGACAGGTTAGGTTCTTTAATATGGACTGGATATACTGTGGTTATCACTGAATATGACGGGAAGATTAAGGTCCCTCTGTTGTTGAAGTATCACCAGACGGGAGTTATGAATAAGTTTAGATATTCAAGTTTGATTGAAGGTCTTGAACTGTATCAAACACATAAAATACTCTGAATCACGTTAATACATTATCATACAGAAGAAGAATGAAGAGCAGAAAGAAGAAGATCTTTTTTGTGTTATTCATGCTCAGTAAAGGCCTGTATTTGTGTGCATATTTAACATAGTCAATGATCTCACTTTTCCTCTTTCAAAGGCTTCCCTCCTTTTATCTTTGCATTATCACTGACGTGTTTTGGGAAACACTTTTCTACAGTTTTTTGTGGATTCCTGACTACATAGTCCCATACAGAGATAAAATATGAAGCTCGGGTACAAATACTGGCGACAAAACCTGCAGTATAATATGACCTCAGTTATTATCAAACCTTTCACGGGCGATGCAGATACAAGTATATACTGTACATGTAGGAAGTGTGAGTGGGAGACTACAGTATAAGGGATTAAGGGAATGATCTTTACTGCGTTCATAGAAACTCCAGGGCTGCCAGACAGCATCAGTAATAATCTGAGGATGTTAACTCTTCTACAGTATATGTTGCTCAAAGAAGGTGATGACTGTAAGCTGCAGCAACAACACCACCTAACTTGATGTGACTGGCGTTCGCTGAATATTTTGACAAGATGAGTGAGTGTTTGTTGGCTTGCCACACTTGTTCGCAGAGTGTTGGCTTTGCCATGACTGGATAACTTAATCATCCACGTTTAAACCGAGAGAAAGAAAAGACCACGTTAATTAATTTACAGTAGATTATAAACTGTCATCAGTTGGAGTCCCAGTGTAATTATACAATATGGTTGCACTCTAGCTGTTGTTGAAAAATATGTTAGTTATAACTGCATGCCTATGGTAATAAATAAAGGAGTGATGACAATACAGTACATGCTGTGCCGTGTTCTAAGCAGAACGCTCATTACCACCATAAGAGGCTTGAGACTTGGACTTGCAAAAAATGACTTCTGAGCATCTCTACATTCATGCCTATTTTAAGATTTTAAAAGTTCAGAATTAAAACAAAAGTTTATGTTTCTATATCAAAAGGTTTATATCCTGTATAGTGGCTAGAAGACATAAATCCTCAATGGTATTGAATTATAGTTCCAGTGCTCCTTATTATTTAGGGAATTAAACACGCTTGAAAAACTTGACGTCAAGTCATTGTTGTGTGATGTGTTGAGTCAAAAGGCACAAAAAACGTACAAGCTCCAGATGTTGATGCAAAGTTAATATCTACAAAGTATTCAGGATTTCTTCCTGCTGTTGTTAATATTTTACATCTTTTTATAGATAAAATGATTGCTCGGAATTTCTCTGTATTCTTCCATGTTTTTTCTCAACTTAAAAATACCCACCTTCCTCTTTCCACATGAACTAAACACACAACATAAAGGGAGAGCCAGTTTGCTCTCCGAAGCATCTGAGGATGAAGTCACACTATATGTTTTAGCTTGATTTAACAGGTTTTCAGTGGGAAACGAATGAACTGGCAGCACAAGTGAACTGAGAAGTTCCTAATGATCTACATTTCTTTACATCTCTCTCCCTCTCTCTCTCTCTCTCTCTCTCCCTCTCCCTCTCCCTCTCCCTCTCCCTCTCCCTCTCCCTCTCCCTCTCCCTCTCTCTCTCTCCCCTCCCTCCCTCATTTTTTCATCCCTCTCCGATCCTCTCGTTTACCTCATCCCATTACCACGAGGAAACACAGCACTATTGTTTTTGTCCCGGTAAAGTTGATGCTGAAACCAGAAGCTCCCCTTTTGGTCCTGTTTGTTCTGCCACACTTTGTGCTCCTTTTTAGGTTCTGAGAGAAATATGTTTCTTACGTCTTTGGACGACATTAACTTCTCTCTCTCACACTTCAGAAACCGAGCACTCTTATGTAACTCTGGGTCGGAAGTTCAGCCGAGGAGAAGTTTTGTTTCTTTGAAATTGTCACATGGCAGAAAGAGCAGGAATAATGACTGAAGAACAGAGCAGACTCTGTGTGCCAGTGTGAGAAATGACATTGCGTCAAAGGCATCTTGACAATGTTTGAAATAAATCCTGTGAGGCAGCTGTGCTCCACAGAAAAGGCCTCGGCTACAAATAGTCACCCCACACAGAAAAGCACTGTAACTTCAGTCATCTAGTTACTCTGAAGAAGAATGTAGTTTCACTTCTTTTCGGAAGAATGCAGAAATACAGACCTGCTTTCATAATGTTATGATTTTAGTTGTTTTTTTAATGCTATGACCTAAAATAATCTATCCTTTTTGTTCTGCACTGAAGCCGGAAGATATTTCCCAGACAAGTTACAGGTGCAGTAGCTGCTGTCTCACCTGGCCCTGAACTGCTTTGAGCCTAATCTTTGTGTCTTATTATTGTTATGTAGTATCACCTTTAGTCCTCCATACATATCAGCTGTTATACATTAGAAAAGCAATAGCAAACAAAAGTTTGCATACCAAAGAAAAATGGAAATTGGAAATTCATATTATTTCAGATGAAATGTGGGAGGAAACGAGATCACAATTATTCATCGATTTTAGGAACACGTGCGTGCGTGCGTGCGTGCGTGCGTGTGTTTGCTGTCGGGGGGGAATTCAGTGCCAATGGGAACTTAAAAACAAAGAGGACTAACCTTCAGTTTAGCTGATCCTCATATCTCTCTACTGCACCCGCATACTAATAATCCAGACTGAGTCAGACTGGAGAGTAGCAGTAAGAGAGTATGTGAAAGTCTCTTTAATAAATCTGTATCACCGTTCATAAGATTTCCTCATTAGAGTTACAGTAGTTGCTCTTATTGGCTTTCTTTATGGAGCCTATGTGATCGTAAAGATTTTACCTTGCTGCCATGTACCCATAATCCTTTGCAAGACTGAGGTTGTGCAGAGAGATCAAACTGAAAGTGAGAGGAAAGAAACTTTGACCTTCCCGCTGCAACGATCTCTGTCTTAAAAGACATTTGATTTGATTCTTCTAACTGGAAATTAGATTTAAGAACGATTATCATTTTTCTTTTCCGATTAGATTTTGGAAACCAGAGTTCAGTTCAACGACGATTAGCCAGAACTGTATATTATTAGTAAGTCTGCACAATTGTATAAAACTAAACCCTGTTATTTTCAGTTGCTTTCTAATGTTGTCTTCATTACTTTTATATATGTCAGGATTTTATCTAAATATGTATATACTCTAGGTTCACACTTTCATTTAAAGTTTGAATGTAAAATAAAAAAACAAAGCACATTGAAACTGCATCATGTATGAATTGTGCCTCGCCTTGTAGTATTAATATAACTGACACAGAAACAGTGAGTTTAGTTTTAATTCAGTAGGATTATTGCAATTCAAAGTGTTGTATCAGTATCAATGATTACTAAACACAGAGCACTTTAAATGGGTTAAAGTAGATGGCTTCATTGACTTTGCCTAGTTGGTAATCGATGTTTTCGATGCATCATTATGTTTCAAAAATGGAGTAAAATGAATAATGCTGTTATTGTTCTGAATAAGTTGTTCTCTGAGGCGTTTGTCTGCTCGCTGTCTCAAAGACTTCCTGTTTAGTTTTTGGCACGGTGGACCTTTTCATTAAGTTTTTGCTCTGCTTGTTCTATTCTCTGTTGAACACTCCACCATAGAGATAATCTAATCTCATGTGTGTTTTGAAGTATTTCACCCTCTAACCACCACAGTTACAATAAGCTGTGGTTACTAATATACAGATGTTCAGTTCCAGTAACCAGTAACATGTGCTGCTGGTGTTTGTTTGTCTGCTGGTGTCCGTGATGTGTGAGAGAAAGTGAGGGAGAGAAGAAGAAGAAACACAAATACAGCAGAGATCAGATGAATGAGGGAGGCACTCAGAGGAAGTTGACCACACACATGAATCTTTATAGCAGATAAAGAATGACGGGCAGCTCACTGCGCTGACTCACTACTGAAGGAAACAGGTAAACATGCTGCCACCCACAAACTGTGCAGGGAGTCCTTTTGGCCAAATCAGCAGCATTTTCTCCCAAAATTAGTCCTGATCTTAGTGGATTGTCCATTTAGGCCAATTTGTGTAATAATAACTATTCTTGAAAACCTTGAGACCTCAAAAATATGGAGGATTTCAAAACCAAAGCAGGAGGTCTGGGGAAAAATTTGAGTTTCAGAGACTTTGTTTCTGATGACTTTTAAAGAATAAAAATAACAAAATAATAATAACCCTGCAACAGCATTTTTTATTAAATAGGCTTACTTTTAATTTTACTTTTAATTCTCAGAAAAGAAAACTGAATAATTCGCCCCTCTGGCGTGAACTTGTGTGAATCTCTGGCATAAACTATTCATCAGTTTTCATTCATTCATTCATTTTTTGCCCCTGCTTGAGTTTTTCTTTCTCTCCATTTCCCTCTCCGTCTCTCACTCACTGAAGGCCCTTTAAGACACAATGTGACAACGACACCACTGCGCTCCGAGACCCATTATTTCCAATGGCTTGCGCCACGCCACGCCAGCTTTGCTCAAACCGCGCCGCGGTGTCGCAAGCGGCTCTCCTCCACCTGGAAAAGACATTTGGTGTAGTTCTATTGCCGTCCGGGGTGGAAACAGTAGGCCTTATGGCTTATACATGCTGTACAGTGCAAGAAACAAGTTGAGAAAACGAAAAGAAAAAAAGGTGTGAAAAATTGCCATAAATTGGGAGAAATGTGGGAGAATTGTGACCCCGGGAAGAAACCGGGAGAGGGCAATGAAAAACAGGAGTCTTCTGGGAAAATCAGGAGGGTTGGCAGGTATGATAATAACACAGAGGGATGATGCAACAGGCCTCTAATTTCCCTGTATTTTATTGTTTCATTGAATTTTACTGTTCTTGTATGTTTTCCGTTGGAGTTTACTGTAAGAGGGTCTCACTGTGGGTTGAGAACAGTTTCCTCCCCCTGGGCTTATAAATTCTTTGCAAAATCCATCGCTTAAAACAAACAAATAAGGTTCCTATGTTCCTGGAAAGTGTTTTCTGCTTTCTGTGTTCCTGACTTTTTGGATATAAAGACATTTTCTCTGGTACTCGACGTTAGGCTGCAGCTAACAGGGTTTAGGCTTATTTAGGATGAGATTATCTGGGTTATCTATACCTTTCAGATCATTATCAGTAAACATGGGAAATGGATTCATTCAGATATGTACTTTATTTGCTTATATAGTCTCACTTTTCAAACACAGTACACTGATGGAGAACTTCTCACACAGCCTGAGGATGTTAGACAACTGCCTTCTTTCAGGATTCATACTCAGCTCTGCAGTTTATGGAATAGCATGGGGAAATGAATTGACTAATTTGGAGGTTTTTGAAGGTTTCTTCTGTCTGAGGGGTCTGTGTAACGTAGGAATGTGGTTTTTGTTCCCACTCGTCTTCTCTAACTCAGAGCGGTTTATGAGAGATGTCTCTGATAGCTGAGCAGTCCTGGAGATCTGTGATTATTTTTCTATTAGGCCTGGCTTTCATCTCCATCCCTGTGACTAATGTTCACTTCCTTCTTACTAACTCAGGAGGACTTTCTGATTGAGCCAAATACTTTAGTCAGCCATCGGACTGATCAAAAGGCCACTGCTTTTTCTCATTAGGTTTCTCTTGTTTGCTTTCTCTCCGTCACACACACACACACACACACACACACACACACACACACACACACACTTACAGACTGTAGTCCAGTGACTCACAAAGTTTTTTAAGGAATCGTTTGGCATTTTGAGAAATGTGCTTATTTGCTTTTCGTTGGAGAGTTAGATGAGAAGATGGAAACCATTCTCATATCCGTCTGGTAAATACAACGCTACAGCCAGCAGCCGGTTAGCTTAGCTTAGCATAAACACTGTAAACAAAGGGAAACAGCTAGCCAGGCTCTGTTCTAAGGACTCCAAACCTGCCTTGTTTTAACACGATCCTTTTCACATTATAACTAGGTATTTAACGTGGTATTATGACATATTTATTATTATACCATACCAAATTAGGGCTGCAACTAATGATTGTTTTCATTGTAGATTAATCTGTCGATTATTTTCTCGATTAATCAATAAGTTCTCTGGTCTATAAAATATCAGAAATTTGGTGAAAATGTCAATCAGTGTTTCCCAAAGCCCAAGATGACATTTTCAAACTACTAGAACCAATTAATCGATTATCTAAATAGTTGACAACTAATCGATGAATCATTGCAGCTCTGTACCAAATAACTCAATTTAATTTAATTCAAGAAATGTTTCCTGTTATAACAACATATCACTTTGTTACGTCTCAATTTTTCCCTTTGTTACACAAAATTAAGACATCCTGTTAAACCAAGAAACGTTTCTTATTGTAACAACATACAGACTTTTATGTTATAACATAATGATGTGGTACATAAACTACAATATGTATGAAAGATATCTGGTTGATGCAGCATTGTATCAGCTAGAAAGAATGGCTGGTTTACATGATTTTCTTTCATGAGCTATGGGAGTATAATGGGAATGTGATTCCCAGAAGTTTTAGCCTGTTTATTTATTTTTTCTTCAGGCTGTAGTGTGAGAAACGTCATCTTTGATACAAACTGCAGGCTCTTACATTAGTATGCAGTATAAACAGATGTGACTACAGTTTTATTAAAGCTTGAAGCAGAAATTGTCTTGGACACATCAGTTGTCAAAAACCCCCAAACACACATTAAACTCTCATGAGCTTTATGGCAGTTCATTCAAGCGTGATGCCTCTTGTCAGAGTTGCACAACGTGTCTGGCTTGACGTCTATATTTCTAATTTCACTGGACCATCAGATCTGCTCCCAGGGGCGTTTCAGTCAGAGTGATGATGAGTTAGCTGAGAATTAAGGAAGACAGCTTTTCTGACGGTAGGATCTAAAGCAGTGTTACAAAAAGCTTGAACTTTTAAACTAAGCTTACAACCAAACATTGGCGCCTTTTTATAAATGGCTGAATCACAAGTAACCAGAGGTGCGGAGGAGTCACTTGACTTGGACTCGAGTCACAACTTCAATGACTTTAGACTCAACTTGACAACATAAAAAAAAGGTTGCAACTCCACTTGGACTTTAACAACAGTGACGTGTGACTTCACTTGGACTTGAGCCTTTTGACTTGAAAATACTTGATACCTTCCCACAAGCCTGAAGATTAAAAAAGTATGCTATTTAAAAAGTGTTTGCAGTGTGCACAAAGACGATCAACTGCCCGGTACGAAGGTAACTAAGATGTTGGGTGTATTTACTTTTTGAGAGATCCTTTATTGATTTGTTTGGGAAGAGGATTTACTCGTGGAAGAAAAAACTGAACTGAACTGAACAAGCTGAATTTCTGTCTTTTGTTGTTTATTGCTGAATCTCCGAAAAGTGTTGTTTTTTTGTTGTGTGTTGTGTTGTTTGGTGAATATTATTGGGACTTTGATTATCCTACACTTAATTCCCTAAATCCACTTTGTTTGAACCAATCCGACAGCACCCAATCACGTTGCAGGAAAAACCCACAAAGAACTTACGTTACGCTACTGTTATTAAAATGGCATTACATTTGGTGAAGAGCAAATTATGACTTGTTTAGGACTCGAAACTCAAAGTTTAGGACTTGGGACTTACTTGACTTGTCAGTCTTGGCTTGGGACTTGAGTGCAAAGACTGGAGACTTACTTGTGACTTGCAAAACAATGACTTGGTCCCACCTCTGCAAGATTCACAAAGACGAGCTCACATATCTTCACGGGGAGAAAAGAGAAAAGCCTCGTAAGTGTTTAACTCTGACAGTTAAACCTGCTCACATCCCACCTCAAACACTGTTTTGACAGAAGCAGCCGCTGCCAGAACCCACATCCCACCGTGCTTTCACCCAGCTGGGAACCAGGACTGCAGATCCCCCTGTGATTAAACAACCACAGTGACCACACTAGTCCACTCTGGTCAGCATGGCTTTAGGTGTGACATAACAAGAGTCCTGGTGGTCAGGAATTAGCCTCTGGAGAAAGTTATCTGCCCACACACGCCGTGACATAACCGTGACACACCGAGTCACTCGCCCTTTCACTCTATTGTTGACATCCTGTCCGCATACTGTGGTGGATGAGTCGGTATGGTCATGGGCTCAGAGAAGGATATGAAACTACGGAGGTCAAATGAGTAACCACTGAATCACTCACATGCTCCGTAGCTACTGTCAAGGAAGGAATGCTAAAAATTCGGTGACAATTTCCTAAACCAATTTGCAGTCATAAGAACGCAGTTTTTTTTTTTTTTTTATCTCATGGCTCATTTCACTTAAGTGACTTTGAAATTCAGACAAAGCCTTTCTCTGTGTAGTTTGGGACCATGCTGTCACATGACCTCTAAAGCGTGGAAATTCATTTGTAACCCCCACGCAATTGATGACTTACTGAAAGATAATCCCTTTATGAGTTAAATCAAGCATCTTTTTGTCTGCACGGCGCTTAGCGTGACCCCTCCGTCCGTTTGAAACACTCCCAACTCCTTGTAGACTCGACCCAACAGTCTGTTTTCCTGTTTTCACTCTCCTCTCCTCTCCTCAAGAAGCTGCTAATGAAGTCACCCTGATTAAAAGCCATGTGTCTCTGCTCCACACTGCGTGAGTCAGAGCACACACAGGCAGATGAAGACCTAATTACCTCACTACAGACCGAAGCATTAATAGAATGTGAACTGATTGCCTCTGTGTGAGGCGGCGCTGGAAGTCTAATTGATTTCCCAGAAAAGAAACTTATGTTTTATATTACAAGTTTCCTGTTGGAGATGTATGACCCTGTACATCTTTTATTCCCTAATGCAAACGTTTATTTTATGACAAAACTAGCGATGTACTGATGTGATATACTAAATATTAAGAGATAGATTTAATAAGGTATATCAGCCCTGTTCAATGGATCAGGTCCCGATGAACTACAGTTTCTTATTCTATGTCATCACAAAATATAAGGGAACAATTGTAAAAGCCTTCTTTAAAAACAATCCTTCTACAACTTCTGCAGTAGTTTAACTCATTACAACAAATAGAAATCAGTATAAAAGAAAAACGTCTGCCTTCCTTGATAAAAAGTCAAAGATAGAGTGGTAAAGATGTGTTCATAAAAAAGAAGTTAACTACGACTCCCAAGGTGCATTTCAGCAAGAAACAATCCAATCACAGAGCTTTAAGTTCTTTAACGTGCACCGCTAACAGCGGGTGGAAGCTAAAGATGACGGTGTTGAGAAAACTGAAAACAAATCTGCAGTTTAAATCAATTCTGAATTAAATTCTGGGTCAATTTTGGATAAATTTGGCGATTATGACGTCATGTTTTGTTCCCTACTGCAGCAACAAAGCCCACCCAACATATAAAACTCAACCACCCGAACCTGACCTGACCCACAAACCGCCAACTTTGTGCATAATAGTAGCACAATTGTCAGGATTGAGACGGACTGAGCGCCACGAACGGGCAATGCAATAGTATATTTTAAATAGGAAAGAAGGAGCTGGATCATGATTGGGATTAGTCACTACCCTGAGTGAAGGCATCAGAATGAGTTCACTTTCCCACAAAATGAAAGTAGATTGATTTTGAAAGCCACAACTGAAAGACATGTAATTAAAAGTTGTTTTTTCCAGTGACCACAGTATTCAGAACGGCCAAACAGTTGTTGACATGAGGATCAACGGAGTGCTTTACTTATGAAAACACCACATCAGCCTTGTGGCATCCATCCTCTCTGTCCGAGCTTCCTCTGAACGCCTTTGACCGAGCCCGTAGACACATTACACCCAGAACGCACTGGCACCATCTCAAGTCTGTCATTGGTCTGCCTTTGGCTCCGTCTGTGGTCTGGAGCCAAGAATAATGTTGTTGACCTGCTGGAGGGACTGAAGTGGTGCGAATCATGTCTGTACAAACAGTTTTAGCGCTGGTGTCCCTTTCAGTCTTTGTCATCATTCAAAGGGGAAAAAAATCCACTGTTAGAAACCATCTTCCCACTTTACCTCAACTTGAGCTCAAGTTGGTGATTTAGATCTCCCAGAATAACTTTTGACAATTCCCGTAGGAGAAGTCGCAAGAACACATTTGCATTATTGTGGGATGTTTGTGTAGGTGGAAAGAGCAAGAGTGCAGGAAAATCGTTTCTTTTTACCCGAAGCACAACTTGTCTTGTAGCTGCTTTGTATTCAGGTCTGTTTGCGGTTATTTTGGGTGAAAAGATGTCACCGTCTGCAACAGATTTGGTACTGATTGATGTTTTTTTTTTCTGTTGACACGTTACAAAAGGAGTATGTGATGTTGTGAGGATGGTGTGACAGACGTTACTGCTAATATCTTCACTTATTCATAGAAACTGAAATGATGGGATTATCCTAGCTCAGTGACCTAATGACAGTAAGCTCTCTCTAGGCACTTATTTCCATTAATTTTGCATGCATTTATATGTTTTTCTTGCATGTTGGTAAGAAACTCCATCCCCTCCAGAGGTCAGTTATGACATATCGTCCTTTCTGTTGTGTTTTATTGCCGTTGATATGGAGCTCGCCAAGTTTAGGAAGAATACAAACTATCGGCTGTAAAAACGTCCTCTTTAACTATGCATCTTTCTTACACAGACCAGGTGGATGAATACACGGTGCCTGGACATAAATCAGCTCTCAGTATTTTCCATATCCTGCTTCCTGCTGGCCCAACACAAAATGTCAAGCAAACACTGAAAGGTCTGATACTCGACTCGACCGACCCGAGTTCCTCGACGTGTCTGCGAGCAGGTCATTGTTATGAGGAAGTTCTTACAGATGCTAACTGATGGTGGTGTGTCCTCGTCTGACCTGTAGTTCCTGAGCCGGGCAGGTTAGCCAGTTCATAGACGGATAGAGTGGTGAACAGAAGACCAGCATTGCGTTTTAAAACCCACATCTCTGGATGTGAAATGGTATCGTCGTTGTTCCTCAGTTTGACCTCTTTCTTTGTCCAGACAGCAGAGTTGAATAGGTTTTTCCACAGCGTCGGCCCATTTTAATGATTTGTTCAGCTCGGTGAGTCATATATGAAGGGCGAGTTCATTGCTGTAATCCAGTTGTTTGAGACGGGCTCTGCCGGTAGTAGAGTCTGTGTCCTTGGTCCTGATTCCCAAAAGAATCTTAATGGTGTGATGATCTTTGCCCACAGACTTATAATGGGACAGAGATCATCTTAACCTTAAAGGTTCTCTATATGATATCCAAACACTACTTAACTTAACTTTTGCAAAGGACTACCCTACATGCCTTGAAAAGCTGTATAATGTTGTGCAATTTATACGCCCTCCTGTGAGAACGTGTTGGTCATTGAGTCATTTGTGTGTTGCTGTTTTGCTTTGCGAAGCTTTAACTTGCGAAGCTTTGACTTGCTGGTTGTAAAAGAGAACCGTGTCGTAATTGTTTCGTCGGTGTTGCATTGCAGCAACGCTACTAGCCAATCTTGGCCCACCCTGAAACAAAACGGAATGCTTTTGGAATTCAAGTCCAATTCAACGATGAATGAACTCCTCGCAGTTTGACCTGCAAAAGTGTGCATTAGGATTAGCCCAAAGCCCCACAACGTAGCCTGTTAGCTCGGTATTAGCCTTCTCCTAGCATGCTTGTCTGTTGGTAAACGGCGTTGGTGAAGGGTGGGGTCAGAGAGGGGTGTTTTCCCATTCCACAGACGCAGGGCTCGGGGCAGCTCTAAGTGATTCACTGAGGAATTTGTTTACTTGTGGCGGAGCTACAAATAACTACAGGGTTTATGTAGGGCGAAAAAACGACTTCCCCTCCAGGCAGCCATACAACATAAACAGAGCCGCGAGGGGAAATACTGGAGCGTCTTATTAAAGCACAACCACTACACATGTTCCACATGGCCACATGGATCCCATTACTCACTGAGGAGCTTTTTTTCTTTCCATCAGTTCTGCTGGCCCAAGCTCCTTCATCCCCACTCTGGCAATTTGTCTGACTCTGACTTGAATAGATCCTAAAACCATGTTATTAATCATCTGTCTCGGGCCAACGCTGTTTCAAACTATGTAAGAGGAAAAGCTTGCTCCGCGCGGTCCAGGCTGACCGTGTTTCAAGACAATGTTTGGCACGAGGCCACAGTCTCTTTGTGCTTGACCCACAAACAGATTACCCACACCTACAGTCGACTCAGAACTTGACTTTAAACGTCTAAACTGTGTACGATATGTAATATGTGGCCTTTTCTTGCGTTTGCTTTCGTCTCACCACGTCTTCCTCTCTTTCCCCTTCAGGCATTTGGGAACGCTAAGACGGCCCACAATAACAACTCCAGTCGCTTTGGCAAGTTCATTCAGGTGAACTACCAGGAGAGCGGCACTGTGAGAGGGTAAGGAACCAGAGACGAATGCATTTCATTTTCAAAAAATAAATGATGTTTTGAAGTTAACTGTTTTGTTGTATTATCTATTTTTCAGAGCTTATGTGGAGAAATACCTGCTTGAGAAGTCGAGGCTGGTCTATCAGGAGCACAATGAGCGGTGAGCGCTTCTCAGAGAAGCAGATCGTAATCACAGTCTTGCACCAAATTCACACCAGGCAGCGGTGAAGTACGGCTTGCTGCAATAATGAAATTTTTCTGCAGTCGGGAGGCGTGTTGATGTGTTTCAGGCAGGAAGAAATTCTTTGTAACATACTGTAGGTCAACATGTCAGAGAAGTAACAGGATCTGTATATTGATTGGCTGCGGGTCATCACTGGCCGTCCTTCGCTGCTAAAAGTCAAACTTCTCTTAACTTTTAGTTTGGCCGCACTTCGCCACAAAATCACATTGCATGGCAGCTCGCCGCAGGCCGCTGCTCTGGTGGGAATTTGGCATTAAATTACATGGTTTTGTTAAGCAAGAAGTGACACTAACCGTAGATGCCACTTCACTTTTGAGCAATGAAATTAAAGTTTTTAACGTATTATACGTGTAATATATTATATCAACACTAATGTAAATATGAATTATGTCTATGTCAACTAGGTTGTGTCGATCTTGGCAATTTCTGCAGTCTTCTATGTTGAATCAATTTTACGTGACATTTAAGCCGCACTTTATTCACTAACTTAAAAAAATGGTGCCAGCAGCAAGTATGAAATAAATGGAGTTTGAATTTTGGCAACAACAAAAAAAAAAGTGCATCTGAGTGAATTTAACTCAGAAAGCCTGTTGTTTGAGTTTGCCAAAGTGTGATTCGTGGAGTGAATTGAGCTCTTAAGTGGAGCTGACACTAATGTGTTGGACTGGCTGGACAATGTGGCGAGGGTTAACCTCACCACGGGGGGCTCACACTGGGCCCCCTGCGTTAGCCACCTCTTATTGAGATGGATTGCTGACTCCGGGACCGTAATAGCTTGTGTGTGTGTGTATTCCAAGAGGACCCTGGTCACACAGCTGCTGCACGCTTTTGACCTTTAACCTTTATGCTGCAGCTAGATGCTGTCAGGGAAAAAGTGCACACACATGCACATACACACAAACAAACTGAGATAGCCTACCAGAGCTGTCGTGATTCTTTTTTCTAGTTTTTGCTTTTTGTTTTACCTGAATATGCTCAATGTAAGGATGTTAGGAAGCCAACTGTTTGTGTGATAACATGCTAAACATTTGCAGGCTATCATTCTTCATATATATACATATTTACATCCTGCTGTTGCTAACTAACATTTTAGTATTTTTAGCATAGTGGCTAACAAACCAATAAGCTAAACCTTTTATCCTAACATTAACTACTATGAAACTACTACTGTACTGTAGCATTGATTTGCTAACTGTGAGCTCGTTCATTAGCTAACATGCTATCTGAAGGCATGCTAAAATAACCATTGTAGCCGACAGAGGATAGGCCCTTTTTATTTAGGTAGATTTATTATTTATTTAGTAGAAGGTTGTCTCTCCATTTGTAGTTTTGTTTTGAGTTATGTGGATATAACTTTTAATCTTTTTTTATTATTATTATAGTGTTACTGTCTTCCTACTTTTGCTAACCTTAAACCATTTCCAGGAGCAAATATTTTTGTTCCAGATGTAGGCCCTACATGATAGTCTCATATAAAAACTAATTTGATTAGATAACAAAAAAGCTTGCATTTGTTTTGAGTTTAAATTTAACTAACCATATGTGGAAATGCTCTTTTCTTTCTTTTTTTACCTGTTTTGTTTTTAGAAACTACCATGTGTTTTACTACCTGCTGGCAGGAGCGAGTGAAGAAGACAGGAAAACCTTTCACCTCATGAAGCCTGAAGAATACCATTACCTCAGTCAGGTGGGACCCTCGCAATCAGACACTAATAATATACAGTATATTTGTATAATATATGAGATTAACAAGTAATCTTTCCTGATTTTGTCTTACACTGGTTGTTTATGTTTGAGTTTTTATGTCTTTATGAGTTTTGCGTTGTTCTATGTGTTTGCCATAGTGTTCATTCATTTGTAGAGTTGTGTGTGTCTGTATTGGTGTCATCTACCAGTGGTTAGACCCAGCAAACCGAGCACAGTTACCTCTGTGTCTCTGCTAACAGGAAACCGAGAGAAATGAGGACACAAAGGAAACGCATTCCTCTGTCGGTGGCTTTCAACACCTTCTATATAGTCCCTCTCTCTGTCTCTCTGTCACACACACACACATACAAACAAGACTTGTCACTGTCTAATTCCTTCACTTTTCAAAGTGAAGTGTTTTATTTATAACATCTGTGTGTTTGTGTTCATTTGATTGTGTGTTAATGTACGTTTTGTGGGTGTAACTGCATGTGTGTGGGTTTTGCATACACTTTAGTCTCCATTTACCTTTGGACACATGCGCTCACACATCCTCATCCCGACACCACCGCTGACAAACACACACACATAAAGACAAAAATAGTATTTGGCGCTCGTCTCTGTTGCAAAAACAGGTTCCACATAACCCGTAAAACAAAGCCACAATAAACACATGCACATACATTACAGGTATGGAATGTGGATGTTGTGTAAAATTTGTTACGTCTCTTCATCCGAGCTTTGACAGTCACGCCATGACAACCAGGGACCCGCTCGCCTCCTCCTAAATCCTTTACGCCTACGCAGAAGAGAGCAGGGAATTCCTTCCATTCCTCCCGGCCACTGACGTGCACATGCAAACACACAAACACACTTGCATACATAAATACATGCACACATTCTTGCACTATTTTCTTATTCTAACCTTCCCTTGTATCTCTATTCCTCGATCTGTGTATTCTGTGGAGTTTACATAAAGAAAACCACAGCTAGAGCTCTTGCATGGATTTCACAACCCCTCCTGTCCACACAATCGACACGACTTGTTTACAAGCTACATAAACACGTTGCAGTTATGGCCTTTTCCCACCTTGTTCCTTAACTATCACTCATTCTACATTTTGCTTTGAGAGCTTGCTTCTGCTAATCAGCCCATTAACCACAAATGTACATTTACCTGGCCTATGTTCAAAGCAAGTAGTAGGTTTGTAAGTTTATTTCCTCATTTTGTAGCAATCATTGGGTCTAATTCATTCAAATACAGAATGCAAATTATTTTGCAAAGACTTGAAACTTTCTTGAGATGCTTAAATATGAAACCAATCAGTTACAGCGAAGAATTTACTCAATATTTTATATTAGGGCTGTCAAAGTTACGCAAATTTGTTTTAACGCCACTAATTTCTTTAACGCAACTTGCAATTTTTAGGTTGTAGGTTGTAGCGGGGTCAGTTTTAAAGGTACAGTGAAGATACTCGCATCATATGAAACTAGAAAACTGAAGAATCCATCGGTACCAACCATGCCAATCTAGCTTGGAGAAGGAGGCTAAATAACACTCCAAAGTTACACTAAATTTTGGCGAGGAAAAACTGGCATGGCCATTTTCAAAGTGGTCTTTTGACCTCTGACCTCCAGATATGTGAATGAAAATGGGTTCTATGGGTACCCAGGAGTCTCCCCTTTACAGACATGCCCACTTTATGATAATCACATGCAGTTTGGGGCAAGTCATAGTCAAGTCAGCACACTGACACACTGACAGCTGTTGTTGCCTGTTGGGCTGCAGTTTGCCATGTTATGATTTAAGCATATTTTTTATGCTAAATGCAGTACCTGTGAGGGTTTCTGGACAATATTTGTCATTGTTTTGTGTTGTTAATTGATTTCCAATAATAAATATATACATACATTTGCATAAAGCAAGCATTTTTGCCCACTCCCATGTTGATAAGAGTATTAAATACTTGACAAATCTCCCTTTAAGGAACATTTTGAACAGATAAAAATTGCGATTAAATAATTTAATCGATTGACAGCCCTATCATATACTGTATGTATGTATATATATATATATATATATATATATATATATATATATATATATATATATATACTGTATGTGTATATATATATATATATATACTGTATATATTTATATATATATATACTGTATGTGTATATATATACATACAGTATATATATATATATATACACATACAGTATATATATATATATATATATATATACACATACAGTATATATGTATGTGTGTATATATATACTGTATGTGTATATATATATATATATATATACTGTATGTGTATATATATACATACAGTGTATATATATATATATACACATACAGTATATATATATATATATATATATATACACATACAGTATATATATATATATATATATACTGTATATATATGTATATATATATTGTGTGATACTGCAGTTATAAATTGTAAGAAAAACTCTTGAAGATGGTGCATTTAAGGACACACTGACTGAGTCTTACTGACTACTAAAATGCTTTGTGTTGATAAGATATGATGCTGAAAAATAATCTAGAAAGGCATAGACGAGCAGACATTCATGTAAATCTGGTTATTTATTACAAATGTCACTTTTCAACAGCAGAGTCGGAAATCACAGATGGTGCTGCCTTTCTAAACAGACCTGGAGAAGCATTTTAAAACAGTTCCCTGCTTACAAACTGGAACACCATGCAATGCAATTTAACATAAAACGGAGGTTGTACGCGGTGGTAGATTTCATATCTCAAGCAAGTTTTACGTGCAAGTTTATCATTGAATGTAGGAAATCAATCATAGAAACTCACGGTATGCTTTAAAAATGGTCAGCTGTAATGTAAAGTAAAGCAAGTCATTCATTCTGAATCCTTAATGTTTGTGCCTGCTACAAATCTGCAGCTTTTATTCCACCTTCTCATCCTGCTTTAACGACTCGATGTGTTCAATCATGACATGTGCTTATTGTTTAGCGTCTGTGAATGCGTTTTGTGTGCAAACATCTCTTTCATCAGTGTCTGTGTGCTTTTGAATGTTTGACTTCTGTCTGACTGTGCTTACTTGATATGTGTCTGTATGTAATGAACAGAGCTGTAAAGTTCAGCCATTGCTTGCGTCTTAACAGCACGTCCTTCCATTGCTGTTAGTTGCACATAAATCTGTGTTTAATTGTACAGCGTGTCTTCATTTGAATGCTGCTGTCTAACCGTAACCTCGCCCCTCTGTGATCTCTGCCTTAACATTTCCAGATGACAACAAAGTCAACCCACCAACTGCACTGGGACAGTTACTGTGATAGTGAACCGGTCAGTATCTGTGTGTGTGTGTGCCGTCCATGTGTCTGTGTGTGTCACTGGAGAAACCTCAACACAAGTAGATTTCCGGTCACCTGAGCACTTGCAGCTCAAGCCACACTTTCCCTGCACAGTTGCACACTCCCCTCCCTCACCCTCCTGCTCATTTAGTTGCTCTTTGGTTATTTCCTGGTTTGGTTTGGTTTGGGTGGTGTTTACTTCAGCTTTGTTTGTTTTTTGCTTTTCCCCCGTTGTGCTGCTCTGAGTTATGTTGGTATGTCTAGTCATATCCTGGCCTCTGTAGCTGCCTGTGTTGCTGTAACCTGTGTGACTTTTTTGATCATTGACAGTGCAGTGCGCTGAAGATGAGGTCCTCACTAAGTTACACAAACAAATATGGGCAATATTGAAGATTAAGAGTATTTGTAGCATCAAGTCTTTGACATTTATCAAGAATACAAAAATCTAAATAAGAAGTTCCACAAGTTGTGACTCTCTCAAGGCTTGAGACTCGACTCAGACTTGCCCTCTAAGGACTTACAACTTGACTTGGACTTGCCTTCTAGTCATAGACTTGCCCTGTATTCTGGTGGCTTTGAAGACTGCAATATAAAGTCCCCGTCAGAAAGGGCTGTCTAACAGCGAGGTAAAGCGGTTGCATAAGGAACACCACTGGGAAACTACAGAATGATATAAAAATCTAAAAAAAATTATAATAATGGACCTGCCCTTTATATTCACTTTCTAACTGAAAAAAACAGAAAGACCATCCATTACTCACAACAAAATCCGGCAACTGAAGTCCCAAATCCAAGCTATCTAAGGTTACTTTTCTCTTCTTCCCACTAACACTTGCGTAATTGACAATATTTAGAACTGCGGCACGTGGCATCACCTCAGTTGCACATGATTGGTGGAACATACGTCAATCAATAAAACAACCAATCAGAGCCATAAAACATAAAACAGTCCTGGCCTTTTTTTTTACAGTACTGTAAGTTCCCTGAATAGAACATAATGCATTGCAGCCTCACAAGACATGTGAGTGTTTGAGTAATGGGCTGAGTTTTAGTCCCAGACGGGCTCCATTGTTCACTAGCTAGTTAGTGGCTGAGCTACAGTATGTTTACATGCTCATAACTACTGGGTTGCCTCAGCTTATTTACCCAAAGACACACCCTCACCTCTCAATCACTGGATCTGATTCAAATCACACTCTGCAGTAGAAATACTCTGATTGAATAATGTCATTGATCAAAAAAGTCTTTTGGGATTTGTGGTGGGCATTAATGTTTCTGTTTATTAACTCATGTATGTAACAGTGCTCTTTGATTCTTGAGTTACATTTGATTAATTCATTAATTTTCCACTCCTTCCATCTCAGTTGAGTTAACTGTTTTTGAATACTGATGATACTGTGAGATGCTTAGTATAGTTTATGTAAATTCTGACATTAGTGAATAGAAAATACAAAACAATATGCAGTGACCACTGTGATTAGCCCTGAAGGAAATATTATACCGAATTGATGTGTTCTAAAGGGATAGTTTGGGTGTTTTAAAGTGGGGTTGTATGAGGTATGGGAGGAGGAGAAACAGACAGGAGTTACTACACTGAAGCAAAGCAATGTACTGCTGTTGACGGGGGCAGCAGCAAAACGTATTTTAGCCACCTAAAAGAAAGGCTCACCTAAAAAAATCAATATCAGTTTAAGTGTACGCTATATTTAAAATATTTTCGCCGGTTTACCTTGCTGTCAGACAGCCATTTCTGACGGAGAACTAAAGTTGTATCCATCTATGCTCTCTTCAAAGCCACCAGACTCCATTGAAAAAAAACTGTAATTTGACCTCGCAGAATACGGGGGTTGCTGGTCTACCGCTGCCTCGATTGGTTTGATTGTTTGTGCTATTGAGTGACTTTGGTGAATCCAAACTAACCAAAGTCAAACAATAACACAAACAAACTAACCGATCGAGGCAGCGGTAGACCAGCAGCTCCTGTGTTCTGTCAGGTAAAATTACTATTTATTTCAATGGAGTCTGGTTGCTTTGGGGAGAACATAGAGAGTGGCTTCAGTTCCCCGTCCAAAACTCGGACTGTATAGCTGTCTCACGTCGGGGTAAAGCGGTGAAAATATTCGACATATAGTTTACACATAAATATATAGATTTTTTTTAGGTGAGCCTTTCTTTCAGGTGGCTAAAATACGTTTTGCTGCTGCCCCCGTCCACAGCAGTACATTACTTTGCTCCCATACAGTAACTCCTGTCTGTTTCTCCAAACTGGGGGCGTGCAGACCGTCATCTACTGTAGGTAACACACTGACTATGGATAAGTACCTCACACAACCCCACTTCAAAACACCCAAACTATCCCTATATTTTTAACATTTACAACATCTGTAATCCTCAAACACCTTTTTACTACATTGACAAAATGTTTTTATTGGAAAAAAAGTTTAAGTTAGAGCTTATTTTGGTATCAAATGGAGATTTTCCTGCTATAGAAATGTAAAACCAGAGTCACTAATAGGTCAGTGTGAGTTTCTGCCATGAAAGCAGAGAATGAGGGAGGCAAGAAGAAGGAGGCACGTTGGTCTAAGTGTGAGTCTCGTGTTTGGAGTGTTTGTCTTTCTGAGGCCTCGGTATGTGATAATTATGGCAACCATAGTGGAATGAGCCCATAAAGCAAAGAGCAGAGCTCACATTACGGTGGGTGTAGATGTAGTGAACCACTGTGTAGTTATGTAGTTACATCAAAGCATGTGGTCCTAGTCGGGGAAACGCTCTTCCTCTTCTCATAAACAGCTAATCCAGATTTATCCACGAGTTTACTACTTCTCATGTGCATTTGTTTTCTAAGTAATATTTCTGCTACAGTAGTTTATGCTCACTATTTTAATGCCTTGTTTTTGTTTTGTTGGACTTTATGATTCTAGTCTTGTCAATACAGTGGTGCAGGGATGAAGTATTTTTGTAGGCCAACCGGGAAGTTAGCATCGCCCTGGTTCCCTCGACAAAAAGCCAGTGGGATTGTGTTTTGGATTATTCCAGAAAATAAGCTCTGTGGCAAACAAACGTTTATGATACCTACACGTTTTGTTCAGCAAGATAATCTCCACAAATGAACACCACTTCTATGATTTTTGAAGTGTAAATGCAATCGACAGAAGTAAAACATTATAAACGCTATAAACAAACAACAAACTACACCACGGTTGCACCACGCGAGTATACACAACGAGGCGGTAAAGGAGGACGAGTCGGCGTGATCATTCTTAGTAGTCTCATTTAGCCACTTGTTAGCAACTGCCTTTTTTAAGACACGTAAAAGCTTCAAAATTCACCAGTGGGATATTAACTGATGTATTTTATGTCGTAGAACAAAACGTTAAAATCTCTTCAGCTTGTGTTAACCACAGACCTTATTTCAGGCATCTGACTAAAAGCCCTTTGACTTCCAGACGAGGGAACCAGAAGTGCTAAAATGTTAACTCATTTCCTGATTTTAGGACTCATTCCTGCTCTGCTCTATGAGATCTGCACTTCACGTGTATTACATGTTCTGTGTAAGATGTGAACTTGGAAAAAGGCCACTTCAAAAATAAGCAATGCATAAGCAATCTGCCTGTGGAAAAAGTGAAAATTAGCTTGTTAAGATTTCTTGAAATAAGATGTAATATTTAGGGTTTTCAACATAAAAAGATATCAGCTGGGAAAACTCATATTAAGCTATATTTCACTAGTATTAGGAAGTGTTGCGTGACATAATAAGCCTGTAATGCTCAAAAGTTAGTATTTTTTCACTTAAAGGTGCTATTGATAACATTGATAACACTCAGTTACTTGATGTCGTATTTTCCCTCCCCTTTTCCATTGCATTCACTTCACAACAAGTCGTTGCCAGGCACTTAATCTCAGCCATTTATCTGTTTTTTCCACACTAACTGACGACCCAGAGATACCACGTAATACCAACATTGTTTTACTTTTACTGGGGTGGCAGTAGCTCAGTCTATATACTTGGCTTGGGACCAAGTACAGAGTGTGGATTGTTAGCTGAAGAGATGCTAGTGCTCCTGAGACCTGCTGAGGTGCCCATAAGCAAGGCACCAGCCCCCCAAACTGCTCCTCATACGAGGATGGGTGAAATGCAGATATTAAATTTCACTGTGTGCTGTGCTGTGTACAATGCAATGTGTGACAATAATGTTAATTTACAAACAAAACAAAATATTGTCTCACAAGCCTAATTAGAAGTGGGAACCAAACGTCAGATATCTTCCACAGAGATAAGGAAAACATTAATTTTGGACCCGCCAAATTTTTTTAATGATTAATTCACAATCATAATTTTTTTTTTTTTTTTTTCAAAAGCCATAGTTTTATTCAGCACCTTTCTAAACCTTTAAGATAATCAAGATGCATTGTCTTGCAGCTCTGCACACATCACTGTTGTTGCATCAAAACAACCTCCTAGTTTAGCTCATCATCCATCACTTAACACAGGAAAACCCATAAACTGCTGCTCCTCTCAGCTCTTTTACCTGCTCGCCAGTTTTCTGTGAATTGTTTTTAAACGGGGAAGCAGGGCCAGATTTTCCACTGCATGAGCAGAAGCTGCACACGCTGCTGACGCTCCGCACATCACTGTGATGAGTGTTTGACCCCCGAGCTTCTTAATGATAGCTTATTTTAGTCTGAGTCATTTGTTCTGTCTGCTTCAGGCCACTCTGCTGTTTTTTTTGTTTCGCCTGCCAAGTAAACTAAAAAGCTATTTTAAGCGTCTTTGTTGGACACTCTGTAAACATTAAAAACATTTGGGCACTGTGTATGTCAACAGTCTTTAGTGTCTTGTCATTAGCTCTTTTGGCTTCCAGGCCGCCGTGTCGTAACAGCCGCTGTAAACCTGATGACACCCGGTTGCTGCTTTTTCTTTCTGCAGGACTGCTTCACAGTGGAAGGAGAAGACCTGAAGCATGACTTTGAGAGGCTTCAGCTGGCCATGGAGATGGTGGGCTTCCTTCCTTCCACACGCAAACAGTGAGTGACACACACATGACCACCATAAGTGTGTGATCCACCTCATCCTCCACGCTAGGGCTGGGCAACTATTCAATATGATAATTTATCGGCTTTCAATGGAATCGTTTCATCATAAAATCATATATCGAGATATCATGATATCTATCATGTTAGTCGTCTAACATTCATACGGTTTTGTTGACTAATGGATTAGTTGATTTATTTGACAGATCTGTAAAACTGAGTTTTTCCACAAAGAATCACACAAATGCACCACTTTAAATCTTGTCTTTACCAGAGATGTGCTCAAACGTTTCTCAGAAATAAGTAATTCAGCATGAAAAAGCATTAAAAACACATAATCCACTAAAGAAATCTAAGACCAAAACGGCCTGTTAGTCAACTAATTGACTAGCAGGCAGGCAGCTCTAGCAGTTACAGACAGTCCCACAGTATTTTTCCAGTGCAGCATCTCTTAAACGTTTCTTGAATTGTTGTTTAGGATCTTCTGCCTGTTGTCAGCCATCCTTTACCTGGGCAACATCCGCTACAAGAGGAAAACCTACAGGGACGACTCCATCGACATCTGTAACCCAGAGGTGCTGCCTGTCGTCTCAGAACTGCTGGAGGTACTGAAAAATAATGCTGCTGGGAGGTTTTATTGCCGCATATTCTTTAAATGTGTGTTTGTTTACTGTAGATCAACAAAAAGATGGCCTATGTCAAAGTCTAACACGATGTGCCTGCTCCGACTGGGTTTCTTTTGTACTGCAAAACAACACAAAATAAAACAACACAGAAAATAGACTTTTCAGGATTTCATAATTACACAATATGACAGAAATTAATATAACATAAAACCTGGTCTCCATGGTTTAAATATGGGCACTTTATGTGAAAGATACATTAGTTATCCACTGTAAATGATGTCATGCACACAAAGTGTGGATAAAAGTGTACACATACAGTATATACATTGCATTGAATGATGGCTTTATCACCTTTTCAGTGGAGATTTAACTCATTTCATTTTCTCTCTCGCTGTCGTGATCATCAGGTCAAAGAAGAGATGCTGTTTGAAGCTCTGACAACTCGGAAGACAATAACTGTTGGAGAGAAGCTGATTGTTCCTTACAAACTTTCCGAGGTGAGACTGAACTTAACGAACATTAAATATCAGATTAATGTGCAATATCAAGCATGGTCAATTTAGACATGTAGATACAGAAAAGACATTTAAATGAAGTCCCAGATGGTGAAATTCCTTACAGGTGTTCTCAAATGTTCTCAGAAGTCGACCAGGCAAAACGTCATTATTGTCCATGGTCTTACATTTTGTATAATTATTTTGGCATGTTCATAGAGAGAGGGACTTGAAGAGTAAAAATCAAAGTGCTGCTCTAGACTACTGCACAACCTAAACTTGATTCCCTCACTGGTTTCTCAAGTGTGCAGCATTCTGTAACTGGGCTAAAGATTCAGTGTTATACACTATAACTGGTTGTGAGACCTTGTTGAAAATCTTCTTTATTAACTTTCTCTCCTCTTCATCACTGTGCTAACATGCCTCAGTCAGCTCTTTGCAACAAGTCTTACTGTACTGTAGTATGGAATTAGAGTCAGACCTAAAGATACATGAGTTTTTGTATTAGTTGTAAGAGTTTAATTATAGTATCATTCTCAGTAGTGCGACTGAAGGCATTTTGCCAACTCAATAACGGCGCTGCAGCCTCGTCTCTTCGGTCTGACCCGGCCGTGTTTACAGGACAGCGTGCACCAGGGCCGGATCTCCTCCTGCTCTCTCTCTCTCTCTCCCTCTCTCTCTCTGCAGCTCTTTCAGTCTGTGGCCACACATGAACACACATGAACACACATGAACACACATGAACACACATGAACACACGGTCACACCAACACACACATGCACAGAGTCCTTCAGTGTGTTTAGAGAGACGGGAAGGCATTTCAAGTCCCTCTACAGTTTTCTCTGAAAACAAACACACGTCACGGTCTGCAGATGAGAGCCATCTGAGAGAGAGAGGAAGGAACAACAACATGGATACAGTGTCAGTTTTTACATGTGCACACAGATTTAGTTAACTTTTAAACTTGCCATGATGCCTGAATATTTCATATTCCACTGATGTTTAATATTTCTTGCACACATACAGTGAGTTATTTTGAAAGATTTTCTTATTTTCCAGTACAAATCGCCAACACCCAAAGAAACTGTCTCAGCAGTATTTTACCACAAACTCTCCTAAAAGATGTTGGCGTGTTACACGTTCAACCTCATAATGGGCCTGCTGGATATTTAGCAGCCTTTTTAAATGATCAAACTGTGATTGTTTTTGGGAGCTCCCTGGGTGGTCTCTGTGTAAATATTGCTCTAACAGTCACAACAATCTCACTGCCTGTTAGCTGAAATCATACACTTGAAAACCTCAAAGAAATCTGAGCGTTTCTGTAACGACTTTTCCCCATTTGGTCAGAGTTATGAGGCTGTTTCCGTCTGAATGTTTTAAGTCCAACTTCCTCTGAATAATGAAAAGCTTATGGGCCATCAGACCGCAGTATGTACGGGGTTCAAAATAATATCTGTCCTGACTCATGGAAGGCTTATTTGGTCTGAGGTTGCTAAAAATAACCCTGTTAATTATTTAGAAACAAAGGAATTTTAACTTTGAGTAGCCACTTCATGGTGTGTTTTGTTTCTGAGGACCACGGCTCACCTTTGCTGCTGCAAGGTCAAATCTTTCCAGCGGATACGGGGATTAGAACGTTTTTTCTTAATAATTTGACAAGGAAGCTTTTGTCAAATAATCTCACTGCTTATACAAAGAACTATTCCATATCTTCTTCTATATCTTCCAAATATTTAATGTTTGTCATCTGATCATCATGCTGGTCTTCCCAGCAGCAGAGCCTTTAGTATAAACAGTCTATGTTTAGCCTATTAAAGCTAATATTTCCATTAGGCCACGACAGCAGCCTTGTCCACCAGAACTTGGCAGATCGTACCGTTTGTGCCACACTCGATTGGTTTGGCAGATCCCATGAGTCAACCTGATGTGGTAATAACATTAGTAATGGCCCTGGGACGTCCTGCTGTGATACAATACAGTCTGCCAGCATGTCTGTGCCAAAGTTTCAGTAGAGAATAGGAATGTTTGGGTAGTACAGTTGTCTGGTTTCTCCTGTTTATCTGATTTTTACCTTTTAGGATTACCCTTTTTTACATTTTGGTTTGTCTAGAAGGTAACCCACATTTGTGAAACTTTCGTGAGATGGTTAAGGTTAGATTTTGACCTTTATTGGTTAAGTTTAGAATAGGTCGTCGGGCAGAGAGTCTTGCAAGAGTTTTTGCAAGGTTTCGCAATTTGTGGGTTACCTTCTAGATACGACCACACCTTTTCCAGTAAAGGGTTCTGAGTTCAGTGGCTGCTGACAGCACAGTGAGGATGTGATTTACACTCAAACTATAAATGTTTGGTTGTAAAGGAGAAATACAACTGTCTGCACATCTTGACTTCTTTTTAAATAACCTTTTTCAAGCTGAGCCAGTGTTGTCTGAGACATTTTGACCTCAATATAAATCTATTTTATTTTCTATCTTTAAATGCCTCCATTCACTGTGTCTTTTTTTCTTTATGTTGGACCTGTAAGAAAGTGCAGTGTAACCAGGACAAGCTCTAATGTCTAATACAGATGTGTGCAGCGTTGAGCTTCAGAGGGCGAGTCAGGAACAATGTCTGGAGTTGTATTGTAATGGATGACTCTTCAAACCTCTGGCTCTGCACAAATAAATGTCATTAGTTGGACATTTGGGGAATTATGCTTATTTGCTTTCTTGTTGAGGGTTAGATGAGAAAATCGATATCACAGTCACATCTGTACAGTCAATATGAAGCAAGAGACAGTAGTTGGTTAGCTTAGGTTGGGCAAAAACCGGAAGCAGGTAGAAACAGATACAGATACAAACCCCCAATAAAACTACTTTTTACACTTCCACTTTTGTACCGATTAAACAAGCAAGATATCAAATGTTAATAAGTGAGCTTTAGAGGTGCTAATAGACAGATTTTTTTTTGCCTTTGAACAGCTAGCTGTTTCCCCCGTTTCCAGTTTTTTTGTGCAGTGCTAAGCTAACAGGCTGCTGGCAGTAGCTATGTAGCGTACAGATATGAAGGGTTATATCAATCATCTAACTCTCAGCAAGAAAGTGAATAAGTCTTTGATGAATAATCCTTTAAATTATCACTTCGCCAAACAAAACTTAAAAAAAACAGGGTAAAATGAAATACAATGAACATAGATAACAAGGAAACGAGACAGAACAGGTTACAAATAAAAAAATAACATATACAATACAAGTACTTCATATAATACATTAGTGTCTCTCCTATAACACTGTGCATGAAAAGAGTTGTATGCATCATACTTCTCCGTTCTTAATCAAACGTTGTAAACTGAGGTATTCCCAGTGGGAGTAACACTAAAGAGATACTGTGTGTGTGTGTCTACCTGCAGGCTGGTACGGTGAGAGACTCCATGTCCAAGTCCCTGTACAGCGCTCTGTTTGACTGGATCGTCTTCAGGATCAACCACGCTCTGCTCAACATCAAGGACCTGGAGGAGACCACCAAGGTGGGCCGACACAAACACAGCGACTTTTACAATCACCTGTAAATCAGTTAAACCACCTAAAGAACAAGCTGTAGTCTGAGAGATTCTCAAGCATGGGCAATCTCAACATAATAACTGTCACTTAACCACTTCCACTCCCTCCTCTTAGGTGTGGCAGGGGTCTTTAGGGGGAGATAGCAGGTCAACAGTAAATGTCACATAGAAGTGGTGTACATCATCTGAAAGCTGGGAACCTGAAGATTAATTTGAGATGCAGCTCAGCACTGTGTCAAGTTGTTCTAGTCATAAATCTGTAATAAACATTGTGTTTTGTTACGTGCCTATTAAAGTGTTGAAGGTTTCAGAGTGTTTAAGGGCTTAGAACATATCGATGGAAGTATGTAATGTCAGTTGTTGCAGCAATCTTTGGGTTGATACCATTTGTTAAACAGATTTGGTGATAATTTAACCATTTTTAACCACTCAATAATTGACAAAAATGATCAATGATCCTTTCAAAATACCACATTAAGTCACCAAGACCTTGAGGAACACCATAGAAAAAGCCATGCTGTGATTTGGTATACAAAAAATTTGACATTTGGAGATTTCTGTAAGAATTTCATTTTTTGGCGATTGAATAACGAGCACTTCTGTTCTGGAAACTGCTCAGAAACCCCCTTATTGTCAATCTACCTAGGAAAGCCATCCATCCTCTGAATGCTCTAGGTCTCTAGTTTGTGGCTGTAAAGTTTCATGAGGCTGTGATTATCCTAGAGGTCACCATAGGTCATTTTATACAGCGAGGTCAAGTTTCAAGAATGGTCTCACTTTGATGAAATGGCTACTATGGGGACTAACATCATCACACATGAATACAATTGGGCTCATTGGATCCACAAGAGTCTCAGCTTTACAACGATACACATTTATACAATTCTAAAACTATTTATGGGCCCCAGTAAGCAGAATTATTCAAATATACCATTTTACAATAGGCTAAAAAAACACATTTGTATTGCAACTGCATGGTTTTTGCCCCAAACTGCATGTGATTATCATAAAGTGGGCATGTCTGTAAAGGGGAGACTCTTGGGTACCCATAGAACCCATTTTCATTCACATATCTTGAGGTCATAGGTCAAGGGACCCCTTTGAAAATGGCCATGCCAGTTTTTCCTCGCCAAAATTTAGCCCAGCTTTGGAGCGTTATTTAGCCTCCTTCCCGACAAGCTAGTATGACATGGTTGGTACCAATGGATTCCTTAGGTTTTATAGTTTCTAGTTTCAGTATCTTTTCTAACTAAAACTGAACTTGCTGCAGTTGTCCTAGGGGAGTTTAAGAGGTTAAATTAATTTTAGTGTATTTATGAAACTCTCGTTGGACAACAATCACCTTTACTCAAAGACTTATAACCCTCACTGACAGCACAGTGTCTGAGATTTAGATTTTTTTTCATGTTGTGTTTGTCTGTCTCCCTCAGATCTTGTCCATTGGAGTGCTCGACATTTTCGGGTTTGAGGATTACGAGAACAACAGCTTCGAACAGTTCTGCATCAACTTTGCCAACGAACGTCTCCAGCACTACTTCAACCAGCACATCTTCAAGCTTGAACAAGTAAGACAACTAGATTTTCATCTTAGTCATTCTTCTTTCTCAAGCTCGATAAATCTTAGGAGCTGGCTTCTTGTTTCAGGCTTTGACTGGGAGCTGAACTTCTTGAGCTACTGTTGTTTTAACATATTGTAGATCCACCCGCTTAAGTTCTTTAGTTCATGCTTATCCCACCACGCAGTGCACGTACATTACAATGACACTGGAACAATGGAGGAATTCTTCATCACATTATGCAACAGGGTTGCTGACAGTCGTATGACTCAGCTCACCCCCCCTGTGACCACCGTGACTGAGGATGTATGTTCTCTTAAGTGAGCCGATCCACTTCAAAGGGCTTTTTAAAGTCGTGATCTGTAAGATTTGCCCGTAAGTTAAACATTGTGTTTACCCTGAGATTAACTGAATCAGCCGACCTGCCCTGACATGTTTGTCGTGCTGTTCATGAATTACACCGAGACATGAAGGACTGTGTCCTCAAGTCTTTCCAGTTTTGTACAAAGGAAGTTGAAAGTGAAACGCAGAATTATTGTGCCGTTCATTAAGGGCTTGTCAGATTTGCCATGTTACGGTGGTTTGTTCATCATATGATCTGATGGACTTCGCAAGTAATGGCTCAAATTTTCAAAGCTTCATAAAGCAAACAAGTTGTCAAGCATGCATGTTTTAATGCAACCTCTGCAGGGAACAAACGTGAACATGACATCTATGAACACTTTATCCACATATGGTGTTTATATAGTTTAAACAATCTATAAATGTGGAGAAGTTTAAGCACTTAGTCAGTCAGTACTTCGTTTGCCCCCAAACATTTCTTTTAACTAGCAAAAAGTGCGAAACATTTCTGAAGTGGCCGTTCTTTACTGTACTTTTAGTATGTCTGCTTGTGTTAGTACATATTGTGCTCTTTATCATAGCCCTCTGAGCTGATGTTTTGTCATTGAGTATCAGAAGGTTCAGAAGTCAGAGGGTTGAAACCCTGCAGTAAACAACCATTCAATCAGATAATGACAGAGTTGATGTCAACTCACTTCCTGATTTCCAATATATTGACCCCCACGAACACCCAGTGACTCTGCATGTGAACAGTAAATGTGTTGTCCTATTGATTTCTAATGTTTTCCATGGATCAAACTGCCACTACAATCACATTTTCTATCAGACATCCTGGATACATATCAGGCCAATGACAGAATAAAATCCACATTTTAGTTAAAGTCTCAAAATGAACATGGTTTTGGAGTTTTGATATTATAACAGTTGATTAAAACTGCACCAAAGACTTGATCAGAGGAAACTGGAGAGCTTATTAATTCCTAATGGCCTACAGTCGGTACAATATAGCATTAGTTGTGTGTGGAAAAATCAATGTGCACCACTGAGGAAGCCTGAAAATGATTCAACCAGGATAAGTTGACCAGGAACTGGCACACTTCATGTTTCCGCTGAAGCCAGCTTCACACCCTCGTCTACGGTTACAGTACAGTATATTTCCATTCATCTGTCGGCCAGTGAGTCACTCTGTTGGGACCAGTTAGGCTAAATGCTTTGCTTAAGGGCATTTTCATGGTCATTTTAAGGGGGAATAGTACTTATTTTCTTATTTAGCTCTATTTTCTAACCTTTTCAAACAACCTCCTCTGCCAGTAATCATGTAGTTGAAAGACATGAAATGGAAGAAGTAAACATTAGTATGATAATATTTATATTTGAATACTACAGTATAATTAGCAGCTATTATCCAACTTGTACATCTGTTACCACGGTACCATTATGTTCCATCATAGAAAGGATTAAACTGCCTGGCAGTAAATAAGGTAGTTGAACTTATCTCCACCTTTACCAGCTGCAACACTTGTGATGCTCATACTTACTTTTACTTAAGTTATATTTTGAATGCAGGACTTTTACTTAAAAGTAAATACTCGTATTTTTACTCCGTGATATTTCTAGAACTGAGTAGTTCTTCCACCACTTTATCTATAATGCACAAAGAATATCCAGCAACATGTTTTGCACATAGAGTCCCAACTCCATCTTGTCATCTGATGCTTGTGTACTGTTGGATATTAGAAAATACGCAGCATAGTTCCTACTTTGATAATGTTAACTGATGAATTTTATGTGGAAATGTATCACAATAGTTATTAATTAAGGTTTCAATGGAAAAATAAGTTTACAGGGATAGTTTGGGTGTTTTGAAGTGGGGTTGTATGAGGTACTTATTCATAGTCAGTGTATTACCTACAGTAGATGACGGTCGGCACGCCCCCAGTTTGGAGAAACAGACAGAGGTTGCTGCTGTGGACGGGGCTGGAAGCAAAATGTATTTTAGCCACCTAAAAGAAAGGCTCACCTAAAAAAATCAATATCAGTTTAAGTGTACGCTATATTTAGAATATCTTCACAGCTTTACTTTGCCATCAGACAGCCCTTTCTGATAGGAAACTGAAGCCATTATCTATGCTCTTTTCTAAGCCACCAGGCTCCACTATAAAAAAAATTACCTCGTAGAACACGGGAGTTGCTAACCGATCGAGCAAAATTACCGTTGAGTCTGGTGGCTTTGGCAAGAACATACTGTAGATGAATACAACGGCTTCAGTTCCCCTCGGGAAAAGGCTGTCTGACGGCAAGGTAAAGCGGCTAAAATATTCTAAATATAGTGTACACTTGAACTGATATAGATTTTTTTTAGGTGAGTCTTTCTTTTAGGTGGCTAAAATACGTTTTGCTGCCGGCCCCGTCCACAGCAGTACAGTAACTTCTGTCTGTTTCTCCAAACTGGGGTCTTGCCGACTGTCATATACTGTAGTTAATACACTAACTATGGATAAGTACCTCATACAACCCCACTTCAAAACACCCAAACTATCCCTTTAAAAATCCATCTGTGATGCAGCCTGAGAGAGAACAGAAAACAGTCTTCTTCCAGCTATCGATGATGTCATGTTTTTAACTCACCATTGCTCTCTCCCTCTCTCTCTTATGTCTGAACAACATTAAGAGATAGATGAAGCCAGCAATTTTAGTTATGATGACAGACAGAGACATGTAAAGCGGCAGTAGGATGGAATAGGCTATAATTTATATTATAATTATTGGGCTAAATTAATGAAACACTATTAGCACAAACTGTAAACAAAGTACTGAATGAAGACAATCTGTAGAGCAGCTGTGTACAGTAGAAGCTGATTCTGCACATTTTGAACTATTCAAAATAAGAGTGAATCACAGCAGTTGTTGGTTGATGATTTAAAGGCATGTGGAGGGGGCGGATACAGTATCCTGTTCAATATAATGCAATTCAATACAACACCCCCTCAAACCACAGCGCAGTGATCACCAAAGACTTGAGTCAGCACCCGTCTGACGCACAAATTGAATGTTATGAGTTTCACAAACGTTTATTCCAGAGCTGTTGTATTGGATTACACTGCACAGGTGTTCCTTTGATGGTTTCCAGCCTGTGTGTGTGTGTGTGTGTCTCAAGTGTTATTAAAAGACACAAGAGTAAAAACCTGTCATTAGGAAGTTAGTCAGTGAAAGACGACTGTCACGTGTTCTGAGATGTTGATATTGTGACGGGATGAAAAGACGGACGTCTTCTACAGTTTAACTTTATTATTATCCAGGAGGGAATTTGGTTTGCAGCCAGACATTAAACTAAAACGTCACAGATGACACTGAACAACATAAAGCTTCATCAATTTAAAAGATAATTCATTTATACCTTTGTTTACTTTGTTGTTATTCCCTTCTTTAACTTATGTTACTCTAAAAAGACATGCAAGACAGCTGAATATTAAACCGTGCGCAGAATTTAAGTAAAGGTCTATAATCTGTTCTCTCAATAAAAGTTAAAAAAGAAGTACTCAGATCCTTTATTTAAGTCAAAGTAGAAATACCCATTAATTAGTTAATTAATTAATTAATGAATAGAATTAAAGTATTAGTAAGTAAGAAGTGTAATCAGTATAATCATCATATTATATTATTCTGTTTTATCACTAACAAATACATTTAAGAGCTTTTTAATGTTGTAGTTTGTCAATGTGGAGATCATTTTATATACTTTATGTACTACTGGGCATATTAGTAGTATAGTACTGCATCATATCATATAAGCAGATCATTTATGTGCTGTAAAAAGTATCTTATATGTCAAATAAATTTAGTGGAGTTAATATTACAATTTTGACCTCTGAAATGAAGTGGAGTGGAATGTAGCATAAAATAGAAATATTCAAGTAAAGTACATGTGCCTCAAATGTGTACTTAAATACAGTACTTGAGTAAATCAAATCAAGTTAATTTTCAAGAATCATTGATTTTAAAGTGAGATGATGTCACTTTTGAAAGAAGAGATGGTGATATTCCTTTTCATACAAATGAAAAACTGAGGTTATAAGCAGTAAAACAGACTCTTGCTCAGTTCAGTCTGTATGACCAGTAGCTTATGTTGGCTAATGTAGGCAACCTTAAGATATGTATTGCTGTGTAATTGACAGTAATAAGTCAGTTTTTTGCCTCTATGTCTCTTGTCCTCTTGTTGCATTACAAGTCAGTATTCACAGTTGTCCTGTAATTGTCACTTTTTGCTGCTTTAAATGTTTCTAAAGAAGATGAGGACAAATGGTTGTTTTTCCACGGACTGTGGAACACTGTCTGTGTAACACAGCTCTTCTTTATGATTTTGTAATATATCCAAAAGAACCCGCTGCACTTCTCAGTGGGGAGGGGAGTGACAGCCGGTGTTGTAGAATATATTTAGTTAAAAACGGTTAAATAAATCTTTTGTTGATAAGCGTTGAATGGAATCAGTTGGATTGTTTGTATGAAGAGAGCTCAGCAGAAACTACAACTGCAAAAGAAAAAGATGTTCAACATTTTTCTGCAAAACTTTACCTATATCAGCACTCATAATATATTTGGTTTTATTTGACCAAACACTGAAGAAGAGGATCATCCTCTGTCTTCAGCACAGGTAGTGGAGAAAGCAACAGTAATTAACTTGATTTTTGCAGACTTTAGGGTAACATAACAAGAGAAAGGGAGATTCCAGTGATTTTTATTAAACCTCCTCTGGATTAAGGTCTTCATTGTTTAAATCTCTTTCCCAGGAACACAGGAAAATAACATGCATGAGGAAGAATAAATGATAAATGCTCTGAATGCTTCTCTCATTATTAAACCACCAAGAGGCCAGGAAAGATCTTAAGAGTGTTTTATAGCACGGGGACACGACATGAAAGCAGCCATACAAACAACGCTGCTGCTTTGATTGAACAATTTAAGAGCCTGACTCACATAGGACCAGTTGTCTGTTTTTTATGGCACGTTGATGATTAATATTATTATTATGGGTGCTTATAGTCTTTGATGCCATATATACTGTATGCCATCTGGCCTAAAACTGAATTTGACCAGACTTTAAGACTCTTTCTCTGCATCTATCATCGTTTTCCAACTGCTTTAAAACATAAAAGTACAAGAAATGCAACCAAATCAAAAGTCTACAGTTCCTCCATCAAAATCCAATGCTTGGAAGCAAAGTATTATTATTATTCTTGAAGGTATCCCTGACACTGAGCCCTCTCTTTGTATTGTGTGTCCTTGTAGGAGGAGTACAGGGCCGAGGGCATCACCTGGCACAACATCGACTACATCGACAACACAGGCTGCATCAACCTGATCAGCAAGAAGCCCACAGCGCTGTTCCACCTCCTGGATGAAGAGTGCAAGTGAGTCTTTCAGCCTGTCTGGCTTCCTGTTTGACTGGTTTGTTTCTGTGGAAACTCATTTTATTTTCCTGTGAAGTAAACGGCAGGCGGCCTGATAGTTGAATGGTTAAAACGCAACACCATATAACTGCCATGTCCCTGGTTTGATTCCAGCTGGGGACGTTTGTCTGGAGACCACCTGTCTGTCTTTATGCGGTCAGCTGTTAGATAAGTTAACGGTAAAAAATGCAAACAAAAAACTCCAATTTTGCATCCATGAGCCGTAAAGCATGAAATGTTTGCTGCAGCTGGACAGTGTTTTCTCTTTGCGTAGAACTTTTTATATTAAAATTGAATGAAACATCACCCAACACTTTCAGCATCTTTCAGCTCCTTGTTTTGGTTTTATGGCACCAAGTGGCAGACAGACCAAGAGACTAGCTGGCCACTCCAAATGCTCCATCTCTGCTGGATATAAGAACTGACACTTTTTTGTTAACATGTTAGTCTGTTAGCTCGCTGCACAATTAATCGAATATTTATCGTGATCACGATTCCGGCTTTCCACAATTAAATGAACATGATCGACTGTGATATTGACGTTTAAAATGCTCCGCTCATAGAGAACTCTGCTGCATATCAAATCAAACGCTTCCTAAACTAAAGGCCAGCCACCAGGGGGCGATCCAGATGTTTTGACTTCACTTTTAGGAATCTGTCATGCTCTCGCGTGCGCACCCACTGCGACTGCAGTCCAGAGTAGCAGAGTAATATACTGTATTTTACTCGTTTCGACAGAGAGCAGACAGGCAAAACAAAAATGATCTGAATTCAGGGGAAGTAGAACCTTATTTTAAGTCTTATTTTGATGCAAAGATTGGTACTTTAACAGGAAAGTTGCACAACATGGAAGTGAAAGCAGTGCTCTGTATATTTAAATGTGAAAGAGCAAAACAAATTGTGTTCCTAAAATAAGTGAATAATCGGGAACTGAACTGAATTGTGATATTTATTTTGGCCATAATCGCACTTCCCCAGTGTAAGATGGAGTAGCCTAGAATGTAAACCCTCTAAACTGCAGAGTAAATTGAATCTTTTCAGGTTCATGACTGTAATGTGACTATTTTCACTAACCGTATTTCCTCCTTTATTCCCCCCTTTCTCCATTTGGACACTGAATCAAAGTCCTCCCACTTGGAAAAGCTAGAAAGCTCTGAGTCTTTGGCTGAGTTTACTTCATAGCTTAGGTTTCACCTCGTTCCAAAAACCCCTGGTGTCTCATTCTTCCCCTCTTCTCTTCCTGTAAGCTGCTGATTTTCTTCAAAATCTCTGGCTCTTGATGTTAAAGGACTGGAAGGAAATCTGAGCCGAGATCGGCTTAAAGTGATAATCCTCAACCTGTGGCGTCACAGGATAAAATGTCAAAACTGGTTACAGATCAGATAACTTGCCACGTTTCCAGCGGTCCACAATAAGTACTGTTGTAGTGACGGGTGGAAAAAATAATGTCTTTAACTCATGACGCTGTTTGTGGATGATGAGATGAGAAGTGTGATTTATACTGCAGCGTTCATGACGTAGCTGAGAGCTTTAAACAAGCGCACCAACCGTGTGATTTCCTCCCTTCTTCATGTGCTTACATATTAAAAACAAATGTGAAAAAACAAATCAAACTCTTCTGTCCTTTCTATTCCAGTTTCCCTCAAGCCACCAACCAGACTTTGTTGGATAAGTTCAAGCGGCAGCATGAGGGGAACAGCTACATCGAGTTCCCCGCTGTCATGGAGCCCGCCTTCATCATCCGACACTACGCCGGCAAGGTCAAGTACGGGGTCAAGGTCAGTGTCGTCCTCACTTCCACACCGAGTTACTGATTAGACAGGAAAGGAAGAGAAAGTGGAGCGAATCACAGCTTTGTTTTTGTAGTTTATGGAGCTTTTGTGGAAGGAAGTGTTTGTTTTTCTCACATTCACACACATCATCATCGTCACAACGTTGTCATAGCTAATAATGTAAAAAGATCTGCATTGTTATGCATTATTGATATGCATAACAGACGGTCATGGCTTTCAGTTAAAGCCAGATAACATTCCAGTCTGCTTGTTTTCATGAGGAAAGTTATATTTCTAGGTACACCTGACTGTTCTCAGCAACTTGAGATTTTTAGGTTGTAGCGGGCTTAGTTTTAAAGCTAGAGTGAAGATACCGAAGGAATTTGTACCAACCATGTTATACTAGCTTGTCATGAAGGAGGTTAAATAATGCTCCAAAGTTAAGCTAAATTTTGGCGAGGTGAAACTGTCACGGCCATTTAAACAGCAGGGTTTTCCCTGTTACCATGTTACCATTATAAGACTTTGGCATTGCACAGACATTGTGCATTTTTGTTAACATAGCCTGAAAGCCCATTTTATTTATTGTTTTGGTTGTGTGGTTTTATTTTATTTATGTTTTATATATTTTGAATATTTTCATATTTTTCCACATTCCAGTTCCAGTGGCTGAATATTCTTAAGAATTAAAAGTCCATTGCTCTTTTAAATGGTGGAGGCTACTTGCATTATTATGCTATTATATTATCATTATATCAGTGGCATAAAATGGTCTTAAAATGACAATAATATTTCAGTTATTTATGTCCAACAAAATAGTTATCGTGACAGGCTTAGTTGTATTATTTTAATTATTAGCTGTCACTTGCTTGTTTGGCACACTCTTTATTGTGTTTACTGTATATTATAAAGGGGCAATTTGAACCATTTATTGATATTAATGATAATTTTGTGTTGTTATTGATTTAGTTTTGTTCTATTAATATCAGATGCTTTTTGGACCTTGCTTTCATGATTGTACTAATGTTTTATTTGGACATCTTTTAATGTGCGGACCCTAGGAAGTTTAACAGAATCTAATGGGGATCCAATAAAATAAACAAATAATACCATTGACTACATTTTTTTTACATCTCTGTCACACATACACAGGATTTCAGGGAGAAGAACACGGACCACATGCGTCCGGACATCGTAGCTTTACTGAAGAGCAGCAAGAACGCCTTCATCTGCGGGCTGATGGGCATCGACCCGTCGGCCACTTTCCGCTGGGCGGTACTCCGAGCCTACTTCAGGGCCCTGGTGGCTTTCAGAGAGGCTGGGAAGAGACACACGCAGAAGAAGACTGGTGAGCTCTCACACTAATGGAAACTCCACTAATATGCACATTATAGCGGTGAGGCAGATTACGCTCTGATGTAGGAGATAGACGGGGAAATCTTATCTGAGCTTACAATACACAATATATTAATGTATTAAAGCTGCGGTTGGCAGTTTGTTTTTGGCATTCTTGGGCAAAAATTCCATAATAACCTTTCAGCATATTTGTAATTCAAGTTTGATAAGTCCGTCTTCCTTTTTGGGGTAAATTTGCAGTGTAGGCAGTCGCTGTCAACGCTGGAATAGCAGCTTTTCCTGCAGGCTTTCACTATCTGAAGGGACGTACATGCGTATCTGCATTTGTTAAACAGCCAATAGGAACGCTCTCTCTCTGAAATGACCTGTGATTGGTCAAAGTCTCTCATCACTGAATATATTTTCTAAAGTTTGAAAACAGAGCCATGAGGAGGAGCAGAAGTCTAGTTTTCTCTCAGATTACTTGAATAACAATATGCTGAAAGGTTATTATAGACTTGTTGCACAATGATGCCCAAATAAACCGTCTACCCCAGATTTAAGGCATCTACTGATGTTTAATTTGTGCCTTTATTATTAAGTTGCAGCTGCACAATTTTCAGTGATAGATTATATTAGAATAAATATTAAAAACGATTCAAATCTGTGTTCGCTGTGTCAAAACAGCACTACAAAATCCACAGAGAGAAAGGACATTGACTTTACTGAATGGCATGTGAGCAGGTACTTTTTAGTTCAGTAAGAATAATAGTAAACTAACAAACTACTAAATTTAGAGAAGCGAATAATGGTTATTTACTTCTCTTTCAGATGAAGACGGCTGAAAAGCTTGACTGTTAGCCAACTGCATGAAATTACAAACATGATTTTTTTTCAGTTTTCTCGCCATGCACAGTACTGTTTTGCTCACATGCCACGCAGTTAGTCCTCTTCGTTCATTCTAGTTCGCTTTATCTCCGCCATATGTTCTGTTTCAGTAGTGATTGTTCCGTAGTATGTGTGCGTAGTGCTGCAATGTATTTACAGTAGCTCTTGCTCTTTGTTTCTCTCAGCTTTGGCTCTCTACGAATGCCTTTTCTTCCCGTAGATAGACCTGATATGCAGTAGATATTGCCATCAGATGTTCTTTCAGCACTGCCGTCGTATGAATCAGACTTGCGCTCTGCACCCTCTTGATCCTTACCACGCATTTAGTTTTACATGTAGATGTTGTTATGTGAACATAGAAGTCTTGTATCGTTTGCTCATCCTTAGATATCTTTTAGAAACCTTCTAACTGAACTCTAAAGATATCAGAGTCACCCAAGGGAACCTGATACATGTCTTCTAAAAACATTTCTGCAAAATGACAGTTGTGTTTTTGACTTAAGGGGTGGGTCCATTATTTTAGTTTTTTAGGTTTTTATATCATTGTGTAGCTTCCCAGTGGTGTTCCTTATGTATTCAAATCCAAACAATCAAACTTTGGTCAAAGTATGTTTTAGCGTCAAAATGCTATTTTCCCTAAGCCCTTCTAAAAGCTTTTTCCCACGTGACCTGACGTAGATTTCTGCATGATGACGCTACTACATGTACAGTATATATACATCCTTATAGTCAGTGTATTAATATTACATACAGTCACTTATATGGCGGTCAGCATGCTCCCAGTTTGGAGATGCAGACAGGAGTACCGGCATGGAAGCTAAACAATGTACTGCTGTGGACGTCACGTTAGTTCAGATCTGAAATTCACACAATAAAACAAACAAACTAACTGATCGATGCAGCGGTAGACCAGCAACTCCTGTGTTCTGAGAGGTAAAATTACTGTTTTTGTGAATGGAGTCTGGTCTGGTAGCTTTGAAGACAGCGATATAAAGGCTTCAGTTCCCTGTTGGAAAGGGCTGTCTAATGACAAGGTAAAGCGGTGAAATTATTCTAAATATAACGTACACTTAAACTGATATTGATCTTTTTTAGGTGGCTAAATTATGTTTTCCTACTGCTCCCTTACACAGCCGCTTTACCTCGCCATCAGACAGCCATTTCCGACGGGGAACTGAAGCCGTTATATCGCTCTCTCAGACGCGGGAGTATACATTTTCCATTTGGAAAAAAAAAAAAAAACAGAACAAAACACAGATGGACTCGCCCTTTAAAGATTTTAATGTGCCAAGTCTTTGATTTTTTTTATAAATGATTATGGGCTAAGTTTTATGTTAAATTACCTTTTAAATACCCTCACCTTGTCTAAGAGGACGAGGACTGTCGAAGCAGAAAAACTTCTAGAAGACATTGTATGGAAGTACCTTTGGGGGGCGAACACCTACTCACAGAACTACAATGACAAACATCCTACTGTAGTTTTGAATGTCAATCATCTTCTCTCCTTAAGTCTTGCACAGGTATCTCTCCAGTAGACGACTGCATCTCTTGATCTCTTCCTCTTCGCTGTCTAATCTGTCATTTCTCTCTCTCTCTCTTTCCCCCCCTTCTTTTTTCTTGTGTATTTCTTTTCCTCTCTTGTTTTTTTCTTTTGTTTTGCTTCTCCAAGGGCATGATGACGCTGCGCCCTGTGCAGTTATGAAAAGTGTGGATAGTTTTAGCTTTCTGCAGCACCCTGTGCATCAAAGAAGCTTAGAGATCCTGCAGAGATGCAAAGAGGAGAAGCACAGTAAGGCTGCCAATACAACAACAACTCCTCCCTACTTTCATGTTAGACCATGACTCTGGGAAACTGTAGGGACGAGGCTGACCAACATCTTCAACTTTACTGCACCGTGCTGCAGCCAAAGTCAAGCCAAAAGAGATCAAAATCATTCAAACTATAAGAGAAAAGTTTTTATTTTTCTGCTTCATGATTTGATTTACAACTTTTCTATTAGACTAGATGCTTGTTGGTCTCCACTCCCTCTGTCTCCCTCTTCCCTCTTTCTTATGCACCTGCATGCATTAGTCTTGTCTTGCATGTTGTTCTTGTCTTGCATGCTTCAGCCATTCTGTCACTTACACTGTGCTGGCATGGTTGTAATTGCTCTATCGGCTAATTCTGGTCTGGGGAAACACTTTCTGTTTTGTCACGCAGCTACACGTTCACGTCCAGTCCTGTGTGTCGGGGGGGCAGTGGGTGTAGTTGCTTGTCCACCACAGCACACACGTCTAAAATCAACCAACTCCACCTGTCACTAATACCACATAGACTGGTGATGGTGATAGAAAGACTGAGGGGGTTTAAGACATCACTAACTTGCTCACAAGGCAGCTTTACATGTGGTGCAGGACACACACACTTCTCCCACAGCAGGTCACTTTTCCTTCATGACACTCAGACGTGTTTGTGTCTTTTTGTTTTGTTTTTTACCACCCTGCAGCTCCTGATGAGAGTGAAAATGTTGTACAAAGTGATGAAACTGAGAACGGTATACTGTTAAAGTCACTCTGATAAAATGCTCCGTAGGCTAACCCCACCTGTAGATGATTTCTCATCACTATTGATTGATTGGTTCAGAGGGAATGCTTGTGTATGCCAGCAGCTTATCACTGCCACTACGCTGTAGTAATGTAAAAAAGCAGCTTCAGCTAAACCCGTTCTGCTCAGAGTTTTACTTTTTTAACTTTGTGCTTCACTTTTAAAGAAGTTGCTCTGATGTCCTAAAAAAACAAAAATGTCTGCGTCAAAAAACTGCCATAAAATGATATATTAATAATATGTTACACCTTGATAGAGATACATATTTTAACCAGCTTCAGTCTTGATCATAGCTACCAACTTTTCAGAGTTGTAATGCCAGTTTGTTTACATAATGCCACTGTTGTATTTTATGAAGAAAAAAAATACACACAGAAATGTAATTATTTTCTGTATACTAAAGGCTAGGGGGAAAGTGTTTCACTGTCTGGGATATGTCAATGATATTGATAAAATGTGTACAATATATCTGAGTTAAAATTAAACCTGTCTAGTAGAAAATCACAATGAAAAATTTAAAAAATACTATAAAATATGTACAATATATCTGAATTAAAATGAAAGCAAGCTGTATAGAAGAAAATTACAGTGAAAATAATAAAAACCACATTTCACATGCATTGCTTCAAACACTTAATACAGTTTTAAGCAAACCTACAGTCCAGACTAAACTAAATAAGTCTTCAGTATCATCTTCTATAATTCGACACTAACAAGAGCAACTCACTATTAACCTCACAGACCTTTGTTTCAATATTAAATCATCCGCAGCACATTATATTTCCAATAAAAAGGCACATAACACTCACTGCAATAACACACGTGGTGTTTTTTTGCTTGGGAAGGGTTTGAAGGATTTGTGTTTGTCTCTGTGTCTGTTTTGTATGTGTGTGTTTGTGTGTGTGTGTGTGTGTTTGTGAGTGTGTGTGTGTGTGTGTGTGTTTTTGTGTTCTTTCACACAATGCCAACCTGTCTGTTCGTGATCAGGTGTGACCAGAAAGAGTCCACGTACGCCGCTGTCAGACCTTCAGGGAAGCAACACCATCAACGACAGCTCACCACGGTAAGAGTCTGCGTTTTCAGATTTGTTGTAACGGTGAGTTTCAGGTTCTTTATAAAGCTTCCCATCAATGTCAGGTCGAGGAAGAGTTTTCAGGAAATTAAAAAAATAAATTACGGCTATATTAGAATCAGAATCTGGTTTATTGCCAGGTTGGTTTTCACATACAAAGAATTTGCTTTGGTGTATTGGTGCATAACCTAAACATAGTAAGAGAAAATTAAATACAAAATAAAAGTAAGTACAAAAATCAAGAAACATAAATATAGAATAGAAGAAAATTACAAAAAAATATGAAAAAAATACTACAGAATATGTACATTATATCTGAATTAAAATGAAAGCTGAAAAAGCAAAACCAAATTGTCCGAGGAATGTGCACAGATTCATAGTAATACTTACATGAGGAAATGGATGCACATTTCAAAGGCACATCCTCCTGATGACTGCATTCATAAACTACTACAGATATGAACACAACGTGTCACCTGAGGACAAAATACTTTGTTGACACACCTGACAATGTAATGCAGTCTAACACCACAAACAACAGGCTCAAAAGTTACCATAAAGTTAAACCATTACTGCTCTCAACAAAAACTGCAATATTACAAGCTTAATAAATGTCCGATTATAAGGCACACTTGTTTATATTATTTTGTCCATCCCCTGTATATTTATTCATGTCGTGGCACAGTGAAGGAAAATTAGCCTTTTCCACCACTTCTACTCGTGCAAATAGTGTGTCAGATACAAGCTGAATATGAAAATATCGGGTAGGAATTACCAAAGGCCCCACGATACGATATTATCACGATACTTAAGTCACAAAACGATACTATTGTGATTTTAAACATTTTGCAACATGTTGAGTATTGCGATAAATTGTAGTGCAATATATTGCGATTTATTACCTTTTATCAGCTGCAAATTATGCAGTTTTGTCAACATCTGTTTTTTTGTTTTCTAATGAGATACAGTTTTCACTCTGTTCATCTCAGAGTTTTCATTCACATATCTTGACGTCAGAGGTCAAGGGACCTCTTTGAACTAGCAACCGGTCGCTATTCTAAGAGATCAATGGTTTATTTAATAAAAGATAGATACTTGACGTCCATGTGTCGATACAATATTGCCACGCAAAAATATCACGATACTATGCTGTATCAAGTTTTAATCAATTAATATTAATCTAATATTAAAGATGATATATTACTTACATATTTCTCTCATATATCTCCATAGTATTTGTAAATAAATTCCCTTTTTTTATTTTCCGTTTTGTCTGTTGCTTCTTTGTATTATTTACTCTTCATATTGCTTCTTTTTTTAACAAAACAAGACAAGAAAATAGATGATATAAGACAAAAATATATTTATTTTTATTTATATAAACAATCAATTTACACCGATTCAGTTGAGCAGTACTGGGTAGAATTCAGTTATTGTAAATCTTTTTGTTTCTTTGTTTTTTCCCAGCTTTTTATGCCTTTATTAGTCAACAGTAAAAAGGGGGAACGACCCGCAACAAAGGTCCTCGGTTGGACTCAAACCAGTAACGTTGTGGTTCATATTGTTGCTGTTTTTCCCTCTAGGCCTCCGGGCGTCTCATAAACTTAGTATTTGATCTTACATACATAGTACAGAGAGCACCGGTCGTTGTCAACAAACCCCTTAATACCATTCTTGCAGATGCTCTGTCATACTTAAAATAAAGAAATGCCTTTTAAAGCAAAAAAAGAGTGATGACTGTGCTGTGACCCTGAGCGTTGCTCTCATACCGCCCCACTGAGACCCCGGTCCACCACCTCCTCTAATTAGCTGTGGACCGTGAGATTAGCGACCGGTGGCACTGAGCGGCTCGTACAAGACGGCTTTTGTTACACGGGAGCTCAGTCTGGGGCTGTTAAAATCCCCCCTTAATGTGATTTGCAACCTTCTGCCCTCCCTCTCTGTCAGCACTAAAACCTGCGCAGCTGCTTCCTCCGTGATGTAAAGTCAGAGCTATGCGTTGGAGAGGGGAGTGATAAATATTAAGTCCCTGCAGGGTGCTTGACTGCTGGATGGAGCAGCAGACAGTGCAGTGCTTTATGGGACTCTCAGAGAGACTATGGAGATAAACAGTCACAAGGAGCATATTGTACCATCACCATTTACTGAGATAGACGATCAACTGGGGAGTACATGTAATTCTCTCTCAGCTTCTTTATATGGTAGGCCAGATGCAAACTCAAGATTTGTGCTTATTCTTTAGTACACATTGTGGCATCAAACATTATTTTCTGATTTGGTCATTCACCTGAATAAACACTTAAGCATAGATAGAGTATAAACCCATAAGCCTTGTGGATCTTCTGCCGTAACTTATAATGTTGTAATGTACTGCAGGCTAGTAGTACAAATCATATGTATCTGTACGACTCCTCTGGGACTCTGGAGAAGGACCCCAGACTGTGATGAGGATAGTGGAGCAGTGCACTACATCCTCTGGGTCTCCTCCGTTGCCTCCATAGAGCGAAACACTAATGTGAAAGCCAGTCATACCTCTGTTGTGTATTTTTACACCTGGTTTCTATTTGCATCCATGATGTATTTCAAATTCAACACACGGTATTTTGAGGTTTAACCGAAAAGAAAGTTATAGCAAGATTAAGCAGTTATTATTTATTATTTTGAAACTCAGCTTTATTGTCCGTACGAACGTTATACGCACAAATCTGTGATTCATCGATATTTTCTTACCTCAATTGTTCGTGCTCTGCAATCAAATTTTTACCTCAGACCATGTGTACACACGAATTATGAAGGCCTGGCTGTCTTTAAAATGCGTAGCATATTAAAACCACATTCATTAAAAAAGGCTTTAATAGACAACAATATTTAAAACTGTTCATTCATTAATGCATCAGCCAAATGTATTTGTGTTATTGACGCACTTTCATCCTCACCAATTAATGTCATCATTAAAATATTCAGCTATAAAAACCGAGTGCCCCAGTCGTATCTTCCAATGGAGTATATGAGAATGTCCATATTGAAAATGTAACAGATTTGATTTTCATTGTTTTTATTGACTTAATGATCGGCTACTCCACCGATTTCTAGTGCCATGAAATTGTGCATATGTAGCCAATGTTCAGTCGTGAAATTATGTGCCTTTTTGCTTTAGGGGCTATGGGGGCTACAATGATTCTGATTCACTGATATGTAAATGAGTTAGTAAGAACAAATTAATAAATTAATCCCACAGCTATAATCTCATTCTGAATAGCGATTGTTGGTACCTCAGTTGCCTTTTCTCCTCTCTCGTCCTCTCCTCTGGACCAAAATAGTTCAGACTGGTTAATGGTTTCAACCAGGACCTGACCGCCCGTGTTTTTGTTTGTCTTCTGGGGCAGGTGGTTCGGTTTCACCTTGAGGCCTCTGAGGTTTAAAACCTCTGAGGCTTCAGTAAACTGTGTCAAGTCATGTGTGAGATGAATTCCTCTCTCTCCGAGGGAGAAAAACATGGAAGCTTACTGCCCCTGCTGGTGACATTCCTTCTGGGGAAAAATACCCCCTTTACAGATACAAAATACAATGCACTGTTTGATGCTTTTTTATATTATACACACGTTGTCCCTCAGAGTGCTGAGCTTTTGGTATTAGTTTTTGTCTTTGTTAAGTACTGTCTCATTACTGTGGCTAAATCTCTGTTAACAATGTGTTAGTAAAGAGACACCATGTGTTAACAATAACATGGGGCTCTTGGATATGATTAAAACGTCATTTCTCTGGTGGAACAAATCAAATTGTGGTTGAAAGACCAGGCTGACAATAGAAAAAAGTGAAGATACAGTATTAGAGCTGGAAAAACATCTGTATATTGTAGGATTGTGACCAACACTGATTATGAATCCTGTGTCAGCTCTAAGTGTGACATAAAAACAGTAAAACCAATCACAAGTAGACATATATTGTTGTTTTTCCAAGATGCCCTGGAAGTCTGAACTAATCGGCCGTTGGCTCTGTGTTGACTGTGTGTTAAAGATGTGATTATTTCTGCTATTTAACACATCCTATCAATGTGAAATGTGTATCTTCTACAAGATTGAATGACTGTTGAAATGAATTCAGGAAAACTAACATAAAATGATATCTTAATAATCTATAGATCTATTATTATATTTATCAAGATATATATGTAGTATGGTTTGCTTCAAAAGTGTCTAGTGTAATGTAAATGTTCCTAGACTAAGATAAACATGATGTATGAAGTTTGGATTCTTATATATATTAATCGGTCTGTGTGTGTGTGTTTTGTCCAAAGGAGTTCTCCAGGCCTCGGCTGGAACGGGCGTGTGGGTCGACAGAGCCGCTTGTCCTGCACCGGCGCCACCACAGACGAAGACGGCATCTTTGTCAACTCTGCCAGCAGCAAACTCCTCGAGAGAGCTCACGACATCCTCATGTCAGTAACAAGACGCATCCGCAGTCACCAGAATGCTTTAAACTCCCCTTTAACACGGATTTTGAGATCATATAGCACCTTTTGTCTAAATATTTCATTTTGTTTGTGCTCTCTTCCTGATTGTAAATTGCAAAACTATTTTCATCATCATTTACTTCTAGTGTTATTTATTACGTTGGTCAGCAGTTTGGCCTCGAAGCCGAGATACATCCTTAAAACTGAAAGACTTGAGTTCAAACTTAGTGTCAGCAAACATCTGCCCTGCCTCGTGTCCCTCAGTGATCACTACATTCCTACCAGCTCCGGGGGTGCTGTTCTGCAGCTGACCTCTGACCTCCCTCTGGAGGGGAGCAAGTGAACAGAGAATTTCCACCCCGGGGATGAATAAAGTTCCACTTTACTGACAGGAATATGACCAGCTAGAATTTCTGCAATTAATTAAGTGCTTTGTTGACCTTTTACCTGACAGTAAAAAACACCCTCTCACCTGTTGAGTTAAAGAACAAGAAGAGGGATTTTGTTGCTCGGTGCTCAGAATAGATTTTACTAACTTTTCTGTTTTCGTTTTTCATAAACAGGAGGAACAAAAACTACAAATCTAAGCCAGTGCTTCCAAAGGTACAGTCCAGGATATTTTTAATTTAGCTTAATTAAAAGGCATAGATTTTAATGTATTGTTACATTATCAACATTATCAGCTAACTCTGGCTTCACACCTGCAGCATTTACTGAACGTCAAGTCCCTGAAGTACCTGAGCAACCTCACGCTTCACGACCGCATCACCAAGTCGCTGCTTCACCTCCACAAGAAGAAGAAGCCACCCAGTATCAGCGCACAGTTCCAGGTCAGTCACACACACACACACACACAGTAGCATACTGCAGAGCTCAATGCTCTCACCGTAAAAATAACACGATTAGCCGGAGCTGCATCGAGGAATCTCCCTGCAACTGTGGATATGATAAAAACAAGGAGTGTCCTTTTACAACTGGCTATGGATGGAAACATCCCTCCGTTTCTCTCCCTGGCTGCTCCACGGCCTTCACCTTCCACTGTCTCATCCCTGTGTTTGTCCATAATATGTGTGAAATCTATTACGTAGTTCACACACACACCCAAAAGTCTTAAATGTATGACATCATGTCTGGGAATTTAAGACAAATAAATGTCTCATAAAAAAAGACTTGATTTGGTGAGAAAGTAGAAAAGTTTTCCTTTTCTCTGACGCACTCTTTTGAGATTCATCCCTAATGCTCCCTTAGTAGGAATGAGCTTATTCCTACCATTTAAAGGGATGGTTTGGGTGTTTTGAAGTGGGGTTGTATGAGGTACTTATCCGTAGTCAGTGTATTACCTACAGTAGATGACGGTCGGCACGCCCCTAGCTTGGAGAAGCAGACAGGAGTACCGACACGGGAGCAAAGCAATGTACTGCTGTGGACGGGGACACTGGCAAAACGTATTTTAGCCACCTAAAAGAAAGACTCACCTAAAAAAATCTTTATCAGTTTAAGTGTACACTATAATTTGAATATTTTTGGCAATTTACCTTGTCATGAGACAGCTATACAGTCTATATTTCCAACAGGGAACTGAGGCGATTATCTATGCTCTTGCCAAAGCAACCAGACTCCATTGAAAAAAAACTGTGATTTTATCTTGCATAACACAGCGGTTGCTGGACTGCTGCTGCCTTGATCAGTTAGTTTGTTTTTGTTATTGTGTGACTTTGGTTAGTTCTAATTCACCAAAGTCACACAATAGCACAAACAAACTAACCGATTGAGGCAGCAGCAGTCCAGCAACCGCTGTGTTCTGCGAGGTAAAATTACTGTTTTTTTCAATGGAGTCTGGTGGATAATCTATGCTCTCGCCAAAGCAAACGGCTTCAGTTCCCCATCAAAAAGGGCTGTCTGACAGCAAGGTAAAGTGGTGAAAATATTTTCTAAATATAGCGTACACTTAAACTGATATTGATTATTTTAGGTTAGTCTTTCTTTTAGGTGTCTAAAATACGTTTTGCTGCCGGCCCCGTCAAAGCAGTACATTACTTTGCTCCCGTACAGTAACTCCTATCTGTTTCTCCAAACTGGAGGCGTGCCGACTGTCATCTACTGCAGGTAATACACTGACTATGGATAAGTACCTCATACAACCCCACTTCAAAACACCCAAACTTACCCTTTAAACTGCTGAAAACAAAGAGGAAACCTGTAAATGTAGGTTCTCTGCTCTTTGTTTTAGCATTTGATTACAGCATTTGATTTTCTTTTTAAGGACTTCCCCAAAAGTGACATAAATGAGACTGACACCTACCGTTAACATTCAGAATAATTTGGTTTTCTTTAGGGCAAAACTGTCTCTCATACGCAGCTGCTAACCCAAACCAGCTCAGAATCAAACTTATTATTCTCTTGCTGACGTCTTTGAGCGTGAACTCTGTGCTCCGGCTGTTGGAGGTAGAGATGAGTGCTGAGGTCTCTCTGGCAGGCAGCCCTGGCCCCAGTGTGTGGATGACTTCACTTCCCACATCCTGTGCTGCGCTGATTGCTTTAATCTCCCATGGAGGAGGAGGAGGAGACTGAATTCCTCCTGCCACTGAATTATCACACACACATGCTGCTGACACACATGTGCATTTGTTTACACACACTCAAGAATTGCACATGGAAATATACCACACGTGTTTTCTTTTTTTCTACAGAACCACATGCTTACGTGGACATATTGCTTGTATTTATGATCCCAGGCAGCAAAAAGTTTGAGCTACAGAGCCACCTGACTTCTGCCTGTCAAACAACATACAGCACATACAGCAGTGTGCCTCCACATGTGCCTTTATATTCTGTACTTTGTGTTCAATCTGACCTTGTGTGTTTGTGTGTCTCTTTTTGCAGGCCTCCCTCACTAAGCTGATGGAGACTCTGGGTCAGTCTGAGCCTTATTTTGTCAAGTGCATCCGTTCCAATGCTGAGAAGGTACAGTGTGCTCTCTCCAGACTGCAGCCACGTTCACTGTTTGGGTTTAGTTTTCAAAGCATTTTTCATTTCCTTTTGAAGTTTGAGCGTTTCTAAAGCTGTTTATCATTTCCCTCTCTTCTCCTCTGTAACCTCTGTCGCTTTTCCTTTTCTGTCACTTTCTCCTCTCCTCTCATCGATTATCTTTTTTTCCTCTTTCTCAGCTGCCCTTAAGGTTTAATGATAACCTGGTGCTGAGGCAGCTGCGTTACACAGGTATGCTGGAGACCGTGCGCATCCGACAGTCAGGCTACAACTTCAAGTACAGCTTCAAGGTAACACACACACATTTACACCCTGTACACATCTAATCATTTAATCATTATTAGTCCAGATTTTCTTAACTGTCACTTACATGACTTTATATTTAATGCAGTAAATTAGAAAGAGATAAATAAATACAGTACACATGTGAAGTTTATTTCACAAGAATTTGGGCGTGTTTGTCACTTAGTAAGTAGTCAGTGGTAGAATGAAAGCAAATTCACTCAAGCACTTTTGTACAATACATTTTACACTTTTGAGATACATTACTTGCACATTACTTGAGCACTTCCATTTTATGCTACTGTATACTTTTATTCTACTAGATTTAAAAAGGAAATAATGCACTTTTTACTCCAGTACATTTATTTGAAAGTTATAATTACTGGATACATTTGCAGATTAAGAAATTACACACAGAACATGTCATCTATTTATAGAAATGATGCATTGTTAAAGATTAACTTCCCAACAGTATCTGAATAATTGAAATGACCTCTTGCTTTTGACCAGCTACAACATTAGAACACTAGTTACATTTTAATGCATTAGTGATAAAGTAAATAAATACAATAAATAGCACTTACTGCATTATAAATACTTTAACTTTTGATACTTTAAGTACTTGCTGTACTTACTTACTTTGCTGACAATACTTCCGTACTTTACTTAATTACTTTCTAATGGAGGATTTTTAAAATGCGGTATTACTACTTTCAGATGAAGGTGGCTTGTGTAGGATTTTGTAGTGGTGAGGTTGAAAAATGGAACCAAATGAAACTTCTTCTGTGTGCCAAGTGTGTAGGAGAACTACGGTGGCCGACACAAATACGTGAAAACGCGATGTCTCTCTCTAGAGCTAGTGTTTGCTTTATCCGTTCTGGGCTACTGTAGAAACGTGGCGGACTCTGTGAAGATGTTACACACTGCTCCTTTAAGTATTTGAATACTTCATCCACTACTGATAGTATTGATACATAATAAGAGAAAGTATTGATACATAATAAGTAAATTATAATACATACTGAATTACATACAGTAAAATGGTGAAAAGAAAGAAATGTGCAAAATCACAGCAGCCGATGGAAAGATATCTGGACTTTATTTGGTCAAACTCCAAAATAATACTGGATTCTCCACATCCCATAATTAAACTAATACTGTAGCATCTTCTCATCAGACCCTCCATGTCTGCTAAATGCCCACATTTTACATTCAACTCCTCAATTTGCAACGCAGATTTTTGTTTAAAATAGTCTTCCAGAGCCACAGAAGACATCATATGACAGTTTTCACAGGCTGAGTAATACTAAACATGACTAGTGAACTGACCTTTATGTGTAAAATCCCCTATAAATCATGTTAGAATTTCTAGACAAAGAATAGTGGATGAAGTTGGTCTGTTATAACTCTCAGGATAATATGAGTATCATGTTCATCATGAAGCAAACTCTCGATAAGCCAAATGGTAAAAGGAGTTCAGCAGCAGATCACATTAACATGTTCCCTCTGAGCCAGAACACTGATGCTCCATCAATCTCAACGCTCACGACCCAAAACTTAAACGACATGACGGTTTTCACGAGTCGAGGTGCCAGCGATGAATTCATCTCCAGGAAACATGTCGCTGGTGTTTGAGCCGCGGTTCATTGTGTGTTGTGTCAAGAGGGAATTATGGGGGGCGTGAGGTGGCAGCCATCTTAACCACACTGGCTCTCGTAAGAATGATGTCAGCCTTGTGAGAAACACTGTATGACTAATACAGCAGATCAGGTTTTAAAGCTGATTGGAAGTGAGACTTTGGACAGAAAACGTTTGGGAGCGGCTCACTCCCACTCCCAGTTCTCTCTTCCATTAGTTTCCATTCTGTGGTCTTGAATGTTCATCTGTGCCAGTCATCACGTCACGCCAAGGTTTTAGGCAAAGATTAAGTCACTGTGGTAGTTTATTAAGGAGTTACTTCACCAAATCACATAAAATAAAATGGGCTTAAAATCTACTGTAGCCGTGCAGATAGTTAGGGTTTTATTAGCTGTTTCTCTGAGACTCCTGCTGCCTCACAAATACAATCAAGAATAATAGAATTACATTTATGGCCCTCAAAGCATCAAAATGAGTCATTTCAGTCATTTTAACAGCACTGACTCTGTCCAGAAACTGACCCAGTTACTCAGGGTATTACACAGACCCCACTGTGGACAGTTTCACTGTTTTTCAACTTGTCTAGAAAATATCAGTGGAGGAAAGTAACTAAGTATATTCATTAAGTACTGCACTTATGCATAATGTTTAGGTACTTGTACTTTACTTAACCCTAAGAGACCCACATAGACCTGTTTTTATCTTTTTTTTAGGGGGTGACGGGGTCTTTAGGGGGAAATAGCAGTAACATCACGGCCCCCAGATATGATTTCATTATTTACAGTTTTTTTTAATTTTCTACAGATATTGCGAAAATATCGTTATCATGAATTCTCTTGGCCACAATAATCTGTTAGCGAAAATCTGATATCGTTTCAGCCCTACTTTGATAACGCATTTTATTCAATGGCATCTTTCATGGCACTCGAGGTCTCCTTACATCACATCAAATCTGTAATGAAACATAAAATAAACAGCAAGCGCCAGTAATAAAACATAAATCAAATTAACATATATAATACACATATAATAGGCAGTAGAGAAAATCAACAGTGAGTTGAAAGCACTCAAAATAAGATGGAGATTGTTGAAGTTGAAGTGAATGTGCTGTTGTGTGGGGGGGGAATACTTTGAATACTTAAAAGTCAATTTAGGTGATTTACTTTTGTACTTTTACTAAAGTAAGATTTTGAATGCAGAACTTTTACTTGTATTTTTACATTGTTGTACTAGTGCTTCTTCCACCACTACTGAAAAATAGATCCCATTAAAAACACTCTACGTAACAATTTACATGTATTAATTGCTTGTATTGCCAATGTGTGAACAGAATGTAATGTAACTTAAAAGACGAGACCATTCCCGACTTGGTTGCTTATAACAGCCTGTGGACTGATTTCTATGTAAAGTACTCAGGACGATTTTGCTTCGTAACATTAACTGAGGAAGTAATTTGCAAAAGGCGAGCTAGTTAGTATCATGGAGATTGGACATTACAGATAGTAACGGTGATATATGATTGTAATGTCACGTCACTGTTTTGGCCACTGCAGTTCACCTAACAGCCACCGCTGACATTAATCACAAGGATTTTCTGAAAGTTACATATAGTACCTTTAACACTAAAACTAAGAACTGATATTAAAATGACACTATATATATATATTTAGTTATTTTTGTGGACTGACCTTAAATTCTACAGTGCCAAACTCATAAAACTGTAACTATTTCGATGAGCTCACTCAGATGATTTCAGCATCAGACATCTTCATCATTCCCCCCAAACATATTTAGTGCTGCGGTCAGCACTAATGAGAAATATCTTGGGCATGGTATCACTGTGGACGACTGGACTCCTCAGAACAGAGCCTCTCCATTGTCTTCAGGTCTCTGAAGCACTCCCCATGCTTGTAATTGTATAAACACAGCATCTGTTTCCCTATCCACCCCGCTGCAGCAACAGAGTCTATTGAATTCAGACAATGGGCCTCAGTTTGAAGAGTGGGAGTTCAGCATATTTATGCCATGATGTTTGATCCCCTGCAAATATAGACTTTTACCTGAAACCACATGGACCTTCACAGATTTTTTGGGTTTCTTTTGCTCAAGAGATGCTGCTCGTCAAGACTTATATTTCTCTAATTCAGGGCCACAGTGTTGTACGTCCCCAACCGATTAATCCGGTAATGAAATCAGTGTTAGAAAAACAGAACAAATACATATTGCTGGACAAATTGTGTGCACATGACACCAACTTAAAGGAACACCGTGTAACATTTTGGGGGATCTACTGTGTCTACAGTAGCAAAGGACGGACAAACCTAACAATGGCTTTAGACAGAGCCTTTAATGTTTTTACGTTATCCTGAAGGCCGCAGTAGTTCTCTTGTGAAACTGCAGTAACGTGAGCAGCAGAGTGCAAAATCGTGGTACCGTCAACCGCCGTCTGACTTCTGTTGCTCCTAAAGTAGTGTTATTATGGTAAGGATGGCCTCTGAGCGAGGTGAACGGCGTTACCACGGTTTTGCACTCGGCGGCTCACGTAACCGCAGTCTTGGGAAGGGAGGAGTGAGCGGCGGGGTACTCAGTTGGTTGCAATCTGCAACCACACCACTAGATGTCGCCAAATCCTACACACTGTACCTTTAATACCCAGAACAGACACATATGGGATAATATAAAGGGAGTCGGTAATTATTGCAAAATAATAAAACCCCAAACAAGGTGAACAGTTCATGGAGGGGTCTTTTGCAATAATGACCCACTCGCTGTACATTTTACCGCTTATTACACAGCTACTTATTGCACAGCTACTTATTAAAGAAATCAATAATTTGACACAAAATATTGATTTAAAAATGTTTTTTGTTTTTTTTATTTAAAAAGGATTTTATTGCTACTGCTAAAAAAATAGTCCTCTTGTTGTGTACAGAAATCAGAACCGCATCCATAGCAGCGGTCTGCCATAAAGAAATAACAGACCAGTAGAATGCCGTAATGGGACAAATCAAAATTGAGTATTCAGTAAAGCTGTGTAATGATGTAGGATAATAAACATGCAATATTTCTCGTTAACACCTTTCCTTGTTCTCTTGATAGGATTTTGTCCATCACTTCAGTGTGCTGCTCCAAGAAGGCACCAGGGCCACCAGAGAGGGCATCCAGCAGAGTCTGGACCAGCTAGACATGGAACCAGACGGGTACCAAGTGGGAAAGACAATGGTATTTACCCCTCCCCTCTCCTTTCTCCTTTCCGCTTCAGCTGATTATAAAACAGTAAAAAAAGCATGATGCGACATCTGCTTTGAAGATGGCACATTATCGCTGTCTGTTAAACATCCTCTTCTGTGTTTCTCATTACAAATGAATGTTGCACAGTTGAGCTTCAGTCAGCTCTCAGAAGTTTAGATATAATTGATGGTCCCAAAGTTTCCATCAATACCAAAACCACCAAGCAAAGTGACAGTTAATTCTGCATAAACTGATATAATATCTGATTAATATGTAATGTGATCTAGAGGTGCAGACATAAAAAATAAAAACTGGTGTCTAGTTTTGAATATTTCACACAGTCAAAGTTTGAGCTTCAGGTAACTTTTGGAACCGACTGAACAACAATACAAGGTATACTGTATATGGGAAAAATGTTTTTACTAGTTCTACTTCAGCAGGAACTTAAGAAGAATATCAGGGTTCAATAAGTTACTTAATACTTACTTTAATAAGTCACAATGTATAATCCAGATGTAAAATGAAAATGTAGAGCAAAACAGTGGTTTAGTGGTTTTCTTCTGTTAGGTCTTTGTTTGGTGACATTGGCGAAAAGAAATATGTTTTGGTTCATTATACTGTGTGTTATTATGTGTTTCATGTTATGTTATAATGTATGTTGAGGCAGTGAGGAATCTGGAAAATGCCCGTCCAAGAACCAAAACTGATTCACTCAAAATAATGTGGGGGTTTTAAATTACTCAGACTCAGTTAGTTTATTAAACCGTCGAATTACAGAAACTATAAATAGAGTCCTAGACAAAGGGAAAGGATCGTGTTGAGGATAACCTCATATTAGCTGAAAGCATCCTCCCTCTGGAGAAAAGGATGTAATGAAGACAGTGGCCCATATTTGGTGAAGGGTAAGAATGAGGCATGATGGGATACTGTCTATATAATTAGAGGATCATACCTGACATACTTGTGACCATGTGTCCAGCCAGAGATCTCTGTGGTTTGTGTGTGTGAGTGAGTGGAGCTTTTTGAAAGAGTGTGTGTGTATATTTCTTTGTGCGCGGCCAGACAACCCCGTCCTTCATTACTGACCCCATCGTGGTCCCTCCCCTCAGGTGTTCCTGCGAGAGGCTGAGCGCCAGCGGCTACAGGCAGTCCTCCACACTGAGGTTCTCAGACGCATCGTCACACTGCAGCGGCGATTCAGAGCCCGGCTGGAGAGGAAGCAGTTTGTCAGAATGAGAGAAGCGGCGATCTGCATCCAGGTACAGTACAGTGCTTTACAGTCTCTTCCTTCTGTTTGATTTAAATCTCTTTATTGTTTTGGAATGTGCTCCTGAGAGTTGTGGCTTCTCTTTGTATTATTGCTTATTGACTTTCAGTGGAATTGTAATTCATAATATGATCACATCATGTTATAAATTAAAATAAATGAATCCAAGCTAATTAGTTAGTAATTAATTAGTTCAGTTAAGTTTAGTTCGTCTAACTCAAATACACGTATCAAAAATGATAAAAACAATAATAACTCATTACTTTTGAAATAGTGACAAACCAAAGCAAGTTTATGCTGAAGGTGTACCTTACTCTTTTTACATTTATTATTTTGTACACTTCTCATTAAATTTATACACTGAAAATAAAATACCCCAAAAGTCCCCATCAAAAATTCATATACACACTAGTGTTCATGCCTCCGTTTTATATTTGTTAATCATCATTTTTTAATATTTTTTTTATCTATTAAGTGTTTTACACATTTTTATTTCGTTTTCAAAATACTACAAAATAAATTAGTTTTTCAAGTTTTGATTTATTGAGGTGAAAAGGTGATACGTAACTATGAAACACAGTTCATTGCATCAGTCATAATATTACATATGATTTTGCTTAAATTTGCAATATATTGTGATATTAATCAATATCAGAAAGATATTGGTGATAGTAACATGGTATAGATTTCACACGTATTGCCCAGTCCCAGCTCAGCTGCTGCATTAAATTAGACATGAAAGGAGCGAAAGGTATCCCTTGATATCAAGGATGTTTTATTTTAGTTCCTAAACTGGAAATTATTTTAAGTTTAATGTGAAAGTCCAACTCAATTACAGTTCAAATCAACTTGTCACTCACAGACATGTCCACTCTAGTTAGGATTCAATTTGTTTTTAGGTCCCATATGAGAATTTTGAGATGACATTTTGAGTAAAGACACTTCTACTTCTAATGGAGTGGTTATACTCGGTGAACATGGATATATGGTGACTAAAAGGAAAAAAAACATCACAGTATCATGAAAATAATATATCATTATCATCATCTCTTCACAGAAATGGTGGCGTTTGTACCGGTCCATAGACGAGGAGGAAGAGGAGGAGGAGGAGGTGGAGTATTACGACCCTAACGTCCAGGAGGGGGCAGCGTTGTGTCTGCAGACAAACTGGCGAGGTTACAGGGAGCGCCAGAGGTTCAGGCTGTGGAGGGAGGCTGCTCTGGTGCTACAGAGGGCCTGGAGGTTGTGGCTCTACCGGCGCTGCACGGCAGCTCTGGTTCTTCAGACGGCCTGGCGCTGTCATCAAGCCAGAGACGCCTACTTGCGGCTTTATGGCGCTGTGGCACACCTACAGGCAATCAGCAGAGGCTTCCTCGCCAGGCAGAGGTAAGCCATACTGTAAAACACCTCGTCCTGAGCACAAGCACCAGCTCTGTTTGGTACAGATGCGTTTAGTTTAGCAAAAGCAAACATTTTAACATTTTTATAAAGGCTCAGTACTCTGGAAATAGCTTCTAAGGGTAAGTGAAGCTGGTGGAAAGCCAGATTAATCTTTGCACACAGCTCAGTGTACTTGGTCATTGTTCAGTGTACTTATTGGTAAGAGCATACCATTACGCAAGCAATCCAAACCAAAGCAGCTCTACAATCAGCTGAGCTGCTGAGAGCGAGACTTGTTAACTTTGGCGAATACTGGAGGTAGTTTATTTGTGTCTTGATAATAGGAGAAGGAAGTAGTTTGACATCAGCTAACCATGCCTTCTTAATTGACAGCTTCAAACAGCTGAGAGATCAGAGACTGAGGGAGAAGAAGGAGCAGCAGGAGAAGCTGCTTCAGCTACAGAATGGCCAGGGGAGTCTCTCACCTGAAGACGAGGACGAGCCGTCTGAGAGCATCATGGGGTTGGACCTCAGCACGTGGGAGGATCGCTCCTACGAGCAGCGAGAAAGGAGCCTCCAAAGCCTCAGCAGCAACGAGGGCGCCGTTAAAGAGGAAGGAGAACATGCCAGGACAAGAGGAAGTCCCTCTAAAGCGCAAACTGAAGCAGTGGACTCGTTCCAGACATCCACTGTGGTGGTGCGAGAGAGGTCCAGAACTGTAGACGAGCCCAGCCAGAAAACCACTCGGGCCAAGAGGGAGAGCCGGCGGATGAGAGAGCTGGAGCAGGCCAAGTTCAGCCTGGACCTCCTCAAGGTGCGGGCAAACAGCGGTGGAGCCTCGTCCCCGTCTGAGGACCGGCGCTGGTCTCTGGAGCTGGTGACCCCCGCGACCCCGCCTCTTCGTTCACCCCAGGGCACGCCCGACAGCCAGAGCTCCAAAGGCAGCTTTGAGCTTCTCCATATGGATGACGAGCCGCCCAAAGCTGTAGAAGAGGTGACAGATAGTGAGGACCTCTGCTCCCCAGTACCTCCAGTACCTGAGCCTAATGTGGTTGTTTCAATAAGCCCGAAGCCAGTTGAACCACATAGGACAGGGGTTTCTGATGCTGTTGCCCATCCAGGCAGCCCGGGCCGGACCAAAATGCACCCAGCAGCCCCCTCTGCCCCCGCACATCCGCCCAAAATCGAGAACTACCTCCCTACCTTTTACGTCCCTGCTAGTGAGGGTAGCACAGTCGCCTCCCGTCGTCCTGCCGAAGAGCCCAAACAAAACACAGAGGCAGCCGTCTCTAAGACCACCGTCACCAAGCCTCTCAAAGAAAGGCGCGAGTCAGCGCGGCGACCTGTGGTGGTGGTCATCAGCATGCAGAAAGAAACGCCACTACGCCAAGAGCTGAGTGATATCCTCCGTCCCCCTGTAGAGGTTCGAGATTCTGCAGCCCATACGAGGGAGAAACCAGCCCCAGCTCCCGTCCCGGTTCCTACCTCTGTCCCTCAGGCCGACCAGGCGGTCATAGAGAAGCTGGTGCGGCTGAACGAGGAGAAAGAGGTGAGGCAGCGTAATCAGCGGCAGCAGAACGAAAAGGAGATGATGGAGCAGATCAGACAGCAGAAAGAAGTGCTGGAGCGGCAGCGGCTGTTCTTCGCTCAGTACGAGAGAGACATGTTTGAGAAGCAAAGAGGAGAAGCTCTGCACAAGATACAGCAGAGTCGACAGGGTGGACAAGATGTTGGTGGAGCTGCGACCTCCGTAAAGCCTATTCGACCCAGCTCTCTACTGATTGAGAGAACAGCAGGGGTAGCTCCTCACGGCAGAACACGGTCAGACTCCACTGACCCATCAGTGCACTCTCCCTCGGGTGTAGAGAGCGCCCCTCACCCCCAGCTGCCTCCTCCACCTGCATCTGTTCCCAGACAGAGACGCAAAGAGAACCGGCCCGCTGCCGAGGGCTGGGCCCCCAAACTCACTCTGGAGTCCAAAGATGGAGGAGGAACCAGAGCGAGAGCAGCAACCAAAAAGCCACCAAGTCATCAAGGCACCACAGTCAGTATGACGGACAAGCCAAGCATCTTCTTCTCTCCAAAGGACAAAGTCACATTTACAAAGTGAGTCATGAAGTTCACATTTTGTTTATGTTTTTGTTGTCATGTAGTTTTTTTCAATGACAATCAGGTTTATTGGCATGTAGGTTTTTACATACATACAAGGAATTTGTCTTGATATTTTGGTGCACAACAATAAACATAGTAAGATAAAATAAAAAATATAAAAAACTGCAGAAGTCAAGAATCATAAATGAAATAGAAATTTACAATGCAACATATAAAAAATATATTAGAGCTTTTTTTTGACATAATACAAATCCTTGTAGGAATAATATCAATCATAGACTGTTTATAAGAAGTGGATGTAGTCACCGTGACGTCACCCATTGGTTTGTGATCGCTTTGAAGCCTCGAGTTCGGCATTTTGGCCGTCACCATCTCGTTTTTTTTGCAACCAGAAGTGACACGAGACGGTGAAACTAAGTACAATCAAACGTTGATTAAAACATTTTCAGGCGACCAAAATGTTACAGTTAACTTTGATGAACTGAAAACACACTGTGAAAGGGTTAAAGTTGTAAGATGAAAACACAGACAACTCCCAGACCAGACAACGCCGTGGTATCAACCTGTCAATCACAAGCTAGCCAAGCTCTAAAGTATCCCCTGCTTTATGGCCTATTTATCTATATGACAAAGAGCAGAGAACCTACATTAACAGTAACAGGTTTCCTCTTTGTTTCAGCAGTTTAAAGGGATAGTTCGGCTGTTTTGAAGTGGGGTTGTATGAGGTACTTATCCATAGTCAGTGTATTACCTGCAGTAGATGACGGTCAGCACGCCTCCAGTTTGGAGAAACAGACAGGAGTTACTGTACGGGAGCAAAGTAATGTCCTGCTGTGGACGGGGCCGGCAGTAAAACGTATTTTAGTCCCTTAAAAGAAAGACTCACCTATAAAAATCCACGTCAGTTTAAGTGTACGCTATATTTAGAATAGCTTTACCTTGCTGTCAGACAGCTTTCTGACGGAGAACTGAAGCCATTGTAATCATCTAGGCTGTGGTCAAAGCCACCAGACTTGAAAAAAAACCCTGCAATTTTACCTTGTAAAACACAGGAGTTGCTGGTCTACCGCTGCCTCGATCGGTTAGTTTGTTTGTAATCTTGTGTGACTTTGGTGAATCCGAACTAATCAATACACTGACTATGGATAAGTACCTCATACAACCCCACTTTAAAACACCCAAACTATCCCTTTAATGAATTTAATTAATTCCTTTCCATTAAAAACGTTTAATATGTATGTTTTCTTCTTTTTGTCCACCAGGTTTGACGGTGATGCTGTCCCTAAAGAAACACCTGCAGCCGTTCCCAGAGAAGCATCGTCACCCGTCCCCAAGCCATCTAAAGGAGCAAAAACGCGGGATGTAAGCCACCTCTCCTTCTTCCATTGTCGAAGATAGACATGTAGCATGTGTTTGCAAGTTTGCAGGAGTGCCTTTTTGTGTTTTTGTGAATGAATTAATGAATCTTGGCAGCTCCCAATCTTACACTAAAAACGACACAGCTGAACTACATGAAGATCAAAATGCACTGAAGCTCTTCTGCAGGTTATTAAAGGCTAATTTATAAACATGCTGTTATCACTTCTGATGAAACTCCAGGTGGGCAGAGCGGGCCAAAAAAAGAAAGCCAGAATGGCACGGACCCGCTCCGACTTCCTCACCCGCGCCCCCATCCTCTCAGTTGGGGGCGATTCAGACGAGGATGACTATGAAGGCGACAGCAGCCCCCGTCATCACAGTCTACCCTTCTCCAAACTGAGCCCCGCGGAGGAGGGCTTAAGAAAGTCCTGTTTCAGTGACTCCGATATGGTAACAGGCGCCATCCAAGCCAACAGTATACGTTCTTAAAGCGTGGCTCTTCTTTGACATTTCTAACCCCCTCAGTAGAGAGAGCATAGATCACTGACTCCAACTGAGCTTCAACAAACTTTCTAAAACTGTTCACTAACTCTCCGATAGAGTGGAAGGCATTTCACATGGTTTCCCTAAACCTTTAACATAGTGGCTTCTCTAACATGATTTGGCTTCTCTTTCTCTTTCAGCTCTAACCCTGACTTCTCCCAATGATTTATTCTTCCTGGTTAATTAACAATGTTTGCATGTAACTTAGTTGTATTTCCTCTCTTAGCACTAGTCACGAGTCAGACCTTGGGAATCCTTGGAAAAGGTCATCGTTCACTTTCTTCATCACTTAACAAAATCCTCCTGTCTTTTAACTGCTCTTTTCCTGGGAAAACTGATTTGTTCCTTGTGTTATGATAACAGTTTGCTTTTAAGAATAATTGTTTCAAAGGTATTATTTGTTGTGTTATTGCTTTGTAGTATCATGATTACTATAAATAGGGATGCACCGATCCGACTTTTTCAACCCCAATACCAATAGTGATACCAGGGCTTTGGGTATCGGCCGATACGGAGTACCCATCCGATATCAATAAGCTGTATGCCTCACTGTGTGGAAGTGACTGGATCATTCTTTTATGTGTAAGACAACATCAGGCTTGACTTAAGCATTGATTTCTTGACTTTGTAAAATAAAATGTAACAATAAGTACATAAATATAAATGTATTGAATCCTTTATTATTCAAATTATAAATCGTACACCAGCGACTTGGTAAAAACAATCTTCAAAATTCAAAGGAATTACGATCCCTTTTTAAACCTTTTTAATGCAGCAACAAATTGGTCAAAACTTAAACAGGCAGTAAAATTCCAGTCTATATTATATAGTATAAAAACATAGAATTGGATTGAATAGATCGGCCCCATTGTCACCGATACTCGATCCAACTATTTGAGTCAGTATCGGCCCGATATCCGATCCGGTATCGGTGCATCCATAACTATAAACAACATTTACATTTTTACTAATGTCTCGAAGCAGTGGTGGAAAGTAATTAAGTACATTTACTCATGTACTTTTCTGGACAATATTTGTCATTGTTTTGTGTTGTTAATTGATTTCTAATAATAAATATATACATACATTTGCATAAAGCAATCATATTTGCCGACTCCCATGTTGATAAGAGTATTAAATACTTGACGAATCAATTAAATCAATTGACAGCCCTCAATATTATATATATTATTTTGAAATTGGCCATTCTGTATAATGAGTACTTTTTTTTAATGCAGGACTTTTACCTGTAATAGTGTATTTTTACACTTTGGTATTACTACTTTTACTTAAGTAAATGATCTGAATACTTCCATCACTGCTTAGAAGAAGTTAGAGATCTGGTAACTGTAGTTGGTGAAGCTGCAGGAATGTGATGCTGCCATCTACTGGCTTCAACTTGTCCTCAGATTATAATTTTCTTAGGTTTTGTTTTTAACTTGTTATCCATCCTGATGTTGTTCCAGCCTAGAGGCTCTGAGGAGCAAAATAAGTTGCAGAAAGCCATGTCGTCAGGAGATTTGGTCAAAGTGGACTCCATGCGCAAGAACTCGCAAGATGGAAGGTTTGTTCCTCATCCTGAGTTTTACCTAAAGGTTTTGTCTGTATGTCTTGGCCTCAAAGGGTAACTTTGGTATTTTCCAACCTGGTCTAAGTGACTAATGGATGAATGAAATCATCTAAATATCCAGCCATGACATTGAAAATATTTTACTAAGCTACGCTTTCTGGACTCCAACACAACAAACTCTGCCCGGCTGCCTCTCACGTTTCCACCAAGGATGTTTTCCACTATTCCACCGTTGTCTTCTGGCGACACGTCACCTCGGCAGATTTCAGAACGAGAACTCTCCTTGAGCGAGACTCTTTCCATAATGTCAGACACTTATAATAACAATCAGAGTCTGTTATGGCAAAACCAAGTACTTTTAGTGGACGTAAATGGCGGGGCCAGCTTACCCCGGTAGCACCATATTGCAGCCTGTCTGCAGCGCTCTCCCTCAATACTGGACTTATTTCAGAAATTGTTGTCCCTATTAATCAGGTAGACACTAAAACATGGGGAAATAGGGTCCAGGTTGAAAAATACCGAATTTACCTTTTAATATACATTTTCATGGATGGTTTTGTCACTTATAAGCTAAAGATATCTACAATTTTCCATCAGTCATCAAAGAATGTTTAACACTTTGTTTTAATTTTGAACAGGGTTCGTAAGATGCGTTTCTGGGGCAAGACAAAGTACGGGGATAAGAAGTCATCCAGAGAGAAGCTGATCTGTGGGGCTGATTCCATGGACGGAGACTACGGAGACACTGGGCCATTGCTGGGAGACGGTGCGTTATCCAAAAGTGATTACATGGGACTCTTTTAAAAAAAATTTGAATGCACCTGAAGTTCATTTGACCCACAAATCCTTCCTTCTCTTGCACACAGCTGGTCAGGAAAACATGTCGCCACCCACCAGTCCTGACCTGATGTTGGATCAAGGGGTCAGAGACCTGAAGGAGAACAAGGCGCCGTCTCCCAAGGTGAGGCGACGGCGCAGCGTTAAGATCAGCAACGTGGCTATGGACCAGGCTCAGTGGCAGAACGACGCGCTGCAGATCATCACCTGCACCAACGACTACAGGAGCATGAACGACTTCCTCATGAAGAAGGTATAAACAAACAGCTTTCGATACATGTTGGTAAAGATGATTATATGGCCTGTACGTGTACGTCAACATCTAAAAGTCCTCACAAGGAGAGTAACTCCACATGAACCCAATGCAATGTGTTTTCATTATTTATGTATTTTTAGAGCTACAGGGAGTCCATATTCATGCCAAGATGTTTGTGGTGTCATATTTTAGATCAACGACTTAGACACGGAGGACAGTAAGAAGGACACCATGGTGGACGTCGTGTTTAAAAAGGCTCTGAAGGAATTCCGTCTGAATATCTTCAACTCTTACTCCACAGCGCTCGCGGTAAGTGTTGTCAACACTGTTTAAATGATCATTTGAAATTGATTTTGAAAATGTTATACTCCTCAAACAAAGTGATTAGAAGTGCGCAGTGCTTTTTACATGATAAATAATAAATAAATAGATCTTTTATACTGGAACATCAAATAGATAACCTCTGTGCTCTTCCTGTGACCCCGTCGTCTTCCTCCCCAGATGGACGATGGGAAGAGTATCCGCTACAAAGACCTCTACGCTCTGTTTGAGCACATCCTGGAGAAGACCATGCGACAGGAGCAGAGGGACTGGAGAGAATCTCCCGTCACAGTGTGGGTCAACACCTTTAAGGTTTTCCTGGATGAGTTCATGACCGAGTACAAACCTCAGGACAGCACACTCAGCAGGGTAAAGACACGCAACGGCCTCCTAGAAAAAATGATTTTGGATGATGTCTAAACTGTTAAAGACATTTTATGATCCGTTGAATGTATTCTGTTGGGCTAACGTTAAAGGGATAGTTCGGATTTTTTTGAAGTGGGGTTGTATGAGGTACTTATCCATAATCAGTGTATTACCTACAGTAGATGACTGTTGGCATGCAAAGTAATGTACTGCTGTGGACGGGACGCAAACATATTTTAGACACCCTAAAAAAAAATCAATATCGGTTCAAGTGTACACTTTATTTAGAATATTTTCACCGCTTTACCTACAGCCGTTTCTGACAGGGAATTGAAGCCATTGTATCCATCTATGCTCCCTAAAGCCACCAGGCTCCATTGAAGAAAAGCAGACATTTTTGTGAATTCGAAAATAACCGAAGTCACTCAATAACACAAATAAACTAACCGATCAAGGCAGCAGTAGACCAGCAGCTCCTGTGTTCTGCGAGGTGAAATTACTGTTTTTTTCAATGGAGTCTTGTGGCTTTGGCGAGAACATAGATAACGGCTTCAGTTCCCCGTCGGAAACATAGACTGTATAGCTGTCTCATCACAAGATAAAACAGTGAAAATATTCTAAATATAGCATACACTTAAACTGATATTGATTTTTTTAGGTGGCTAAAACACATTTAGCTCCAATGCTGGTACTCCTGTCTGTTTCTCCAAACCGCGCGCATACTGACTCATCTTGACTCTAGTTGACTCATCTACTGTAGGTAATACACTGACTATGGATAAGTACTTCATACAACCTCACTTCAAAACACAGAACTATCCCCTTATAGAAATACATGTGTGTTAATTGTTGTGGATCCAGTAAGAAAGTTGGATGTGTAAGGAAAGTTTTTTTTTGAAGTGTCTTTATAAACTAAATATCATATATAAAAGCCTTCTGGGGTGTTAGTTTCTAGGGATTTTATCTGTGGTATACATCAATTCTTAATAATTCTTACATATATATTGACATAACTTGATATATACTAAAACGTATCTGTTGTTCTGTTTTGTCTTTTTTTTTAAACTACAGCAGGCACCTAAACCTGAACGCAAAAAACGGAGGAAAAAGGACACCGACATTGTGAGTCTCTCTTCATTCTCATCATTACTAAGTACATGATCATGATCATTAGCAGGAGAAAGACAACACTTTGCTTTAACAGCCAGTCCTTTACACCCCCATTTGCTCTTTAGAATAATAAGATATAAATACACCAGCGACCAGAATAGAAAAGGCTATACAAACAAAACACAAATATAAATGTGAAGGGAAATGTGCAAGTGAACTCCAAATGAACCTGTGCTCTGCTGCTCTCTACAGGTGGAGGAGCATAACGGCCACATCTTCAAGTCCACCCAGTACAGCATCCCCACATACTGTGAATACTGCTCATCACTCATCTGGATGATGGACCGGGCCTGTGTGTGCAAATGTGAGTGTGCATGCAAAAGATCACAGCAGGGATTCAGGACACCTTGAGAATCCCTGAATTCATACAGTAGATCTGACAAAATGTGTCTTTTATCAAGGAAAAAGTCCCAATATTTGGTGGTTCAAGGTACTTAAAGCAGCAGTGGGTAGAATTGGAACAAATATGATTAAAAAAATATATATTTTTATAAAAATCATGTGCCTCTGTGTCCTCCGGTGCTCCTAATGGCATCTGCAGGATTTCACAGACCGGAGGAAAACAACCAGTCAGAGCTGACCTGGAGTCTGCCATCCAGCTGCCATCTATGACAGCCAAACGGTCAAACTAGGCAGCGCTGATCAAATATGAATCAATATTCTTTTACTGTAATGCCTATTTCTCACCTCATATGTTTTCAGAATCATCTTGTAGTGCACGGTTTAGCTGTAAAATGAGAAAGTCTGTGACCCGCCAGCCATGTTGAGACCGCTTCAGGGAATACAACACACCGCTCACATGACCGGAGCACAGCCAATAGTATGAAAAAAATCATGTGCCTCTGTGTCCTCTGGTGTCCTCTGGTGTCCTCTGGTGTCCTCTGGTGTCCTCCGGTGCTCCTAATGGCATCTGCAAGATTTCACACACAAACACTTGTGTGGAACGCTCTCTCTCTGAAATGACCTGTGATTGGCCAAAGTCGCCCGTCACGGGCTAGATTTCTTTAAAGCCTGAAAACAGAGCCATGAGGAGGTGCAGAAGTCTAGTTTTCTCTCAGAACACTTGAATTACAATATGCTGAAAGGTTATTATGGAATTTTTGCAGAATTGTGAAAAAAACTTGTTGCCTACTGGAGCTTTAAAGGAGCTCTATATGGAATAGAGTGCTGCAGGGATGACATATTCTTGTAGGCCAACCAGGAAGTTAGCATCACCCTGGTTCCCTCGACAACAAGCCAATGGGATTTTTTCATTGAGTTGTGGATTATTGCAGAAAATAAACTTTTATGATACTTACACGTTTTGTTCCGTAAAATAATCTCCACAAATGAACACTACTTTTATGATTTTTGAAGTGGGAACGCAATCGGCAATAGTAAAAAAATAACGTTAGGCTATAAATTAACTACATCACGGTCGCATGACTTCACCTCACCACCACTAAGCTACAGGTGGACGAGTCAGCGTGATGACGTTTAGTAGTCTCATTTAGCCACTTGTTAGCAACCGCCTTTTTTAAGACATATAAAAGCTTCAAAATTCAAGAGTGAGATATTTATTGATGTATTTTATATTGTAGAACAAAACGTTAAAATATCTTCAGCTTGTTTTAACCACAGACCTTACTTCAGCCAGCTAACCAAAAATCTATTAAAAAAAAAAAATTGACAAAGGAAACCGGAAGTGTAAAAATGCTAACTAATTTCCAGGTTTTAAGGACTTATTCCTTCACCACTCTGTAGAGTGCATTAAAATGTACCTGCAGTCGGCCTGGCTATGCAAACAAACATTACTCCACTATATCTTTACATTACAAAAAGTTGTTTGCCGCTTTATTAATGCTCTGAATATCGTATTGAACATTTAAATGTGAAAATTTGCTGCTTTTCTCTGCTTTATGTGATTGAATAGCTTATAATAAATTGAATATATTTATAATCAACAGGTTAATTGATCATTAAAATAATTGTAAGTTGCAGCCATAGACTGTATATAAGTGGACGTAGTCAGCGTAACGTCACCCAATGTTTTGTTCACTGCCATTTTGAAGCCTTGAGTTCGGCATTTTGGCTGCCGCCATCCTGGTTTTTGCCGCCAGAAGTCACACGAGAGGGTGGAGCTAAGCACAATCAAACGCTGAACAAGACGTTTTTAGGTGACCAAAAAGGTGATAATTAACTTTCATGAATTGAAAACACACTGTGAAAGGGTTAAAGTTGCAAGACAAAAACACAGACAACTTCCAGACAGGACAACGCCAAAAAAAACACGTGATGTATATTTGGGTTGATGCAATAGTAGTTTTAAAATGAAAGATTTGACTACAATTTATCTTTATCTTCACATGATCATGAGTGAAAAGAATCTCTGATTTACTCCTAAAACATCTTCTAGTGGAAACGAGGTTAATGTCACCAAACAAGATTGTGTTGGGTGAAAGTCCAAATAATTGACATGTCCTTAAAATTTATGTCAGTGACTGCTGGAATCCTACCACACACACACACACACACACACACACACACACACACACACACACAGCCAACATTGTTCTGATGTAACCAACACCAGATTATTAAATTCATTTACTTTGACATAATGTGTTTTAAAAGAAATCACTAAAATCTTTGTGACCGCAAATGGACACACAATCACCCTCTCCTCCACACACCCACACACGCACGCACGCACACACACACACGCACGCACGCACGCACGCACGCACGCACACACACACACACACACACACACACACCCCATGTCTGTGGCCCCACCCTCTCTCCCTCCTCGGCCCTAATCAGATTGTTTTTCAACTGGACTCATGGGGTCTGCGGCGCCGTCTCTCCACAGATTTCCCCACACAGTTTGTCCTTTATTCCCACAGGATGTTTTCCTCACGCCAGCCAGCGCTGCTTTGGTCTCTCAAGCGATAACATTTTTTTTTCTTTTGTCTTAACTTTTGCTGAATAATGAGGAGGCACTGCCTTTCTGTGGACAGTGGAAATGACCCGTTTGATTTCTCTGGCTGTGTTTCTCCAGTGTGCCGGTACGCCTGCCACAGAAAGTGCTGCCAGAAGATGACCACCAAATGCAGCAAGAAGGTGAGTCGGCCATATTGTGCACCCGCGCAACAATGTCCCATGACACTAATTGTTTTACTGTGGGTTTATTTACAGTAGCTAGTGTCTGCAATCTATCGTACTGACAGTGATAGTTCTTAAAATACAATACTTAGCGGGCAGAGAATTTTTTAAAAAGGACCTATTATACTTATTTTCAAATTCGTATTTTGGGTTTCTACTAGAACGTGTTTACATGCTTTAATGTAAAAAAACAACAACTATTTTCACCCCAATGCTCTGTTCTGAGCTTCTGAACTTTTCAGAAACACATTTTGTGAACTATGTTCGTAATAAAAGAGAAGAAACTTTCCAAACGAGCCGCCATGTTGGTTCCGGTTTGAAAGCTGGGAGCAGCAGCCCACAAGGGAAAGCGTTTGTCCAATCAGGTGCCTAGTGGCAACCTACCAAGCGTCCAATGCTGGGAAGCGAGGCGATCCCTCGCGATAAAAATACCCCTGTGGACATGTACCACTCCCTTTGGCGTGGACTTTGGACTCTGTAACTTAGCAGACCTTTTACATGCACAAAAAACTATATAACACACTAAAGGAAAGGGAAAAAGCACAAAAGCATAATACGTCCTCTTTAAAACATTATCAATTCTTGTAAGCATTTTAAAAGTCTTTGTTGCTGTGTGCAAGTGTATGCATGTCTATGTGTTTAACAGAGTATATTGTGTCTGTGAACAGTTTGATCCGGAGCTTTCATCAAGACAGTTCGGAGTGGAGGTTTCTCGTCTGACTAATGACGAGAGGACGGTGCCCCTGGTGGTGGAGAAGCTCATCAACTACATTGAGATGCATGGCCTCTACACTGAAGGAATATACAGGAAATCTGGCTCCACCAACAAAATAAAGGAGCTCAAGCAGGGACTCGACACAGGTGAATGATGCGAGCCGACTTTTAAAGCTGAGAAACATGAGTGGTGGGAAAAGATTCAATGTGATCGCTAAGTGTTGTTTTGTCTGTACTCTCCTTGTGACCACACAGATGTTGACAGCATGAATCTGGACGACTACAACATCCACGTTATCGCTAGTGTTTTCAAGCAGTGGCTGAGAGACCTGCCTAACCCTCTGATGACGTTTGAGCTGTATGAGGAGTTTATACGTACCATGGGTAAGTGGTCAACATCTGGTATCCAGCTCCACTGTGTTTTCAAATGCAGCCATAACAATGATGTATTATTGTGCACAGCAGAAGAAGTATGTGTTTGCAGTGACAGTAGGTGGTGATTTGTCTTGTGGAAATGCCTCCTCAGCTTTGCAGGATAAAAAGGAAGCGATCAGAGGGGTGTATTCAGTTATTGACCAGCTAAGCAGAACTCACCTGAACACTGTGGAACGCCTCATATTTCATCTTGTCAGGTAAAAACTGTTTCCAATGGCAATGTTAGAGGAGGACTGATACATGAAACTGCTTTATTTCCTCCCAGATGGACTATTCTAATACTGAATTCATGCTTTTTTAGGGTCGCCTTGCAAGAGGACACAAACCGTATGTCAGCTAACGCCTTGGCTATAGTGTTTGCTCCCTGTATCCTGCGCTGTCCTGACACCATTGACCCGCTGCAGAGTGTCCAGGACATCGGCAAGACGACAGCGTAAGAACATACTTCATGTATATCAAATTAATTCTCTGCCTTTGCTCTAAGGCAGTGGTTCAGAAAGGTTGGGATGGGAGTGAATTAATCTGTTTCATGTGGGAGCAGTTAACAAAACTCTATTCAAGCTATCAAGATCCAGTTTAACAGAATTTATTCAGACAGTGAAAGTACCATTTGGGCAGATATTTGGCATCTGATCTGATCTGATCTATTTGATATCTTTATCAGAAGAACAGAAGATATATAAATATAATGAAGGTGATGCTCGAAAAGCAAACAGATCAGTCAAAACCAAAGTCAGCTGAAGATATTGTAATTATAGCAGAACAACCTTGTGTATCGAAAAACTCAAAAACATGGAAACCAAATAATTAGCAAAAAACAACTATACAATACTTCTCAACAATATACAGTACTTATAAACAATAACTTGAATAAAAAGTGGGAGAATTTTACTGTACATATTGGGGGTGTTCATCGCTTCAATGATCAACAATCCAATATCATCGATGCAAAGTGAAAACATCAATACATATCACCATCTTTAAAGAATAACTTCGGGGGGGTTTTTTCAACCTGGACCCTATTTTCCCATGTGTTTGTGTCTAAGTGACTAATGACAATTTTTTAAATTGGTTTAGCACTGAGGGAGAACACTGCAGACGAAAGCCGCTAAACAGCTGTAATGTAGTCGCTCGGGGCAACTGCACACATTTAGCAAAACATTCAACACACCAATTTCAAAGATTGTGGTCCCCTTTAGTCACTTAGACACAAAAACATGTGAAAATAGGGTGCAGGTTGAAAAATACAGAAGTTATCCTTTAAGATACGCCTTTATTTTGAAATTCCCATGGCAGGTCTGTGTCACCATTTCCGTCCAAGTGGCCCCTCCTTCCTACAGAGGCCAGTAATAAAATTGTCAAATCATGTTTTAGTTGCTTTCTGTGAGTTGATGTAAATGTAGCTGATTGTGTTAAATGGATATATGATCATATTGATCGCAGGCCCCTAAATTGAAGTGAATCGAAATCGTATCATTGTGGACATTGTGATATAAGCAAATGTATCATTGTCCAAAAAAATGTTTGAGTCCATAACTTACACCATGATAATATTGTTTCAATAAAATTATGCTTTGCTGCAGATATTCTCAATAATGGTTGAAACATTTTATGAGATTTGTTTTCTGTTTCCAAAAAATTGAGAACCTCTGGCCTCAGGGGAAATACGAGGCGCATACTTTACTGTATAAATAAGACTGTGTAGGAAAGGATTTGTTTTATATCAACTTAATATGAACTCATCATTTTGCCGTGACATTGTGGAGTATTTCCTGTCCTTCTGAAGTGGTTATGTTTCCCTCCATAGGTGTGTCGAACTGATCATTTGTGAACAGATGAATAAGTACAAAGTGCGACTAAAGGACATCAGCAGCCTGGAGTTTGCTGAGAATAAGGCCAAGTGCAGACTGACCCTCATTCGACAGTCGATGGTAAGATCGGATAATATGACGAATATGACTAATCCCGCTGTTATCAGATGAATCACGTGTTTCCAGTGACTCATCGCTAAATCTACCTGACTGAGCCATCCTAAAAACCTGCCCTGATTTCCTCCTTTGTAAGCTGTTTTTCTCCTCTCCAGATTCTCCCCCCTAACCTGTCCTTTCCTTTACCCAGAAACCCATACTAATAGCTGTTAGATTCATGTGCATAGCGCGCACTATGGTATGTATACACGGCACGCACCCCCAAACTATCATCCAGTGGTGATGTTGTTGTGGTGCTGATCACTGCATACATAGTCTCATCTCTTCAAATATTAACATCTGTCTTCTCCATCCCCAAAGCATGACTCATCACTTCACTGAGTCTCTGCTTCTGTCTTCTGTAACTGTCTTGAGATTGAAAGTCAGGAGATAATACAGTCACTTATAATTAGGTTTACGTTATGCTATTTTGAGTATGGAACATACAAAATGAACATTTTTCAGCATATTCTGTGACATAAAATCTATTACAGAAGTACGGAATAAACATCATAAACATCACTTACATAACTTCAAAATAAACAACACCACTTTGGGACACAAACACCTGACTTTCAACGGTCTCCTGGTTGAAAGTCATGTGATTGTTGGACCCGTCCACCTCTCCTCCCGCCCGCCATAAGCCGTCTCTCTCACTTTTTATTCTACGTCACTAGCTCTGAGAGTAGCATATTTACTCGGATGTGTTTACATTGGAGTCAATACAGACTACATGGCGTACAGATGATGACGCGCCAAAAGCAAGAACGGCGTTTTTATTGCACGCAAAATTATTTGCGAATTATCGTGTCATTCATACGCCAGTTAGTGCGACCGGGCTGGATATTTTTACAATGAGCTTGACTTCTAAGAACTAAGAAAGGATTGAGATGTGCACATTATCTGCCACTCAGCTAGAAAGGCAGCAGATCAGTTGCTAGAACTGACAGACCCTGATACTGCATATTAAAACTGACCTTCATGAACCTGGCATTACTGATTCCTCTTCTTTTTGCCTCTCACTTTTGCTCAAAGAAGACAAATGCAGCTAAAAAGGTAAAGTTTGTGTATCGTGTTGTATCTACCTTTTGTGTTTGATCAGTCTTTTAGTGCTGCTGTGCTGTTTTTAACTGGTTCAGTCACTGCATGTGCGAGTGAGTAGCTGCTTGCTAAAAGTGGTGAAATGTACTGTACATGACAGCGTAACTGTTTTCATTTAGTGCTGGTCAGCTGATTTTTTTATAGAGCACAAATGTGGTATTCACATCAGTGAGATGACAACATCTGCCCTTGATTTGTTTCTCAGGGAAGAGGCCATGTGCAGCGACTGAGCTACCACGCGCCCTCGCCGCCAGTTAGTCCGCGGCTGCAGGCTGTGGCTGACCCCGTGATAGAGGTGAGCGGCGGTGAAGAGAGCGAGGACGCGTTCGCCGAAATCTCCGAGCATCAGCATGCAGCCATGCAGCAGGAGGAGAGAGTGCTGACGGAGCAGATTGAGAGCCTGCAGAAAGAGAAGTAAACACCGTCACTGCACTTAAAATGTTCTGGAAAATGTTACATGATCTGAATTAATAAAAATAACATTTCCAATTTGTATGTGTTATAAGCTATGTCTCACCATGTGTGTTCAGATCATTTATTAATCTGGATAATGTTTGCCTTTGCAGAGAGGAGTTGACTTTTGAGATGCTGACTCTGGAGCCACGAGCATCGGATGATGAGACCCTGGAGTCGGAGGCTTCTATCGGTACAGCCGACAGCTCTGAAAACCTCAATGTGGACTCTGAGGGAACCTCTGACTTCTCTGGTGCGTCACTATGCAGGAAATCACAACTCACCTTTCAGTTTGCTATTTTTCATGTATAATTGGAGCGAAAAGATGAATAAAACTTACCTTTGCCTTTTCCAGTGTTGACTTCCCCCTGGCCTCGGAGAACTGACATGACGAGCCCCCGACGTCGCGCTCTCCGCCGGCAGCCTGAATCCCTGGACTCTGTGGACTCCTCCTCCAGTCCATCCTCCTACTCCTCCTCGTCACACTTCCACCCGTCGTCCTCTTCCTCCTCTGCCGCCACCTCCCGCCGCTTTCGTTTCCACTCCAAGTCTCCCCCCGCAGGCTCGGGTCCGGGTCCGACCCAGGCCCAGGTCCTGAAGCCACCTCGAGCCTCCCGATCCGACAGCATAGACGGTAGCCCCACGGGAGATCAGGAAGGCGCGTACGACGAAAGGCCGCAGTTTACCAGCAGAGGCACCTTCAATCCAGAGAAGGGCAAACAGAAACTTAAAGGGGCCAAGACAACCCTGAGGCACCCCAGAGACGGCGGTGGCCACGGCAGGGACCCCCCAGACCTACCACAGCAGCTGGTACTGTACGGCAGTAATGAATTCATGGTATGAAGGACACCGGGACACCAAAGCACTCCCTTTCCAACTCCCTCGCAGGCGTGTACGTTCTCAGTGGGAGGTAACGCAATGGCAACTTGCTTAGCTCCTCTTGAAGTCTGCAAAGAAGTGTCCCCAAGTGCCCGTGTACAGTGTTTCCACCTCCAGAAGAGTGGAGATGTTTGGCAGAGGGACAGTCCTCTTCTGTGGACTAAACTGCCACCCACACTCTCACAGTGCCTCGGCAGCTCTTTACCAAGAGGAGACGCACCGAGCGGTTGGACAGAGAAAAGGGAAAAATGTTGGAATATGCGGAAGACCACTCAGCGTCAGGGAATGTTACGGAGCTGGAAAGCTGAAGCAGAAGAAATTAGGCAACATCCCGGATGTTACAGTGAGCTTAAAGCTCACCATTATTAGCTGCTTTATGAGTTTACAGTTCATAACAATCAGTGTAAGCAGTGGTTGCTCTGTTACTACAAATTTATTTTTTCCCTTATTTAATAAATTTTAATGTCACAGAAATTCTTTATAGCATATAATATACAGGTATAAATACTGTACAAAGCCGGAACACCAGCCTCTGCTGGGTAGTTGAAGTCAAATATTTATCTTTTTTTTTTTTTTTTTTTAGTATCTTGGACTGAGATGTACGGATTTGGGCAGCGGATGATTTACGTGTGTGTGCGGCGAGCGCTCATGCAGCGTGACTGTATGTTTGTGTGAGAACGAGAAAAACCACTTCATGTGTTTTTAAGTTTGTGCTGCTTTTTTATTTTCCCCCCTTACAAGGGAAATACCGCCATCAAAGGGACCAAGTGAGCTGGTGTGTGTTCCAGCCAAAAGGGGATCCCAGCTCTGTAAAAAAAATGTCGGATGTGTATGAAATCCCTGCATTCACTGCTTAACAGCCATACTACAATTGTAATTGTACAGTACAGTTCATATGTACAGTATAGTGGACAAATGCCATTCTATTCTTGAGACCTATTGTTACCCCTCCCCCACACTCCCAAACCCATCCCCAACCTCCTGTCTCTCAAGTGTTTGCTCAATAGCAACCAAGAAAGATCATAAAACCAGTACGGCTTTTGTTTTTATTGTTGGGAGTCTTTGTTTTTGTCATTTAAGTGTATTTTTCCATCTTGTCTATTGGTGTTTTGCAGCAATTTCAAATTACTGTAGATGACATGTTTGAAAACAGGCCTTTTTCACAGCAGACATTTTGACTTGTCATAGTAGGAAAAGCACAGGCGTTACTAAGAACAGTAACGATGGCCCTGTTTTTGTCTCAGTAAGCCATGACAGTGAGCCAGTATGCACAATACCAGGACCCTGAAACTGAAGCAGTTAAATGAAATTCAGCCATTGTTAATTATTATTATTTACACCTGTGCTTCTCCTAATGTGAAACATCAAAATGTCGTCCGTGAAAAAGACACACACACATACACACACACACAATAAGCAAGGGTGTTAAGTGTGGGGACAGACAGGGAAATCTGCCACCCTTCAAGTGAGATCAAGAAGAAACACATTATTTCTCTTACAGATGAAAGGCCGAGTTCATTTGCTTGATTTAGTACACGCAGGGGTTTTACTGCTTCAGTCTTATTAGTCCAGTATGACCAGTAGATTATGGAAGTTAATGTTAGCAAACTAGATATTGTTATGTAGGCTACTTAATTTGCTGGCTTATGACTCTTATAGAGCTGCCCCCTCGTAGTCGATTGGTCGACGAATCGGTTGTTTTGGTCTTAGTTGGCTAAGATTTCTTTAGTCGATTAGTCATTTTTATGCTTTTTTCATGCCGAGTGACTTATTTTCAAGAAACTTATGAGCACATCTCTGGTAAACGCAAGATTTAAAGTGGTGCTTTTGTGTGATTCTTTGCGGAGAAACACACAGATTTGTTGATTAAATCAACTAATTGATTGGTCGACGAAGAATTTCTTTGGTCGAGGACAGCCCTAGACTCTTCTCTATTTGTACTACTGTTTCACTACATTTCATCATTTACCATTATCCTGTATTGGTCACCAGAGGCCACTATTCAGTAAAAGTTATATTGAATCTCTTACTTTAAGGAAGAGGCTGAATTGTCTTCTGAATCGGTTCTGCCTCAGAGATAAATATCATTTGCTGTATTTTAGTCACATTGCACTTCTAGTAGCACAGTTGAGTTCTCAAGGTGCATTTTGTAATAGTTTTTGGTCACAAGTGCTACCACCCCTTCTTTAAAAGAAAAGGAGCTTCTCCCTAAGAATATTTGCACTGAGATTACAATAATACATCCATAATCTTTGATAACTGCGGGTTTCATGTTATTGTTACTGCCGTATCATTGCTGTAGGAATCGGTTTCCTCCTTCATGGAAATGTAATGAGACCTTCCTCTTGGGAGAACAGGTAATGCACAGTTTGTTCTTGTTGCCGGCCCTATCTACATTTGTTCATCCTGCAGGTGCTGCTTCTGTCCTTGTAAGTCATTTAACAGTTGAATTAAGAGGAGCAGGAGTTACTCAACCCAGGGTTATGTCTTCTGCATTTTTATTGTCACAGAAATGATAATCTGTGGTTTGGGGCCATTTCTCCCCCGCCGGTATAAACAGATATTGGCTTTGCAATTATAAACCTATTGAACTGCTCCTGAGATAGAGCTATTGAAACTCTGCTTACCTCTCGTGTAGCCTAAAGAGAGCAGACAATTTTCATTCACATTTTGCTAAGGTCCATTTGTTTCATCACCTTTGGATATCACAGAGTTCAAGTGTCCAGCCATAAATAGACAAAAAAAAGTAGTTAGGAGGCATTTGAAATGGCTAAAAGGGGTACAATCATGAAATGTAATATAACAAGGTGTAATAACAACCAGTCCAGCCTTGGAGGGGATCAGTAAAACACCTGTTTAAAGTCTCCACCTGTAATGAAATTAAAGAAATTACAGCATTTACTTTTACTTACTGAAAAAAACAGTGAATTTCATTTTTGAGAACAAAACCAACCCAAATGTAGTCTCTGTGCTGCCGGGTCCTAATGAAGAAGAGAAGATGTGCTTCAGTCAAAAGATGTTTTAAATAGCCCAATGCAGCCGTATGTGTTTTTCTTACTTTTATGGGGCACAAAGTAATTTACAGAGATACACAGCTAAAAGCAGTGGTTTAATGTAACAAAGTACATTTACTCTTTTGATGCTAATGCTTGTGTACTTTTACTTTGCAGGATGTTTACTTGTAACAGTATTTTTACACTGTGGTATTGCTACTTTTACTTAAAGGTGCAGTGTGTAGGATCTGACGACATCTAGCAGTGAGGTTGCAGATTGCAACCAACTTAAATCCCCCGTGTGCTAAGCGTGTAGGAGAACTATGGTGGCCGACGCGAAGACGTGAAGAAGTGAATGTCCCTATCTAGAGCCCGTGTTTGGTTTGTCCGTTCTGGGCTACTGTAGAAACATGGCGGCCGGCTCTGTGAAGAGGACCCGCTCCGTATGTAGATATAAACGTCTCATTATAAGGTAACGAAAACCCAACGTTTCTTATTTTCAGGTGATTATACACTAAAGAAAACATACGTATTAATATTATATTCAATTTCTGCCAATAGATCTCCCTAAATGCTACACACTGTTCCTTTAAATAAAAGATCTGAGTACTTCTTTCACTGGCTAAAATTCAACCACAGGACATAAGCACTGGCAGTGGGCAGAACGTTTTTGGCATCATCAAAAATTCCATAAAAACAACAAACTTGATCAGCGCTGCCTAGTTTGACCGTTTGATCGGACTTCACGAGATATTGACAGCTGCTCAGAGACGGCAACACTCCAGCTCGGCTCTGATTGGTTGTTTTCCTACGGTCTGTGAAATCTTGATGCCATTATAGGAGCACCGGAGGACACAGAAGAACGTGATTTTGTTCAGATTACCTGTGTCATGCACTACTGTCAGGATATAGTGACCGTTTTATAAAAATACCTTTTATTAATCATGTTTGCTCCAATTCTACCCACTACAGCTTTAAAGTGGCAACATATACAACATAATAAATAAATTAAAATTTGTATTATAATGAATAAAATTGTTTCATATCATAGGCATGCCTATGATATGAAATTCCCATTTTCCAACCTCCTACCCAGGTTTGTTTAGTCATTTATGTAACTGACAATTCCGACAGCACCTAAAGGCAACTGAAAAGCCTAAAAACCAGAGTAAAGTTTTAAAAAGAGCTCTTTTTGTACATTTATCACAACAGACTGGATCTCATTTCTGTCACGAGAACCGCACTTTTGCAACCAATTGACATTATTCTTTCTTTCTTTCAACGGTCTTTTTTTTATTAATTGTCAATAATCAATAGAACAGGCTCTATACAGGGAAAGTTAATTTAGTTTTTCTGAACAACACTCACCCGTGAAACAACGCATCAATTAATCATACCTGACAGCAACATACACACAAACAGCCACAGCTGGCCACAAAAGACCTAACTGATTCTCAATCACGGATACATAAAATTCAAATTGTAGAGAATACAACGCAGGGAGAGTATCCACAAATAAGTCATGAAATAAGAAGATGAAGAAGAGAGAAAAATTAAAATAATAATAAAAAAATATATATATATATATACATACCTACATACACACACACATACATATATATATACACATATACACGCATAAACATATACACATACATACACGTATACATACATACATACATACACCCATATATACAGTATGTATATACACACGTAGGCAAAATTGTTGGTACCCTTCCGTTAAAGAAAGAAAAACCCACAATGGTCACTGAAATAATTTGAAACTGACAAAAGTAATAATAAATAAAAATTTACTGAAAATTAACTAATGAAAATCAGACATTGACGACCCAGGAGGACACCAAATCATAAAAAAGTGAGACTGGAATTTGCCAAAATGCATATTGACAAGCCACAAAGCTTCTGGGAGAATGTCCTTTGGACAGATGAGACAAAACTGGAGTTTTTTGGCAAGTCACATCAGCTCTATGTTCACAGACGAAGAGATGAAGCATCCAAAGAAAAGAACACTGTACCTAATGTGAAACATGGAGGAGGCTCGGTTATGTTATGGGGCTGCTTTGCTGCATCTGGCACAGGGTGTCTTGAATCTGTGCAGGGTACAATGAAATCTGAAGACTATCAAGGCATTCTGGAGCGAAATGTGCTGCCCAGTGTCAGAAAGCTTGGTCTCAGTTGCAGGTCATGGGTCCTCAAACAGGATAATGACCAGAAACACAGCTAAAAACACCCAAGAATGGCTAAGAACAAAACATTGGACTATTCTGAAGTGGCCTTCTATGAGCCCGGATCTAAATCCTATTGAACATCTGTGGAAGGAGCTGAAACATGCAGTCTGGAGAAGGCACCCTTCAAACCTGAGACAGCTGGAGCAGTTTGCTCAAGAGGAGTGGGCCAACATACCTGTCGACAGGTGCAGAAGTCTCATTGAGAGTTACAGAAATCGCTTGTTTGCAGTGATTGCCTCAAAAGGTTGTGCAACAAAATATTAAGTTAAGGGTACCATCATTTTTGTCCAGGCCAGTTTCATTAGTTTGTTTTTTTAAATGATTCTGTTGAACCATAATTCAAAAGCAATGACTGATTTTCATTAGTTCATTTTCAGTAAATTTTTATTTATTATTACTTTTGTCAGTTTCAAGGTATTGACCATTGTGGGTTTTTCTTTCTTTAACGGAAGGGTACCAACAATTTTGCCTACATGTGTATATATACTAGAAAAACAAAGTTTGGAAACTTGTGTTTTGTGGATTATTTCTCTGTTGTTACAATGCTAATGGTCATTGTATTTTACATCGTTGGAAAGCCTGTTTATTTACCTTCGCAATGATGTCCCACTTGTAAGGATCATGCATTTGTGGGATGAGCAGCACAGCTGATTATGTGGGTAGCGCCCAAGAAAAATTTGCCAAAATGCTCCGTCAATGGTAAACAGTGTATTCTCCTGTTGGTATTGACTCTTGTTTTGAGTTGTTTGGTGGATTGGATGATTGAACTCTCTATCAGTAACAAAGAACAAACAAGACATATTGGCTATTTTACACTTTATTCATTTAATACACCGTCAGGAGCCTCAGTAGCGTTGGAAGATCCATACACAGCTACAACAGCCTGGCACCTCCTCCTCATGCTGGTCACCAACCTGGTCACACGTTGCTGTGGGATGGCGTTCCATTCCTCAACCAGGATTCGTTGCAGGTCAGCCAGCATGGTTGTGTTGGTCACTCTAACACGTACAGCACGCCCAAGCTGATCCCACAAGTTGAATTGGGTTGAGGTCTGGACTCTTGGCAGGCCGTTCCATTCTCTCTACTCCCACATTGTGGAGGTAGTCTGTGATAACCCTGGCTCTGTGGGGGTGAGCGTTGTCATCTTGGAGGATGAAGTTAGGTCCCAGATTGTGGAGATATGGGATCGCCACTGGCTGCAGAATCTCATCCCGATATCTCCCTGCATTGAGATGGCCTTCAATGATGACAAGCCTTGTTTTGCCAGTGAGGAGGATGCCGCCCCACACCATGACACTGCCCCCACCAAAAGCTGTTACTCCATCGGTGCTACAATCAGCATAGCGTTCTCCACGTCGTCTCTATACTTTGACCCTGCCGTCCAACTTTCGCAGACAGAACCTGGACTCATCACTGAACATGACATTCCCCCACATGTTCAGGTTCCATTGTCTGTGTTGTCGACACCAGCGCAAACGGGCCTGACGGTGAAGGGCAGTCATTGCAGGCTTCCTGGTAGCCTTATGAGAATACACTGTTTAGAGCATTTTGGCAAATTTTTCTTGGGCGCTACCCACATAATCAGCTGTGCTGCTCATCCCACAAATGCATGATCCTTACAAGTTGGACATCATTGCGTAGGTAAATAAACAGGCTTTCCAACGATGTAAAATACAATGCCAATTAGCATTGTAACAACAGAGAAATAATCCACCAAACACAAGTTTCCGAACTTTGTTTTTCCAGTTTATATATACATACACATACACATATACACTTACATACACACATACACATACATATATATATATATATATGTATATAAATAGAAAAGAAAAATAAATAAATAATAATGATAATAATGAATAAATAAATAAAATTTAAAAAAAAAAAAGGAAAAAGAAGATACTACTACTGGCTACTCAGAGATTACTGTAGTGGGTTTCTCAAAATAAATGACAAGAACACAGAGACATTATTTCTAAACAATAAAGGTAGATATCCAGGTAGGTTAATTGATTAGAAATGACCTGTCTGACAGCTTCCTGGTGACGCGGGCCACCAACCTATTGGCGCATGCGCAGAGCTCAGTGTGTCACTAGCAGCAGAGCAGCATCAGAGGAGCAGCAGCCGCCGGGGACACGGAGCTGTCGTCTTGTTGATTTCAACACTAGATATAACTTTTCTGCACCATGTCAGGACTAGACAGCAACCCCTTCGTGGACCCGTTGGACATAAACCCCTTCCAGGTGAGACTGTCGCTGTGTTTTCTGTGTGTGAAGTGTTTTAAAGACGCTTGTTTTCAGTGTCAGGTGAAGACTGAAAGAGATCTGCTGCAACTAAAACCTGTTTGGTTGGTTGCTGGGTTTGGCCTCAGCATTTCCTGACTAACAATCGTCACTAATATGAAGTATGACACGTTGTAGTCCACGTATATAGACTATTTATCGAGATTCTCTGTGTAAAACTGTGTTTACGCTGTATACGTGGGCTGTTAACTCACCTGCGCAGGTGAGCAGAGCCTCCAACAGGTGCAACCTGCTGATATTCAGACTGTTACTGGGACTCCTCTTCAACACGCCATTCATTTTGTTAACCAGATCCTCAAGAGGGAAATTTGGGAGTTAATGTTGCACTTTGTATGCCTATAGCAGCTTTATATCTTTATTAGGTGTTTTTTTGGGCTAATTATCATATTCATGTGTTTTCAGATCTAATATCTCATAGGAACTGGAAGTAACCTCCTGGTTCTAAGTAAACATGTGTCTTTTTGAAATATTTACTTAAAGAAAAAGCACATTTGTGCTTGTTCAAACCAGAGAAATGGTGTTTTAACTGAGACAGATGTGGTCCAGGGCCAAGACAGAGTCTATAAATAGTTGATGTGGTGTGCTCTTCCTGGACTGGTTGGGACTCTGCTCACTCCACACAGGGCACCAAATAAAAAAAAGTGAAGGCTTCTTAAAACCCCCCCACATAATAACACCAAGTTGTGCTCTTTTTCAGGATGCTTCAATCACAGAAGCCACCAGCGGAGTCACTGACGAGTTCAACCCATTCTCTGCAACTGAAATGGTAATTTTAATAATAATAACTACTGATGTGATGTGTAGTTGTTCAAGATTATTGAGCAGAACTTTTGTTATTTCAAATTTTTATTATTGCTTCATTCATTTGTCTCACAGGGAAACCACACTGGCACGACAATCCCCATCTCCGCTACCTCCTCTCAACCCGCCATCCTGCAGACCTCTGTGGAGCAGAGCGCACAAGTGAGTCACACACACACACACACGTTCACAAATAAAGGAAATGAAATAAGCTGGTGTGAAATCACATTTCAGCCTTTTTATACGGCCGCTGAGATGAATCCATCTGTCTAGAGGGGTTGACGGTGGATTCGATTGTCCAAAAACAACTAGGTCTGCACCCTTCTTAGTCGATTAGTCCAAGAATCAGTCGTTTTGGTCTAAGATTTCTTTAGTCGATTGGTCATTTTTAATGCTTTTTTCATGCTGAATGACTTATTTCCACAAACTTATGAGCACATCTCTGATAAACACAAGGTTTAAAGTGGTGCTTTAATGTGGTTCTTTGTGGAGAAATCTGATATGTTGATTAAATTAATTAATCGATTAGCTGACAAAATCCTATTAGTGTTAGCCAACTAAGGATGTCTTTGGTCCCTAAAAACAATAGATGAGGACAATGATAATACACATGTTTTGAGTTAAAGAGTGAATTGTGGAGTAGAGCCCTGACCAATAATGAATTTTTGAAGCTGATATTTGAGAGTTCATAAAAACAGATAATACATAGTCTGATACAAGTTTCTTTTTCACATAAACACAAATATAAATGCAGTGCTGGACGACATACTCAGATCCTTTACTTAAGTAAAAAAGAAACAGAAATACCATGGTCTAAATTACTCCAAGTAAAAGTCCTGAATGCAAAATGTTACTGAAGTAAAAGTACAGAAGTATTATCAAGAAAATGTACTTAAAGTATATAAAATAAAAGTACTCATTATGCAGAATGGCTCCTCTCAAAGTGTTCTATTATTGTAAAATATTATACTATTTTGTTTTTATCACTAATGAAGACATGTAAGAGCATTTTATGTACTTTGTAATACTACTGAGTAGATTAGTAGTATAGCACTGCATCGTATCATATAAATATGTCTGTTTTTTTATGTAAAAAGTAACTGTGTGTCAAATCAATGTAGTGTAGTGAAAAGTACAACATTTGCCTCTGAAATGTAGTGGAGTAGAAGTATAAAGTAGCATAGAATGGAAATATTCAAGTAAAGTACAAGTATGTCAAAATTGTACGTAAGTACAGTACTTAATGTAAAGTAAATATAAAAGTGAAATTCCACCGCTGTATAAATGACATTTTGATAGGGATTTATGACCAAAGTATATGTATATTTTACACATTTTACAGTTGAAAAACCATCTTGTCAGTTCTCTTTGGTGCAACTGCACTTGGGCTCTAGTAGAGAGTCCATAGTTATGATTAGAAAATCCGGATAACATTTGGTCTCAGGAACCGGTGTCTTAGACAGCTGGATCAGGTGTGGGGTGGATGTACTGTTGCCTGTAGTGTAGCTCATGAATTTCTCATCACTAGGAGGGAAAATGCAGCAGGGAGTTGTAGTGTTGCAGTGACAATATTGTTAAGAGTGCAACTCTTCCTTCACCCACCAGGCGAGTGCAGCTGCTGGCCAGGCCAACCTGATCAAACAGCAGGAGGAGCTGGAGAAGAAAGCAGCTGAGCTGGAGCGGAAGGAGCAGGACCTGCAGAACAGGACCGCAGGCAGAGCGCTCAACTCTGGTGGTAAGTAGTCGTTGTTTTAGAAGTTGCATGTAAACTTGTGTTGTACTTACAAGCAATAAGAAGTGACACCACTCACAATGTTAATCCAGCTGTGTTTTTTTTTGTCCGTCAGCTAAAGAGAACAACTGGCCACCTCTGCCCTCGTTCTCCCCCGTGAAGCCGTGCTTCCATCAGGACTTTGAGGAGGAAATCCCTGACGAGTACCGCAGGATCTGCAAGAGGATGTACTACCTCTGGATGTGTACGTACCTGCATGCACTATTGTTCATTCATACCTCTTGTTTTTGAATATGAAAAAGTCATTGATCCATAAGATAGTCTGGTTGACATCTGATGGTTTGGCATGTTAACAAGTCTCATTTTAAAACTGAGGTGTGTAGTAACCTAGGTCTACTACACACCTCAGTGCATTGTACCTGTAAGCCTAAATTATACTCTCCACCTGTACATTTCTTCATCAGAGGGTATATGCGTAGGCTCTGTGCGGACGCCCTCGCACCAACAATTTGTTGTGACCGCACCGTCACTTCACTACAAGTGGTAGCATTGCAATCTACTACACATGTGTGGAATGCGTCCTCCAAGCGGACAGTATAAACAGAAATAATACGCGTCCGTAATGTCTGCTGCTGTGTGTGTATGCGTCTGTTCAGGAGTATAATTGAGGCTGTAGAGTATAGGGCTGGCAAATGTCAGCATCTTCACATCATGACTTACAACATAATATTCCTAGTTTTCTATACGATATTGATTCATTTATAGGTCATCTGACAACACTGACAGTTTTTTGAATTACGTAAAATATTTAACATCACAACAATATGAATCGTAAACATACTGTTTTTAGGGGTGCACAATGAATCAAATATTAATCGGGATCACGATTTTGGCGCGCTCCCTCAGAGAAACCTCTGCTGCACATCAAATCAAGAGCTTCCTAAACTAACCGCCAGCCAACAGGGGGTGATGAAGAGTTTTGGCTTCCCTTTTTGGGAGCTGTCATGTACACCTTACAGCGGCGACCTGCGAAAAACTATTTTGATTGTTGCGGCTGCAGCCCAGAGTAGAAGAGTAATAACAGAGAGCAGACGGGCAAAACGAAAATGCACTGAATTCAGTTGAACAAGAAGAACCTTATTTTAAGTCTTATTTTGATGCAAATATTTGTACATTAGCAGAAATGTAGCACAACATGGGCGTGAAAGCAGCGCTCTGTTTATTTAAATGTGAAAGTACAATAAAAAATAATTTGTCCCTAAAATGAATGAATAATCATGATAAATAATCATGATCTCAATATTGATAAAAAAAAAAGCGTGATTAGCATTTTAGATATAATCAGCCCTAACTGTTGCTTTTTGGTGGATTTGGTCATTATATGAATACATTTTTAACATTTTAGGATTGGGGATTTCTCAGAATATGCAGTAGAACGTACTTTGGGCCTCATGCAGGAAGCAGTAAAATAACAAATTTTCTCTTATTTTTGTTGGTATCCACGATTTGTTCTTATTTTGTTAGTACCCATTGATTTCTGGGATTCACCAATGTTTTCTTATGTTTGCTCTTCTTTTGGGTAAGAGAGCACGAGTGGTCGAGAGCACTCTTAAGAAAATAAGAAAAAAAACGTTGGTTTTCACAGTCTACAAATTGTTTGTCTAACGTAAAGAAACATGTTTCAAATTTGAGGAACATAAAAAATGCATGAATATCATAAAATCAAATTTATATTATTATATGTTTTAGTTAAATTTGTGGGCTAAAGAAATTCTATTGGTCCATTGAACCCAATTAAGACTATAAAAACCCTTGGATGATATTGCGTGTGTTCTTACATACTGCTCTTTGACACTTTTTGATTTTCCTGTAACGCCAGTACTGACACTCTGGAAAATCACAATGTCACTACTGCTGAAGTTCTTCTTCTTCTTACAGCCTTTTTTTGGTGGCATCTCTCCAATTCTTGGGCATGTGCCAAAGTATTTGCGGCACAACACCTGCCCTTATATAGTGTTTAGGGGGCGTTACTTATGCTAGTAATCAACAAATCGGCCACACCTCCAATTTATGATGAATTGTGATTCATCATTCAGCACACCTGGGTCAAAGCGGATTTGGATGGTTAAGAAAGTTTGGTGCATCTGAAGTTGACTTCTCATTATTTCTCTTAGCAGAAAATTAAGAGCAATATGAGAGAAATTTAAGAGACTGTTGCTGTATAAGACCCATTGGTTCATTTCAGTTGCACTCCTTTTAAAGTCCAGCAGTGAGAGTGTAGTTGCCAGTACCAAACCCTTTCACACATCACACATCCTTCACATCATTAATGTCTGTCACACCTATTAATTCCTCTAAAGGGCACCAAAGATGGTTTACTATAAACTCTCTTTTTTAGCCATCCAAAAGCAGAGTGGTGCGTTTGTCCTTATGTTGATGTCTTTGATGATAGTTACCATTCCAGCTCACTGGTTTCCTGTGTGTCTCCCAGTCCACAGTGCCACTCTCTTCCTCAACGTGCTGGGCTGCCTGGCTTACTTCACGGCAGACTCTCAGTACGGCGTTGACTTCGGTCTGTCCATCCTCTGGTTCCTCCTCTTCACCCCTGTGTCCTTCATCTGCTGGTACCGGCCCGTCTACAAGGCCTTCAGGTACACTGTGTTACTCGCCTTGTGCTGACGATGACGTAGTCTTTGATTTGCATGATGTACAGGACTGGATGGAACTGTTTTGTTGTACGAGCAGTAGAAATAGGGACACATGCAGATAAACTAGTTAGCAGTGTTTTTTATTTTTTTATTTTACTTTAATAAAACTTTGTGAACACCTTCATCCTCCAACCCAGCCAGAGGTGTACAAGGGAGCCACTCTGCACTCCATTAAATATATTAGAATTCAAATGTTAATACTGTATCAGAATTTTTTTTTCTTGCTTACAGCTCAGTGCTTTCATTTTATTTCAAATTTTTTTTCAACAAAAAAAGGTGTTTTTTAATAATATATTAAACTTATATAGCACTTTTTAAGGATCTCAAAGGCAGAGAAGAAGCATCTGAAACAGCTGTTTCAAAGTTCAAAACTGAATGACTGATGTCTGTGTTTTTCATTCTTTATAAACTTCACTCAGGAACATTATTTTTTTTTATTGACATTTTAGATTTTGTTTCCAGTGAGATATTATTGCGTTTATATTGTGACTTTGCTGTTGTAAACATTACTGTTGCTGCTCTAGAAACAACATTTAATTAGATTTAAAATATAAATAAATTCTAATCCTGTTCTGAATTTATTCTTGTTTAGATAATATATTATAAAGCAATTATTTAGTAATGAAACAGAACCGATAAGGAGTATCAATAAGCGTAAAAGGCTTGTATTGATAAAATGCTAATGATACCGACTGGTGTTATGAATGCAATATGTTATGATGTTATTATGTTATTTTGCTATTGCCAATCGTTTCGGACCTCTTACCATTAATAACATGTCCTTTGTGTTGTCTCTTTCCCCCTCTCCAGGTCTGACAGCTCCTTCAGCTTCTTTTTCTTCTTCTTTGTCTTTTTCATCCAAGTGGCGGTGTACATCATCCAGACTGTGGGGATCCCCAAGTGGGGAAACAGGTCAGTGGGAACCTTTTGAAACTGAATAATCATCTGCATGTTGGGTGAAAGGGAACGTGTGGTGTAATTGACATTTGTTCATTGCTAACAACAGGTTTTCTATTTTCATTAGTAAGAATGAGTCAGTGTTTTGGGTAGATTCGTAGTAAATGTGGGTGTGCATGGGTGTTTCTTCATGTGTGTTTGTGTGTGTGTTCTTGCCCTGTTTCTCCTCTCTTGCATCTCTTTGACAGATTCCTGCTGCCCTAACTTGTCTGGGTTGCTGCTTTGTAAGTGTGTGGAACTTTTCTTCTTTGGGTTTCTTTTCTATATCATGTAATATATTAAGCTTTCCCAGCATTCACTTTTTCAAACTTCATGCTTTTCCATTGGTCACTGGGGCAGGTTACGATGTTGACTCATCTCTTTAATTCAGTCATTTTCATACTATTTTTTTAATGCCAGAAAATTCAGTTGTATACTGTACAATACATGCTCACTGTAGAGAAAATGTGAAATGACACATGGCTGTTTTGTTTGTATGTCTCTCTGTTGTTGACAGCGGATGGATCGCAGCCATCAGCATGATTGGCAAAAACTTGCCCGTGGCGGTGGTGATGATGGTGGTGGCCGGCTTTTTCACTGTTAACGCTATCCTGGCAGTCATCCTACTCAAAATGGTACGCTAATGTCAAACTTCTCTTATTCAGCCATGTTACAGTTTGTACTTTTACATGTTACTATTTGAATATTAACCAAGTTTAATATATATTTCAGTCTACATAATTACAGTCTACACATACTGTATGTTTGCAGTAAAATTAAAGATGATAGTGCCTCATGATCAATTTGAACTTTCCCAAAATAGAAAGTCGAACATGGAGTGGCATACATATAGAAATATGGATATTCCCACTATGGCTTCATATTGTTTAATTTCGCTCCAGCTCAGTGACGGGCATGCAGATCAAAGAGACAAACATAGCGAGAGAAGCTAAAAAAAGCTGATGACAAAACAAATGCAGCTGCAATGAAAGGTCAACCAAGGCATCAGAGGGAATATGAAGATCTCCAAACTGTTGAAAGGTTATATAACATGAAGGTTCAGAACCACTCTCAGCAGATCAGGCGACAAATTATTTACTTGGAAAGAGTCAAAAAAAAATGCCATTTTTAAGGACAGTAGCTCTCTGTGACCATGGTAGGAAGACTTCAATCCATTTTAACAGCAAGTGTGTGCGCTATGTGGAGTCTGAAGACCATGTTGCCATTATTATTATTTGCAAATATGTGCTCTTGCTGTAAACACCTGCCAAAAATCCTAACTGCAACTAGGAGGTAATCATAGAGCACACATACCTCCACCAGTCCTAAAAAAATATTTTAATCGTAGAGATGGTGAGACATTTTTTAGCTGCATCTTGACCCAAATCTGCATTGAAATACACATAATGATACACAATCATCACATTTTTTTCATTCAAATAAGTACAATAGTTCATGATGCCTTCATTTTGAAAGTTCCATGGCACGTCTTTGTCACCAATTTCCGTCCAAGCGCACCTCCTTCCTGCAGAGCCCAGTAATAAAATTGCCAAATCATATTTTAGCTGCTTTTTGTGAGTTGATATTGTGTTGAATAGGCATATCATATCATCACATATCGATCGCAGGCCCTTGAATTTAATCAAATCGTATCGTGGCAGACTTTGTGATATCAGCAAATATTGTGTCGTCGTCAAAAGAATCGATATACTATCATATTCTGATGAAACTTGTGACTTACACCCCTAGATGAAATCTACCTCTCTCATCTATCTTGCAATGTTACAGTGTCAAATTCTTGCCCATTTCCAGGGGATCCTATGGACACAAATAATGCAAATTTATAAAACACATACAGACAAGAGCAGCATTACATAACATAACATAATACACTGCAAATATACAGATACAGACAGCTGGCTCACCCTCTCCCACCCCTCAGCTGTTGTGCTAGACAACAATGACAATGACACAGATAATAAATCTGTTACATCAACATGAAGAGAAATGGAAGCAGTTTGTCTTCAGTTTGATTGAAAGTATCCACAAATTAAAAGCATAAACAGGTTGATTTAAGTTGAGAAAGTAAAGATGTCCTGACACAGTGGAAAGAGGTCATCAATGAATAGAGGAAGATTATTCCAATCGAAAGGAGCTTTGTAGTGGAATGACCGACTTCTTTGCAATGGGTCTGAAATCATGAGCTCCTTGTGATTTATCCTTTGATCTGATTTATAAACCTGCTACTACCCTAATATATGCCCCTTTTCTTACATCCCCAGGTCCACGGGAAATACAGAAGGACAGGTGCCAGCTTCACCAAGGCCCAGCACGAGTTCTCCACCGGAGTCATGACCAACAGAACTGTCCAGTCTGCTGCAGCCGGCGCTGCCACCTCCGCTGCCCAGGGAGCCTTTGGCATGAGCCAGGGGAATTAGACTGGTCCCACATCCTTTGTGCTGCAGGCTAGTCTCTTCTCTGATCAACGTAGCCACATCCCAACATACTTCAGTGTGTTTAGGGGATCAGGTTTTGATTATTTAATGAAAAGGGCCAAAAAACAAGTAACTTATGATGAAGGAAATTCTTCTCACTAGAAGATCAGCCTAGTGACGTGGCCTCATTTTCCACATAGCAATAGTTTCTTTAAAAGTTTCTGTGTCTCAATTCGCATAATTCCGTACTTACACTTGCTATTTTGAGTGCATTAAGTGCATTCACATTGACAAGTATGGCAAATGCACAATGAGTACCAGGATGGTGTACTCCTAACGGTCAAAAATTTGAGTGTGAAATGCTGGACACTTCTCACCCTCAACAGTCGCCATCTTGGCTACGTAGCAGAAGGGAAGGGAATACCAAACTTGTGAAAATGGCAGATGGCGGCATATTTTTCACCTTGTGTGAAACACAAGCAAGTAAACGTAAAATCATGTTCCTTTTTATTCAGTTTAATACAATTGTCAATTGAGCAAACAAGCCGGCAGATATTTTGGCGGGCGACAATAGTTGTCAAATGTTGGCGGTAATGATCCGTCCGGTTGCAGTTTGCCATTAAAGAGAAGTGATGTGCCGCTCCTTCCAGTGGACCACCATGGGACCTTATTTCAAAAATATGAACGGTAGTCAACGGTGAGAGACAATTATGTTTTTGATCCCGTTTTGAATTGCTCCATGAATCACACATATGATGTTTGTCAATTTAAAAGATAATTTTTCAAGTCAAGAAAGTCTCAGTTTGTTGTAAAACTGTTGGAGTATTAGACTATGAGAATACATAATTAGAAAGATTACACAGCCAAAAGTCCTAAGTGACGTCTCTCTCTGAAGCTACGATGTCTGTGTGTTTCCTACTAGGATGAACTCACACAAGCAACTAGTCTCGCTCGTTCTTTTGTCTTACTGGCTTATAAAAACACCAGGAGTCGCTGGATAAAACACATCAGGTCAGATAACATTACATCTGGGCGTGGAACATAGCTAAGTTAGCTAGCTAGCTAGTCTTTGTGACGTATATTGTACGAGGCGAGAGATGTAGTTCACTGAGCGGTTTCACACAAAACTAAATGATACTGTGATTCATGGCGCAATTCAAACGGGATCAAAAAAATATTTGTCTCTCACCGTTGACTACATATTTTTTCCAAAATAAGGTCCCATGATGATCCACCGGAAGGGGCAGGACTTCGCCTCTCTGTAAAGAAGAAGAAGTGGTCAAATGTTGCGATTGTCATTTCTGGTAAGTGCACAACAGCCATATTTGATTGGAGACGACACTACCCCATTGAAATTCACGCACTGCGCAAGTAAATTCATAGTGTGCACAGTGTACTACATGGAAGTGTACTAACGGAAGTATCCGAATTGAGACATAGCATATGGTATAATAGGCCCTTTCCACATCAGCTATTATGACATGTCATAGCGGGGTTAACACAGGTGTAATGGATCAAATCAATTATGATCCTGTTCTATTTAGTGTCACAGCCGTTCCAGTGATCCAGCATGCACAATACCAGGGCCCCGACCCACCTCAATGGAACAGGGCTTTAATTAATATTATTAATTACACCTGTGTTTACCCTGCATGACATGTCAAACTGGCTGCTGTGAAAAGGGCCCATACAGAAGACAAGCTAGAGGGCTTATACAAGTATGTAATGTCTGTTGTTATTGAACTCTTTACCCCCCTCATCAGTTTACAGCAAAATTCACGCTATCAAAAGTTATTCTGGGAAATGTAAGAAGAGGAGTAGGCAGAGTGACACAAATGAATTAGGAACACCTCATCACATTATAACTAACTGGAATTCATTTAATATAGTCGACTAAAGATGCAAAAGTATCTGCATCACTGAACAGGGCTGGGGTTTAGTGGTACATTTATTTAAATCCCTTCACTGTTCACTACGCTGCTGGAAAGTATTAGGATTTTTCTATCCCACACACTGGGGCCTCATAAATAAACACTGAAGAGTTGGCGTTATCTAAAAAGCACACTTGACATGAGAATGTTTTCCCATCATTGAATGATGGATCCACTTAAAGTATGTATATAGCAGCATGTAGAGCGTTACCGGGTCTATCATCTGCCTTGTAAACATATTTTTAATACATACGGACCACTTTATGCTACTGGATCCCCTGTTAAATGAGATCATGTTACTATCTTACACTACCGATGAACACAGTTACTGTTTGAATTTAGCTGTTTTCATGTGTATAATACTGTATATAGGATGAGGATTGATGAAGGTGACGGCCGGGGATGAAGGTTTTTCTTTCTACTGTTTTAATCAGATTACTGATTTATATGAAGTGAGACAAAAAGCTCTTCTTTGGGCAAATAATGAAGACGTGGTTTAACTGGAAGGGCACATTTTAATTTATGTCGAGTTGTTAAGAATACCATTATGTTTTCTGTCATAGTATGGAGCCTTGCTGTGATTCAAATGAAAGACGGGGTGCAGGTTTATTAATGTAAAGTTACTGACGTAGTATAGAGTTTAGATGTATTTACTTTGAGAAGTGTAATAATGAGCAGAAAGAACAATATTTATCTGTTGATTATCCACTCTTTTGACTTTATCCATAGTAATTATACTGCAGACTAATGTCGCGTTACTGAATAGTCACAGATAGTTTGTATTTCCTAGCTGCTTTCTACCTACTTGTTTTTAGGGATTAGCATTTTTACTTGTGAATATATATATATATATATACATTTATACTGTTACACTGTATCACATTGTTTAGGTGGAACCTCAGTTCCTTTTTAAAGGAATACTTCACCCAAAAAATGACTTAAAGAAAACTTTATTTTTCTCATATGCCTCCACGGTGAACAGAGAATCAAAAAACGGAGCAAGTCCTGATGAATTGAAGAAAATGGGGGCCACGTTTAACAAAAGAAAAAACTATTATCTAAACATCTTTTTACAAACTCTCACACAACTTGTGAAGTATAATCAGTGGGCAACCACCAGGTCTGAAAAGAAAGTGCCTTAAACTGTCATTCTTTCTCATAGCCAGCAGGGGGCGACTCCTCTGGTTGCAAAAAGAAGTCTGATTGTATAGAAGTCTCTGAGAAAATGAGCCTACTTCTCACTTAATTTATTACCTCAGTAAACATTGTAAACATGAGTTTATGGTAAACCAAGATGGCAAAGACCAAAAACCAAGATGGTGACAGCCAAAATGCCAAACTCGAGGCTTCAAAACAGTAGTCCACAAACCAATGGGTGTCTTCACGGTGACTACGTCCACCTCTTATAGTTTTGCTGTTAACCCATTCACTTTGATTCATCAAGACTTTTCTCTGTTTTTTGATTCTCCGTTCACCATGGAGGCATGTGAGAAAAACAAAGTTTTCTTCAAGAATTGAAGGTAACATGTGGTGAGTAATTGATATAGAAATAGTCATTTTGTGGGTGAAGTATCCCTTTAAGCAGATGTAACCCACCAATTATTTTGCGTGGAGATTTGAGCACAAGGCTGTTGGTTATTAGTGTTTTGTCTGAATTTGTTTGTCTTAATAGAGAGATTTGTTTTATGGTGAAGTTTCCCTTCGATGATCAGAATGTGTATTAAGGTGTGTTGTACATATCGGTGACCTATTTAAAACATAAATTACTGGGGGCCGGGGGTATTTGCTGGAAGTCGGTTCTCAGGTTTAACATTCAATAAACTGTCATTTGTTTTCCTCTTTTGAATAGTTGGATCATTTTTAAGATAGCCTGCTAAGTAAATATGTATTCACACTGTAGCTACATACCAAATGTCATCGCTACATGATGTAAAATGCACATAGATGTAAGCCCGTGATGTAAATGTGCAGCTAGAAACGAGGTTTGTTACATGTTCCTAATGAGGACAAATCTATTCACTGTGCAGAGATACCATCAGTAAGTCACATGTAAAGGAAACATGTTATAAAAATGGAAGCAGAAAGTATACTTTTTTTTTTAAACAATATTTTGATTGAATTTTACATACAGACAGACTAACAATATTAATAATTAAATTATACAATGAAATGTTTAGTCAGAATTTCAAAGAAAGAGAGACATGACATTTCATGTATTTCACTTATCTAACAAAGAAAATAAAAGATAAAACAAAATAAATAAATACCTCAAAGAAGAAGAACAAAAAAAAAAGACACAGCAACACAACAATTTCAACAACAGCACTCAGCAGCACTCGGCAACACACAGCACTTTCAATTTGACTGTGCCCCTTGACATCCAAGAAACTACAACAAAGATTTTCAAACATTTTCAAATTCTGCTGCTTTTCCTCTGGTTATGTATATAAGTCTCTCCAGTACAACACAAGATGCCTCACACATACATGTATCGAAGGTAAATCCATTTTTATCCAAGACAAAGCTATCATTCTCATGGCCTGCAGGAGTCCAAAGTCAATTAAAATTAACATTTTGAGCTAACGATAAAGTTAAGTATTAATTATTATTATTAATTCTGCAACTGTGAGGTGTACAGGTGTGAGAATAAGATGGGAAAGTCTGTAGAGGATCAACAGTCAGGCTACTGATGATATTGCCTGATATATTACAGTAGGTGTGATGTGTATGAACATCTTAATCTACTGTATGTCCTGATGTTAATGACAGGTCATATGTGGAATAGGAAACTATCTGAAATAGTTATTTTGTTTTGTTTATCTGAGTGCATATTTGAAGGCATGATACATTGAAAAAGAAGGATGATTTTGTTTTTGCAGTGGTAGAAAGTAATTGTTTTGCCCTTGAAGCTCTCTTAATACATCCATGGCAGACCCAATTTCAACCGTATGATTGTAATGGTATAATTTTGTATAACTAAACCTAAATATGACATATATATTATATATTATTATATTATTATATTATATATATATAATATAATATAATATATATAATTTATTATATATATATATTATATATATTATATATATATATATATATGATATTGTTGGAGAGAGGCTGGAGAGAGGCTGGAGAGGGCTGCACCACACACAGATAGTAAAATCATCATTCATAAATCCAGCCAGCCACTCCTCCGCATTCCACGGACGTATCCATGGCAACAGCTTCTAGTGTTGATCATCCCAAGATGGCGGACGAGGAGAAAGCCACGGCGGTGAGTGATAAAACCACAGCTAGTTAGTTAGTCACCGTTTCCTTTGGGTGAACTGTTCAACACAGACATGCCGCTGGGTGAGGTGATAGTGTGACACTCTCCGAGTAAACGTAACGTCATGTTTCACTGAGTACAGCCTTCGTATGAATGCTGTTAGCTGCCCGGCTAACAAGTCGCAGCTAAGTTGCTTAACCTGCAGCTGACTCTCCTCTCGTGCTCGCATCTTTAATCTCACTCCTCCAAGGACATTAAGCCTACAGCCTGAGAGCTAACAGCTAACTAGAGCTGCAGTAAAGGTGACAACAACACAAATGCGTATGTAATGTAACAGAGCACTGTTGACCACTGTTAGCCCAACGCTTTATAGTGTACTTAAGCTCTCCAGTGACTAAAGCTGGCTTTACACTAATACCAGCTAGCTGGTGGTGTTGTGACTATAACGTCCACCGTTTAGGATAAGATGACATACAGAGAATATTAATACACAAGACGTCAGTGGCGAAGCAATCCACAAGTGAGTCAAAGATGGAGAACAGTTTGACAGTGGGATGGAGCCTCTACCTGCTCAGTGAACACCATGCAGCTGTGTATCACTGCAGCCTGCTAGAGATGCCAACTAGCTGACTACTGTTTCTGTTATTGTAATAACTAAGACATATACAGTAGTAGGTAGTCACCAGTGGTAGAATGTAAGTACATTATGTACATTACGTTTAACTTTACAGCAGCCCACTGCTCCTAAGGATGGGTTGAATGCAGAGGTCAAATAAGATCAGATATTCCTTTATTAGTCCGGCAGTGGGGAGATGTGCAGTGTACAGCAGCAAAGGGGATAGAGCAAAAAACAAGATGCATCAGCTAACACAGTAAAAAAAAAAGAGCTAAACAAAGTGTAACAAAATATGAATCATTTAAATAGAAGGAAGTATAAAAATAGGAGCAGTATATACAGTATTGACAATAAACAGACTATTAACAAAATTGCATAAGTGGAAAATGATATTGCACAGTGAGAATGAATGAATGAATGAATGAAATTCCACCTGAAAATATCAGGTTATTGTCAGTTTGTTGGTGTGTAAGTGGTCTACTGGGAGCAGTGCTGGTTGTGGTCTACTGGGAGCAGTGCAGGTTGTGGTCTACTGGGAGCAGTGCAGGTTGTGGTCTACTTGGAGCAGTGCAGGTTGTGGTCTACTGGGAGCAGTGCAGGTTGTGGAGTCTGACAGCTGCAGGAAGGAAGGACCTGCGATAGCGCTCCTTCACACACTTTGGGTGGAGCAGCCTGTCGCTGAAAGGAGCGCTCCAGTGCTGAGATGGTGTCCTGCATGGGGTGGGAATGTCATGTACTGTATGTACCTGTGTATATATATGACAAATACAATACTGTTTTTACATTTACTCAAGTACTCTACTTAAAGTGGTTGATTTTATCATTTCAATTTGAGTGAAAACAATGGAATTGTGCTGAAAGTTTAGCAGTCTAGTAGATAGTAATATAAAATGGAAATACTCAAGTAAAGTACAAGTACGTCAAAATTATATTTAAAGTGGCAAAAAGGATTTCATTTAAATGTCTGTGAAATCACTAGGGTATCTATAGACAACGGAGGTTACACAATGGTGATTGAGTCTATGGCCCACTGATGAAATATTTGCGTTATTACAAACTGGGTGTCTGTGGCGACGGGAAAAATGCCGTATTTTGTATTTGTATTTTAGTTTTTCTGCACTGTATACACACAAATAAATGAAACTATGCACACAGTTCTGAAAACTTTAAGCTCATGTATCAACAAAAAGACTCTTCTACTCAGGTGGAAGAAGTACTCAGAGCGTGTACTTAGGTAAAATACCACAGTGTAGGAATACTCTTTTACAAGTAAAGTTCCTGCATTCAAAATTGTGTACAAAAGTATTAGCATCAAAATATATGTGATGGATGTGTGAGGCAGGAGTTGCTCAGAGACATTTATGTGACCTCTTATTAGAGGGTGTTAACATTCATTTGTATGTACATTTCATGACCTGGTTAGTCATATAGTTTATAGTCACAACCAGTTGATTCAATGTCAGCATTGACCTTGTGAGATTCAAGGCTGATTTTTATTATTAATTAAAATATAAAATATTTCCTAGTCATGGCTTCTAAATCTCAACAATTTCCTTGCTCATTTCAAAAATATAATTAATCAAAAATAACTAGAGAATGGAATCATCATGTATCTGACACACGTCAGGAAAAAGTCAGCATCTCGGTTAAAACCTGAAGCTTCAAGAGTGTTTGCAGGGCTGTTATACTGGACTACATTTGATAGCAGATGTGTACTAAATACACTAAGTGTAAAACTGCCTGCTCACAACTTACAGAGAAATACCTCCAGTCAATGGCTTATATTGTATTTCTCAGGAATTTGACCTTTTAAAGGAAAGCTAAATCTATTACAATAAGAAAAGCATCCTCACACTTCTAGGCAATCTTTTGGTCAGTGATGTTTGGTCCCTGACCAAACGCTTCCCTCAGTAAATAAATATTGAGTGTGCGGATAAGTTTCCTCTCATTTTACATTCAGCATCAGCTCCAACACCTCCAAGAAACCTTTATCTGGTGAGCAAAATACATTTTGTGCAGTATGCCACTAATTAAAATTATACACACCTATAGACAGTGGGAGGAGTGATTTAGCTGGGACCTTTTAAGCATATTGAAAAACTAGAATGTAATATACATAAATTAGTGTTTCCCACATTTATTTGTGGACTATAGTGGTTGGAGTTGCTCTTGTGCCAGTTGGAAGCTCCAACATGTACAGTAAGTCAGTGCAGTTTAGGTAACTGTTTGTTTAGCAAGGACCATATACTGTACAATTAAAATAATAAAAGTGGCCTCGCAGTTAGCGCCAAACTCTTTAGCATTTTAGCCCCTGAGCAGGACATACTGCACAACATACAACTGCAGGACATTAACAGGCTCATAACGTCAAATTTAAGAAAGTTTCTATCCTGTACAATTGTAAATTAACACACCATTTCAGCAGACATTTCAGTCTGTCTGAACATAGACCTGTATTTCCACACAGCCTTTTAACAGGAACAAGCAAATCATAAAACTATTTTTTTTGGGTAGGGCCGCAGTACCTGCTGCTCATGTGAAATATTGATAGATAGTGTACAGTGTATTTTGCTATGTAATTTATGGATTGTTCCTTATCTATGTTGTATTTCATATATTTCAGCTCCCAGTTGCTACTGAAGCCAAGAAACGTCGGGCACCTAAAGGTAAGACAGTTGACACTTGCAATCATCTTACAAAATTACTTTCAAACAACACAATTCCTTTTACGATACCCATTATTTTGATTTCTGACAATTAAGTCTGGTAAAGAGTGGAGCTAATCGTCCTGCAGAGGTCACCCTCACCCTTCTAACCACCGTCTGTTTATACAGTATGCTGCTGAGCCATGTTCCACATATTTCTCTGTGTGGAAAATGTTTGTTGATCATATATTATATCAGGATATTTTGTCATCGTTATTGTGGCTTAATGTCCCATTAAGCTTTTGCTCATGATTAAGCTTTTTTTGGTTTTTGTTTTGTTTTACAATATTTTGTATTTATCATGAGCCCTGCTGAGAATACAAGTCTTATGAGAGCAATTAAGTACATGCTATATAGTATTGTATGTTATTGTATTTCAATGCAGTGATCTTTCACGTGGCTTGAGAGCCAATACTGTGGTGTGCTTAGTGTAATTTGAGGCGACAAATCAAATCCAAACCCTAAGTACATTAATGTAAGGTACTGACTGAGTAATAAAACCAGAAAGTAAAGATTGGATTTTAATTGGTTAATATAATGGAAGTGTACAATACTGTATAAGTGAAGCGCTACAGTACTGTAGTAATAAAGTAAAAACAGTACCATTTTTAATTCAGTTTATGACTGTAATATGCAAATGTTAGAAAAGACATCAACCATTAAGAGTAGAATATTTGGAATAACCATTCAATAGAATGCGGTTTAAAATGTAAGTATAAAAATTAAATATAAAGCTGTAAGAACATGCCACACAGGCACATCCAAGGCCAGAGGGTGTCGTATGCTGTACAGATTGTAAAGCCCCTTGAGGCTAATTTGTGATTTGTGATTTTGGGCTATATAAATAAAATTGACTTGACACATGGGCATAGACTTCAAAGAAGAAAACTGGAACATACAGTACCTTTTATAAATATTAAATGTATTAACACAATGTTTAAAAGCACCCGCTGGTTTAAAATTAAAAGGACAACCAGGTGCATGGACTCCTTCTAAAGGGAATTGTGACTTCATCATGCTTTACACATACGGTAGGCCTATAGAGTGCTGCAGAGATGACGTATTTTTGTAGGCCAACCAGGAAGTGAGCATCGCCCTGGTTCCCTCGACAAAAATCCAATTGAATTTTTCCATTTTAGATTACTGCAGAAAATTAGCTCTGTGGCTAACAAACGTTTATGATACTTTATGAAAAGGTTAACGTTAGGCTATAAATGAACTACACGGTCGCATGATTTCATGTGACCACCACTAAGCTAAAGGTGGACTAGTGTTCGGCGTGATGACGTTTAGTAGTCTCATTTACCCACTTGTTAGCCAATGCTTTTTTTTAAGTCACGTAAAAGCTTAAAAATTTACGAGTGGGATTATTACTGACATATTTTATGTCGTAGAACAAAACGTTAAAATCTCTTCAGCCCTTATTTCAGGCATCTAACTAAAAACTTCCAGACGAAGGAACCGGAAGTGCAATAATACTAACTCATTTCCGGGTTTTAGGGTTCATTCCTGCACGACTCTATATATATATTCATATAATTAGTGATATAACAAGTAATCTAAGTATAAAGTGTGTTGAAGTATGAAATAGTTGAGTTTTCACAGTAGTTTAGAATTCAAAACTATGATTGGATGATGACGTTTGGTAACCTGAATATGAACAAGAAGTGAACCATCTTATTACTCATAAGTCTAAAAATGTGAAAATATCAAATAAAAAGCCATAAATCTCAGTGAAATTGTCTCTATAAGCTACTGATTTCATACTAATTCTATAATTACCACCATGCATTGTAATTAGGGTTATATAATGCACACACAAAATGAATTAAGTTATGCACAACAAGTACATTACGTTCTTTTTATTACATTGGGTTCAACGTAATGTTTTTTTTTCACTTGCCCAATCTACTTGCCCAAAGTCAATTCTTACTTGCCCCTATTTAGATTATTTTATTTATTACCAGTTATCAAATAACAACAAAGACCAAAGTTAATTCTCATGATTAATCTAGATTTAAATGAATTAATCTGGAGTTTTAATCTTCATCCTCTAACGCCACCCAACTAAATTCCTGTTTCCAGGATAACTGAAATGCTCGCTTGCGCTTCAACTCATAAAGTTTGTCTTTACCCACCGCCATTTTCTCATGACCGCCCGATCGGTACTGCGCAGGTGCAAATCTCAACAGAAATGAGAAAGAAGCAAGATGTCTCACTCCTTAGCTACTTCCATCATCAGCTATGGAAAAAACAATGTGTTAAATTCTGTTTTACTAGTTAGTTGTTAGATTTACTAGCCCGACGTGGCATTTTACTTGCCCCGGGGAAGCAGGCAATCCTCATTGTTGAGCCCTCAATGCAGTTACTTCATTCTTAGCGAGTAAGACCCAGGAGGTGTTGCAAAAACATGGGCAGGCCCATGTTTCTCTTTAAACCAGCAAACATTGCCAATGGCTTAAGGTCATTTCACCTGCTTCCAGTACAGCATGTTTCAATTTTACAGAATCAAGTGTTAGTGTAGCCGGCTTGATTTCTGTCAAATTCCAGGGAAGAATATGTGTCCTCAGATGAATATGAGACTAAATTATTACTTGACAAGAGCGAGGGTTTTTTTGAAGTTTTCGTGTTGAAACTTCCCCAAAAAAAAAAAATCATCGTATTTTTCATTACATTCTCCCCATGTGTCTTTTGATCTCAGCATGCCTCTCCTCTGCTCTTATCCCATTTTAACAGATGCTTGAAGCACATGGAAGCCAAATCTGTCTTAGCATTAGCCAGATCAAATGTAACAATGGGAGACCTCATGCTGTGCTCTTCTTCTCAGCTCCTTTCTACCCCTTCCTTCATACTGTAGTTACAGGAATACATGTCGCACATGTATCCCATCTCCACCAAATGCGCCCTGCTTTGTGGACTCTGGAGCACCACAGGGCTCCATCTGAAACCCAGAGACAAGAATATTATTGCTGTCTCAGCAGGAAGAAAGCGGATTAGGGTGCTACAAATAGGGCCGTTCCGAATCTTGACGGGGCAAACGTGTGAAGCCCATGCAGTTTTCACACTCAGCGATGGAGAGGATTTCTCTGAAGTTGTTGGAAGGGGCTCCAGTTCTAGCGACAAATCAACAGAGCCCCGCTTGAAGCGCTGACAGATAAAAACAGAAGGGAGCTTTGGTGTAATTCACACTGTATTTTTACACGGGCAGTTCGTTAATGATATCCCCTCCCGATGTCAGTGGCAGACTCAAAGCCGAGCACTTCATCCAACGTTGCCTTGAATCCTATTTTTAGCCTCAGAGGAAGGTAGTAGGTGTAAGATAACAGGATTACCAGAATCAAACTCGCTCCAATTGGAATTACGTTTGCCTCCTTGTGAAATGAAATGTTGTACTCCGCTGGGAAGAAGACTTGGAGCATTGTGGTCGGGTTCTCGAGGTTACCTAACCCTTTCCAAAGCTGGCTTTGTATTGTACTGCTCATTCCTCCAGCCTCCCCCCTTTCAGCCTGTCTCTATACCTTCTCTGTTCTCTGTCACCTGGCTTGCGAGATACATTGTTGCCCTGGCAACGGGGAGAATATCTCAACCTGCGCCGAGACGAGGAAGCAGTGTTTGTAACGAAAAAACTTGCTTACAAGGTGACATTTCCAGCATGGCTGGTGAATTGATTATAGTTTAGCCCGGGGTTTTTGGTTGAAGTGTTAACATCTATGTCACTGTCAGATCAAAGACTCGCTGGTGACTGCAGAGAGGAGGCTGCTTTCAGGATTATTTGTTCAACTGCCAAATTAAAAAAAAGACTGTATAAATTAAAAATAATCCAAATAAACATAACTCTTGATAGTCTGAGCTGTCTGTTTGTGAATAAAAAGTTGCTAACAAGCTAAGATTTACAGTGTGCTTGGTGAAATGTAGCGTGTGGATTTAGGTTGACGTGTTACATCTGTGTTAAACTGTCAGATCAGAGACGTACTAATGGCTGCAAAAGGGGGGAGCTTTCAGGATTAATCATTCAGCTATCAACTAAATAAGACATTATCTGAACAGTGGAGGGTAATGAGCTTAAAAGTCTCCCTGATTTTTATGCCTCCACGCTGGCGACAGTCGTGGCCGGAGGCATTATGTTTTCGGTTTGTCCGTCCGTATGTCTGTACGTCACTGTAACCTCACGTCCGTCCCATTCTCGCGATATCTCAGGTACGCCTGGAGGGAATTTCTTCAAATTTGGCACAAACATCCACTTGGACTCAAGGATGAACTGGATATATTTTGGTTGTCAAAGGTCACTGTGACCTCATAAAACACATGTTTGGCCTTAACTAAAGAATTCATATACTAATCATGAAAAATTCACACAAATGTCTAACAGGACAAAATGGAGAAGGGGTGACATTTTGGACAGACATGGATGTAAACTGCAACTTGACTGGTTGGCGGAGTCATACAATCGCAAGGCGGGAGTTCTAGTTTTTACCTTATAGTCTTCTCATCTTATTATATTCTTCCTTCCAGCTCCAGAGCTTCCCATTGTGGAGAGGAGAAACTGGCTAATCCACCAGCACTACATCCGTAAAGACTATGATACCTGTAAGGTAGAGTACCTTCATTCCTCTATCCTCCCTCTGGTATAGTACGTCACTGACCCGTGTCCGTGTTCAGTGTTGGTCTGATTGCCCTTTTAAAAAATAATGAAGTCAATGAATGACCGGCATGTACAGGGTTCTGTCTAACACTGTACTTTATTATGGGCTAATTCGCTGCATTGACCCGTGTATTCCCACATGAAACAGGTAGGTACTTAATAAAAGCTCTGAATAGATGCCTGTACTTGTAAGATATATTACTGGAATCCTCCTTCTCACTTTCTCTTAGTGACAGATACTTACCTCACTCTCAGGGCCCTGTTTTAATTGTGCCAGCGCAGCAACAAGCACACAGACTGTGGGGGCGTCCCTGAGCACACCTGCTAGTTTGTATTCATGTATGTGCAGCAGCGCAAAGTGCAAAAGAGCTGGGTGAGGCGGACTATAGATCAGAGGGTGTGGTGATTAATAAATACGCTCTCAGCCAGTCACATCCCTGGGCTCATCGCTTTCAAACAGCTGAGCCAATCACAGTGACGCACAGTCATGTCAATAGCTCAACAAATGAAGCAGGGCTGCAACTAACAATTATTTTCATTGTCGATTAACCTGTCAATTATTTTCTCAATTAATCAATTAGTTGATTAGTCTATAAAATGTCAGAAAATGGTGCCAAATGTTGATCAGTGTTCCCCAAAGCCCAAGATGATGTCCTCAAATGTCTTGTTTTGTCCACAACTCAAAGATATTCAGTTTACTGTCGTAGAGGAGCAAAGAAACCAGAAAAGATTTACATTTAAGAAGCTGGAATCAGAGAACTTTTTTTTTTTTTCTCTTTAAAAAATTACTCAAACTGATTAATCGAAAATATCAAAATAGTTGGTGATTCATTTAATAGTTGACATCTAATAGATTAATTGTTGCAGTTCTAGAATGAAGAATTGGCTTCTTCAGGAAATCATATTGTTGTCTGGATGCTGCTGAGCAGCACAATATGAGCAAACAGTACCAAAAATCTGTAGCCAGAGGCAGATGGTGTGGGTCTTTTTTAAACAAGACAATTAGTACAACGATGATAGAAATTACTTATATAAAATAGTTTTCTGATAGCGCTCCACCTCCCGCACAAGCTCCGGCTCCTTCCCCCACAGAGAGGTGACGTTCCACGTCCCCAGAGCCAGCCTCTGCCGCCCGGGTCCGGTCCGTCGAGGTCCCTGGCCTTCACTGCCACCCGTGTGGCAGCGCACCCGACCCAAGCGGTTTTTCCCGCAGGTGGTGAGCCCACAGGATGGAGAGGAGGGGGGTGCCACGTTCCTTTTTCGGGGTATCCCCGGCCGGGCTCCGTGGCAAGCCCGGCCACCAGACGCTCGTTGACGGGCCCTCCGTCTGGGCCTGGCTCCAGACGTGGGCCCCGGGCTTCCTCCGGGCCGGCTAACTCCTCCTCTGCCTCGTGTCGTCATTGGGTTTTTTGTGAACCATTCTTAGTCCGGCCCCTCACCTAAGACCAATTTGCCTGCAATGGTAGGGCTTACCTCTACGCACAGCCTCGGTTCTGGAACCGTACTCTTGGATAGGGGTTGGACCCTATTCTTCTCTGGAGTTGCCCATGGTGTGAGGCGCCGGGCGGGTGTGGGGATACTCACAAATCCCCGGCTGAGTGCCGCAACGTTGGAGTTTACCCCGGTGGACGAGAGGGTCGCCTCCCTACGCCTTCGGGTTATGGGGGGGAAAACTCTGACTGTTGTTTGTGCGTATGCACCAAACAGCAGTTCGGAGTATTCGGCCTTCTTGGAGACCCTGAATGGAGTCCTGTATGGGGCTCCAGTAGGGGACTCCATAGTTCTCCTGGGAGACTTCAACGCGCACGTGGGCAACGATGGAGACACCTGGAGTGGCGTGATTGGGAGGAACGGCCTCCCTGATCTAAACCCGAGTGGTCGTTTGTTGTTGGACTTCTGTGCTAGTCATGGATTGTCCATAACGAACACCATGTTCGAACATAAGGATGCTCATAAGTGTACGTGGTACCAGAGCACCCTAGGCCGAAGGTCGATGATCGATTTTGTAATCGTATCATCTGATCTGAGGCCGCATGTTTTGGACACTCGGGTGAAGAGAGGGGCGGAGCTGTCAACTGATCACCATCTGGTGGTGAGTTGGGTCAGAGGGTGGGGGAAGACTCTGGACAGACCTGGTAAGCCCAAACGCGTAGTGAGGGTGAACTGGGAACGTCTGGAGGAGGCCCCTGTCCGAGAGATCTTCAACTCACACCTCCGGCGGAGCTTTTCTGGCATCCCTGTGGAGGTTGGGGGCATTGAACCCGAGTGGACGATGTTCAAAGCTTCCATTGCTGAAGCTGCGGCGGTGAGCTGTGGTTTTAAGGTCTTAGGTGCCTCAAGGGGCGGCAACCCTCGAACACCGTGGTGGACACCGGTGGTCAGGGAAGCCGTCCGACTGAAGAAGGAGGCCTTCCGGGATATGTTATCTCGGAGGTCTCCGGAGGCAGTTGCAGGGTACCGACGGGCCCGAAGAGCAGCAGCCACTGCCGTGACGGAGGCAAAGCAGAGGGTGTGGGAGGAGTTCGGAGCAGCCATGGAGAAGGACTTTCGGTCGGCACCAAAGTGCTTCTGGAAAACCATCCGGCACCTTAGGAGGGGGAAACGGGGAACCATCCAAGCTGTGTACAGTAAGGATGGGACACTGTTGACCTCAACTGAGGAGGTAATCGGGCGGTGGAAGGAGCACTTTGAGGAACACTGCTCAGCCTCCCTGGTAAAGTCTACTCCAAGGTGCTGGAAAGGAGGGTTCGGCCGATAGTCGAACCTCGGATCGAAGAGGAACAATGCGGATTCCGTCCTGGCCGTGGAACAACGGACCAGCTCTTCACTCTCGCAAGGATCCTGGAGGGGGCCTGGGAGTATGCCCATCCAGTCTACATGTGCTTTGTGGACTTGGAGAAGGCATATGACCGGGTCCCCCGGGAGATACTGTGGGGGGTGCTGCGGGAGTATGGGGTGAGGGGGGCACTTCTCAGGGCCATCCAATCCCTGTACGCCCAAAGCGAGAGCTGTGTTCGGATCCTCGGCAGTAAGTCGGACTCGTTTCCGGTGGGGGTTGGCCTCCGCCAGGGCTGCGCTTTGTCACCAATCCTGTTCGTGATATTCATGGACAGGATATCGAGGCGTAGTCGGGTGGAGGAGGGTTTGCAGATCGGTGTGCTGAGGATCTCATCGCTGCTTTTTGCAGATGATGTGGTCCTGTTGGCATCATCGGTCTGCGACCTCCAGCACTCACTGGATCGGTTCGCAGCCGAGTGTGACGCAGTCGGGATGAGAATCAGCACCTCTAAATCTGAGGCCATGGTTCTCAGCAGGAAACCGGTGGATTGCCTACTCCGGGTAGGGAATGAGTCCTTACCCCAAGTGAAGGAGTTTAAGTATCTCGGGGTCTTGTTCGCGAGTGAGGGGACGATGGAACGTGAGATTGGTCGGAGAATCGGAGCAGCGGGGGCGGTATTGCATTCGCTTTACCGCACCGTTGTGACGAAAAGAGAGCTGAGCCGGAAGGCAAAGCTCTCGATCTACCGTTCAATCTTCGTTCCTACTCTCACCTATGGTCATGAGTGTTGGGTCATGACCGAAAAAACGAGGTCGCGGGTGCAAGCGGCCGAAATGGGTTTCCTCAGGAGGGTGGCTGGCGTCTCCCTTAGAGATAGGGTAAGAAGCTCAGTCATCCGTGAGGAACTCGGAGTAGAGTCCTTGCTCCTTTGCGTCGAAAGGAGCCAGTTGAGGTGGTTCGGGCATCTAGCACGGATGCCTCCTGGGCGCCTCCCTTGGGAGGTGTTCCAGGCACGACCAGCTGGGAGGAGACCACGGGGAAGACCCAGGACTAGGTGGAGAGATTATATCTCTACTCTGGCCTGGGAACGCCTCGGGATCCCCCAGTCAGAGCTGGTTAATGTGGCCCGGGAAAGGGAAGTTTGGGGTCCCCTGCTGGAGCTGTTGCCCCCGCGACCCGATCCCGGATAAGCGGTTGAAGATGGATGGATGGATGAAAATAGTTTTCAGAATTTATATGATTGCATCAATTCAACACTATTTCAGTTTTAATTCTACTGTATTTCACGTTGCAAATGGTTACATCAGCTTCATACCACTAAATTTAAAGTTGGAAAGGAGGCTGTGACACACAGGATTAATGAGCCTCGGTAATCCAACGGCAGAATACTGAGTTCTAACGGACCCGTCTGATCTGTGTGGAGGTGTATGGGGTTACTTTGCAGCAGCCTGGTGTCAAATGCGCATGATTTAATGAAGGTAAACACGATGGACGGCCGTGCGTAATGTCACTGCTGCTCTTTCTAATCAGAGGCTGCAAATTTATCAACGTACAGTATCTGTCCTGCGCCCTTCAGATAGCTGCAGAGATTTAATGAACTGAAGCAGAAGGTTTACATACCGTGCATGTCGACATCAGACACTGTAAGAATCACTCATAGTCATTTCACCACATTAATGCAAATTTAAAACGCATCTACTGACTGGAGAATGTTTTATTAAAATATATTATTTACATTTTCGAGCATTATTCTATCATATCCCTGCATTTGCTCCAAGAAGTTAGTTTGCTTTTGTTAACAAAATCATCAGATTGGCAACAGATTGACCAGAAACAGACGTGGTCCTGAAACATCTATTTTCAGCACAAAGTCTAAAAAACACGTTTTCCACCGAAATACCAACATCTCGCTCTGCGCTGTCTCATTTGAATGAACCGCCCACCTGTGCACCTGTACTGGGCACCAAAATACCACACAGCTGGGCAAAGCAAATTTCAATGTTAGGAAAATACCAAACTGTCAGAGCAAAAATAGGGCCCTCAGATGTACGATACAGATGTACTGAACAGGGTATAATACTCTTGTTACCTCCGCCAAGGAGGTTATGTTTTCGGTTCGGTTTGTTTGTTAATTTGTTTGTCTGTTTGTCAGCCGGATTACAGAAGAAAATACTTACCCAAATTTCATGAAACTTGGTAAATTTTGGAGCAGATTGGCCTTGGCGGAGGTCGGCCTCTGTCCCTCTAGTTTATCTATTTAGTCGTGTTTGCGACTGGAAGTTTAGAAACTGAATCAGGATCTTAAATGTTTTTTTTGTTTTTTTAAATCAAAGTAGCTATTACTTTTAGCAGTGCTCTTATTCACACATGTTGAAAATAACATCCACCTCAGTTGCAGAAATTGTCTCCCGTTCTGTTCTTCTTCCATGTAGTCGATCATCAAGGAACAACTACAGGAGACTAATGGAATGTGTGAATATGCCATATATGTTCAAGGTGAGTCGTAACTCTTCACCCTCACACATGTAATATGTATGATGTTAATTAAGAGCTACATCAAATGAAAGCTCCGTGGTTGTCAAAAATCTGGTCTTTGGAACCCCCATGTTTTTTTTTTTTTACTTCCTCGTGTAGATGAACATCCTGTCTTTTTATGTTTTAATTTCTTGCCACAGCACTAATCATGCGTCTGGAGGGACAGATCCAACAGTCCCTGGAGCTGTTTCAGAGCTGTGCCATCCTTAATCACAGCAGCGCTGACAATCTCAAGCAAGTGGCCAGATCACTGTGAGTGCACTGCCCTCGAGCCTGGGGTGCATCAACCCTCCTCCATTATCTAACCAGACAGACACAGGAGAGAAATATACAGTGATAACAGCCCAACTGAGGGCCACTTATGGACAGAACTTTTTTTAATACTGTAGGGAAAAGTTAAGCTACCCACAGTGTGTAGTTTTCACTGTTGCAGGGTTTTAAGGACAGCTATTCAGCATGCAGTGATTAAGATTGATTAATGTCTCATATGGATTATTGTTGTTTATTCTTTCTGTAGATTTCTCCTGGGAAAGCACAAAGCAGCTATTGAATTTTATCACGAAGCTGCGAGGCTCAACGAGAAAGACTGGGTAAAAGAAAAGAAACACTCTGAGTTTCTGCTTTGTCTTAAAGTTTGTGTGTTAAGTGGGCCTAGCATCTTTCACTCTAAGTACACAGCATGAAGTTCTCTCAGCAAATTCTCCCCACATTTAGAGTGGGAGATGTCCAGACTGAACGTCTTTTCATGCAACAATTAAAAAAAAAACGTCATGGTTGCACCTCCAGACTGATCCAGGACTGTTTTACTATGAAGCCTATAAAATTGTATTACATTAATGTTAATTTACCAACTGTCCCCTCTAAAGCCCCGTTTCCACCACAGGAACTTTCCCCCGGAACTAGGAACCTTTTGAGGAACTAATTTAAGTTCCAGGTACATTTTACAGGGCATTTTTACCCTCCAAAAAGGCCCTGTGGTGGGGTTTGCAAGGATGACCGTCGCCGATTGGTAAAACATACACACAGCGCCGCTGCTTCAACCTTACTCAACTACTGCTTCATTCATAAAACAAGAAAGTACTCTAGTATCGATTTAGGATGAGGGGAGAACATTTTTCTTTGAAAGTAAAGTTAGGCTCTGCTGTCAGCCTCCCGACTCATTAAAAAAAAACGACAGTTACATTCTAAAGCACAAATAAATAATCATCAAACATTCAGCAGATGAGTTACTGGAGACAGATGCTCTTAGTTTGCTTTTCCTCTGCTGCATTTCATTCATTACGTCCAACATGCATCAGTAAATACTACGCAGCAGGAAATATCGTCGCAGCAAGACAAAATCTAACGTTTATGTTTTTTTCAATGTGTTTTTTAGATGAAACAGGTGGCCACACTGAACCGCAGGCTGCAGAGTGAGTTTACTGCTGCGACAACCAGCAGTCCTCGTCCCATGTCATGTTGCTTTTTCATACGTCAGCGGACTAATTTGCCTGATCTTCGCAGGTCTTTAGACCGCGGTGTAAACACAGACAAAAGTGGGCCGAAGGAACCTTTTAGTTCCTTGAAAAGTAGTTCCAGGACTAAAATCATCACTTCTTGGTGGAAACGGGGCTTAATACTACTGTCAGTAATACTGTAGAATTTGTATTCCATAGAGCTGTTGTCTTAAATAGCTTTTGTATTTGAAAATTGAATTTAGCTTAGTCTTTATCCAGCCCTGATTTGTATAATCTGACATTTTCTCACCCCAGGAGATCAGTCATAATCTGGGTTTGTGCTATTTCTTCATCAAAGACTTCAAACATGTGAGTACGCTGATTTTACCGACACTATACAGGACAGATTGCACTCATACCCAGGTGATTTGATCATTTTGATCCTCTGTCTCTGTCAGGCTGAAGAGCATCTAAACATAGCTCTCCAGATAAATAAACACGACAAGACGTTCATGATGCTCGGGAAGGTTCATTTGCTGGCTGGAGAAACCGACAAGGCCATCGATATTTATAAGACGGCAGTGGAGTAAGTAAAATTCAAATGTGGACAATGTTAAAAAGCACTGAGAAGACATTTAAAGGGGACATATCATGCTCATTTCCGAGGTCATACTGTATTTTGGGTTTCCACTAGAACATATTTAAATGAACCTATACATAAAGCGTAGTTATAGCGCCTGTCTCTTTAAGCCCCCCTCCTGAAAAAGCCCAGACTGCTCTGATTGGCTTGTGAGAAAAATTTGGTGCACCTTTGCAAAGGTGGTTCTCAAGTTGTGGATGATGTATTCTAATGAACCTGCAAGTGACATAAGAAAGGGAGCCGAATCTGAATGGTTTGTTTAATCACATATTTTCTGATCAAGGTCAGAGGTTCTCAATCTTTTTTCAGCCACGGACCCCTTACAAGATAGAGAATATACTGAGGACCCCCTCATGTATGTCCCTTGGAATAATTTGACATATAGCTTATTTTTTACACTTTAGTCTTAGTTATGTGAACGAGCAACACAAGAGAAATGTACTAGAAAGATATAAGACATGTATTAAACATATTTGCAGATTCTAAGAGTTATAGATATGTTAGATTAGAACATCATTTATGAACTCTTGTACTGCAGATTTAGAAATTTTAATATTAGTTGAACTATGAACCCTTTTATAGAAAAGAAATATATCATGATGATTTTAAATGTATAAATCTGAAAACTTTTCAAGGACCCCCTGGCAGAGTGCCACGGACCCCTGGGGGTCCCCGGACCCCACTTTGAGAATCACTGATCTAGGCAGCCCACAAAAAACTGGTCATGTCTAAAAGGTAACATGCAAATTGAGAAAACTCGCTGCCCGATGACATATCCTAACCTTAACTATTATGTTAATGCCTAACCTTAACCATCTTGCATTTCCCAAATTTTGGGTTACCTTCTCGACACGACCCAAAAAACTGTCTGGGTCGTCTTATTTCACAGTTTGTGGGTTGGTAGGCACTCCAGATACCCAAATGGATGTTTACAAGCACTGAAAAAGTGAGTTTTACATGATATGTCCCCTTTAAAGAAATGAATATTCAAAATAACCAATAATCATTAAAGTTCAGGAATTGTTTACCAAAACAAAGTTTTCATCCAAACCAAATGATAAAAGAATCTTTTATTAATAACTGTTAATACTGATACAGCCTCAGCGTGAGTTTTCTTCATGATAACATTGTCTTAAGACACTAAAGCCATAAAACATGCTCTTTCAGAGGAGGTTGGTGTTCCCTCTTGATTTATCTGATGAGTTTCAGTCTCTGGAGCTCATTCCAATAAGCGGTGCTCCTTCAATCTCACACAATGCTCCAGTTTTGCACACATCTTAACCCGGGGGCCCTTTTCAATTCAGTATAAATTCTGTTCATTTCCACTTCTATTCACATGTTGAATATTTAAACATAGTGCCGTGGCATGTATGAGGAAATGACATCAGTGTCTATAATAATAGAGCTCATTATGGCTACCTCCTGTTGGGGTTAAATGAATTAATCAAGTGCCCCAATACTGGTGTTGCTTTTAATGAGACACACCACTGTGAATCTTATTTTAATGCAGATCTGCCTCTTCTCTACCATCTTCCTCTTAGAGACACATCATCCCCCCACAGGTCATAATTAATACGCCACAATTATGCTGAATCAAACCGGGATTGAATCAGCAGATTCTCTGAATATCAGCTATGTTTTCTTTTGAATAAGTGCAGGCATTAAATGTAATTACAGGCATAGATAAAGTGACATTTTTCATTCCGCTTGTCTCCTTCTCAATTCAGATACTCTCCAGAGAATACTGAACTCCTGTCTACTCTTGGCCTGCTGTTTTTACAGGTAGGTCGATTTTTTTAATAACCTTTTCAGCGAAATTATATTTACACAAGCAACGAGCACTACGAGATAAGAGTGACATTTACTGTAGGTGTCAGGAACATCTAAAAAGGAGCAGATGTATAATTGTCTGTGTTCATGTTTTTGGCAGCTTGGGAAATACCAAAAAGCATTTGAGCACCTTGGTAATGCCCTCACTTTCGACCCCAACAATTATAAGGTATGTGGGTATTTTCAACACGCATGTGCTTTGGTATAAACGTTGTTTGCTGTTACCTGAGGACAGTGCATTAGACTTCTTTTAAAGCAGTCCAGTTAAAATAAAAGGTCATTCTCTGTCAGGTGGTGCAGTCTGTCTTTCATCATGTGCACTTTCAAAGGGTACATCTTCCTCTAATACCTCTCTAATCATTGTTTTTATTCCCAGGCCATCCTGGCTGCAGGCAGCATGATGCAGACCCACGGTGACTTTGATGTGGCCATGAACAAGTACCGAGTGGCGGCATGTGCTGTGCCTGAGAGCCCCCCTCTCTGGAACAACATTGGCATGTGCTTCTTTGGAAAAAAGAAATACGTAGCCGTGAGTAATAAATACTGTTTATTGCATCACTTGTCTTTGTCAGTTTAGGACTCAATGAAGAGAGCAGCTACTTCAAACAAAGGTTCACCACAAGTTCATTCATCATAGTTTCACATTTTGAAAGTAAATACCAGCAGTGGTGGAAAGTAACATAGCATATTTACGGTTTACATTTTTGAGGTACTTGTACTTTACTCAAGCAGTTTATTTCTTTAACGCATTAACGCAACATCTGGGCGTGTCCAGGGGCGTGTCCAGACATTTTTGATAGGGGTGGCACCAGTGGGGCACTGACTTATGCAGGGGTGGCATTAAGTGTGAGCAGGAGCGCCTGCGCACAGACATATACACTCACGTATGCACGCACGCACGCACACACACACACACACACACACAAGAAAATACACACACACACACAAGAAAATACACACCCACACCCAGGTGTCGGCATAGCATTAATTTACCATTTTTGTCTCCACAACCCATATCTACTTCACTTACTAACACTGCAAGCAAGAATAGACCCACTAGTCACAACATTCAGGAAAAGGCAACATACAAATGTGATTGAAAACTACCATACTTTATTCTAACCTCAAAACAACCTTCCAAGGTATGATATACAGTACATAAAAAGACAATGCACTTTCTGTATAAAGTGCACTGTATAAAGTGCCAACAAAATTACAATAAATAAGCCTGTTTGGGCAAATAATTTACTTGACAAAACTTGTCACATGTGCCACAGTGTAGTAAGTTACTGTAGTATTCTCAGCAACAGAGAAACCTGAACTCCCAGGTATAAACAAAAGTCACATCCCTCCTCACATACCAGCAAATCTTGTTTTAACATTGTAAAGTGAACTGTTAAATAATGCCAAAATAATTTGTAAATTCCCAAAGTAGGTTACATACAAAAGAAAATCCTCATTCTAAAACAGTCACTTTATAAAGTGCCAACAAAATTAAAATAAATAAGACTCTTTGGGCAAAATATTTACTTGACAAAACTGTGCAAAACATTACATGTGCAACAATGTAAATGGTTGGAGGTACAGACCGTGTAGAATATTTTATCAACAGAGATAGCTGACCTTACCAGAGCTTACGTGTGCATAAAAAAAGCTTACATCACTTGTAACAAATCTTGTTTCAACACTGATTTGTTACAGTAAAAATGCTACAAAATAACCTGTGACTCCAAAAGCCAACATAAGAAAACAATGCACATTAATAAACACAGTCACTCTCCGCCTATAAAGTGCAAACATATTTAAAATACATACGCCTCTTTGAACAAATTATTTAACCAAACAAATTATAAACTTTACATGTGCTACAGTGTTGGTTACTCTAGTATTACCTAGTATTACCATTCAAGAGACCCAATCTGTTTTGACAGTTCCTTGCTTCCTTCCTCCCTCCCTTCTTCCTGTCCTTCTCTCTTTCTTTCCTCCCTCTGTCCTTCCTCTGTTCTTCATTCCGTCCTTCCTCCCTCCCTTCTTCCTTCCTTGACCTGAGGAAAACAGGAGGGTTAAAACAGTGCAATTCGCCTGTTCTTGTGTTTGCTTGCAAACACTTTGATAAAATCATCCATGTTGAGTGCCCTCGCTCTTCTTGACTCAATACTTAGCAAACCTAAATGGCTTAGTCTGTTGTCTAGCATGGTTGTCCTCAAATGAGTTTCAATGAGCTTTAGAGCTGAAAAACTCCGCTCACATGCAGCAACACGGGTCTAACATAACAATGTTACGCAGTACAGAATAGCTCAATGTTAGATTTAACATCGTTGACAGTCAAAACAGTGTTTGCTAATGAGATGAGATGATGACAGCCTTGTGCCAATTACAATAAAAAGAAATAAAACAAGACAGGGTAAATGTTTAGCTTATTACCGTTACAGCGTTTAACTACAGGCACAGTGAGTGTAGTAAAATGTAGGCTACTCACATCTTTCACGACGACGCTCCAGAGACGTGTTGCTTCCATAGACTGAGTTTGTTTCACCTGTAGGTTCACCGCCTCAAACTTCTTCTTCTTCGCGCCTTTTTTTTTGCAGGCTACATACTACTTTAGCGCATCTCTGCCTCTCAGGTTTGAGAAGGAACTGCAACTCTAAACAAGAGTGCAGTTTACATTCAGTGCCGTGGCCCGCCTCTGACTGGGCATATAGCCAATCATATTTTAAGATATTGGGGTGGCACTTGGGGTGGCCAATCAGATTTCAGGGGTGGCCCGTGCCACCCAAGGCCACTCCCTGAACACGCCAGTGCGCAACTTGCGATTTTTTAGGTTGATGCAGGCTCAGAGTGAAGATACTCATGATAGCTTGTTGCCAAGGAGGCTAAATAACACTCCAAACTTACGAAACATTTTGGCGGGAAAATTTTCAGAGGGGTCCCTTGACCTCTGACCTCCAGATCTGTGAGTGAAAATGAGTTCTATGGGTACCCATGAGTCTCCCCTTTACAGACATGCCCACTTTATGATAATCACATGCAGTGTGGGGCAAGTCATAGTCAAGTCAGCACACTGACACACTGACAGCTGTTGTTGCCTGTTGGGCTGCAGTTTGTCATGTTATGATTTGAGCATATTTTTTATGCTAAATGCAGTACCTGTGAGGGTTTCTGGACAATATTTGTCATTGTTTTGTGTTGTTAATTGATTTCCAATAATAAATATTTACATATATTTGCATAAAGCAGCATATTAGCCCACTCCCATGTTGATAAGAGTATTAAATACTTGACAAATCTCCCTTTAAGGTACATTTTGAACAGATAAAAAATGTGTGATTAATTTGCGATTAATCACGATTAACTATGGATAATCATTTGATTAATTGCGATTAAATATTTGAATTGATTGACAGCCCTACATTAAATACATATAATAAGAAAAATACAATGCATTGTTGTATACATTATTAAACCAGTTGTTTTCAACTTTTTTAGCTTGTGACTTCTTAAAAAAACTGTGTCCAGTCGGGCCTCCTTGTCACGTTTCTGATTTGTATGAGTTGTTAGCAGATCCAACAAAGAGACATTTCCCCTCTAAACTTCTCAGATGGTTTCATTTAAATAACAATGACATGATCAAATGATCCAATATTAAAAAAAAAAAAAAAAAGCATTTTCAATATTAGAGAAAAGTCCAAATAATGAACACAGATTTGTGTCACAGCATATTGTGTTTTCTTCTCAAGGATCTGAGTACCACCATAGAATTCCATAAAGACAACCAGAATAATCTTTCTTCAAACTGCCAAAATAAAACACCACATTAGGGCTAATCTAGTATATTAATTGTCGCACCAACAGCGGACTGGGCCTTTAATCTTTTTGCAATAACAACATAGCATACACAGCTCACGCATTTTACACTGCAACAGGTTCTTCTTGAGATCATATATTATTAAGATACTTGCCTAAAAGTTCTGTCAGCTGATTGACTTCTCTCTCCCAACTTCATTTCTCCCACAGGCCATCAGCTGCCTGAAGCGGGCCCAGTACTTGTCTCCTTTTGACTGGAAGGTGTTGTACAACCTGGGTCTGGTGCACCTGACCATGCAGCAGTATGCCTCTGCCTTCCACTTCCTCAGCGCCGCCATCAACCTGAACCCACGTATGGGGGAAATCTACATGTTGCTGGCAGGTACTGTGCTGAGTCAGAGAGACAGAGATATATTTGATGATCGGATCGTGTCTTTAAAGAGTAAATTGATGATTTGTGGCAAAAATTACTGGATATTTAACAGTTTACTGTTAGGCATTAATTTAATAATCTACTATGTACCTTTTGTAAAGTACACACTACATACAACAAACTAAACATGCTGAATGTGCAGTCGTCTGCTCCTTCATTTGACAGTATTTCAGTTCAAGTTTAAACCTGTCTCATTCTTAACAGTGGCTCTGACCAACTTGGAGGATGTAGAGAACGCCACCAGAGCGTATGAACAAGCTGTGACAATTGACAAGTAAGTCTATCTTACTACCTTAAATGTACTGTGTGTCTGTAGTTTAATCGTTTAATGTAATATTTTCTTTTCTTCCTTGGTGATCAATTACAGCTCCAACCCTCTGGTCAACCTGAACTTTGCCATCTTCCTCTATAATAATGGTGATAAGAAGGCAACTCTAGATCAGTATCAAGAGATGGAGAGGAAAGTCAACCTGCTTCGAGACAGCAGCAACAACTTTGAGTTTGATCCTGAGGTACTTTAGATCCTGTTGATGACTCAAAGTCCTGTTTTTGAAGCTATTACTTACACAAAACAAATGGCAAATATAACTTGCATCTCAGACACAAATATAAAGTTTACAACAGACATAACACATATACACATACAGTATACTGTACATACATACATGTTAGGGCTGCAACTAACGATTACTCCATTGTCGATTAATCTATTGATTATTTTCTTGATTAATAGATTTGTTGTTTGGTGTATAAAATGTCAGAAAATGGTGAACAATGTGTAAAGAAACCAGAAAATATTCACACTTAAGAAGATGGAATCAGAGAATTTTGACTTTTTTTCTTAAAAAATGACTCAAACAAATTAATCATCTATCAAAATAGTTGCCGATTAATTTAATAGTTGACAACTAATCAATTAATCGTTGCAGCTCTAATACATGTACATACATGTAAAGTACTATATGTAATTGTAATACAACAACAAGATGAGATTTTCAAGATGATCAAAATACATTATTGAACACTGTTGTGTTGATTGACAAAGTTTATATATTCGATACTCCAAAAGTTTGTTTTGAACTCCTTCATGTTATTTCTCAAACATTATTCACAGGAAAAGATAGAAGTATAAATAAATGGGAGATCCTGACAATTAGGGCTGCACCTAACGATTATTTTCATTAATCTATCAATTATTTTCTCGATTGATCGATTAGTTGTTTGGTCTATAAAATGCCCAAGATGACGTCCTCAAATGTCTTGTTTTGTCCTCAATTCAAAGATATTCAGTTTACTGTCATAGAGGAGTAAAGAAACCAGAAAATATTCACATTTAATAAGCTGGAATCAGATAATTTCGTTTTTTTTTCTTAAGAAATTACTCAAACTGACTATCAAAATAGTTGCCGATTAATTTAATAGTTGACAACTAATTGAATAATCATTGCCGCCCTACTGACAATATCAAAAACGTGGGATTCCAAGTTATGATTATTCTATGACATCATAACTTAATATTATCTGACCTTTTCTATTATTTCCTGTTATATAATGAAGTATTTAATTTGAACTGATGCGGAAGTAATTTGTTGTGTTTGTGTTACTTACAGTATTTCTAAGTCTTTGCCTACTTGTCACTAACAGCTAGTGGACATGGCTCAGAAGATGGGCGCTGCCCTGCAGGTGACAGAGGGTCTGGTGTGGACTAAACCAAGCAAGGACTCCAAATCCAAACCAAACTCTGCAGCAGCCACCAAAGCCCCCGGTGCTCCCCTCGGTACTAACCAAGCTCTGGGCCAAGCCATGTCTTCTGCAGCGAGCTACAACAAGAACCTCCAGCTACCAACAGGTACAAATTACCTATGTGGGTTGTAGAAAGTGTTAGTTAATATTCTGTCACCTCTGTGTGGCTTCTGGTTTGACGTTTCGATACAGTATGTGACAGAGCCACTCTGTCGAGGTGAAGCTTGAAATGAGGCCCTGCTCTGAGTCTGGAGCTGATGAGACCACGCAAGGCTGAATGTCTCTCTTAAAGGAACAGTGTGTAACATTTCGGGGGATCTATTAAATGGAATATAACATTCATAACTATGTTTTCATTAGTGTATAATCACCTGAAACTAAGAATCGTGTTTTCGTTAGCTTAGAATGAGCCCTTCATATCTACATAGGGAGCAGGTTCTCTTCACGGTAGCCAAGAACGGACAAACCAAACACTGGCTCTAGAGAGAGTCATTCATGTTTTAACTTTACCTGAAGGCCACCGTAGTTCTCCGACAAGATTGTGAAACTGCGGTAACGTGAGCTGCAGAGTGCAAAACCGTGGTCCCGCCAACTGCCGTTTGAGTTACGTTGCTCCTAAAGTAGTATTATTATGGTAAGGATGGCCTCTAAGCGAGGCAGTTATTGTTACAGTTTTGTAATCGGTGACTCACGTTACCGCAGTCTTGGAAAGGAGGGAGTGAGTGGAGTGGTACTCAGTTGGTTGCAATCTGCAACCACTCTACTAGATGCCGCCAAATCCTACACACTGTACCTTTAAGTTTGTTCAAAATGAGGTGAGCACATAAAAAACGTTTTCATCAGGAAGGTCCAGTGTTACTCCCTCAGTGCAGGTGATGACAAATTCCACAGCCTCCACCTCTCTCCATTAAACCAAAGCCCAATTTTTCATTTTAAATGGAAACTTGAGAATATCTCTTCCCTTTGTATTCACAGCCGCTTGCCTGCTGCACTACTGTAGCAGATTGAATTCATGGGCTAAGGCAAAATGGAATATCTTAAAAAAAAAGAAGCTAACCCCTAGCCAGTATATATTGTTGGCAACAAAAGAAAATCACCAGTGTGGAAAAAATGACATACAGTTAAGATAATAAATTCAAGGCTACTCTGAATTGATTGTCACGGCTTCCAGCTCTCGAATATCAGTGGACTGCAGGGTTTTTCTTCACGAGAGCCTGTGTGCTGCATTTTCTACCACTATTGTTTAGCTCTTAACAAATAACAGCAGAACAATGCATCCATGTTCAGTGACAGACATTGTACATAATTACACAGCTCTGACAATCTAGCTGCTTTCTAATGATCAACCACCAGTCTTTAAAGACCAAATTGCTGTGAAGATACAAATATAACCTGTAAATATACTACACAACTAGTTAATGTTAACCATCAGCTAGGGATAATGGATATTTAAAGTGGAGGTATTGCTGTTCTGTAACAGCTAGTCTGTAAATTAATGTTGCTGGAGGTCAGGATTCATGTACGAGAGGCAGGAACTTACTGCATCCTGTAGGTCATGAAGATTAACAACTTACCCCCAAAACTTGGTTTGGGTTTGTAAAGAAATCTGTCACAGAGTGCAGTGTAGGTGAAAGTTATTTGTACAAATACAAACAATGTAAATATTTAAAAAGGCAGAGGTGTGGACTCGAGTCACATGACTTGGACTTGAGTCAGACTCAAGTCCCACATTTGATGACTTTAGACTCAAGTTGACAATCAAAAAAGACTTGGACTTTAACACCAATGACTCGATTTTTGTAAATTTAATATATTATTACTTGTTGTTAGAATGGCATTACATTTGATGAAGAGCGCATTATGACTTATTCAGGACTCGAAACTCAAAGTTTAGGATTTTCCCATCTCTCAGAAGGTAAGTTCTGTTTGCACTGGCAATGCTTGTTTTACAGGCCCCTACGTCTCACCCATGTGTTTACAGAGGGGGGTATGATGTAACTGTTTAGTCATGGAATGAATTTTGTTGTTAAAGCTATAAATGTGCTGTTAAAGCATCAAACTGGTACTCCTTCATGACTCACCACCTTTTAAATGTGAGGAAATTGCACCGTTTAAAGAAGCCAATCTCAGTTGCCCGTCTGTGGGATGTCACAACTGGAAAATCTAATTATATGCAGTATCTGACTTTTTTCGAAAATTACAGTCACATTAGGCGTTCAACAAAATTATCCTGCACTCAGCATCAAAACATGATTTGGTGTCATGGTTTTGATGTGGGTTAATAAATAAATATTTTACAGATCCATCGTGGTGTTACAGTTTGTAGTCTGGTTGTATTTTATTTTATTTATGTGTATATATATGTATATATATATTTATATACTGGAAAAACAAAGTTCGGAAACTTGTGTTTGGTGGATTATTTCTCTGTTGTATCAATGCTAATTGGCATTGTATTTTACATCGTTGGAAAGCCTGTTTATTTACCTTCGCAATGATGTCCAACTTGTAAGGATTATGCATTTGTGGGATGAGCAGCACAGCTGATTATGTGGGTAGCGCCCAAGAAAAATTTTCCAAAATGCTCTGCCAATGGTAAACAGTGTATTCTCATAAGGCTACCAGGAAGCCTGCAATGACTGCCCTTCACCGTCAGGCCCGTTTGCGCTGGTGTCGACAACACAGACAATGAAACCTGAACATGTGGGGGAATGTCATGTTCAGTGATGAGTCCAGGTTCTGTCTGCGAAAGTTGGTTGGCAGGGTCAAAGTATGGAGACGACGTGGAGAACGCTATGCTGATTGTTGCACCGATGGAGTAACAGCTTTTGGTAGGGGCAGTGTCATGGTGTGGGGCGGCATCTCCCTCACTGGCAAAACAAGGTTTGTCATCATTGAAGGCCATCTCAATGCCGTGAGATATCGGGATGAGATTCTGCAGCCAGTGGCGATCCCATATCTCCACAATCTGGCACCTAACTTCATCCTCCAAGATGACAACGCTCGCCCCCACAGAGCCAGGGTTATCACAGACTACCTCCACAATGTGGGAGTAGAGAGAATGGAACGGCCTGCCAAGAGTCCAGACCTCAACACAATTCAACACTTGTAGGATCAGCTTGGGCGTGCTGTACGTGTTAGAGTGACCAACACAACCTCGTTGGCTGACCTGAAATGAATCCTGGTTGAGGAATGGAACGCCATCCCACAGCAACGTGTGACCAGGTTGGTGACCAGCATGAGGAGGAGGTGCCAGGCTGTTGTGGCTGTCTATGGATCTTCTACCCGCTAATGAGGCTCCTGACGGTGGATTCAATCAATCAATATGTCTTGTTTGTTCCTTGTTACTGATAGAGTGTTCAATCATCCAATCCACCAAACAACTCAAAACAAGAGTCAATTCCAACAGGAGAATACACTGTTTAACATTGACGGAGCCTTTTGGCAAATTTTTCTTGGGCGCTACCCACATAATCAGCTGTGCTGCTCATCCCACAAATGCATGATCCTTACAAGTTGGACATCATTGCGAAGGTAAATAAACAGGCTTTCCAACGATGTAAAATACAATGCCAATTAGCATTGTAACAACAGAGAAATAATCCACCAAACACAAGTTTCCGAACTTTGTTTTTCCAGTTTATATATATTTATCACAATCAGTTACATTTATATCAACTCACAAAAGCAACTAAAATATTAATGGACTATATTATTACTGGGCTCTTCCAGACATTTAAATGAAAAACTATTTATTCATTTTAATAAAAAGAATAAAAAATAGACCTCCTGTTGTTCACTATAAAATCCACTTTTCTCATGTTGAAGCACTGTTTGGATGCTTAGGAATGAGGTGTGCTTGGATGGAAATGGTGACACAGACCTGCCATGGGGAATTTCAAAATAACGGTGCATCATAAAGATGATTATATGTATCGATGTTTTCACTTTGCATCGATGATATTGGATCTTTGATCGGTGTATCGTTACATCTATCCATATCGATGTATCATTACACCGCTAAAGCTAATCGCATTTAAAGTTCCTGAATAACGCTACAGATATTCATGTTAATGAAACCCAGACAAACTGTTTAATTTGTGTAGATCATTGGGAACTAAGCTTTTCTGAGCAAACTTGGTATCAACTCTTATGTTTTTGTTATTTTCAGGAGCTTCGAAAGGCCCCTCCATGCCCCTTGAGCCTGAACCCGATGTGGAGAAAGCCCCCAGCCCGCCCACTGATCCTCCAGGCTCCCCAGAACCTGCCGAGTCAGAAAACCCCAAACCCAAAACCTCTAAGAGGAAATCTAAGGTGGAGGAATGAGTTAGCTTGGTGGCTACAATCTTACTGGACATCTTGGTCGTAAGGTCACTCTCATGATATGGAGGCAAATTCTTAAACAGCAGCCAAGCTATTAGTGGTTTTCTAGCTCCCTATAGTCAGACATGAAGCCTTGAGTTATAGGCTTCTGGTTTAGGTACATGCTGCACAGACATTTCATGTCCTACACATTCACTTACTTTTCACTGAAAAGGTCAACGGCAGTGTGCACTTTTGTCATACAATTTATTTCAGGAATATTGAATGTCAGTACACCCACTCACTTTTTAAACCAAAATTCAGAGATAATCAAGTGTTTCTCATTTATCCATGTAGATATGGCAGGTTTGGTGCACATGTCAAAACCAATTCCTATCAGATGTTGAGGTTTAAGAGCGTCTCTATTTGACAAAATGGTAACTTGTGCAGCTACGAGTGTTGATATTTGGATGATCTTAGCAATAAGGTTAAATGATGAAATTTCCTTGTATTGACATTTCCAGAGAAAGTGTCAGTCCTAAAATATATGAATGCTGCGACAATCACTGCTAAAATGTGAGGACAGAAAGGGATGTTTATGAATAGTTACAGGATATTGCTTGTTTGTATAATAGGGCTCTTTTTGAGGGTTGAGTGTAAATAGTGATACATGCTTTTATATGTGAATAAATGTTATGTTTATAGAGAGTAATGTATTTAATATTAAATAAGAAACTTTAAAGAAAATAGCGGTATCTCTTCTTTTATAAAGCCCAGTATTGTATGTTGTTTTGTACTATGTTTTCTAATGTTACGGTCATTCAGATCAGCAGACACCACCAACAGGGGACAGCATTGTTTAAGAGCTTTCAAAGTCAATCCATTATCCATTATTAACACACAATACAAGGAGAATAAGTTAGAAATGAACACATTTCCGTCCTCCATACTAATGTCGAAACTGTCAACATCTTAGGTGAAGGCGTACGTGGAGTATCTGTTTCTAAAATGTAATATAATTATGTATTGATATAGTTTGTGTGGTTTCCCATATATGTGTGAAGAACTCATCAAGACAAATATTTTTTTCAGTCATGGAGAACATCCTCTTATGGTTGTGGGGAGAAAAACTTATGAACAAGGAATAATAGTTTGATTTAAGATAGGACCTTGTAATTTATCTGTACTGAAGGTCGCATACAAACTGAAATTATTCCTGCGTATGAATTACAATATGGATGGGGCAATTTGCACACATTAGCCAAAACTATTTATGAAAAATGTCCCCCTGACAAAGTCTAGATACACAGGAATATGTTTATTTCTGTGCATTTAATATTTCGGGGGAATTTAAATATCAAACCACTGGTGTTTTGGTTTAGTAGTTTAGAGAGTAATGGACTAGAAGAAACAAAGAAAGACAAAGGAAACTGTCATTGTATGCATTTCAAAAAGTAAAGATTTATACACATAATATATCCCAGCCAACATGGTTATGTGGGCCCCACATGGGTTATGCTGGGGGTACCTGGGTACCAAGTGGGTATGGGCCCAAAATGGGCATCTTATCTGGGGCCCACTTGGATCAACTAAGTTGGTCCCAAATGGGCTCCCCATGTGGGCTACCCATGTGGGTCCTAGTTGGGTCACTACTGGGAAATTGGTGCATGGGGCCAACATAGAAACTGTGGACAAACCCACTTACAACCCATATTTCAGCCCATGTAGTCCCCATGTAGTACCCACATAGAACTTAAAGCTGGGACCAAGATGGGTCTTGGGTATGTTGCCCAGTTCGGGCCCACATAACACCCATTGTAATCCTGCATGGAATCCATGTGGGCAATTGACATTGGGTCATTATGGAACCTGCGGACAATCCCATATAGGGCCCATTTTTCAGCCCATTTACTACCCACATGGGCCCCCATACAAATGTTGGGAGGGATACTGTATATATATATATATATATATATATTTATTTATTTTTATATGTTTATTTATATTATTTATTTATATATGTTTAATTGTGTTCTAAATAGTGATTAAATGCCATTTTCATACAATACCCATGCCAATACATTCGTCCTCTACTTGTTACCGTGTCAGTGTGATACTCGAACACGTCACTAGATGACGCACAGCGCTGCGGAGGAACGTCAACGACAGAACTCCTGCAGTTGAGCTGAACGCTGAAGCGTTCTACACACAGGTGAGTTCATATTCCTCAGAATCACACACGTGTACTCCAGCGTGAGGTATAAGAGTGTTATGACTCCTTGGTGACAACGTGCAGTGTTTAGAGTTGAGAGGTTTTGCAGTAATGTGTTGAAATAGAGATGTTAGCTAGCTTACGTACACTGCCATGCTAGGCTAGCGGACCTGTCGCTAATGAGCTAATGCTAATGCTAAAGCTAAGTGGGGTAACACCAGAGAGCATAGAAGTAGTGATGGCGAGATGAAGCCTCATGAAGCTTTGAAGCTTTCCAGCAAATTGGTTCGGAAAAGGGTTCATTGCTCGAGGCTTCATGTGCTCACGAAACCACCTGGTGGTCAAAGAGTGTAAAACAGACAAATATGATCTTAACCATGTGATAAGATCAGATATTCCTTTATTAGTCCCGCAGTGGGGACATGTGCAGTGTACAGCAGCAAAGGGGATAGTGCAAGAAACAAGATGCATAAGCTAACACAGTAAAAAAGAGCTAAACAAAGTGTAACAAAATATGAACCAAGTATAAAGATTGGAAGTATAAAAATAGGAGTCTATACAGTATTGGCAATAAACAGACTATTAACACAATTACACAAGTGGAAAATGATATTGCACAGTGAGAATTAAAGGTCACCTATTATGCAAAATGCACTTTTCCATGTCTTTTAAACATCAATATCTGTCCCCAGTGTGTCTACAGGCCACCATAGTATCATAAAAGACCATCCTCTCTCTTTTTCTCCTCCTCCGTTTGTCCGGAAATGGGTGCAGAAAAAAAAATCGCTTTTTTTCCTTCTCTTCTGACGTCATTAGAGAAATGCAAGCCATGTAAGGGTTTCCTGGTCGAACCAGAGAGAACCTTCAGTAGCTGACCCCGCCCCACAGCGCGTCACTGTCTCTCCTCCTCAACCGAACTTGAGCAAAGTCTGCAAGAACCAGCAGAACAGGCTTCATGTACTCCCATCATCTAAATATAACATGTTCTTTCACAAAGGCTTTATGTAATTACACTGTTTAAACAGATGATATTTATATATTATATATATTTGATGTCATGCATGTAGCAGAGTACAGGTAGTAAATAGTGACTTGTAAGCAACACAACACATTTCTGTTTCACAGTCAAACTTTATTTGAGTAGACAGATGACAATATTAATTATTCACAGCATTTGTAATCATCTCACCTGTTAGTTAGTTATGTTAACATGGTACAGGAGAAAGTCTTTCAGCTCTGGTAAACTATGGTAAGCTAAGCTCCGGTGGTCTGTAGTCATGGTAACACAGAGACAGCTACTACTGTAAATAATATACCATTACTCTGATCTTCCATACATTTATCTTTTAGCAGAAATAATGAACTGACTACTGTTTCACATCTTCTATTTTCCACCCTGATGGTCGCTGTGTTTACACACCGTCTCATAGCGGTAGCATGTAGCTAACCCGTTAGCATGTAGCTACATGCTAACGGGTTAGCTTTGTATCTCCATGTAAACAGAGCCATCTGCCCACAGCTGTCTGCTCTCCTCTGGGATGATTCTGTCGGTCATTTCTCACAGATGGATCTGTAAAGACAGACGTAAAACAGAGTGTATGTTTACGGTTTACAGAGTTGATGCATGAGGTAAACACTGAGTTAACTAACAGAGATATAAACAGCATTATTTACCTGAGAGAAACCGTCAGGAAAACCTGGAATCTGGACCGCAGATGTTCATCATGTGTCGCCGATTTCTGATCAGATTCCTCCGGTAACGTGCGCTGGGTGAAGTTTCTGGTTTATAAACTTTAAAGTGGTTTATAAGCTCTATTCTAGCTGCCTCTCCCTCCACTCTGAGAGCTTCTCCGGGAGGGAGGGGGAGGGTGACGCTGTTGTTGAGGACGTTTGATTGACAGAAAACGCTGACCAATCAGAGCAGAGTGGGAGGAGACAGGCTGTGAATCAGTGGTTTTCAGACAGAGGCTGAATTAGGCTCTGAGGCAGGCAGACTCAGGCTGCAGTATGAGAAGAATAAAGGGTTTTTTGAACATTGCAGCATGTAAACATGTTCTAGTGCAACATTAAAATACATCTGTGAACCTGGAAATGAGCATAATATGTGACCTTTAAATGAAAATCCACCTGAAAATATCAGGTTATTGTCAGTTTGTCAGTTTTTGGTGTGTAAGTGTAAGTGCTCTACTGGGATCAGTGCTGGTTGTGGTCTACTGGGAACACAGATCTGTGATATACTGTATTTTGCGCCAGTAAAGGCTTTTGGGAATGACTATAAACAATGAAAAAAAATCTATTACCATGTAATCAATTTATATATATATATATGCATATATATATATCATATTTAATAAAATGTCTATTTAGTAAGTATATTGTGAGTATATAAGATACATGTATACTTAAACTGTAATTGTTTTGTGAGTAATTCATCTTATGTGTGCAAACCAATCCTAAGTTAATAATTGTATTGTAGTGTAGTGTAATATAATATAATAATTGCAGGAGGGTTAATATTAGTGTTCTGTGTCACTTCTGGAAAGCGGCATTGGTTGAACCAGTGAAGATCTGAAACACTTCATGAACCAGTGGGCGGTACGGCCGGGCAGCGAGGCTTCGGATGTCATCAATGACGTCATTGGTCTAAAACGATACAAGCCTCGATACGCGCATCGCAGGAAACTTCCTGGATTACTCGACACACGCTCCGAAGCCTCGGCACAGCACGTAACATCACTACATAGAAGTAAAGAGACGAAACTCTGATGTGTTTTTGACAACAGCCGCTGCCGCCATTTTGAACTGACGCTTATTATATATTTATAATATTTAATTGTTCAGCACAGGCCATTTCGGTAGAATATGACAATAAAATAGAAATCATATAGTTTTGCTTTTGTACGGCACTTGTAGGCGGACGTTTTACCGCCTCCGGTAGTCGCTTTCAGTCCAAAATGGCGGAAGCGTCGCTTTGCTGCTGGGTGCTGATGTTGCAATGGAACGGAAACTGTTCACATTGCTATATAATCTCATATGATAGCAAAAAAGAAAAGAAAGACGTGTTTTAGTTTCCCTACAAACTTGACTGCAGTTTGGAGATAATGGTCCTAAGAAGTTTCTCTTGATAGATGTCTGAAGGCTGCTTTTGAGACTGGCTTCTGTCTGAAGGGCATCATTTGGGGGCATTTTTAAAGACCCCCAAATGATGCATGATTAGAATAAAATGTAGTCATACTGTTTATTGATTTATCCCTCACGGACCTCACAGATGCCTCTAGCAATGAGGACAGAGCTACGGTTGTATTTGTTGAGACTGAAGGATTTATAGAGAGAGCTGCAGGACTGAGAGCATTTCCATGTTGGATAAGAAGGAGAAAGGCTGAGTTGTTGTTGTGCCTGTTTTTTTTCCCTTCCCAGTGGTGATTGTAAATGTGTATTTGTTATCTGGCTCAGGACAGAGTGAATGCTGCTGTGGACCAAGTGTCAGGTCAACAAGGTACTTGTCAGTCTCTCTCTACTGTACTGTAGCATGTGTTGTTGCTTGTGCTGGAGGCCAGTGCATGCATGGCCTCCAGCACAAGCATGTGCACATATACGGTGCATATGGTTAGATGTATACAGTATACATGGGATCTCTGGGCCGAGAATATGTTCTGTATAATGGAGGAGCTGATTTGACCCTCTACACACCTTTCTGCCTCAGTAACATTCACATCATCATTTAGTTGTTTAAGTATTTTTCCACAGTAAAAGAACCACTCTGTTTAGCCTTCAAAATAGTTTGTTTCTAATTATGTATGTACTTTTCAAAGTGACATATTTTCCTTCAAGAATCCATCCTACACAGATATTGAGTTTTGTATCAATAATGCATCAGCATGTACTCACTGAGGTTAAAAAGACTAAGAACCTTGGTTAGGCCGATTTACAAGTAGAAAGCAGCATGGCCCTGTTTGGTAATAAAATATTAACAGAAATTGATTTAGCCTATTTGTATGAACTTGCTTTTACATCTGCAGTTCTGCGCATAGCCTGTGTGCACCATTTAAATGGTACCTGCTGATTAGTGACATGTACTACATTTCAAATGATGTTTCTTTCCGCAGCATTAGTTTCCTCAAAATATCATGATATTACACACTTTCCTGAGTTTGACTAACTTTGCCAAATTGCTAACAGGAAATGTCCAGTTTTGTACACTGTAGTGAAATCGAGCTGCACAGACTGTCGGAAAACAGGAGGAACAGTCATCCCTCCTGCTATACAAAGCATACAGTATAAACAGTATATATACACTGGTGTATATATATAATATGTATTTTTTATTCAGTTTTACTTATGGATGAGACTCATGAATGTTTTTGCAAATGCTGCCAAAAATAAATTTCCCAAATGGAACAGTCAGTAAAGACTGAACTGAACAATTCAAAAATAAGTTTATTGGCACCATTTATCTCCTCAATCTGAACCCCACAATTTCAGACTCAAAGAATTCCCTTCCACCGAGGAGGAAACAATTATGGAGTCAAATTAAGCTGAGTGGAAGATAAAAGTTTTTTAAAAAATCGTACATTTTCTTGCTTACTGTTTTGGATACATGATTTGGACATCACATGAACAGAATTGTTTCATTTTTTATATCTTTTTCATTAGTTTCCACGACCTTAATTTGATGCCATACACCTATTAAACATACAAAATTGTATATAAAGCTAAAAATGATTGTCCTATTCTTTTAAAGCTGAAGTCGGTAACCATGAGCAAATACAATTTAAAAAAAAAATATATATATTTTTATAAAAAGGTCATTATATCCTGACAGTAGCGCATGAGACATATCATCTGTGAAAACAATCATGTTCCTTTGTATCCTCCTGGTGCTCCTAATGGCATTTACAAGATTTCAACGTGCCCAAAGGAAAACTTACTTTACAGCAGCAGTAAATCACTGCTCGTGAAACTCGCAAACTCCGATCAAACTGTCAAACTAGGCAGCGCTGATCAAATATGAATCAATATTCTGTTACAATTTGGGCTGACTGGAATGCTTTGAAGCTTCAACCGTTACCATGGTAATCAACCTCCAAATCAGTATTCAAATGCTTTTTTTTGTGTAATTTTTTTTTATGTCATAATAAAGTAAATATGTAATAAATAATACCAAAATAGCCAATGAAATAAGGAATAGTCCCACAACATTATTCATGATTCATATTCAACATTAATTATTATTAGATATTCTCAGAAGGATAGCCCTGTTTGTTGTGTGTAGAGGTGCATGTGTTTACAGTAGTGCGGTAGCGGTACTGTCCCAGAGGAGATGGAGACAGACAGACAGAAGAACATGTCAGCCTTTGCTCCGCTAAGCTTCGAATAACTTTGAATATTTCTCACCGAAGCTTCGAAGCCCCAAAATGTTATTCGGGACAGCCCTAGTTACTGTAATGCCTATTTCTCGCCTCAAATGTTTTCAGAAACATCTTGTAGTGTTCTGTTTAGCTGTAAAATGAGAAAGTTTGCTCTGGCCGGTGGGCGGTGCTTGGTTTTGGCTTGACTGTTTTCAGCATGGCTGCCGGGTAACAAGATGATTCTGAAAACATTTGAGGCGAGAAATAGGCATTACAGTCACAGATTATTGATTCATATTTGATCAGCGCTGCCGAGTTTGACAGTTGATCAGAGTTCACAAGTGATTGGCAGCTTCCCAGAGACTGCTCGTCTCCAGCTCGTCTCTGATTGGTTGTTTCTGTTGGGGCGCGGTAGAGACTTGCAAATGCCATTAGGAGCACGAGGGGGGGGCAGAAGAACGTAATTTTTTTTCTCTCCAAATTATTTGTCTCATGCACTACTGTCAGGATATAGTGACAGTTTTATAAAAATAACTTTTTATCATATTTGCTCAAAGTTACCAACTGCAGCTTTAATACCCGATGGAGATAATACTGCTATTGTTCTCTTTTAACATGTTGTTGTCATTGAAGTCAGACACAGCAGTGGTCACTGATCTGCCTTCCTTATCTTTGCCTTTTATACTTTTATGATGGAGAATAGCATCTGCATGCATTGCTATTATTGCCAAAAAACTGTAGTTTTTTTCATTAGGTCTTGTTAAACTGTGCATGCCTGAATTGCCTGTGGTTGTAACTTTTACAGGCCAGCTGATGGCCTGTAATTTACGGCTCCTGCTGCAGTTATATTTCAGTGCAGCTGTGGAAGATTGGTTTTCCATTTCTCGTCCTTCTACAATTCAAATCGCCTGTGGAAGCGTCTCAGTCTCTCGTGGAAGTTTCATTTAAAGTTCTCTGGCTCCAGGGAATGGTTGGCTAAGTTGTGCTGTTGCGCTGTTTTTTCATTTATGGGGTTTCTAATTCAGATTTTATACACAGTTGTAACTTTAATTGATAGGCCTAAATAAATACAGTTTTTTTTATTGTTAAATTCCCATCTAGAGTTTATTTTTTTATAATGTTTTGGCAGGCTGTATTTTCCGTTGCAGCACAGAGCTGACGGAAGACATTTTTATTTCCTTTGTCCACCTAGTCCTTCTTATTTGAATTACGGGGACATGTGGTGGTTTGATATTTGAGGATTCAGGCTGCCTGGATCTCAGATAAGCTGAGCTGTTAACCTTCACCCCATTTTCCTACTTTGCAGTTCTACTGTATAACCTTATAGCTTTTAACTTGTACATCACATAAAACTACTGTAACACTGTCTGCACCTCTTCATGCAGCGTCTGCCCTCTTGTCTGGCTCTTTTTAATAGTTCCCCAGATTATCATAAGGTCTCGAGTATCAAGATCAGGACTGGCCACTTGATGAGGCTGAAAGTAGTCCTCCTCCACACTCCACACTCATCCCCCCATCTTCCTCGGTTACACATCACTGTGTCCCAGTTCCATACTACATATTAATTGTATACAGTATGTACTAATCTTAATAATATACAGTTTTTCCTTCAGTTAACATACAATAAATACACATACTTTACTGTTTCATACTACCAGCCAGGAATTGATTCAATATGCGCACCGTGCAAAGCAGACTTGAACTTTATAATGCCACTGCCAATTAAACTTAACATGGAGACAATTAGATGTTTTTCAAAATTTCAATAGTTATTTTTGTGTTTTGTGAGGTGTTATTGGAGCTGTTTCACCAACATCCACAATTAGATTTTTTCCAGCTGTGAGCAGCTCTTTCATTTCCTTTGTGCATTGCTTTGTGGGAGAAGAGTGTCTATCATCGCTACACCCACAAATCTAGTGTTTTTAGCAGCCTATGAATGTACTGTCTTTTTATCCATGTTAGCACCACAGGGTTTTGGTCAGTCTGTCCACCAGACTGAAATATCTCTAAACTAATTTTATACAGACATATACTGACTGTGGTGATTCCCTGAATTTTCCTCTAGCGGCACCAGGAGTTCGCATTTGTGTTTTTTAGTGGAATGTCTAAACCATTATTGAAGATTTGCCCCTCTCAGGACTATGAGATCTTTTTTTATTTTGTCCAGTACTTTGGTTTATGACCAGATTCCTGTAAAACTAAAACTTATTGACATTCCCATCAGCCTCAGCTGTACTGTGCTAATTGTTAGCATGCTAATGCGTTAAACTAAGATGTCGAACATAGTAAACATTAGCATGTTAGCATACTGACATTAGCATTTACCTCAAAACACTGCTGTGCCAAAGTACAACCTCACAGAGCCGCTAGCATGTAGACTCTACGTTTTTGTCATTTATTCAATGTGAACACACTACAGAACCTGCTTAGAATTAGCGTGTAGTAGGGCTGCACGATTATGGCCAAATGATAATCATGATTATTTTGATCAATGTTGAGATCACGATTATTTATCATGATTTTAGGGACAAAATATTTGTATTTACATTTGAATAAACCAAGCACTGCTTTCACTTCCATGTTGTGCTATATTCTTGCTAATGTACAAATACTTACAAATACTACGCATTTTTAAACGTCATTATCACAGTCAATCATGTGAGTTTAATTGTGGGAAGCCAAAATCGTGATCACGATTAATATTTGATAAATTTTGCAGCCCTAGCGTGTAGTGTAGTATGAAACTGGGATGCTGTGCAAATCTGTGTATGTAGCTCTCGGAAAGCAAACCACAGTGCACAGTGATCATATGTCACAAAAAGTCTGCCTCAGTCCTGCTTTTCCCATTCTACCTCTGTCCCTCCCTTCAGCCTCTTTTTCACCTCCCCAGCCCCCTGCACTGCTATTCTCCATCCATCCACCAGATGCCTTCGGACCTTCCCACCTGTCCCAGTCACCTGACCCACTCATTCACCTGTTCACCTGTTTCCACTTTCCCTCATCATTCCTGCAGTATAGTACCGGCCCATTTCCACTCATTCCCTGCCAGATTGGCAGTGTTGCTTTGTGCATTGCTTTCCACCAACCTGAACTCATAACCCTGAAGTCTAGAAGCTGTACCTGCCTACCTGTAAGCTTATGTATCTGCACTTCTTCTTCATTACATCACTGAACTCTTCCTGTCTGCCTGGACTGACTGCATTTGCATCCTTCCCCTGCTGCCTTGTATTTTTAAAATCAGATAACATCTAAATTAAACAGATTACAATTTCTGAAAAAAGTTGCTGCTGCCTGTTTATCAGAAGAAGGACCTGCCAAATAAAGGTACAGCAGGCTTTGCGGTAACCTAATGTCGATCTATCCTGACTGTGTTACCATCCACAGATCATCAGAGTCAGGTGTTGGACCAAGCGGCTGGACTACGCTGAGAAGAATAAGTGGAGGTGCCAGTGATTGTCACATGATTCCTGCTACTCTATTAAGGTAAGCATCTCTGATATCTTTGAGGTCACTCTTTAAGAGATTCTATCTACCTGTCAGACTGAGCACAAAATGAGTGATCAATATTTCAATAAGAGTATTCAACTTTTAATTGAATATACTGAATTCATGTTCTGAAAGATGATATGATGCAGAAATTACCTGGACCCTTATTTATAAAAATTGGACACTAATGAATCTTTAATGGTATCTTGCGATCATTTTTCAGTTTGTACCTGAGTTTGATTTATGAAATAATCTGAATGAAGCTGGATCTGCCCATTTAAAAAAACATGTTTTGCACCGGTCTAATATATACTATTGTAATAAATCAAGCATTGCTCACTGATTAATTTACACATTTTCATGCGGCACCGTTGGCATCTTAATGTAACATTGTAGGAACTGAAGTTTCAATCATTAGCCCTTCAATTCTATTTAAAGATTGAACTTGTTTTGAAGAGGAGTAATACTAGCGGCATTAAAATTTGAGGGCACTTTATATGAAAATATTTATGCAGCCCGCACACAGCTCACCACGGGGGTTCACATGTGGTTCTCAAGCCTGGAGAGACCGCAGCACAGCAAGCAAGTAATGTGCAGATATAAACCTGGTTTAGAATTGATGCATGTCAAGTTGATGTTTTACAGAGAGTCTTTATTTCCTGCACACATGGTAATATCAAATATAATACTGAGGCTTTTCTGCGAATGGAACCCATAAATTGAAACATTTCAGCTTTCATAGGCTGAAACGCTTTAGTTTGTACATCGCTTTGTCCAAAATCAAAAGTGTTTTTAGTTGTTATGTAGGCAGAGTGAAAAACGGACCAACATAGAAAGGGGAAGACGCAATTGTTTAAATAAGAGATAATGGTGGACATTTTCAAACACTCTCTCCTGGAAGCCGAGAATGAAAAAGGAGAGCTAGATAGGGAAGTTCAAATCCTGACTCCTTTCTCAGCTCCGCACAGCTGGCCAACCACGGTGGGATGGGATGAAGTGGGTGTGAATGTCAGATTGTCGTTTTCGGAAAGTTACAGAAATTGGCGGTTTTTGGATCACGTTTGGGTTTGGTTTGTTTGTACATTAGTGAGAAGAAAAAGATAACCATTTCCAATATGTTTGAACTCCAAAATATATAAATTGATTGATAATAATGAATGAAATTTCTCTATTACGTTGATTTTATACTTGAAACAAGGTAGGCTACTTAATGGTCAAGTAGGCCTATGTTCAGGTAATTGCCTATTATATGGCCCTGTTCAGACCTGGTATTAACATGCGTCCTGAGTGATCGGATCACAAGTGGACAGCTCTAAGAACAGGTGTGAACGCACTCGAGACACATTCTTTAAGCAGTGTGTACGCAAATGTGTCCTAGGCCACATTAAGGGCCGCCTACTCAATTGACGTCCCGCTTGGATCCGCGGGTCTCACTGTGCTCCTCATGTGGATAGACAGGCAGACGCGAGCCTCATGGCATGGAAACAACTTCTGTGTACTAATGTATCCTGTCTGCATTTTATTAACATATATCTTATGTATAGGCTACATATCTACAGACTATCAGACTAGACACACAAAGTGCATTATTATCATACTGTCAGGGATGTGTCTGTGTTTTTGTTCCGGTGCTTTGCACGGAGCTGACACCCGTCTGAAGCTCTGTCTGTGCCTCACTGTTGCCTGTCAAAGGAGGCAGTGTCAGGAGGTCCCCGGGGACCGCCGGTAGACAATAACCTTGTATTTTGATGTTAATAAAATGTACCCGAATTGTCAAATATGTAGGATATTACTTCTGACATTCCTGCAATATTACGTCACAACATCTGCTGTATTAGCCGTGTGTTTACTATGTGTTTATTTGCATATACCTGTAGAGCGGGGAAATGAGAGCCGATCACAAGTGGTCACTGAGGACGCATGTGGAGACGCATTCCAATGCCAGGTGTGAACAGACGTACTTCAAGCTGTCCGCTTGTGATCCGATCACTCAGGACGCATGTTAATGCCAGGTCTGAACAGGGCCTATGTCTCTGGCACCTCATCAAATAATTAGCAGACCTGTATTTAATAGTGGTGCAACGGTTCAACAAGCCCATGATTAGGTTGTACTTCATTGAGCAGTTTTGTTTTTTTACAGTTCGGTTTGACGATGACGCAGCCATCTCCTAATCTTTATCCTTAGTCCACAGCAAATCCTATGGCAGCTTTTTTTTGAGCTGTTGGTTTCATCAGCCGGCATTCTATATATGAGATTACTACACATATAAAATTGATTTGTTGGTTCAGATCAGAGGATACGAGAAACATTCAAACCCTCTGCAGAGAGTGTGGGCAGTAACCAGAGACGAGATGTATCTTATCATCCGTAGATATTTTCCAAACCTCTAGCTGAGGCGTCCTTGAACAGGAATTTAACCTCTAATCGACACAGTGCCCTGACCAGAGGCTGGGAACAGTTTTTCTTATTAGAGATTAATAAGGCATGGCTTTAAACACAAGGCATCCCCAGTGTCATTACTTATGATGTATCGAATGGCACTAAAGGGTGAAGGACAGCTTCATTTCCATATTTATTTATGATTGAATATGTTTTATATTTTCAGTATGGCACGCTTGGGGTTGAAAGAAAAGTATCAACTTCTTCTTCTCTTGTCTTTTTATGGCTGCACTAATCAATACTTCTATATGAACAGTGAGTCAAATTACAATGTGTAATGTGAAAGGGGTTCCTTGTAGTGATGAACCTGCAGAGCAATGTCACCGAACCAGGGTTGGAAATTAACTTTTTTGACCACCTGCCACAGTGGCTGGTAAATTACAAATTGTATCAGCCACTCAATACATTACCATTGTTTCTTTGGCTGGTGAGTGAAGCAAATCTTGCAGTCACTTGCATATTTTACCAGCATTTGGCTGCTAATTTCCAACCCTGCACCCAACGCAGTTACACTCACCTTTATGGAGTATTTTAGCCTCTTTCAGCTCGTTATTTTGGTTTTACGGCCCCAAACTTTACTTTTTTAGCTCACTGTTACGGCTCTCATCAACCTCATTTCGAGCTGTAGCAGAGTTGTTTTCAGCAAAAAAAAGCTCTGATAAACTCACTGAATGATACCTACCCAACACCAAATGTAAGACAGAAAAAGTTAGCTACCTGGTGAACATAGTGGAGCCTTTAGCAGCTAAAAATACAGATATTTTTCTAAGAAGTTGGTGGGCGCCAAAGCAGGGCTAAAAGAAGAATGCATATTGGACTTATATTTGTTAAGTGGCCGGAAATGCAACTCCAAATGAATGATAATGTTGCTCTGTGTCTGCTGGAAGTGAAAACATTAGCCTTAAGCTTCATAAGACTAGAATACAGTATGTCATATGTGTGACCATTTCCAGCTTGTTGTGGATTTCTGTTACCAAGTGGCAAAATAAATTAACGTAGCGTTGAATGTCCCATATTGTAAAAATGTCCATGTCTTTTTTGATTGTATAGCAGGTCTGGGTGCTATATAAATACTGTGAAGGTATCAAACAACAAACACGGGACTTTCAGTTAGGAGACCGGCATTCGAGACCAGTGTTCATGTCCCAACGTTTTGTTGAGTTATTTTGAAGTTATGTTTGTAACGTGTTTTTAGTGACGTTTGTGTCGTGTTTTCAGTGTGTATTTTACTTAGTTTACATTCTTATTTGAAGCCCAACTAGGAGGTTTTTCCTAAACCTAAGTGGTTTTGTTGCCTAAACTGCGTCCGTTTTGTTGCATGGCTTAAAAATTACACACGAAAAGAGGCATACAAATGACATGCTGAATGTCCTTGTAATGTTGTGCTAGTTATACGTATTTCCATGAGATTGGGTTGGCTTGATATATTCAGACAGACAGTATGAGAAAAATAATGTGTTTTTTGAATATTAAAGCATGTAAACATCTCTCCTTTACATTTTACACCTTAAAAGATAACAATAGTGGGCGAGAGATACAGTATATACACTTCACTTTATACAGCAGCATATTTCTGCTTCCCTGCCTACTGACCATGTCAAGGTTCAGAAACAAAACTTTTCTTTATCTCTGAGGCTGCTTTATTAATTTATGACCGCTCACTGCAACCTTCAGTCCGATTTCACAGTATCTAGGGTTTGTGCCTGAGTGGAGACTTGAAAGCAGCAGGGGACATAAATCTGTTTTATCAAGGAGACATATAAAGGGTTGTAATCAAAACCTGTTAGCACGGCAGATCAAGACTTTATTTGTTACACCCCACTTCAGCTCTGCAAATTCATGATCAATAGATGATTAAACCCACTGAATCAAGCATCTTCCGGTCTTTGGACTTCATGAAAAGCACTTCCTGATTGGTGTCCAATTTGAAGTGGTTGTTATTCTTTCCAATAAGACATGTTTATGGTGCGGGCTGAATTGCTTTGCCTCCTCTGGATGCATGCATCATGTCTGTGATCAGGGACAACAAAAAATTTCCCTGTGGAGTGCTGCTTCTTCTTCTCTCAGCCGTGCTGGAGGAGATCTGGCAGGCTGTAAAGAACCGGGAAGAGTCTGAGCCAGCAAGTGAAATAGGACCTTAGTGCTGAGACTTTAGAAAACAAATATTGTTTACATGCTGTATAGCAGGTGTGGCAGAATATTTCTATCTATTTGATATACTGTGTTGGTGTTGCACTTCAACTTGTGTGAGCGGAGCCTGGAGATCTGACCTGATTTTACTGTTATAACAGCTTCAAAGGAATAGATCAGCCCAAATAGTAAATAGGTCTGATACTGCATATATTGCCATTCAGTTAAAAGCAGTGGAGACAGCGTGCAAAGCCTCCACACTGACAGCATTTAACTGTATGTGGGATTTTATTTCTGATTGTTTGGGGGGTTGTATTCCTCGTACACAATGCACTGTATTGTTTGTAAAATGTCTACATGTTGTTTTTTGGAAGTTAGCAGTTTGAGGAGTAGTTTTGGGAAATATGTTTATTCCCCTCATTGATGAGATTTGGATGAGAAGATGACACCACTCTAATATCTGTATGGTAAATATAAGGTAAGCTTAGCTTAAGGACTGGAAACAGGGGCAAACAGCTAGGCTGACTCTGTCCAAAGCTAAGTAAAACAAAATCTGCCTTTCAGCACGTCTAAAGTAAAAGGAATTGTAAAAATGGCACGTTGTGGTTTTACGGGGAGTATGTGCCAGACTATTTCTTGGCGGGGAGCAGTGCTATGCTGGAGTCTTGTTGGCACTGTGATGTTGCCAGTAGGGATGTCACGGTGAGGAAATTTCCCCACCGATTAATAAACTTGTGACAACAGTGGTGTTACCGATTACACCAGACATTTTACAAGAAAAGTTGACGCTCAATATCTGTTGAGCTTTGATCTTTAACGTTGGATGGCTGTGTGTCTGGCCTCTCCGGTCCAGCTTTTGTTACAGTAGCAGGTTTCCACCTGGCGCCGCTGTCCCGCGCACACCGGCTGTGAATGCTCCGTCCGCTGACTCAGTCGTCGCCATGTTGAGAGCCGAGGCTATAGAAATGCTTCCAATCTCGCATTCAGTATATTTAAGGTTGATTGTGTCCCTGAAATTGTTAATTAGGGTGTACAGTATGGATACTTTGCTTCACTTTACTTTGAAATGACTCTCAGAATCATTTGACTTGACACTGTCTCGCTATTTTCCCCTCCATCGGTTGCCCTTTTATAATTCCTCTTGGTTTGACACAAACCAGTGTTTGGGATTTAGAGCAGCAATAGATGGATTAGAACATCGAGAGAGAGAGAGAGAAGCCTCAAATCCAGTGTGTCTTTGAGGTGCTGTTTCATGTAATTAATCTGCCTAGCTTCACTACACTCCTGCCATATTTCACGATGACACTAATAATACCTAATTATATGATGTTGTAAAATCTTAGTTGGTGTTTAAACATGTAATTTAGGTAGAGTAATGGTGCATATAATGTATTTTACTTTTAATCACCGGGTTTTTCGTGAGGAACTGAAGGAGTGAGGCTTTGCATTTCAATACAGCCACTTGATTAGGGAGTATGGTTGTTGCTGTTGTTGTTTTTCAGCAGATACTGTTTACTCTGAGCTCTGCCTCCCAAAATTCCCTCCTCCGCCCCTCTCCTGGAGACAACTCAAAGACCCCCTGCTGGCAGCTCAGCGGAGCAGCTTTATCTGGGTTCTCCGCTCTCACATCTCTCCACAAGCCTCGTCTCATTGTGTCACCCCAATGTGTCAGCCACAGGCTGCAAGTCACAGTCACAAACTGCATCTCAGGGATGAGAGAGCCATTCATTAGAGCATCACCACCAGCCCTCTCAACAAAGGTTCACTGTTTCATTTCCCATCGCTCCATACGCATGTAAATTAATACGAATAAAGAAGCAGGAAAGTGGATGTTCTGTTGACAACAGTTAAGGGAATTTATGTGCAGAGCAACCGAGATAATTTTCAAAGTTATCTCTTCAAAGGGATACTTTGAAAAATATTGTGTGCATGCACAGCTGAAAGTAACATTTTCCCCATAAAATATGTACAATATGTACACTAACAGTACGAAATACAGCGAACCACATCGACTTGTGTTTTCAATGTCACCTTAGCTTTAAATTTCCAGATTAATGCCTGTTTAGATCTTTGTTTCCAACATGAATACACAATCCAGCTGCTCAGAGGGGATGTTTGTCCCCTTTGGTTGTTTTAGATGGTGCATGGAAGTTTGTCTTTGATGCGAGTTTAGGGATAACCAAGATTACAATGCTATAACAAAGGCTGCTGAGTCCAGGGAACCTGATCACAAGCACAGTTGGGGGTAGCCAAATGAAAAGTAAACTTTATTTGAACCCTCATGAACTATTAATTAGGCTTTAGGCTTGACTTTGGTGATGTCAAAGCTAAAGACGGAGGATTAGTTAGTGCAAACACCTTCCGTCCGCCCCCTGGAAAAACCCACAACAACTTCTTCAAGGGTTTTACACACTAATTACAAATACATGAATGCTGCCTATTTTTTTTTACATTTCATGCAAACACAATATGTAACTTCCTCTCTGATTAGCAACCAGAAACTACAATTTAAAACTTGTATTGTGTTTGGAGCAGTGGACTACCTCCGGGTCTGAAAAGTGAAGCTAATGCGGAAGTACCTTAAACTTGCATTCTTTCTAACAGCCAGCAGGGGGCGACTCCTCTGGTTGCAAAAAGAAGTCTGATTGTATAGAAGTCTATGAGAAAATGAGCCTACTTCTCACTTGATTTATTACCTCAGTAAACTTGTTAATTGTAAACATGAGTTTATGGTCTCAATCGCTAGTTTAAAGTCTTCTTCAATACAGCATGATATTCATTTTGTAAATTATGTTCCCATTTAGAGTCAGATAGACCATAAAGCAGGGGATGCTTTAGGGCGTGGCTACCTTGTAATTGACAGGTCGCTACCACGACGTTGTCCGGTCTGGGAGTTGTCTGTAATTTCGTCCTACAACTTTAACCCTTTCACAGTGTGTTTCCAGTTCATGAAAGTTGATTAGAACCTTTTTGTTCACCTGAAAATGTCTTATTCAGTGTTCGGTTGTACTTAGCTCCACCCTCTCGTGTCATTTCTGGTTGCAAAAAAACAAGATGGCGATGGCCAAAATGTCGAACTCGATGCTTGAAAACGGTTGTTCACAAACCAATTGGTGACATCACGGTGACTACGTCCACTTCTTAAATACAGTCTATGCTTTGGAGAGAACTCCAAATGTTGCATTTCTTTAAATCTCTCCTTAATAAACCGGCACTGCATTGACTCAAAGTGGGAATTTCCAGTATTTCTGATACTTTAGGAGGCAGCAAGTTTTACCTCAACAGTCGATTTTCTTGTTGCTGGAGCACTGAGCCAAAACAAACCAACATAACAATTCAAAAAAGAGTGAGGAAGCATTTTTTATTTAAAATGGGAAACGGAATAGCAGGGGATTTATCATATTTCAGTTATTTATTTATTTACTGGGGCGCCATTTTTTATGATGCATTAGAAATATGTGAAATGTGAGCAAAACCCCCGGGTCAGTTTTTCCACATTATAATAGACTCTGATGTGATTTTCCACTCGAAGAAGCTGAACCAGACTCCCATCGCAAAAGTAGACATTTAAGCTTTGTGTTAAATTATGAGCACACTGGATGAACTCGGCCATCTGAATTATGTTTTACTGCCTCAGAAAGAAACGGCTTCCTCTCATAAACTGGTTGCAGGATAAAATACTGTCCTTTTACGGAACGAAGCCGGATTGCTGACTCATATAAAAGGAGTTGAACATATATCACCAGCTCACCCCTCCATCCCGTTTCTGTCCGTATATTTCCCCAGATTTTTATGAGATGTGATATCGCCCTACATGAGCCCACTCACACTCTCCCACTTTGTTGTTTTCACATCTCTCTCACCAGCAGCCTGGGAGAATTCATTTTACTCCTGTAAGCAAAATACTGTCACTGCAGTAATCCGGTAAGAAAGACTTATTTATTTCATTCCTCTCTGGCAGTATTGATCTGTGGAGCTATCTGAGCCCTGTGGTGAGATTGTATTCCACGCAGAGTCCACGCAGGCAGGTAGGCAGGACCACTGCAGCGTGAACCAACATGTCAGCCATCCTGTCAGCCGATAAACCCTGCTCCTCCTATGTGAGCACATTTAGAATAGATTTAAACACAATACTTCCTGTCACGGATGTTTTACTGCTGTATTTTGATAGCTGGGTCAAAGATTTTAAACATTGAACTCTTGTTTTCTCACCATGATAGATTGTCAGAAACCACAGCACAGTGTTGGCTGATTCAGTGTGTTCAAAAGGGGGGAAGGAAGATTTCTATTGGTAGAGCAGGACAGTAACAGTGATCATTAAATAGTCATACTCACAAGTGACTTCTAAATCAGCCACTAGGTTAAAAGTGGCAAAGACTATGACTTGGTTAAAAGAAGTGCAACAAACATTGGACAGTATTTCTGCCTTAAAACAGTGCAGGGGTCTGCGTTGGTGGGGGGGAGGGTGTTGAAATATGATCCAGAAAGTCCAATTTAAGTAACAGATTAATGTGTTTAAAGGCTTATCGGATGCCAAAACACAGTAAAACTGTTTGTAGCACTCACAGACAGGATTTTACAACTCTGGAAAGCAACTATTTTATTTTTTATTGCAGCGTATGTGAGGTAGAAATATGGCATTCGACATTACAAAGTAATCTATCAGGAATGTGCGCTTGAATGCATGTGATTGGCCAACGCAGAGGCTTGTGTTGCAGTTGAACCTGGTTCAACTTTTTTGCTGGACGACCCTGCATTGTTTAGCTGGAGCCCCCGGTGTTGTTGCACCTTGCTGCGTTGACGAACTGGCTCCATTCAAATGAACGAGAGTCAAGTCGGTCTGAACGCGGCCTAATACCTAGATCACACTTCACAACTTTAGCCCTGATTTTCCACGCGCCTGTTCAAAGACACGAGCCAAGAGGCTTGCCGGTGCCTTGCAGACACATTCTAGATATCTAGCATCTAGGGGAAACCTGGAGGGGTCGCCTGTAGAAATAGGAACTTTACTGTATGTGTTGCAATTGCAACACGGACCAAAGTTGTTGTTGCACCAAGGGTGTTGGACGTTTGCATGAATAAACAACACATAACACCGTGACTGATTTACATAGGGGAAATAGTAAAAACGTGTGGAAAACATAGACTGTATAGAATATGAATGTAGTCTCTGTGACGTCACCGATAGGTTTCTGAAGAGTTGCTCCAGCAGTCGCCATCTTGGCAGTGACGACACAACCTAACTCTCGGCTAATCTAAAAATGGCCAAAGAGGCGGATTGTTGGTGGAGCTGAGGCGGCCCGGATGACGCAGCAGAGCAGACAGCTAGTAGCTAGCGACCTGTTACGGCTCCCATCTGTAACTCAAAGCAGCCACTCCCTCAATTATGCCAAACATTAAGCCTTAATATAATTTAAACAAGTGAGTTATATAAAAGTTCTGCCCCCATACAGTTGTCATGAACGGTGATATGAACTATAGAGACCAAAAATGTTTTTGTACCAGGCGGTAAACGTGTTTATTTTTGCTGTAAAGTTTGGCATTTTAACATGGGGGGGGTCTATGGGGATTGACTCACTTTTGAAGCCAGCCTCAAGTGGCTATTTGAGGAAATGCAGTTTTTGGCACTTCGGCTTAATTTTTCAGCACCGGAGGTTACCTCTTGGCGAAAACAGGCTATAATGTGAACAAGTGTGCCAACTACGCCTGCGTCACTTCTCCCGTGTGTTTTCGTGAGAAAACGTAGTTTGGAGACCTCATCGGGGATTCCTCCTGGTGAAAGATCTTGTATTGTGATCTCCTGTCTCTGGTCGTGAAAACCACAACGACTTAAAGACTCACGATTACAAGACAGCAAGTTGTGTAGTGTGAACAGTACAGTGATCTGACGACTTTGAAAGTTGTGTAGTGTGAACTTTTCTTTAATCACAAGGATGCTTTAAGCTAAATACTAACATGCTCATGTTTGGTAGGTAGTTTACCATGTTCACCATCTTAGTTTATTTATGTTAGCATGCTAAAATTAGCTACAATGTCAAGAATTGTTTGAAACAATTGACTCATTGTATTTCAAAAATAAGATAAGTTTAAAAAAAAAAAATCGTCCATTCCATATAAATACAATTATATTTAATTTTAAGAGCAGAACGCTGCAGTGCTGCAAAATAAAGTAAGTAAAGTAAAGTTAGTTATATAAAGTGAGTTAACTGAAGTTGGAGCGATGGATCAAAGTAGCAGCTCTTCAAAGGTTTACCACTTGTCATCTTAGAAAAGTGAATCGGTGATCAGAGACTAAATGTCCTCGACTGCAAGAGCAGGGAGACTTGAACTTATAGAAGGTAAAATCAAAGGCTGAAGTGGCTTCTGCTGAGATTTCAGACTTATTATTTTTTTTAAATTAAGACACACAAAACTCGTGTTAAAATGACCTGCAATAACAGCTCTGTTGCAGCTTATCACAACAGGAGATAACATATCAAAAGAGTAAAGCAGCATTTGGTTTTGGAGAGAGGCAGATAGCACATCAAAACAACCTTCTGTGACTTATAGATTGCATAGATGATTTTCAACCTGACCACATCAAAGAAAGAAAATTCACTTACAGCAGCAGGGTTACATTTAAAATGTTTTTGAACACAAGAGGAAGACCTCCTACATGGCCACCAGTCTTGGGGAAAGCTGATAAATAGAGCTTGTAATCAGGAGGCTCAGTTGGATGTGTTCACCGCTCCACAGCCTCGTTTCAGTCGAGAGGGGAAACTCAAGGAAAAAAAGAGGACGTCAAGTCATATAGACAGAAACCTTTGAAACCGCAAGATAGGAAGAATCAGGGGGAAACATGTTTTCCTTGCTGATATCATGGGTGCAGCAGAGCGATGTCTGCACAGTTAAATGATTATATTACAGTTTGAAAAAACAATTAAACAGTTGGATCATGGTGAGTCACAAACTGCTGCAGTAGTTGGTCTGCAGCAGCGATATGACTCTATTTTCAGCACTCAATGTGCTTTGGGTCTGATGCATTTAATATCATCAGTGATTTTGTTGCGCTAGTGCAGTGCCCGTTCCGCACCGGGGAAATACAGTCTTACTCACTCATGGGGGAAAAACACACCTAGGTCGCGGCTTACTCTCTAGTTTGATTCTGCTTCCAGTTGGCTATTCGTGTTGACTCCAGGGAAGTGAAGAAGAGTCTGGTTGTAATGTTAGTATATCCAGCATGCTGCAGCAAAAGTCAATGGCCCGCTACATGTGACATGCTCAATCCTGCATAGCCCTGAAGCCCCAAACCTGCTGAACTGAGTGCTGTTTGCTTGTTAATTCAATGTTTATTAATATTGAACGTGTCCAAATTGCACCAAATTCGACAAAGCACTCCATGGCAATACGCCAAGCGTGAAGTAGATCCGATGAACGGTTGTTGAGATATTCGAAGGACATACATACAGACAGAGATTCCTCGCTTTATAGTTCGGTAAGACTTGCATGCAGTAAACCACTTATAATATACTTCGACGTACACTACATGGCCAATATTAATTTTAAATAATATTTTTGAGCATCTCTTTACAAAACCAAAATCGCTAAATGATGCTGGTGACAGTTGATAGATAGCTAACGTTAACTTGAGTAGGAAGCTGCTACAGTACAGTTAATACAGTATAGCAGCGTCAGACTGTCATCTCCAACTAAATCTCATACTATAGATCAAACAGTTGGCTATAAACGGGTTAGTTATTTACAGAGAACACTAAGCCTAATGGTACCTGGTGATTCAATCAAATATGTAGCGCTATAGTCCGGATAAGCAATACCCGGCCACTGTGTTGGGTCATTGATCCAGATGGACGAGGTGAAAGCTAAAGGGGCATGATGGCAATCAACCTTAATTTAAGGTATAATTAACAATAATAATTTAAGGTCACAAAATAATTATTAGACATGTCTATAAAACAATCCAAACACATATCTATTTACATTGACATCTATAGGATCTTTGTTTTTTTCTCCTCCAAAAAGGGGTGCAGCCTTGAAGTTTTGCGACATACCCGTATATGCCAGTCTGATGTATTTTCTAATATATCATTGTATGCTGTAGCATTGATATAATGATACAATTAATAATGCACTTTATCTCAGGGAAAAACATAAACGATAAAGACCATCAGATGGTGTGAATACTTTTGATAAAATTTATGTTTATACTTTTAAAGTAGATCCTTGCCATTCTGTAAAATATGATCACAACATTTGTTTGTGCAAGGGGAGACCAGAAGCAGTGAATAATCAAAGCTCATCTTCCTTGATCAGGACTGAGAGCGAGAGGCTCGGGAAGGTTTTACACTTCGTGAGGTGAATTCTGATAGCGGTGGAGGTGGATCACACCGAGCCTTCCTCCATGTTTTTTTATTCATGAATACAGCGAGTGATCAGGTATTTAGAGAGTAACAGTAAAAGAGTTGAGCAGCCTCGGGCCAAGGGTGAAGGCCAGTGAATAATTGAAAACGTCCTGCCAGCCTGGTTCAGGCTGTCTCTGGGATCAATCGCTGGTTGACGTCATGGTCGGGTGGAGTGGTGACACAGGGGGTCTCTTCTGGGATGCAGATTGTGGCAGGTGTGTTAACCATCTGTGTGATGGTTACTTACATAAGTTAAAGGATAGGTTTACATGTTTTTAAGTCTTTCTTAAAACAATATTCACATCTGTTTGTATATTGAGACAGTTTTTGTTCGCTGTAATAATGTATTAAACATACTCTGACACTGACTATCAAAATTGAAGTATTACAACCTCAAAACTATTGGAAACTCACTCGAGTTCTGTGTGACAAAGTTTTGCTTTCTTTTAGAAGTCTGGGCGGTGACTGACTGACAGATGCTTTCCCCTCGGGGCTTTCCGTAGCTGTATGCGCTTGCTGCTGAGACCGTTGAGTACAAACCCATGTACTTGAATCGACTCGACTGCTGCTGGTACCAGCTCTCATACATACTCACTGCCCCTGACAATTCTTGGCTTCCTTGGCTTGCCAGATTCGCTCATGTACCAGAATCAGTGCTACACTACTGTCAGAGACAGTAGACTCTGTGCTTGTTAGCTTGTTAGCCTGTGGATACTATTCCTGGCTGCCAGAGTTTGAAGAGACTCGCTGCTGCAGTTTGGTTGATGGTTAGACGCTGTTTAGCATATTGATTTAAATACTTACCCTCTCGAGTTCATTACTTATTTCTGCTACTATCATGTTAAAATGTACATTCAAGTTGCTGTAATCTTTGTTTGTTTAGTGTAAAAATTATACACAAGTAGCATCAACACAATTATCCAACCCAACCTCATAGGAAGGCGTATAAATACTACAACATTCTGCGCGTCATGATATCGCATTCTAGGCTTTTTGTCATTTTTACGCCACAGGCTTAACATGTGTGTATCGGCTTTTTCGCAACAAAACTACGTTAACGGCCAAAGTTTGGTTAAAGTTTTGGGAGGATAATGATGCGTAAATTGCTTTACTTCCACTCAGTACTCGCACATTCTTGTCAGCGTGTCCTGCACTCTTGTAGTCTGAAAGACCTCATACTCGAAATACACAAAAAACTCTAAAGTTCGATATATTCAGAGGTCCGAACCCAGTTTTTAGTGCCAAAGTCCCTCCACAGCAGCTCAACATAGAAAACACTGTCCAAGCAACCCGTTCTCAATCCCAACTTGTCAAATACTGCCGATATCGGCAGCGGATACTGATGCAATAGCTACCCCTCTAGCGTTAGTTTTGGACATGTCAGGGACAGCACCCTTAAGCGACAGTATGTGACGCGCCGGGCTTTCAACTAACTCCAATTTAAACCCACCCCGTGCCATTATTCGACGGTCAAAGCAAGAGACGTAGTATTAAGAGAGCGAGAGTTCGCTAAGGGCAGGAGGGAAGGGTGGTAGATGGGTCAAACAAACAGTCGCTAGTCACGTTAGTCGCTAGTCAGTGAAGTTAACGTCAACCACAATCATTTCCTTACCCTAACTAAGTGGTTGTGTTGCGTAAACCTAGCTTCCTGTGAAAACGGAAGTTTATTTTGAAAGGACACTATGCATGTAACAAGTGTATATTGACACACCGTCCCTGACACGTCCAAAAGTAATGTAAGAAGGGTACATATTGCATCAGTATCTGATGCCGGGGGCACTGAACAAGTAGCGGTATTTGACAATTTGGGAGTGAGAATGGGTTGGTCCAAGGGAACCACAAAGAGGGAATTTGGTACTAAAAACATTGTAAGTCTGGAAGATACCCATTTCATTAGACTAATTGTGCTGAAGCCTTATATATTTGCTTCAGCTGAACTTTAGCATGCATGAACAAGGACTGTGGATTTTGTCCCCCGTCTATTACGTTGAAATTACTCTCTTAATGGCGAGTACGGACAGGAGGAGCAATTAGAGCGACCATAAACCCATTCCATGTTTATATAGGACTGTGAGTGTCGTACTGAGAGAGACTTGAAAAAATATGAACCTATCCTTTAACCATAAATGCCCCCAGCAGCCAGTGTTTACGAGCAGCTCTCCTATAGAATTAAACAGCCTTGGTAAACATAATGTAAGTGTGAAAGTGTCAGTGATAGTCTCTTTGTATTGGTGCGTGCATGTGCTTGGAGACATACAAATATGCACCAACAACTGAGTTTGTCATGTCATTCAAATGGGTCATAAATCAGCCCTGACCTGGGTTTAATTGCCCCCTGAGCTGCCGTTTCATTGTTTTAAATGCCTCTCCACCATGGCATGGCAGTACAATAACTTCTTGCTGCGAGGATTTTTAAGACAACCAAGTAACAAATGCCGCCGGTGGTGCTGGAATTGCTTTCTTGAGACAAGCTGAACAACCAAGCATAGCATTATGCTTCTTCACGGAATCGATCCCTCCGAAAGGATGTTACTCGAATTAGGCCTCTCGCTCGGAGACTGTTTCTAAGCACTAAAATGGTCCAATGTTTATTCATTGGCCTGGGCTGTTTATCTGGGGGATAGGAATCAATGGATGAAAGAGAATGGGTCCATTTGAAAGAATACTCTTAATTTTCTTAATTGGTTATCTAGTCAAGCAAATTCAAAGAAATCAAAAAATCCTTTAAACTATTATTTCATCCCCACACCTCATTTACTCCTTATTAGACCTCAGTAAATATTGGCTCGCAAACCTCCAGCTAATTAATAATAAACATACATCACTCCTTCTTCTTCTTTGTCTTCGTCTTGTCGTTGTCATCTTCTTATACAGTGAAATGCCAGTTAATATGTTTATTTTTCCTTTTCCAGTCCACGGCTACCTTTTTCTTTAAATTATAACTTCAATTGTAAATACATAATACACAACAATTACATTAAGTGACACAGATAATAAATAAATAAATAAGGATAAAAACATAATAATAATAATAATACATTATATCACAATATTATAAGTAAAAGAAAAGTGTAAAAAAATTAAAGGATGCAGTTTTATGTCAGCGTTCAGTTGAGGTTCGTTTGTACATGTGTAAGAAAATGAGGAAAGCAGGAGTAGATTCAGGAGTCAGATTTTTAGAAAATGCGTAGGTTTAAATGTGCTATAATACCATTATTTTATATTAAGAATGGATTAAATAACTATGTGTAATGTGAAAGGTGTCACTCATGTCAGCTTTTCAGCATCTTTCAGCTCTATATATTGGTTTCCCGGCCAACAACTTTCCTTAATTGGTTCACTCTCACCGCACTCATGTCGTCGATTTTGGCTGCAGCAGGCAGCTGTTTTCAGTGAACAAAGCCCTCAAAACCCACTGTACACTACCTACTCAGCACCAAACAGCAGACAGACAAAGTTAGCAACTAGCTGGGGAACATAGTGGAGCATTTAGCAGCTAAAGAGACAGATATTTTTCTTAGGAGTGCTTCGAATTTTTCTTTAAATACTCTTTGAAGGAAATGTAGAAGTTAATTAATTGACATGTCTTGCAAGTTGCCAAATGTTGATACTGAACTTATCTGCAAAATGTTCGCTGACCACATAATTCATTTCTTTTCCTACAATATTTTCTCTTGCAATAAAACATCAGATCGCAGCGACATGATTAAAGGTGCTATTGATTACATTGATTACATTCAATCACTAGATGTCGCATTCTCCCTCCCCCGTTGCCAGGCACTTACCGTCAATCTCAGCCATTTATCCATTTTTTTTCCACACTAACTGATGACCCAGAGATACCACGTGATACCAACATCGTTTTACTATCGGCTCACAAACCTTGTTAGAAGTGGGAACCAAACGTCAGATATCTTCCACAAAGATGAACAAAACATTGATTTTGGACCCGCCAACATTTTTAAAATAATGAATTCACAATTATACTTTTTTGCAGAAAAAGCCATGCTTTTATTTGGTGTGTTTCTTAAGGCTCTGTGGATGTATTATTTAAAAAAAATATTTGTGTACATAAAACAATCAATAAGGGACCTTATTTTGGAAAAAAATATGAACGGTACTCAACAGTGAGAGACAAATCATTTTTTGATCCTGTTTGAATTGTGGCATGAATCACACACAGGATGTTTTTCAATTTAAGAGATCATTTTGCAAGTCAAGAAAGTTGCAGATGGTCGTAGTAGCATTTAGTTTTGTGTGAAACCGCTCAGTGAACTACATCTCTCGTCTCGCACAATATACGTCACCACACTAGCTAGCTAGCTACCTTAGTTACCTTAGTTATGACCGCGCAAAATGAAACGTTATCTTACCTGATGTGTTTTATCCAGCGACTCCTGGTCTTTTTATCAGCCGGGAAGAGAAAGAACCAGCGAGACCCGTTGCTGGTGTGAGTAACACACAGGCATTGTAGCTTCAGAGAGAGAGAGACGTCACTTGAAACTTTTGGGTGTGTCATCTTTCTAATTATGTATTCTCACAGTCTGATACTTCAACAGTTTTACAACAAACTTTGACTTCCTTGACTTGCAAAATGATGTTTTAAATTGACAAACATCATATGTGTGATTCATGGCGCAATTCAAACAGGATCAAAAAAATATTTGTCACTCGTTGTTGACTACCATTTATGTTTTTATCGAAATAAGGTCCCATGGTGGTCCACCGGAAGCGACGGGACTTCGCCTCTCTATGTTTGGTTAAGATCAGAGAAAATGATGGGGTCTTGGTGAAATACTGAAAAAGTCAACAGGGACTTGAAACAACATGTTTGCAGTACTTTATTAGCATTTAAATTAAACCACAATCTTTCCTTAACCTTAACTGAAGTGCTTTTGTAGCCAAATCACATGCAGGATTAAGATGTGCCCACTATCCATCCCAACCACCTCTGTATAACTTTGGTGTGGTACAAGAACGCAGCACTTTGTTTCTTGGAAAGAAACGTTCTCATTGAACATAATCCTGCCAGAAATTCCCTTAAAACGTAGCTGGCAAAACAAATAAGTAATATATAAACATCATTTATAGGACACGAGGCTTCTCAAAATGTGATGTCATTGTTGCGTTCACATCACGTTTTCTGTCATCCCCCAAGTAACTAAATAACAGCTTATGCGGACTACTTTTCTTTATAGCCCTTCGCAGCGACAATCTAAATAGCCTAACATCATGGGAGTCTTGTAATCAATGGTGAAATGGTCACATATTTTCATTACTGATGTAAGTGTGATGAAGTGCGAGCAGCCAAAAATGAACTCAGTACTGAGGTCAGATGTTTCAGAGGAAGTGCTGCAGCGAGTTTCTAAAGCCAGACCCCCCGGTGTGTATTTTCTCTCTGCCAGCCTCCAGCAGCTCGCAGAGATGAGCTGTCTGGGAAGAGAGGCCAATGCAGCGCTTCTCGTCTCATCTCCTCCTAATCCGGCAGCAACCACCCACCCCCACCCCACCAGCCCTCCACCACCACCACCACCTCCTCCTCCTCCTCCCCACCCCGCTCAGTGACACTTAGCACTGGACAGTCCTTCCAATATATTCCACATCCCATTTCACCTCCGACTAATTGGAAACCTGGAGTCTCTCTGTGTTTTTTTTCTGTCTTTTTTTTTTGCATACCCTTTGTTCTCGCTCTCCCCTCAGTGTCTGCCGTCTCCTTTTTTCTCTCCATCATCTCAATATGAGAGACAGACAGTAAACTAACCCCTCAGTTGTCTGTGTAGCAGAGAAATGAGAGCATAACCTGTGAAACCAAGCGCGCCCTTTATATTGGTTCATCTGCATGCAAGAGGCGGGCCGAGACACCGGAGGCTTCATTGGAACAGATGACCTCGGGTTTATGTTTCATACATCATTATCACGAAGCCAATCTCACTCTGCCTTTTAAATGCACGGGGTCCACAAGCACACACACACAAACACACTTTATCTCAATATTAATTTCTCTTTCCCCCCTCGTCTTTCTCACGCACGCACGCACGCACGCACGCACGCACGCACGCACGCACGCACGCATGCACGCACGCACGCACGCACACACACACACACAGAGTGGAGGAAGGACAATGTGCCATGAGGGCTTTAGTCTGCATGGGGACTGGTGGTAGTGCACTTAGACTAACAGCAATTACCTGATGTGCAGTAGAGACCATGTGGAGAGAGTCCTGGGGAAATCCATCAAAATGCAGTAAACCCAGTGGGCCTGTAATGAACTGGTGCTCTCCCAGCTCCTGTGCTGCACATCACATCAGTGTCTGGAACCATGTATTAGTCATGACAAATGACTAGGCCAGGCTTGTGTGTATATTTAAGAATAGGTAGTGCAGAAGGTCCATTCAGATCTGGTGGAGGTTTAGTTTAGTCATGGTCCGTTGCTTCTTTGAATTTACATTAAAGAACCAATTACGGTTTGTACAGATCCCTTTTTTTCTCAAATAGTTTTTATTGGTGAAAAACATGGGCAAACAATAAACACATTGCCGGATTTACAGGTCAACATTTTTCATATTTTTGTTTTCCCACCCTCCTTTTCACCCCTCCAAACCCCTGCACAACACAACACACATTACAGAAAGAATGTGTTGTATATGCATACAAACATACATGTCCACGAGTATACATATACGCACATATACATATAAAATAAAATAAAAAATATATAAAATAAAAAATATAAAAGTATATTTATGTATAAGAAAATATATAAATAATATATATTTATTTTTTAAATAAATTAAAATAAGATAAAAAAAAAAAAAAAAACTGCGTCCACTGGCTTCTATTTGGCTGTGGGGTTAAGGAGTATATTGATCAGGAGCTTGTTACAGACCAATGATTGTAAAGATGTCTTTAATGAAGCTTTTAGTGTTACGATCAGTGTAGTTTTGGACACAAATGCAGACACAGACGATGGTGGCAGTTGAACAAAAAGAACGAGATCAAAAAAGACTATGCAAAAAATTTCTAGCAAGAAACAACTAAGAGACCGAGGCGAAACTACCACTTGGGTTGATTCAACGATCTGGCGCTGAATGTCTGGAAGTCTGGGGTATTTCAGCTGAGGTGGATGATTGGATGAGTTGCAGCTACGCAGGTTGATCAGTTGCGTTGATTACATCAGTGCGTGAGGGAGTGACTGGCAGGGAGAAAACTCACGCACCCACACAAACAGCCAGACACGGCCACACAAGACAGACAGGGAACTGGGCACAAAGGGAAAAAAGGAAGAGACACACTAGGAAGGCTGAGGTCATGAGTGGAATCATGACATTTAGTTCACTAATAATAGAAAATGTTCCCAATAGCACAGTTATTTATTAATAACCTTGAAATTACTCAAGTTCTTTTTACATGAATCTTTCATGGAAAATCTGTGTTTCAATTATTTCCAAAAAGATTTATGGAAACAGTCAAAAGAGAAAGTCCCACACTGCATGGAACACTTAATGAAAAATAAATAAATAAATAATAAAATGTGATAATAATAAAAACACCCACACAAAACAAATGAAGATTCCTCTTCATTCATCTCTTTTATTGCCATATATACAACAATAAAGTGTTATCCCCGCAGTTGTGGTCTTGACCGGTATTGAAATAAAATCCTGAGTATTCTTTGCCTGAGACCTAAACTACAAAATAGAGCATTTGTACCCCCCTCTGCATACTGTATATCCTTTTAGTGTTATTATTATGTGTTTTTCACTGTGATATTTTTTTAATTGTGTAAACAAAACAAAAAAACAGTAAATCAGCTGACAGTATTTCCTTCAAGGTTGACCTTTCATTTGACTGTCAGTTGTAATTTTTGTGGGTTAAACTGACAAGAAAATGTCTTTAAAAGCGTGATTTGAATACGACTGAGCTCTAGCTGCATGTTTGTTCTCGTGTGTTAGTGTTGTGCGTTGAGTTGCAGGTCACCTCTGAATCACAGTCACCCTTTTGACAGTCAGTATTGGTTCAGCAGGAAGTTTTACGGATTCATTTTTCCTTCATGACATCCCATTTTAGGATTACCTGGGGGGTATTGTGTTGCCATGGACAAGTAGCCTCCTTTACTAATCTGTCACCAGGCTTTAATGGATTTCTATTTGGGATATAATTATCTGTTTAAGCTGTCAGTCAAAATCTTGTTCAGACTTTGGGATGCCCTTAAGGTAAGATAACTCAATATTCTCTTAGCAAAACAGAATCACAAATGAAATTGAGCTAGTAGGAAGCTCATTGATGTGATAATTCAGATGCTGAAAGAAAAAATAAAATGAGGGAAACACTGAGTTGTAGCTCAAACATTTCTACACATTTTCATGTAATTTACGGGCCAGATTGTTGAAACACTGCGTATGCAAAAGAATGCATTCTGCGTTTTAAATGCAAAAAAATGAGCCTGTCATAAGATGGTGCTTAAACCTTCAAACATCATCAACCTACTGGAAATTTAAAAGAATCACTTTTGTGTGTGATATGAGTTAATGATAGTTAGAGTAGAAAGGACTATGTGTAAACACAAAAAGGAGAGAAGCCATTAAAACATTAATAAACCTCTATCTCCACTCTGTTTCTGTACGAGTTGCCTTAAAATGTTTTTTTAATGACCCAGGATCATTAAAACATCGTAGCTAATGTCTGTTCTGCATATTACATTTCTTTACTGTTTGATATAGTTTCGTTTATTATTCATATTTATATTTATTCTTCATTTAATATGGCTGATCATGCACCCAGATTAACAGGAATAAAGGCAATGCATCATCTAACACAGAGGTTATCAAAGTCTGACACTTTAAGAGTCTGCCGAATTAGCTATTAGCAGTTCCTATTTGCAATCTGCACATGGATGTACAGACAACTGTCGCTAGATTACTTTGATACTGAAGAAAACTTAAAAACGGGATGATTTTGAGGGAAGTTCTGGAGATGTAGGGATCGTCTTTTTTCCTATGATTTCTTAGTGGATTTATTCACATTGGAAATAATGCAAACCTCGGAAAGTGTCAGTCACATTGAATGTAAAAATATGGATATTATGTGGTCTGTGTTCACATTTGCCTGGTTTTTGATGCAGACCTCGGCTCTAATATTTAGCTCCAAATACACATCACTGTATCACAAACACCACTGGCTCATCACTGCTTCTTTGCTCTTTCTCCTATGTCACAGATCGACCTAATTGGCATCTTCTGGGTACATGCTGACAGAAGTTAGGTAGGTGCAAAAAGTATACATATATTTGCCTTATTAGCATACAGAATCTTCTTTTGCTAGATTCTACAGCTGTGTTGCTGTCTCTTCCAGGCACCTGAGATAAAGACAATCCCCTTGTTTATAGCGTGTTACTTACAATTTCTCTGTTTATGGCTGTGCCCTATGTTTGATGTTGATGCTCTCTAATTACATGTTCGAGAGCATCATGGAAATGTGGCCTGCAATCTAACTCAGATGGAAAAAATGTACGGCATCCATTTACTGAACAAGACTAAGAGTCTACAGCCATGCTTGCTAACAAGCTCACAGTGTTAACATGCTGATGTTTTACTGGTGCCATCTTAGTATTATTGTGTCAGCATTTATGGTCTCAGTCGCTTGTTTCAAGTCTTCTTCAATACAGCATGATGTTCATTTAGTAAATGATGGTCCCATTTAGAGTCAAATAGACCATAAAGCAGGGAATGCTTTAGGGCGTGGCTACCTTGTGATTGACAGGTCTCTACCACGGCGTTGTCTGGTCTGGGAGTTTTCCTTGTTTTCGTCTTAGAACTTCAACCCTTTCACAGAGTGTTTTCAGTTCATGAAAGTTAGTTTTAACATTTTGGTCGCCTAGAAAATGCCATATTCAGTGTTCGGTTGTACATAGCTCCATCTTGATTGTGAAACTAGCGATTGAGACCATAAACTCACGTTTACAATGTTTACTGAGGTAATAAATCAAGTGAGAAGTAGGCTCATTTTCTCATAGACTTCTATACAATTAGACTTCTTTTTGCAACCAGAGGAGTCGCCCCCTGCTGGCTGTTAGAAAGAATGCAAGTTTAAGGCACTTCAGCATTGGATTCACCTCTCAGACCCGGGGGTTGCCATCTGGATTCATCCACTTTGGCCCATTAATATCTGTACTAAATTTCATGGTAATCCATTCAATAGCGGTTGAGATATTTCAGTCTCGACCAAAATGGTGGACCGATCGTCAGACTAGCGTCGTTACCCATAGAGTCATGGCTGCCTGGCAAAAAATATATGGCCTCCATTTGCTGAAAAACCTAGTGCCAGTCAAAATTATGATCCAATTACATGTGAATCTGACAGGACTTTAGATAATAAACTTAATCCCACGTTTCTGTGACAGGCAAAGAAAAATTAATAAGACCTCATGAAAGTCAAGCACATCCAACATATAAAGAGGAGTCAAAAGTAACAGCGCTCCTCATCATTTAATCACTTCTCCCTCCGAGTGATTTTAATTCACACTCTGAAACTAGCATTCGATTTGAGAAGTATAATTTAAATTTCACCCAGACATAATGATCAGCAGCATGAAGGTTGGATTGCTGCTGGCCGAAGCGAGGCCACGAAGCATGATAATTCATTGTTAAATGGACACATGGCCAAAACCACATGTGTCCAGGATCCGCCGGTACCTGCGGGGTATTAGTGCTGGACGGGGGGAGGGGCTGCGCAGGATGCTGGATAGAAAGGTGATGACACTTGGCTGCAGTAAGTAGGGATTCAACGGCTGCTGCTGCACACACACATACATAAATATACATATACACACACACATTTGAGCCAGGCTTTTAGAGGCTTGGTGGGACGTGGAGGGGGAAGGCAGATGGGGGGAGGACATGACCGGCGTCTGCGGGGACAGCTGCGGACGTCTCCCCTCCTCACCGCCTCACACCTGTTACACATCATGTCCGCTACAACACACACAGCATCTTGGGTGAACCCCAGCACGCCGCCACACGCTCTGAGGATTAACAAACACAACCTCACACACACACACACACACATTTGTACAAATTAAATAAATAATATTAAATGTAGGAGACGTCCAATGATTCTTCATTATTTCATTGGTTACTCTTAAAATAAAAATGCATTGTGGCAGCTTTAAATACATTTCTTGCATGACATTTATTTGGCACTGAGTGTGAATAATGATTACTGGGACGTTATCAGGACATTAATTAAAAGCACAGAAATACCACGAACGCCCTGAAATAACAAATTCAGTTCATTGACTGAGAAAGCCTCTATCTCACCACTGACTTATTCCATTTTTTTTTTAATTTTAGCTCTGTCCAATATTCTTTATCTCCTTGTGTCTTCAAATTAATTTGTGAAAGAGAAATGGAAATGACAGTCATGTTTGGTCTTGTTATAGATCCCCCATGTTGTTATTGGTATAATGTGCAACAAAGAAGTCTCAGTGGATTATTCTCTTCAACTGAAGTTCCATTGTTTATTTTTCTGCTACAACATACACATCTGCTCTGTAAATCACATGTTCTCTGTTCTCCTTTGAGAAAAACTAAACAGAAACAAAAAGGGAGACATTTGTATTTTGTAAATTATATTTATATTTTGGTTTCATGATGGAGCCCTTTATCTTTGCATTCATTTGGCTTACTTTGTTGGTTCTCCGTCTGTGTAGAATCAGGATCAGGTTTATTGTCAAGTTTTCACATATAAGGAATTTGTCTTGGTAATTTGGTGCATAGCAATAAACTAAAATAGTCAGAGAAAATAAAATCAAGTACTGTTAAACAAAAAAACAAATAGAAAATTGACGATGAATGAATGAAAGAATGAGAACTTGTTTCCATACAGCCGATCAAATTGCTTGTTTAAAACCATATTTTCATAAAGCTGGTTGGTTGATTTTATTAGGATGGATAAGCTAACTGTTTCCTCAACCCAGTCACCAGAAAAAATTTCAGCATTGTGTGTTTTTGCAAACCATGAACGATGTTGAATGTCGACGTTTCTGAACCAAAAGCACGTTTCATAAATACGTTTTCAGCCTTGTATCACGCTTGCAGAAACGCACAAAGCCACATGGTTAACATTTTGAAACAACTGGTTAGGTTTAGGAAACAAAGCTACTTGGTTAAGGTTGGAAAAAACATTATAGTTTGTGTTAAAATGATAATGGGCAACTGCCCCTTAGTGGACTTTCTCACTTGTTATACTCGTTATTATACCATGTAACTGTCAACGTCAACATTCAACATATCCGTAGTTTGCGAATTGGTTTGGTTTAAGCAACAAAACTACTTGGTTAAGGTTAGAGAAAACATCATGGTTTATGACTTAACTACCGTAAATAAATAACAACCTCCCTTAGTGGACTTTCTCGCATGTTATACTCGTCATTATACCATTTAACTCTCAATAACGGTCGCTCGTTGTACTACTTCACTTGCTTTGCACGTCGCTTGTTGTACTGCGTCACTGGCTCTGACCGAATGCAAAAAATGTTGACGTTCAACATGTCCGTGGTTTGCAGAAACATACAATGTCAACATTTTTTCCTGGAGACTGGTCTGGTCTCCCCCTTGTTTCCACTCTTCATGCTAAGCTAAGCTAACTGGCTGCTAACTCCAGCTACATATTTACCCTACAATTATGAGAGTGGTACCGATCTTCTCATCTAACTCTCGGCAAAAAAGCGAACAATCTCCTAAAACGTTGAACTATTCCTTTAAAATGTCAAACTTGTTTACTCTTTCTCAAAATATTCTTTATTTTGTAAATACATTAATGTTGTTTCTCAAGGCAGCTAAACCCTTGACATTTGACTTGACACTTTAACAAAAAGGGAAGAATTTCTTGGAAAAACAAACTGTCGGAGGGGGATCCGAGTTTGTTCTGTATTGATGGAGGAAAAGCAGTTCGCCCTTGAAAAGCTGCCTTTCATTAGCGTCTACAGGAGACTGGTGTAAACATAAGTCAGGAAGCCAAACACTAAAAGGTAGAGGGCAACGAGAGGTCGGGTCACAGAGAAGAGAGAGGTCAAGTGAGAGAAGGAGTCACGGTTTCCTCCAAAGTCTTTTTGTTCCATCGTAGATATAGTGCACACTATGAAAGCATGTACCTTCATTTGAGGTCGAGAAGCCTGACAAGATTAAAGAACCCAGTGTGTCATCAAACAGAGCAAAAAAAAAAAAAAAAACAGGCATAAAAATGATACAAAGACCAAAATCGATAACCCGTCTGACGAAAGCTCACATCTCTTTGCTTCTGTTTTCACTCTGTTTTCAACAGGTTTAAAGGATTTCTCTTCCACAGTCCATGACTCGGAGCTCCAGGCCCAAACAGATGACCACGCAGGCCTTGTTGCTGTAATGATGTCAGTAGTTTAACCGTGTCTCCATTACCTAACATAGTGCTGCAGAGGAAGCCAGATATTTCCTCTGCTGTCCAGGGCAAAGCAGGAGCACAGGTAAGTCCTAAGGAGCCCATAGAGAGTCGTAAATTATAGAGAAGTTCGAAAAGTTATTTTCATAAAACATAACGCCTATGGCTACTCATTTGGAATTTGGTCCTGGGCGCTTGAAATATTTACAGCCTTTGTGAAGAGTCTTTTTTAACGTAGAAGAAAGAGAGTTTCTGTATTCACACATAAAAGAATAGATGCTATGATCAGAATGTGTAAAATGTTAGAAGCACATACAGAATTCACACAGATGCTGAAGACATTTTGACATGTTTAAGTAAGAAAAGCTCAGTGGTAAATAAGGAAATTAATGATGGCTGAATTCCATTTAGCTGCTCCAGTGTTCGTGTCCCGTGTGAAACTAAAATTAACGTTCACCTATTTTGTCACATCAGTCGTGAGTCAGTGACTTGTCAGTATAGTCAGTCCCGTGAGTCACATGAGTTGCTAGTCAGTGAAATTAATGTCAACCACGACAGTTTCCTGACCCTACCTAAGTGGTTGTGTTGCCTAAACCTAACTTCCTGTGAAAACAGAAGTTTATTTTGAAAGGACACCATACATGTATCGAGCGTATATTGACACACCGTCCCTGGTCCGTTTAAAAGTAACGCAAGAGGGGTACCCCGTGTGTCGGTCTCCGATGCCGAGGGGCACTGACCAAGCGTTTGTGTGTGACAAGTAGGGAGTGAGAATGTGTTGTGCATGCTGGCTCACTGTCGTGACTCATAGGGACACTTGAAAATAACGAACCCATCGTTAATGTTGTTAGTGACACCTTTTTGCGTTGACAAAGCAAAATGTCTGCTGTGAAAAAGCCCTGTTGAGGTGTGGACTTTGTAAAAGTGTCTTTTACTTGATATATACTGAAGAAAGGTGTAGAGGTTTTATTTTTACGTTATGTTAAATAATAAGTCTGTCTTCTATATTTTTCTTGTTGTCAACAAATCCAATGAAAAGACCAAAACCAAAAATGAATTGATCCAATTAACAAGTGTCTCAAAACAGGCTGTTCTCATACACAGTTCGTAGCCATACCTACAAAAGTAATGCACTGTAGTTTATATAGATCCCATGAAATCAATTTGTTTGTAATCCACGTAGCCGTGAACCAGGAAGTACAAAGAGAGGCAAACGGCGCGTCGGGAGGAGGTCGGTGTGGATGGGTGGGTCAAAAATGACCAGACTTTCACCCAGGAGACCGCTGCTCATACCCGTGTGAAACCAGAAGTCAACGTTGATTTATGCGTCACGGAACTTCTGGAGTTATTTTAAACCAAACCATGATCTTTTCCTAAACCTAACCAAGTTGTTTCCAGTCAAGACGGAAGTTTATTTTGGAAAGACTGTATGCATGTAACGAGCGGAAATTGACACGTGTTGCTGGACATTCATAGGAAAACGCAGGAAAAATGAGGAATAACTTTTCGTAAGATAATGAGTTGAATGAGTATACGTTGTATCAAAGCCTGATATATCTTTTTCTCTAGTGTCATAGAGCTTCATTTTGGCACAAAAACTATTAAAAACACATCAACATGTTCCTTCATTACCATGAACATGGGCACTGTAGTTTATTTTGAGCCAATCTAACACAGTGCATAGTACTAGTGCCATAAATACTCAGTAGAGCACCAAATCTGTATTAATCCGCAGCTGAAAATAGTCCCCAACAAAAAATCACTGTGTAGCCCTTTTTGAGTAATGTTTGCTGAAACAACAGTGCCCAGCTGTTTTTGGATTATTATTAAGCTTTTTAAAAATAATAAAAGTACACATTCACAAGCATTTTTAAAGATTTCCGTCTTTAGTAGGATCGAAATTGGCTCGGGGCTAAGAGACAGAGAAGCTGGTGATGTGGGAACATATTCAGAGACAGACTGACAAATGTTGGCGTTGGGCTTTTCACAGGATTTGTTGACAATAACAAGAATATGAAATATCACCAGTCTTATGCTTTAAAGCCTCTGAACACCCACACAGGTGTTATTTCAGTTATGCTGGCTGATTCTCAGGTTGAGGGTAGGTGGAGCTTTGATGAGAATTTATAAGGTCATAAATCTACATCTACCAATAAGAATGATAAAGGTGCAGGTTGTCCCGGACAAACAGGAGCAACAAAGCTAGCAGGAGACTGAGGAAGATGTCAGTCAGTTATAGTCTATACACGCCCACACAGTCCTGAGCAGAGGTCGAAGCAGCCAGATTAACTTAAATCACCTGAGTGGGTGTTCAGAGGCTTTAAATTGTGAAGCTAGAGAAGCCATGGGTGCAGGTCATTATGTTTTTCATGATCACTGAATAATATTTCTAGCATCAGGCAATAAATATGTTACAATCACCAAATTTTGTTTTCTAATCTTGACTTTAACCCTAAACAGATTCTTATTTCTTAATCATAATCGTGTACATAATCAACAATAGGGCTGGTCCAGTGCATAGACAAACTAAATCCAGAGGGCTCCCACCGAAGGAGATGTTATTTTGTTCATTTTTGTTTCTCTATGTTTGTGTTTTTAACCAGTAAGAGAACATGGATGCAGCTTAAATGGCTAAAAGTGTGAAAATATGAAATGTCACCCTATCCTGTGTTTGAGTGCCGTCTACCCTCTGGCTACCTGACACCAAAACATAAGAACGTCTACTTCGGTGCACATATCTTTTTTTAGCTGTGTGACAGAATGAGCAAAAACAACATAAACACCATATTTGGCCTTTTTATATAATCTCATGTCACTACATTGTAAACTAGCTGTTAAATACCACAGACAGAAGATGAATCCTTCAATTGGGGCTGCAAGTTACATATTGCAGTTATAAAATGGCAAAAACTGTTGATCAGTGTTTCCCAAAGCCCAAGATGACGTCCTCAAATGTCTTGTTTTGTCAACAACTCAAAGAGATTCAGTTTACTGTCATAAAGGAGTAAATAAACCAGAAAATATTCACATTTAAGAAGCTGGAATCAGAGAATGTTTTTTCTTAAAAAATTACTCAAGCCCATTAATTTAAATAGTTGGCGATTAATTTGATGGTTGACAACTAATCGATTAATCGTTGCAGCTCTACCTTCACTATTAAAGGAATATTTCAGGACTTTTGCACACTTTTGTCAGCGTTTGATACCATCGCAGAACGCACCGGGTTTGCCATTAACTACAGTGTAAACCCATCCATGGCAACAGTAAACGCTCAGGGAAAGTGCCATGGTGATGTAATTTTAAAGAGAGAAAAAAACACACAGGTCAGGGGAAAGGGGAGGTGGATGGTCCAACGAACACAAGGCTTCCATCCAGGAGACCGCTGTTCGTGTCCCGTGAGTTAAGTTTCCTTTTACAATCGACTGATTGTTTGTGTCCCGTGTTTGTTGGTATCTGGTGGTGATGTGAAGAGATTGCAACCAACTAAAGCCTCTCCAAGCGTGTTAGAGAGCTACGGTGGCCGATGTGAAAACGCGAATAGCCCTCTCTAGAGCCATCTGGAGCAGAGCCAGTATGTAGAGTGTGTGTGTACGTGGGAAGTGAATGGTGAAGCGAGAGAGAGAGAGAGAGAGAGAGCGGCGGCGACGGGAGCGAGTAACGTTATCGACTCCGACCCAAACAGGAAAAGTTAACAGTGTTTGGTTTGTCCGTTCTGGGCTACTGTAGAAACATGGTGGTGCAACATGGTGGACTCTCTGGAGAGGACCTGCCCTCTATGTTTTTTAGACCGAAAACACAGGTTTTATACTGCGATATTTACTGAAAATGATACAATACAGCCAACAATAGCCTCAGTAAACTTTCAGGTAATCTCCTGGCGATTTCCCTCCAGCCCGCTGCCTCCTTGTTTACATGTAGGTGTTTGTAGTGAAATGAGGTGGCGTATCAGATAACTCCTCATTTTAACTTCACCCATCAGCTGTTCCTCATCCGTTTGAATAAGGAATAAATAGAAACAGCGTCTGGCAAAGATTCCGCTCAAAACGGCGATGCGCTGTGCAGTGCTTCGTCGCTCACGGTCAGTTAGGACGTTCCAGTAGAAAACAATGCAATCAAACTGATTTTGTCACCGACGCTTGCTTGCGTCGCATTCTGTTTGGAGGGTGTAATATGTGGGCTACCATACAGCTCATATGCTCTGCGTTGTACACATTACATTCCCTCTAGAGTGGTTTTGTGAACCCCAAACCTTGGAAGTTCAAACTGCGCCTATGATGACACCGTGTGTGATGAGTTGGGATGAGAACCTATTGAAATAATTACACCCATAGCCTCTCTGGGAGTGTGAACATTATTATACTGAAACTCAAATTTGAAAAAATACATGATAACATAGATACAAAAATCAAGATATATTCTATTATGCTAAATTCTTTACTGCAAAGTTGAGCCAGGCGTTGGTCTGGTAACACATTATAGACTCAGAAATCATAGAGTTTTGTGTCTAATGGCTGTCTCTATATGAATGTCGTATATTTCTGCTGCTGTCCCCTCGTACCTTTCATGAGTGATACACTTTCCTTCGCCACAGTGTCAAACTGATCCCCCAGCAGACTCCAGCAGGCTGAAGCTCCTCCAGTTAACGTTGCCAGCTGCCCTGAAGCGAGTTTAACCTGAGAGGAGAGATGCACCTGTACAACATTAAGCTGGGATTGCGGCGCTCAAGCTCACTAAATCTCTGTCCACTCAACAGGTATTAAACCTCAAGCAGTGAAGCGCCACACAGGGGGCTGCAAACATTCCTCCTCCCTGCTGATGAGCCTTCACTTCGCCGCCCTGCCCGCCAGTGTTGTAAGTAGTCATGCAAAGATGCCTGGTGGCGCAGCTAGTCAGCCTGCAAATTATTGCAAGGGCAGTCTGTATTCGAGCTGTCAACGTCTCTCAACATCTCAGTTTCTTCTGCATAAATCAACTTAACATGTTTTTAAATCCCCTTCCTCCTCACTTGTAAACATTACTTTGTTTGTATGAGCGGAGAGTAAGCATTGAGGTGAACAAGGCATGGCGTGATTGTGAATGACCGAGCGAAATCTATCCTCCAGAGAATAATGTATACCCTGGGCGCTGGATGGTTTTGATTATGAAACAATCTGTTACTCACGTTGCACGGTTCATGGCAAAAGCCTGCAAACATCCTGCCATATATCAAACAACCCTCTGAATCTGCTTGGCCAGTCACAGATGTCCAAATGGCTCTTTCATCCTGTTTATCTGGAAATGTATCTCTGATTTACTCTGGTGGCTAAATTATAGGCACATATGTTTATATCCACAAGCTGTGATTGATTATTTTGTTAAGCGTTTTGTCCCTGAGGCAGTTTTTAGTAATATGGAAATGTTGTGCTGCGGCGTAATGAAATGCATTTATTTTATGTCTTTATTTAGAAACCTTTATGTTTAAATATCTAAGCACAAGCTTGATAAAAAATATCACTCTTCACAGTGTAATAACACACATTTCTTCTCTATATTAGTTTTGTTCCTGCTGTTTTTGCTGTGCACCTTTCATCAGTAGAGAAACAGCATTTAGCCATCAGGATGCTGTTTAGTAGACAGTGATTGATGGTGTGTTTTGGTCATGATGAAAGGAGGTCGAAGCCACAAGGGTCACATTCTTCTCCTTTAGTCTGAGGATCTTTATCTCTGATCACCTTTGCTCCCATACGACAGTTATTCACGTAGCAACAAGGCAAGAAATGGAAGTCGTGTCTGTTTCGATGAAGTCATCTATTGACAGTAAATACAGTTTGTAGATGGTGAAAAGTACCCAAAATAATGATGTGGTCATTCCCAAAGACTGAGTCGGGACCCACAGGTGGGTCGCAGGAGATTTTGCAGAATTTCTTCCGTCGTCTTTTATTTAACATTTATATCTGCAGTTCACCGTAGAAACAAATGAGAGAGCCTGAATGTTCATATTGTTCTGATAATTGTAGCCTACTTTAGGGATGTGATGGTGAGGAAATGTTCCCACTGGTTGATGAACATAACAACAGCGGTGTTACCGATTACACCGAACATTTTACAAGAAAAGATGACAGTTAATATCTGTAGAGCGCTTATTTTGTTCTTTAACATTGGATGGCTTCTACGGTCGAGCTTCCACTGCAGGACCGCAGGTTTCCACCCGGCGCCACGGACACCGGCTGTGACCGCTCAGTCCTCCGCTCGGCAATTGCCTCAGTAACGTTATGGTTCCCTTATAGCATTGGGTTTAAATCCGAAATATTGTCAAACAGATGCTTTTGCTTTTCACTTTGACACCAAATCCTCCGCCATCGTCTTTTTGTTTAACTCTCTCTCGTCCTGGAAATCTGACTCCTGCTACTCTGACCTGAGACTCCATACTGAGCAGACACTTTCACTTTCAGTTTGTAGCGTCCGTCGTCTGACTATGTATTAATAACACGCCGCTGATACGCGAAAATTAACTAAATGGGGTTTATTTCTATAAAAAAAGCAAAACGGCGGTGGGGGCAGTGGGCAAGTAATGTAATTGGTGTATGCCTGACCACCGTGTAACACCGTAACACCGACTACCGCGGCAAGCCTAGCCTACTTATAAAATTGAATCTATTATGAATGACTGGCGTACATTCGGTTTGTTTTACTGATGAGAGGAAATGAAAAAGAATGAGATAGCTTTTAACTCCACCTAAATGCATTTACTTGGTAGTTTTTAAGTATTTAACATGTGTATATGTTTTTAATAACACGTTCATAAAACAAAGTTGTGATTTATCAAACATATATCTCTTTGAAAAGGCTGGTTTACTTATTCAACATAATATATGGTGATGAGGAAACTTGAGTAAAAATGGTCAGGAACGTTCATTTACACACAATTTCGCTCTTCTCATGATTTATAGATAAGGACTATTGTGAATTTGGTTGCAACGGTTTGTCATTTTTAAAAAGTGGGTCACAGGAAAAAAAAAATTGAGAAACACTGGTCTAGATTAGAAGGGAGATGGCATGACTTATTAGATGACGACTTAAAATATAAAAGAAAGAAAAAGATGAAACGGGTTCATTGAAGAAGAACATGTGTTCAATGTTGAAAGCCAGAGAAACTATACACGCTAGAAGCCAGCTTCGTTTTATTTAACAGTCTAGAAATCTCTACAAACATATATTCTCCCACATGTTTAGCACAAGATGAAATGGGAACAGAGCAAGATGCCCATTCCCATGCACTTCACATTTTTATTTACTGGTGCTCTCCTCACTGCAGCTCATTACAGCCCATATAGTGGAGTGAAAAGGTTTGGAGAAGCAGCCAGCAACACCACCTCCCATGCAGCTTTCCTGAGGGGCATTTCCCTTACCATGGCAAAGGCTTTGTAATCTGAGCTCGGCAGGTACGTTGATGGAGCTGGCCGTGTGTGTGTGCGTGTGCGTGCGTGTGCGTGTGTGTGCGTGAGGGTGTGTGCTGCATAGCAACACTGGGGAAAAGAAATGAGAGGTCAAAACAAAGAACGAGGGAGGACAGAGCTGGGAGCATACCTGGATTTTATGAATGCTAGTGAATATGCATTAATGCAAGTAGTCAGTATGAGATTTACATGATACTGACATGTGGAGCTGCTAAGAATAAGCTCACACAGAGCAACATCTGGAGCGTGAAAAATCTCAAAATACATTTCTCTCCTCGGAGGCTAAAGTTGGAACAGATAAGATAAAGTGTAAACACTTTACTTTTACCACAATCGTAAGCCGGCTCTGCCGTTGCCATGTTGAGAGCCGTTGAGAGACAATAGATTTGCTCTCAATTTTGCGTTTAGCACCTGTAAAGGACCAGTGTGTAGCATTTCGGGGGATCTGTCAGCAGAAATGGAAGATAATATTCATAACTATGTTTTCATTTGTCAATAATCACCTGAAACCAAGAATCGTTGTGTTTTGTTACCTTAGAATGAGCCCTCCATATCTACATAGGGAGCGGGTCCTCTTCACAGAGTCCGTCATGTTGCTCCGCCATGTTTCTACAGTAGCCCAGAACGGACAAACCAAACACTTGCTCTAGAGAGAGCCTTTCACGTTTTTACGCAACCTGAAGGCCACCTTAGTTCTCCGACACGCTTGTGAAACTGCGGTAACGTGAGCCGCGGTCTGACTTCCGTTGCTCCTAAACTAGTGTTATTATGGTAAGGATGGCCTCTGAGCGAGGCAAACGGCGTTACCACGGTTTTGCACTCGGCGGCTCACGTTACCACAGTCTTCGAAAGGGAGGAGTGAGCAGAGGGGTATTCAGTTGGTTGCAATCTGCAACCACACCACTACATGTCGCCAAATCCTACACACTGTACCTTTTAATGTACAGTAGTTATAAGCAGATATAAGAATAATTTTATATGTTTATTATTAATGTCAACAGTATAACTTCTTTATTATATTTATATATTCTTTACTATATTATATGTAACATAGCTGTATTATATTGTGATATATTACATTAACACAGTTTTCAACGGTCTATAAACGTGTGTGTATCTAAAACTCAAAGTCCCTTCTACTAGATTTCACTTTGAACTTTCAGCTGCATCTAATGGCTTTGATCAGTGGATTTAGTCTACTAAACTGTCATAGCAAGTGAAGAGGTATTTATGAGTAAATAAATAATAAATATTGACAACTATAGTTGTCAGTATCTGTTTATTCACCAGTTAAAGATGCATCACAGGGGGAGTTACACAGTAGTGTGATATAGTGAGTTTTAAAACCATTTATTATTGATTGTTTATCTACTTAGAAAGAACAAGCTAATTTCACTTGCCATTTTTAAGTTGGAACAACTTCACAAAATTAAGCAATTGTAACAAAATATAAGTAAACTTAAAAAGTAGATATAAAGTAAACATAACTTCAGACTATTAGTTATATTTACTTACCTTTTCAGGCAAACAGTCTCCTAGATTTCTATGAAGTAAGATCGACATGTCAGATTTTACAGTGAAATACAGTTAACAAATAAATAAAAGCGCATGATACAGTTTCAACATTTTCTGATAAAGCAACAGCAGATACAGTGTATTTAGAATATATATAAATATGTAATATGTATGAATAATAAGTAAATCAAGCATAATGTGAAAGAATAATATACACAATTTCTATTGATATTGTATATACGTGTTTATATAATGTATGAAAATACAACAGAAAACAGCAGCATAATACAAAATGATATGCCATAATATAGAGAATATGGTTGGCTATTGTGCATCCTTATTGATTATACAGATATACAGAATTAATTTCTGATCTGACACCGTCCACAGCAGGTGATCTTTTAATAAACAATTGCCAGAGGTAGCAGCATGAATAAAGACGGTGGAGACGTAACGCTGTAGTAATTAGCTGATGAGCGATGACAGAGCTAATAGAGTCACAAAGGGGTGTTGATACAGTGTAGTGCTCACTGCTGTTAACACAGGAGGGCCAAATGCCTGATATCTTACATTAGTGTTTAGTAGGTAGTCATCCATCTATTAGAAGCAGCCACCTGTTTACCGTCAAGCTCAAAGAGAGAGGCAGCAAGCAGCCGCGGGGAGTCCCTCAGGGCTCTCTTCTTGGACCTCTTCATTTCTGTCAGCTTCTTGACATGTTGCAGGCCGAAAAACTGGACACTTTTTGGAGCCTTTCCTGCGCTGCACTTAGACTGCTCATTAATCATTTTCCGGCTATCGCACAGAAGCCTCCGCCGTTGCCAGCGAGCGAGTCGTCGGAAGCGTATCTGCAGCTTGCACGGCTCCACAGGTTGCTGTCGTCGTGGCAGCAGGGAGGCGTAAGCGCAGAAAAAAAAAGCGGAAGAAAGAAGCGAAGGGGATCCAAAAATAACCTGCCAGAAATTAGGTGATATGAAGCTGTTCACATGAATGATGGATGGAGTTATAATGCGCCTCTAATGACCGGCTTTTATGAGCCAGTTTTTGTTCTCAAACTCAAATGGCTTGAATTGGATGTCAGAAAAGGTGCCATTCAGAACGGAGCAGACCTTCGTTTTATCCTTTCACACGAGAAAGCAAAAGAAAGGCACTCTTAAATGTGCTTGACTGTGAAACTCTTTTATCAGTTTAAAGCAGGCGCCCGCCGCCGCTTATAGGGACTGTATTTCTGATGTGGATGTGTCAATCGTATCATTGATTAAGAGCCAGGTAATCCATCTGACGTGGAGATTATTGGATCAGTGCAGCACCTGCTCCCGGCTGATTCCCACATATAAAATGGCTGCGTTAATCCGTATAGGTGGAGGCAGTCCTTCAGGCTGAAGCAAGGACAGGGAGCGCTGCAGCCAGGAGAAAGGCTGCCTGAGATATTGAGAGGCTGTTTTTTTTGAGGAATTGGGGTTTGGAAGCAGAGGAAGAAGGGGGGTAGTGTGGCTTTCAGTCAGTCATACAAGGTAATTTAAGCCAGATTTAGGTGAGCTGTCGTCAAGGTCAAGGCAAATAGAGGTGCCGGGAGAAGTACGGGTCAGTAATGTAGGCCTGGGAAAGGAAGCCATTGTGACAAATTCACCATAGATGCTGTGGTGAAATATAACAGCTTCCCCAGCCCTCGGTATGTTGCTTTCACCATTTAGAGCAACATAATGAAAATTGCACGCTGCTATGACTAGTTGAAGATATAAAGTAACCATGAGGGACAGTGGTTAAGTGTTTTGTTTTACCACTTTAAACAGCTAGAATAAACAGCAGCGTTCATTCGTGCACAGCCATTACTTCCAGCTATGTCATTCATGAGATCCGGAGTCAAATCTCTCAGGTTACTCAGCTACTGTCAAATGTCATGTTTTACAACCGCTGGGTTTTATTACGGGCCCTGTGGCTTCTATACAATGGGCCTCACTGTGGAATGCGCCATAACACCCTCCCCGGCTTCATGTATGCGTGCACACACATACAGCCGTAGTGACACGTTGTGTAATGGAGACAGTTATATCGGGGGCAATGCTCTTTGGCAGCGTGGACATGCCACTATGAGTGTATGTTGTTATTGGAAAAAGCAGAGCGCTGAGCGGGGTCATGGCTGCCGCGTAGCACCTCATCAGTCAGCCCAACAGCCCAGAGGAGGGATTGTTTAAATTTGGCTCTGTGCCTCGTCTTGAGTTACGTCCAGATGGTCGATGAGAAGTTGAGGGACGGGTTCTCGCTTGGTCGAGTGTTTGGCCAGTTGTGGCTTCAATTTTGAAACAGCCAGTCATTTCATATGACATCCTATAAGCTTGTCTTTTAAGAGAAAGTAAAAGAAAAAATACAGCCGCTGATGCTCATAAATTCACTGTATTTTTTCGAGTTCAATGCGCAAGGTCACAAAAATGTGCTCTGGTTTATTTCATCTAAACTTGTGTTGTGTCTTGCTCCAGATGGCCTTTCTGCACCACATGGGAAGCGGTTTCACCTGCTCGGCAATCAGGCTTTGGCTCCATATGTAAGTAGTCATTGAAAACAATCTGACATATTGCTGGTCATGTGTTATATCACTAAACATCCACTGAATGTTTCCATATGCTTTTTGTTTGGAGTCCCACTGGTTTTTCTAGTTGGTGCTCACGAATGATGCGCTCATCGGAGTTTAGTCAAGCCAAAGCAATTTTATTTATAGAGCCCAATATCACAAATTTGCCTCATGGGGCTTTAAAATCTGTACAGCATACCCCAGCGGCTGACGCTGAAGTGCCTTAAACTTGCATTCTTTCCTCTGGTTGCAAAAAGAAGTCTGATTTGTATAGAAATCTTTGAGAAAATGAGCCTACTTCTCACTTGATTTATTACCTCAGTAAACATTGTAAACATGAGTTTATTGTCTCAGTCGCTAGTTTCAAGTCTTCTTCAATACAGCATGATGTTCATTTAGTAAATTATGGTCCCATTTTTAGTCAAATAGACCATAGAGCAGGGTATGCTTTAGAGCATGACTTACACAAGGTGTTTTTAGTTCATGAAAGTTAATTGTAACATTTGGTCGTCTAAAAATGCCTTGCTCAGCGTTTGGTTGTACTGATCTCCATCCCCTCGTGTCACTTCTGGTTCCAAAAAAACAAGATGGCGACGGCCAAAAAAACAAGATTGTGACGGCCAAAAACCAAGATGCCCATGGCCAAAATTCCGAACTCGAGGCTTCAAAACCGCAGTCAACAAACCAGTGGGTTATGTCACAGTGACTACGTCCATACTTGCCAACCTTGAGGCCTCATAAAGAGGGAGCATTTTGCAACTGAAGCGGGGAGGTTGTGGCTCCACCCCCAGAAATATTGGATTTATTCATTCATTCATTTATTGCCTCTGCTTGAGTATTTCTTTCTCTTAGTACTCTCCATTTCCCTCTCCGTCTCTCAATCACTGAAGGTCTTTTCATATACAATGTGACAACGGCACCACTATGCTCTGAAACCTGTTATTTCAAATGGCTTACGCGGCGCAAGGATGGCTTTTTGCAAAGTCCAACTTTGGGCGATGTGTGTTGTGATGTGGCGGCGGCAGGTGCAGCTCAAACCAAGTTGTGTCACGAGCATCTCTCTTGTGCTAGGGAACAGCATTAGGTGTAGCTGTATTGTTGTCCAGGTGGAAACAGTAGGGCTTATACACGCTGTACAGTTTCAGAAAATAAATGAATAAATCAGGATAAATACAGGAGAATTGTGACCTCCGGAGGAAACCAGGAAAGAGCAATGAAAGACAGGAGTCTGCCGGGTAAATCGGGAGGGTTGGCAAGAATGGCAACATCCACTTTTTATATACAGACTATGAGCATGCCTCTGTCCTTAGACCCTCGATTTGGATAAGGAAAAATTCACCCAAAAAAAAAAACTTAAACATGGAAAAAAATTGAAGAAACCTCAGGAAGAGCAACAGAAGAAGTTCAGATAGCATGAATATGAATCTGGGAGGAAGTCGAGCAACCTCAGCCACACGACATCCTCTCCATCATGGAGACCTGAAAGAGGACAGACTACACAAGCACACAAGAGGCAAAGCTGAAGCACTTCATTTAAATAACAGATAGAAGAAATAAACAAACACAGAGAGAGAGAGAGAGAGAGACACAAGGACACCATGCACACAAGGGAGAGAGAGAGAGAGAGAGACAATAGGAGAGGCTGAATGTCCTAAAGGATTCAAACATCTGGAATGAGGCACCAACAATCAGGGGAGAGACAGAGAGAAATAGAGAGAGATCCAAGGACGGCCGACGGTCCAGCACAGAGAAGCCTGAGTAAAGAGAGAGGACAAGGAGGAGAAAAATAGAGATAGAGAGACAAAGAGAGAGAGAGAGAGGCGCACAGCTTGGATGGTCATATGCTTGTGGGAAACAAACAAACAGGGTTAGAGAGATGCAGTGGTTTTCAGAAAATGTACAGTATTCACTTCTGCAAGACAAACATGGACTGTAAGTACTACGCTTAATGATTCATTGAGACTGGGGCTGACCTGCCAGAAGGATAGATAGATGGTAACGGTACAAGGCCTGAAGTAATCAAAGAATGAGCAACTAACTGAAAGTTAAGGTGAAAAGATGAGTTTTGAGTTTGGGTTTAAAGGCCTCAATACAGATGTCAGCAGGGAGGTTACTACTTGTAATATGAAAGTGGACACTCATAGTGTAAGACCTATAATATAGAGTATATTCACCACACTTTGCAGCTCTGTGGAGTTTTTATATCATCTTTTACCTTATTGTTTTGTTTTTATGTCCCACACATATATTTCTCTTCAACCCAAAAGCAGCTGGAAGCAGTTTGTAGCAAACAAACCTGCCCTGCATCAAACAGCAGACAGCATTAGTAAATGAAGAAATATTAACATTTAGCAGTTAAAGACTCAGCATTTTTTCTCAGTAGTTGGAAGGGACCAAGACATGTTTGCATGTGCATTGATTAGATAGCCCAGGGATACTCAACTTGATTTGCCCGGGGGCCACTTTTACAAAATGACAGAAGGCCAGGAGGCAGTTAATAAACACATAATGGACATTCAGGGCTCAATCTCGGGACCCATCGGCTATTGGTCTGACGACCGATAAGCCTCTGGGGGTAAGGGGCTATATACCTGGGGTTCTGGTGTAGCCAGATATCCGGGTCAAGACTTCCTTTTCCGTGCGCTGCTCATTGTTTACAGTCCGATTAGCAACTTGAGATGCGAGACTGGAGTTGGAGTTGAGAGACGACGTGTACGACCGGATTGTTTGACAAGTAGCTAATTTAGCTAATTTTAAACCAATAAAAAGCTAAATAATCGTCAGACGATAGCCGGTGGGTTCCAAGATTGCATTTTGGCCAATGCGTTCCACCTCTTTTGCTCCCCACTGTTTACCTGCATTCAACCAAAACTTGCTCAAACAATATAAAAGGTCTTTATGGAATTTTTGCCCAGAGATGCCAAAAATATACTGCTTACTGCCACTTTAAGTCAACAGTCAACGTCCTGTTGCTCGCCCTTGTGCTCGCACTACATAGACATGAGCGAGCATCATTCAAAACAGTAAGGCGACACACACAAGACCGAACGTGATTGACAGGCATCATGTTGATTAACATTAGCAACCAGCTAATTGACAGCTAAAACCACAATATCACTATATATTTCACATGCTTGGCAGTAATGTTAGCTTACCTGTCCAATAGGAATTTTGCGAGCTCGGGGTCCATTTTGATACCCAAAACCAAACGAAGGTCCCTCCATGAATCGAAGGTCCAGCCGAAGTTGATTCAAATTTCCCCCACCGTCGGTCACATTCCTGTTTTGCAAGACGGGCTTCACTAAATATAACTTTGTTTTTTTTTGTGTTACTGTGGACTTTGTGTTAGAGTCTGAGTTGTGTTGGAGGCTGGTCGTTATTTGTCGTTAGCGGACTCAATTTCTAACCGAACGTTAGCTACGGTTGCACACTGTTAGCCCTGTAGTGGAGCTGAAGAGAGAAAAGGAACTTGCGAGCGTGTGACGTTACATCCAGTTGGATTTTGTAAATAGAAAATGATTAAAAAATGCTTATACATGTAAAAACGTACATATAGTCCCTTTAATATTTTGTGACCCGCTGAACAACTTAATAAGGCGATAATGTGTGGAATGTGTGTGTCAAGAAATAATGCAGCTTTAAGAAATGAGACCAAGTCAGTGGCTTCTATTAGTGGCTGTGTTGCATTTACAGTACATTGTGACTTACCAGGACTTTTACTGAGATGATTCTGCTGTGCTGATATGACCCTGGAAATTAAGACTTGAGTTGTGTATTTATAGTTTGTTGTTTTTTATGCATACAAGTCTTTTTATAATTTGATGCAAATCTCAGTCTTTATTTTTGGTGCAGTTATTCTAGGAGTTTCCCTTGCACTATTTGTTGAATTAATAAGCATGAGAAGGCAGATTACCTGCAGCTGTGCTTCAGCAGAAGGCCTCTCTCTCTCTCCTGGCAGTGATTGGTCAGTACGGCAAGGTGTACAAAGAGCCACACGGCTGTCTGACACAGTGGAGAGCTGTGCACAGAGATAAGAGGTCAAGGAGCCTCCTGGATGCAGCAGGTGGGAAGGGAGTCTGGGGAACCAGATGACAATGATGATGATGATAATAATGGTGTAGATGATGATGAGAGGTAGAAGTGTGACCTGGAAGAGGAGGCGGGAGAGCGTAGTGCAAAAAGAGAGACAGAATAAGGAGACAGAGAAGGATTCAAAGACCTTGTAGAACAATAGGAAACTGGTCAGGGCAGCAGAGCTCAGAGGAAAAAATCTGAGAAGAACTAGAGAAACCAGATGATTGTGACGAATGAGACGGATTGAAACAGAGCTGATGGCTGAGGAGAAATGTAGCCAGTGGAGGAGAGAAGTGCGACGGACCTGATCCTCTATGATATTACAAAAGCAATATTATGTTTGGTGGAGTTGGTGTAATTACAACATTGTTCGACTTGCAAATACCATTCATGACAACATACAAGACAATTATGACTAGGAAAACAATTCTAGGATTTTACGCTGTTTTCCTCTCCTACAGTTGGAGACCAAACTTGATATTTTCAAATGTTAGAAAATGAATACTTTGATCCTTATAAGTTATCTAATATTGAAAAGGTCCAAATCCCAAAAGTCCAAATCCCAAAAGACCCAAAAGGTCTTAGTTAAAAAATATATTCTACGGTTTCAATGTCTGAGTTACAGAAAGTACCAATATTCAAATCTAAGTCAAACCTTTGATGTAAGAAGTCATTAAAATGAACTTCTTTAGCCTTAGGTGGAATTGGAAAACTAGTTATTATCTTAACTATAAAATGACTGGTGTATTCTTGGAGCATTTCTTTTTCAAGGGTGATGGGGAACAAACTGAAGTGAGATTAGTCCTTATAATGTATTAGGTATTTTTTATTTTATCTTAAGAAAAACTACATCCATCTATTCAAGTTGCATTTTGATTCATGTCCATCAGTGCACAATCACATATTGCATCACTTCCAGTTAGTACAAATAAAACTACCTTTGTGCTCAAAGACTATATTTAGGATGATAACGAAAAATGGTCTCCGCCAATTTGGGAGACTCTTGCGAGATGGTTAAGCTTAGGCATAGACTTTGAATAGTTAAAGGAACAGTGTGTAGCATTTTGGGGGGATCTATTGGCAGAATTGGAATATAATATTAATAAGTATGTTTTCTTTAGTGTATAATTACCTTAAAATAAGAATTGTTGTGTTTTCATTACCTTTCAATGAGCCGTTTATATCTACATCGGGAGCTTGTCCTCTTAACGGAACTGATGGCCATGTTTCTACAGTAGCCCAGAGCGGACAAACCACTGTTAACTTTTCCTGCTTGGGCCGGAGTCGATAACATTACTCACTCCAGAGTTAATCCCTGCCGTCACTCCACTCAGCCGCCAGGAAACAAGACACTGGAAACCTCTGTTGGTCTTGAGGAGCTGCAGCATTTTTGTACAAACTTCTAGTGTACATTCACTTGATATTGTCAAATCTAAACTAAGTGTCTTCTGCTCCACTCGCTCATAAACATTCGTCGCCGCTCTCACTCTCTTGCTTTACCACTCACTTCCCACATACACACATACACACTCCACCATCGCTATTCTCTAAATGACCTATGCTACTCTTACAACATCTCTAAATAGGACCATTTGTGTTTTCACGTTGGCCACTGTAGTTCTCCTACACGTTTGGCGTACGGGAGAAGTTTCAGTCTGCAACCTCACCGCTAGTTGCCACCAGATGTTACACACTGTACCTTTAAGGTTTGGCATTGACCTTGAATGGTTAGGCACAGGATACTGTAGGTTGTCGGGCAGCGAGTCTTGCGAGATTTTTTGCAAGTTTTACAAGTTGCGGGTTACCTTCCAGACACAAACAGGCAAAAATGTCACAACATTTGTTCTGAATTCTGATTGTCTTGAAATCTGGTACAGATATACTCTGGGCAAATATTACAGTACAATTTTGAAATTCTTAGATCACAAGCGAAATCACACTTTAATCAACAGTTAAAGTCCGGATTTTTATAGTTAATTGTGCTCCTTGTAGTTTCTGAGATACAGCCATTTTCTTATCATACTATATTTAGTTTTTGGGCACATGGGACTACTATTTTTTTCCTAAAATATAATGGAGTTTATTGCAAGAACAGTAGTCCCATGTGCCCAAAGACTATGGTATAAGAAACGGTTAAACAATTTAGAAAATTTCTTCAGCTATGTGCTTGTAGGCGAGCCCAGAGAACACTTCCACCAAAGGAAATTCAAGATTTCAGTTGTAGGCACAAATTGGTTAAAGTGCAGTGTTTTATTGTATAATAACGGCTAAGAACTGTATGCTATGACATATTATGACAGCATTATAGTAGTAGTACTCTATTCGGTATGAAATTGGGACACAGCATGTTAATGTCTCCACATGATGTGACTGAAACCAGGAACGTGTCTGACTTGTTCAGACACTAACTGTACAACCCTGGCCCATAATCATCAACTCATCTGCTGACTACTATCATATGAAAATGGCACACTATAGCTGCACACCCTCCATTCACGCAGTGACAAGATATTTAACTGGTCTCACAGAGTCCCATTCATCATCATGGCTGTCTTAAGTTCCCCTTCCACTTCTGTCTGTAAGATGAACAGCTCCACTGGCTCAGCTCCGGCTTGCTCTCATTTTTATCTCCCTCTGTACTCTCAGCGTCTCCGTGCTGTTGGAAGACACCACTGATGGCTCTACAACTTCAAGCTGTTGGGTTTTAGCTTGAAGCGCATGTATTGTTACAGTGGGATTAATGCTGATGGCCAGTATGATGTTTATACGTAGATTAAAGAAGCTTCGCCACGCTTCTATTTTTAAACGTAACCCTTTTAATCCACCAAAGTGAGCAACATTCTTTGAAAAATGTAAATCATGTCAACTTCCCCCACTCGTGTGATTATCACACTACATATTTCATGCTAATGAAGACGACACACAAACGTCCAAAATGCTTTTTTTGTGTGCATCTCAAAAAGCTTTTGTAGTAATCCGTGTGTTACTTGCTTTTCCACGATGTAATCTGGCCACAGTGGAAGAAAACAGCCGTAAGCAGCAAAGTAAATGCAGATAAGCCAGTTGTTGTCTTGTGTGGTTGAATATGGCTCCCATTGTTGTGGCTGAATCAGAATAATAGTGTTCAAGGTTAAACTGTATCCTTAATAAAAAAAAAAGTATATAAAGTAGGGCTGTCAATAGATTAAATATTTAATCCCGATTAATCACAAATTAATCACACATTTTTTATCTGTGCAAAATGTACCTTAAAGGGAGATTTGTCAAGTATTTAATACTCTTATCAACATGTCAGTGGGCAAATATGCTGCTTTATGCAAACATATTTATATATTTATTACTGGAAATCGATTAATAACATAAAACAATGCCAAATATTGTGCAGAAACCCTCACAGGTACTGCATTTAGCATAACAAATATGCTCAAATCATAACATGGCAAACTGCAGCCCAACAGACAACAACAGCTGTCAGTGTGTCAGTGTGCTGACTTGACTATGCCTTGCCAAAATTTAGTGCAAGTTTGGAGCGTTATCCAGCCTCCTTCCCGTATGTAGTTGGTATACAGTACATAGTTGGTAACAATGGATTCCTTAGGTTTTTTTAGTTTCATATGATGCCAGTATCTTCACTGTAACTTTAAAACTGAGCCGTATATAGCCGTATATATTTACTTTAAACAGTTATAACACAGCTTTAGATTGTCTATAAATGTGTGTCTGTCTTACTAGATTTCACTCAGAGCTTTCGACTACATCTAATGGCCTTCAATAGTGGATGTCTGCTAAATTAGATGTCTGCTAAATTTTCATAGTGAGTGAAGAGATATTTATGAAAAAAAATATTATTAATAATATATAATAATAATAAATATTGTAAACCATAGTTGACGTTATCTGACCTGTGTGGAGGCCATAGATATGCTCTGAATTTTGAATTTAGCACCTTTACTGATGGAAATTTGTTGTAATCGTTTATTATTTTAGTTCTTTTACCTTTTGGATTCTATTTATATTTCTATTCCTTATTTTACTGTAAAGCATGTTGTAACTTTTTAAGTTTTTGAAAGTGTCAAAATAAAGTTATATTCTGTTATGATTATTATTACTATTATTATTATTATTAGTAGTAGTAGTAGTAGTAGTAGTATTTACATTATATGCAAAACAAATAGTATAAATATAGCCTGGTTGAAATTTGTAACGGTGCCAGTTTGCATAATAAAATCTAAAACAAAGTAGGGCAACATTTTCAATTAAATGAATCACCATGGCAACAAAGCCATTGGTGCAGAGATGATGTGTCAACAGGGGGCACCATGACGCTGCCATGCACTGGACTTTTGACAGAAGCCTTAATTAGCACATGATTGGATCAGTGGGTATGAATCCCTCTTAAATAAACCAATTTTCAGTCGTACTTAAAAAAAAATGATTGAGGTCGACAAAGGCGACGAATTTGTGATCACTAAATGGCTCGGGCTCTTGATTGATGGCCGCTGAACGGGGCGAGGCTTCTGTGACTTCACTTTGCTCTGAGCTTGACCTTTCTTTTTCCTCTCAATACTCGTAATGATTCATCGTCCCGACGCATGCTGATGAGTGCTGAGCCCACAGCAATGCTGACTGATTGATGAATGAGAGTCACGGCACGATGCTTGTCTGTGTCATATTATATGTTGAGCTGCAAAGTGCTTGATGATGCTGCGTATTTAAGTTAGGAGATGATTCATTATGATGACTGAGAGCTTATTTAACACAAAATTGACCAGAGGAAAAAATAGTTGTATATTCTGCATGATGAGATGATGACTCTATCGTCTCTTTCCTTTTGAATAAAATGTCTAGACGCCTTTATTCACATAAACCTGTATGTGTGTGTGTTTCATGGGAACCAGCTGTCTGTACTGGGAGCACCATTTTCACAGAGGGCTTCGTTCCAGTGATCACTGCTGGTTTGTGTGTTTCAGTTGCCTGTGCGTCTGTTGTGTGATTGTTTCTTAGACAATTGTGTCCTGTAATAGGACAGACACACACCGCTGCCTCTCTGAGGGCCCAGGGCCTCTCCCCCCACCCCCTCCCCCTCCCCCGCCATCACCATCGCCACCTCCCCCTCCCAATCCCACCTGGCATCGCTGTCAGAGGCATGGCTCTGTGCCTTGGCATGCAACATGCCATCTCTCTGGCACTTCGTCTGGTTGTGGGACTGAGGGAAGGGGCCTTGCCAACTGGGGCTCCTCCGATCATTGTGCTTGTCCACTCGTTGGATGCCCTGAGGGGGGCTTTTCCACCTGTTCAGTGGGAACCTAAAGTGCACCTCCAGCGGCCTCCATATGTCACCCAGATTCACACTCACTGCACTGTGACATTTGAGTCTTTATTAGCAGCATCTTAGACAAAGTCATACTGAAATTGAAGCAAAGAATGCAACTAAAATATCATGTTAATCTTAATATTGAGCCATTTTGCCCACCAAACACGTTCATTGTAGTAATTTTTTTTGTGGCGATGCACAGGGCAGGAGGGAAGGGTGGTGGATGGGCCCAACAAACACACGGCTTTAATCCAGGATACCGCTGTTCGTGTCCCGTATGTTAAGTTTCACTTTCACGTTGACAATCAACTGTTTGTTCATGTCTGTTCACAACATGCAGTGTCATTTTCACTGTACAAACGTAGTAGTTTTAAACCTAATCATGTCGTTTTTTCCTAAGTTTTTCCTAACTAAGTGGTTTTGTTGCCTAATCCCAAAGTGACGCCAAGGGGCGTGACAAAGCGGCAGTATGTGACGAGTTGTGATGAGAATGTGTTGATCAAAATGTCCTGAAAATAAGTGTATAGTGTTATTGTGCTGTTTAAAACTGCAATCTATAAATGTTCATACATTCAAACTACAACAAAGGTTGTATTGCGTTTAATATCATTGTTGCTGGTGTGCAGTAAAATGTCTTCAACTGACCAGGTAGCATGAACCCAAATCCTTTATTTACTAAAGTGAAGTTAGTCAGCAGCGGCATTAAAGGTGCAACGTGTAGGATTTGGCGGCATCTACCAACCAACTGAAACTTCTCCCATGTGCCTAGCATAGACTGTACATAAGAAGTGGACGTAGTCACCGTGACGTCACGGTGACTACGATTGGTTTGTGGACTGCTGTTTTGAAGCCTCGAGTTTGGCATTTTGACCGTCGCCATCTTGTTTTTTTGCAACCAGAAGTGACACAAAAGGGTGGAGCTAAGTACAACAGAACACTGAATAAGACATTTTTGTATGTTATAATTAACTTCTATGAACTGGAAACACACCATGAAAGGGTTAAAGTTCTAAGACGAAAACATGGACAACTCCCAGACCGGACAACGCCGTGACATCTCCTGTCAATCACAAGGTAGCCACTCCCTAAAGCATCTCCTGCTTTATGGTCTATTTGACTCTAAATGGGAACATAATTTACTAACTGAACATCATGCTGTATTGAAGAAGACTTGAAACTAGAGATTGAGACCATAAACTCATGTTTACAATGTTTACTGAGGTAATAAATCAAGTGAGAAGTAGGCTCATTTTCTCATAGACTTCTATACAATCAGACTTCTTTTTGCAACCAGAGGAGTCGCCCCCTGCTGGCTATTAGAAAGAATGCAAGTTTCAAGCACTTCAGCATTGACCACTGGTGTCAAGCGTGTATGAGAACTATGGTGGCCGACACGAAAATGCAAATGGCCCTATCTAGAGCCAGTGTTTGGTTTGTCTGTTCTGTGCTACTGCAGAAACATGGCGGCTGGCTACGTGAAGAGGACCCGCTCCATATGTAGATATAAACGGCTCATTTTAAGGTAATGAAAACACAATGATTCTTATTTACAGGTGATTATACACTAAAGAAAACATACTTATTAGTATAATATTCCATTTCTGCCAATAGATCCCCTAAATGCTACACATTGTTCCTTTTAACAACAAGAACGGATCAAATCCATGCACCAAAAATAATCTTTAAATGATTCATCTAATAATTCTGTTTACATGATTAAATGTTGGTGAACATTTGCTTTTTTAATTTGCTCCCATGACAAAGTTTGCAGCTTTGCAGCTTTCTTTCCAGTAAGGAAGTGACAGATATTTACTTACAACCTCTGTCATCATTAAACATTTTAAAATCAAAAACGTACAAAATAAAATATACATGAAACAGGAATTTAACTTTTAAGTAACTCTTTCACTTTTGCTTTGCAAATTGGAATACTGTTCCCTTTTTGTCAATTCGGTTTGAATTTGATTTTCCAGTTTCCCCTTGACATGTTAAATAATTTGCAGCTTTCAAGCGGCGCACCAGCAATTTTGGCTCAGACGATTCAGACTCTTTAGAGCTCTGTTAGCTCTCTCATGTTGCTTTGAAAGCTCAAATAGCCAAACGCTGATTGCCAGACCTCCTTTATAGCTGACACATGCGGAAAACATGATTAACAGGGACGACGTGACATTCGTTGCATTCATGCTCATGCTTTGATTGCAAAATGAAGTTTAAGGAATATTAATCCTATAATGTGCCATTTAGGTGATTTTGAAGTCTTGGCTGCATGTTGTGTATTTACATTAATATAACCTTATATATGTCAGACTTCAAATGCAGGAACTAACGTGTCACTTTCCGTCCATCCATCCCAGCTTTAATGACACCGTGTGGTAGTGGCTGTCAGTACTTTGACACCATTGACAGATTCAACACCATCATGCATTTTGTAAGAGCAGTCTCCGACATTTTAAAAGATCAGACTGACACGCTGAAATATTCTCTTTGTGCTTCACATTAATGTCTGCTATCTTCTCTCTCATGATGTTTATGACTCTCACTGAAAGTCACTTCAATAATTGAACATATCCAGAGCATGAATTAGCAAAACTGATCTTAAAAATACATATGCTTTTGATAACAGCTTTCCTTAAGCTGCTGGAGTGAATTTTGCAGTCAAAAGAAGGATCTTCTGTTCCGATCACATTAATACGAAACAGAAGTAACAGTGATGTTTCTAAAAGACCACAATACATCAGAGACATTCGTCTTCCAAAAAGTGACTGCAGCCTCCAGCTTTACAAACCAAGTACACTGTCCTGGGGTTATGAAAGGCTTAATTGGCAGTCGTGTCGCACAAAATGTCAGCACATGGAAGAGAGGCTACTGGAACAAACTCTCCAGTGTAGTCACAGTGTCAGCAGAGAGTTCCTGAAAGACGCTCTGTGAGTTCAGAGAACAGTCCGGGTTGATTTCCTGTCATCACAGGCACATAATTACTTCCAACAGATGTCATTGTGGAAAAAGAATAAAGAGTAGCTCAATGCTGGAAGAAGTATTCAGATCTTTTACGTAAGTAAATGGAGCAAAAACACCATGAAAAATACTCCAGGACAGATAAAAAAAGATTCTAAAAAGTACTTATACAAATACTGGATTTTGTTGACAAAATAATCTCACCATGAGGTCCAATTAGTAGCTTTTAATTTCATTGCTCAGAGCTCAGAAAAAAAGGAAATTTGAACATCTACAATTACAAAACAACTGGGCAGAGAAAGATATGAAAGTGATATGATCGAAAGCCCCAGAATGCTAAAATACTCTCAAGGTCCATCCTTGACATTATTTAGTCAACTGCTGTTCCCAAATTCCAGAAAGATCTTTTAAACTCAAAGTAACTGTATTATAATTATTGATACATTAAAGGAACAGTGTGTAACATTTAGGGGGATCTATTAACACTGTAGTATATAATCACCTGAAAATTAGAATCGACGTGTTTTCATTACCTTAGAATGAGCCGTTTATATCTATATAGGGAGCGGGTCCTCTTCACAGAGCCGGCCACCATGTTTCTACAGTAGCCCAGAACTGACAATCAAACAAACACTGGCTCTGGATAGGGCCATTCACGTTTTTGCGTCAGCCACCGTTGTTCTCTGACACGCTTGGCACACGGGAGAAGTTTCAGTTTGTTGCAATCTGCAACCTCAACGCTAGATGCCACCAAATCCTACACACTGCACCTTTAATCTGTCCTTCCATTATCTATTTACCCACTAGGGCTGAATGATTTTGAGATGATGAATGATTTTAATTATGTTTTACTGATATTTCAATTGTGATATGATTTGCGATATTAGAGGGGGTGATCATTTTTACATAATTTGACAGTATTTAATTAAAAATGGTATTTTGGCACACATTTTGCTTCCTGCAATTTGAAAATGTCAGTAAGCCGTATTGCAATTTTGATAAAATTTAGATTAATTGTGCAGCCCCAATACCCACCCACGGTTTCTGGGGGGCGAGGAGCAGTATACACCCTGGACAGATTACCAGTCTATCACAGGGTTGACACATTTAGACAGACATCTGTTCACACTCCTATTTACACCTACAGCTAATTACCCTATCTGCATGTCTTTGGATTGTGGGAGGAAGGCGGAGCACCTGGAGGAAACCCACGCAGACTTATTTTTAAAGTTATTTTTTGGGGGCATTTTTAAGCATTTATTGATAGGACAGTGGATAGAGTGTTGGAAAGGGGGAGAGAGAGAAATGACATGCGGAAAGGACCAAAGGCCGGATTCGAACCCTGGTCCGCCGCTGCTAGGACTGAGCCTTGGCGATACATGGGCGCTCGCTCTACCGACTGAGCTAACCAGCCGCCCCACGCCGACTTCTTAATGTTTAATCAACATTTAATGTTGTCATTGGTCAGGGTGGAACTAGTTGTAGCTACTATATATACTGTCGGTAGTTCATTTTTTAACTATGCATTATATTTTATCGGATGATATCAGAATCAGATTCAGTTTTTTTGCCATGTACATACTTTGAATATATATATAAAACTAAAGAATTTGACAATTTTTTTTCATCTCTCTCAATGTTCTTAAACTGAAATAGATGTAACAGCTAGGAACCAGGACAACAACGCTGGACAGATAAAGGCGAGGAATAGACAGGACGACTATGTACAAAAGTAGTGAAAAAATAGGTGTATATATAAATATAATACAATTATATATAAAAGCACCAATGACCGACATTAAAATAAGAATAAAATACAATAAAACGTCTATATACAAGTCAGGTGTCATATGCGAGTCAAGTCATGTTACAATAGCTTTCAGAAAAGAAAGAAAATGTAGTGCTGTTGAAGTATAAAATGAAAATACTCAAGTACTACCTCCAAGCTATACTCAAGTGCATGTCCATTATTTTTTCTTTCCATTACTGCGTTAGCTTTTTCTTTCTTTTCATCAATGTTTCTGTAATAATTTGCGTCCACTTCACAGGTGATTGGCCTATGAGTTTCACCAGAGCCCTGTTGGTCAGCTTCACCTGCTTCTACCTCTCACGGCGGGGACGTAGAGATGGGTTTTGAGAGGCAAGGGTGGAGACTTTTCATCAGTGGCCTACAGTGTGTTCACCAAGGAATACAAAGGCCTAAATAAGTGAGTAAGTTAGCTTTTTACTGTTACAAAGTCTCCCTGTTTTTGAGAGGTTACTGTAATTGGGTGCGAATGCTGGAAAGCACCCCTTCAAAATAAAAGCCTGAGTAAAGAGTAAATGTATCTTAACCGGAAGCTCATGATGAATGATGCTGGTTTTTCAAAATGAAAGCCCTAAACTCTCACTGTATGTTAACATGAAGCTCTGGAGTTTTTCAAAATAAAAGCCCCAGAAGCTGACAAAAATATTCAACACAGCTAATTGAGATTTCCTAATTTGACCCATGCATTTCCCATTTTCCTCTTTTCCAACTCATTCATAGTTCTTCAACTGCTTGTTCGTACAGATTAAAGCCAGCAATCCAGTTAAGTGTCAGCTTTTCAACAAACTGAAATATTCCACATCTTTCGTACATTATTGGTAATATTCAACTTCCAAAGCCAGCAATGCAGTGTAGCGTATGCTTTTCAACATCCAGCATTCGCACCCGCAATTTCTTCAGAAATTGCATTGCCGAATTGTAATTACTGTAGTTTTGTAAACGATTAACACACACAGCCACACTGCTCAGTGTTGCAGGTGCCAGTCCTATAACTACAATCACCTCTCTGGAGAAATCTCTCTCCCCCTGGTTCTGTTCCTTGATAGACAACCTATTGAGACATGTTTGTTCCTAATTTAAACATAATGTATCCAGGTAAAGCTGACCAACCTTATTTTCTTGTCTGATCCTCTACTCTTTCGCTCATTCATACCCAGGAGCTGCCCACTGCTTAGTTTGGTAGTACCACCTCTCCGCCTCTCTCGATAAAGTGTACTCAATCAGTTTCTATTTCCACATTGCACGTGCGTACATGCGTACATTTCCTGGCCCTGTTTTGGTGGATTCACGTTATCCTACTGAATTAACGAGGCTGATGTGATTCCATTTAGTATTCCTGTACCGTCCAATTGTATCGGTGACTTAATATTCTCTTAACACAACTTCAAGTGTGAATATATTTTTGCTATATTTCACCTTCAAAGCCAGCAACCGCTCAATCTCCTGGGAGCGTTTGTCACACCACACTGCACAAACTCCACGATTTATACAGCAGCTGGTGCAGTAAATGTGCTGTAATTGCACAGTCACACATGGATTCGGGTGTGTTCATAGTATCACACCAGATCTATTCATCTGCAGTCCATGTGATAATGATGCTCGCTTTAGCGCCACACCGCCGCCTCCTCTACTTCTGCGTGTTATTTAAGGGTATTATTATGCCTGCATACAGTATAAGCATCTGTCCCCTCGGTGCACCGCTCGCTGATTGGAGGAAATGCTTTTGTGTTGTGATCTGATTGGGCGTCGGCGGTGATATCCGCCGTAATGACCCGTGCTGGGAGGTGTTGCAGGAGCAGATTTGGAGGCGCTATCCTGTTAACAAGGAGCCTGCTGAGACAAGCTGTGAGCAACACCGCTCCGAGATGTGTGATTTCAAGCAAGGCCCGCCTGTGCCAGACAGTTGGTGATCTGCATATCACTTTCTGTTTTTATTGTTATTGAATATGACAGTGAAGGAAAACTAGAGTGCTTTAGCTGAGAGAAAATACAAGAAAAAGTGGATGTTCTTTGTTTTCGAGGGTTGAATGTAGAGAGATATGAGCCTTTTTTGCAGATATTTTTCTTTTGAATGTCAAAACAGTCAAAGTGTGAAGATAAGAGTGAATTCTTAGCTTTTAAAACAACATATTTAGATTTATGTGCTATATTCTGTCTTACTTTTGCCAAACAGGAAGAAGCTTAACACAGACTGACTCATCCATTATCCTTATTGATTTCTCTGTCTATGATTTTGACCCTCATCATCCTTGATCATAATCTACAGTTAGTCCAACAGTTCTGTTATTTAGCAATATTAACCTCTGACTTTGTTTAGACATACCATGACCTCAGGGTGACAATCATGCTCTGTGTTATTGAATGAATTTGTAGACAAAATCCTCAGTAATCCTGATCCATGAATGGCTGACAACACTAATTCCTCTAATTCAAATGAGGCCAAACCTGTCCAGTGTCCAATGCTGCAAGGTTGTGGAGCAAATTTAGCCACTGTTTAGTGACTAAAGCGACCAAATTAGAGTTCAGATGTGAGGCGTTGACTCGACTTCATCTGAATGTGCTTTGAGCCGCGTATGCTCTATGGATGGCAACGATGGTCGACTCGTCGACACACCAGACTGAAATATTTTAGGGATTTCCTGACATTTCCTTTTGTGTGTGAGACATTTTTATTTTTTAGTCAAATGTCTCATGAACTATTGGATAGATTGCCATGAAATTTCGTACACACTCAGGATGATGATTTGCAATAACTTTGGTGATATCTTAACGCTTCATCGAGCACCATCATCAGGTCAAAATTATAATTTGTCCAACACTTTGGCTTAAGACAAAATGTCGGCAAACCTGATGACATTTCCATCAGCCTCAGCATTGTGTTTAGTGCTAATTATCATATGTTAGCATGCTAGTATGCTAATCTAAGATAGTGACAATGGTAAAAAATGATACCTGCTAAACGTCAGCATGTTAGAATTGCCATTGTTAGCATGTTAGCATGCTGATGTGAGAATTTATCTTAAAGGAACAGTGGGTAGCATTTAGAGGGATCTATTGGCAGAAATTGAATATAATATTAATAAGTGTGTTTTTATTAGTTTATAATCTGTAGCAGGAAGTTTATATCTACATAGGGAGCGGGTCTTCACGGAGCCGGCTGAGAACGGACAAACGAAACACAGGCTCTAGATAGGCTATTCACGTTTTCCCATCGGCCACTGTAGTTCTCCAAAACGCTCGGCACTCGGGGGAGCTTTCAGTTGGTTGTAATCTAACAGAGGCACATAGTGTGGCTGTAGACTCTTAGTATTGTTTAAAACACAAGATTTTAAAGTTAATTGATGAACTCATTAAACTGTATTACAAATCTATGTACAGTTGTGCCCTTTAAAACAACAATACATGCCATACTTTCTCATATAGTATTTCTGTTTCTGGATAGTTTGGGTGTTTTGAAGTGGGGTTGTATGCGGTACTTATCCATAGTAGGTGTATTACTTACAGTAGATGACGTTTGGCACACCCCCAGTTTGGAGAAACAGACAAGAGTTACTGCACGGGAGCAAAGCAATACTTCAAAACACCCAAACTATCCCTTTAAGCTACTGGTTTCAAGTACAGTATACAGTATATTTATGATCCATTCCACCACATGCAAATATGGAGTGCGAAGCTGCAAAACCACATAATCACTTTTGATATGACAGACATGCTGTGAGTCACGTAGCTCTCAACAACAATACAACAGTACACGCACCAAGTCAAGGCAACAGCATGACATTTCGTGAGACATTTGACTGTAATTTGCAAAGTCCAAAAGTGAATTACATCCGCTATGTAAAGCTAACCATTGTCTACTGTTCAGTACATGCAAATGACCATGCCTTAGCTCCATGACTGATACCTAAATGGAATTGTTTCCTTAGGAGAACAAAGGAAGAACTATCCATCATTGCTGAAAACAACCCCGGCTACCCCTGTGCTCCGTAGGCTACATGCAGAGTAATTCTCGGGGGGATGTATTCCAGACATAATGAGAAAGAAACATCGGGGTAAACAAATCGACTTTTTTTTTGCAGGCTGGCCTAATTACAGGGCAGGAATAAATAACTATTGGAGAGGAGGCAGGCACGCTAGTGTAATGCATTGTAATGGGCCGTGGGGAGTTAATGCGTCATTTTTCTGCCTGACATATTGCCGTGGCGTGTTCGGTTCACAGTGAGCTTCTCTGATCATACAGATGTTTCGCTGCTGAGACGTGGGCAGATCGTTTTGGAGCCACTTGCAATAACTTAGTTTTTACATTTTTTACTCCTAAATGTGCCAAAGATATACTGCCAGGGTCATTTTGGTCCCATATTGCCTCATAGTGAATGGAAATATGTGTTTAAGCTTCAATTATAAGGGGCAGAAAACAGAGAGAGTAATCAGGTTTAACTATGGTCTAAATGGAATATATGACTGAGTGAAGGGAGGGATCATTTTAACTTAGAAAAATATGCCCTTGGACACCCTTAGGTGGGGATCACACAGAGATGCCTCGCTACAGATGGATCTGCTTCGGCAGAGCAAAATGTCTGGGTGCGCCTGAGGCTGTCTGGCCCAAGTGTCACATTGATAAGCGCTGGAACCGTTGAAAATGTTTTCACTTTTATGCATTTCTGGTGAAAAAAGTCAGGAAAGCATGTCATGGTTGGGTGCATCCCAGGCTCGTTGTGTCATCATTGGTTTTTCAGGTCCAGAGTATTTTAGGAGTTTCTTTTTTTAGTTTACCAACCTAACCTCAAACCACCTTTTCTACTACTGCTTTAACTATGTATCCCAGAGTGCCTTTCAACATTCAGTGTAGGGACCTACCATTGACTGTATATAAGAAGTGGACGTAGTCACCGTGAGGTCACACATTTTTTACAGCCCAAGACAACAAAAAACTAAAACTAAACATCCCTTCCCTTTCCAATAATTCATAATAAGCATGTTTCATAGGGTATCCGAACAAAAAAACAAAAATAAAAGTATTTCAACAACAGTAAACACACTCTCGAAGAGTAAGAAAAACTATGAAAAAAATGAACAAACACCAAAATAGTAATTTAATGCCGTTTTTAATACATCTCCCTTTAATACCCCCCAGCAACTGCATCTGGTTTTCCCTTTAAATCTTAAAGGGGACCAAAACTTTTGAAAATTCATGCAGGGTTTTCCTTAAATTATATATCATTTTAAATATGGAACACAGGATAGAAACTCATAAAAGTTTAATGATTAAACCACATTGACATAGAAGGGAGATTACTGGCTTACAACGTACAATCCACTTGTCGGCTGCCATTATAGCTATTTTTAGGAAAGTTTTGAGGTATCCCCCTAAAATGACCTTTATGTGTGTCGATGGTTGCTCTAAAGTCAGTTTGCTCTTTAATTCTTAGCAGATAACAAAAACAGCTGATACCCATAATTGCTTCATTAGAAAATAATGTTCTTCTGTTTCTATTGCATGAGAAATATCTCAAAGAGCCGTCACATCTTGAGCTTGAAAGTTCATTCTTGACCTCGGAAACAGCAGTTGAAAATATTTGCCTAAAAGCTTTCAACCACATCTTCTGGTTTGTAGCTATACCGACGAAAAGTAAATGCACTGTAATTCGTATATATATCCTACAAAATCAATAGGTCTGTAATCCACGTAATCTTGAACCAGGAAGTACAAAGAGTGACAAACGGCATGTAGGGAGGAGGTCAGGGTGGATGGGTGGGTCAAAAGACACCAGATTTTCCCCAGGAGACTGGTGTTCGTACCCCGTACCAGAAGTCAACGTTGATTTATTTGTCACGTAACTTCCATACTTAAGTTACGCCACTTCCAGAGTTATTTTAACCAAAACCAGGATTTTTTTCTTAAACCTAACTAAGTAGTTTTGTTGCCTAAACCTAACCAAGTTGTTTCCTGTGAAGACAGAATTTTATTTTGAAAAGACTAGAGTGGAAATTGGCACGTGCGTCACATGTTGCTGGACATTCGTTGGAAAACGCACGAAAAATGAATCATTTTTCGTAAGATATCATACAAATCATTGGATGAGGATATACGTTGATCCTCGACTTCCACGGTGAATGGAGCTGCTCAGTTGTCAGGGAGATTGTTGTCACGGGACTTAAATTCCATTCTCAGGTCACATGACAACAGGTGATCACATCTTATCTTTAATTAATCAGTTTTCTAATGACATTAGAAAAGCACAATAAACTCATTTAGTCTTCACGTCTCAATGTGTTTTGCTAGTCTGATCATCAGTCTTTGCCTTCTTCACACATGTAATTCATAAAACCAAGAAGGATCCAAGATGCCACAAACATCAAGGCATGATTTGGCAGTGACTCGCTCTCTCTCTCTCTCTCTCTCTTTCTCTTTCTGGTCAGAGCACTCATGCACTTCATGACAGATGAGGTGAAGTGGAGGGGGGGAAAAAATCCCAAAACTGAATATTCCCCTCACTGTAATCGTTTCAATCTGTTCTGCCAGAACAGATTGTGGTATTTTGCTTCCCTGTTGGAGTGCTGTATATATCTCCACCCTCCCTCTCTTATTTCCCCTCTCCCTCTCCCCTTTTCCCATTATTGCAATATGGCACTCTCCATTTCATTGTCAGTCTGGGCAGCGCTGCTGTAGCATGGACTCGTTACATTGTGCCTAAAGCCCGCTGACCACCTCCCTTGTGAAGGCTTATGATCATCCATCATGGATAAAACATTACGCTACACCTATGTGGCCACCAGTTCCTGCTTAAACTGGAAATTGGGAGGATAAGCACAGAAAATATGCTACTAAAATTGGCCACCTCCTATCAAAATGAAACACTTAGGGAAAGCTCTACCCTATTTGTCAGGTCAAATTGAATGCATTTTTCTGGACTGCGAGAGCGCGGAGCATGCAAGATTAGGTGCTGCTTCTTGTTCTGAATTTTCCGGTGATCCCCGAGCCCCATTTAAGGAGTTGCAGTCCCTGTTGATTGAGAGAGCCCCTTTAAGTGGCCATGGCATTTCCAACAACAACAGTCGACCTCCTCTGGCAGGAAGAAGGCCCTTAACCACAAGAGCTGGGTCTGGAGGGGGGGGGAGGTGGGAGGTGGGCCAGGAGGAAGGCAGCTTGTGGTCGTACATCTTGGGAAGGCTGCATGTGTTGCCCAGACAGCCCCTTAAGTGACTTCACCTCATCTCAATGGTGCTCATTACGAGCGATAGAAAGCCATCCATTCAGGGCGGCGGTATAAAACAAACCAACTCCATCTGGAGAGAGGACAAGAGGGTGTCAACATGGGCTCGCAAAATTGATTGGTTTCTGTACAATACTGTGAATAGTAGAGGGTCGTACTTCTCATCATTTTTACACACTTCACTCCTCGCTGTCACAATTACTGCGGCATATTTCGAATTTGAATGTATCAACGGGGTTCCCACCAACTCTCTAAATATTTACTCATAAAACAGAAAAAAACTCAAGTGCCTCCACGGTTGCCCTCTTTAAACATATTTCAATGGATATAACTCAAAGCGGGGCACCATGGCAAAATCCAGACAGCATCGAGTATTCGTTTTGAAGCCCATGTTTACGCTGCTCGGTCTGTTAGCCTAGCGTCTCCAAGCAGCGGGCTCCTGCTGGGATGTTAAGGAAGGCTCTGCCTTCACATGATGGAGTCTAACAGAGAGGAGGGGAAGATGGACAGAGAACTCTTGAGACTGCATTATCTTCCACTGTCAAATTCGTTTGAAATGCCAATTTTGACAAATTACACCTTCCTCCAACCTAATATGTCTCTGTAAATGCCTTTTTCTCTTTCAAGTCTTGCGCTTGAATGTACACGTGCGGCTTTGGAGTGCAGGAACTGTCCATATTTAGCAAATGAAGCGGAGATAAAATCACTCACGCCTGCCTGTGAAATAAGCACGAAGGCAGAATTGTGCCTGTGAACTGTAGCAGGGTGAAGAGATTTATCCAACCAAGAGCTGTTGGGCGTAATGGCTTTGATTTGAATTTCTATCCCTTTCATTAGAAACCCATTGACATTTCAAGCACACCTGTACGCTATTGTCACTGACTAACCTTTAAAAAGAAGAGTGATGTGTCTTTCCTGAAGAGACAAAAGCCCAGAAACAAATACTGTCAGGTTGACGCACTCCTTCCCTTTAGTCTGCTTTACAACTCACTCTGGTTTAAAACCGACTAAACCATCTAATGAGAAAAAAATCATAAAGGAAGCAGAAAATTGAAGGGTTTATTCGTGGGTTTGATGTGCCTGTAGTCACGAAGACATTCAGGTATGTTGGATGCTTCAAAGCAGCATCATTCCATCAACCATACATATACAACATGAGAGTTTTACTACATACTGCATAATAAATCAAGCTCTTATGGTCCCAAAAGACCTGCAGGAGATAGATAAAAATGTAAGCTCTTTAACTTTGATGTAACTAGATCAACATTGCAAATGGGGTTGGGCCATATTTGGTTTGATGCCATGGTTTAGTGGAAGTATGTTCGGCATATCCTGTCAATATTTTCCTTAATGTAAGCATTTTTTATCTGTTCAAAACCTTAAAGGGAGATTTGCCAAGTATATAATACTCTAATCAACATGGGAGTGGGAAAATATACTGCTTTATGCAAATGTATGTATATATTTATTATTGGAAATCAATTAACAACACAAACAATGACAAATATTGTCCAGAAACCCTCACAGGTACTGCATTTAGCATAGAAAATATGCTACAATCATAACATGGCAAACTGCAGCCCAACAGGCAACAACAGCTGTCAGTGTGTCAGTGTGCTGACTTGACTATGACTTGCCCCAAACTACATGGGATTATCATAAAGTGGGCATGTCTGTAAAGGGGAGGCTTGTTTTCATTCACATATCTTGAGGTCAGAGGTCAAGGGACCCCTTTTAAAAAATGGCCATGCCAGTTTTTCCTCGCTAAAGTTTACTGTAAATTTGGAGCATTATTTAGCCTCCTTCGCGACAAGCTAGTATGACACTCTAGCTTTAAAACTGAGCCCTGAGTTGCGTTAAAGTAATTAGTGGCGTTAAAACAAATTTGCGTTAACACGTTATTATCGTGCTAACTTTGACAGCCCTTATATAAATACTTTATAGTCTAAGTTTTGGGGTAAAATAGACCCTTATGAAAGCTGACTGTTCCCGTTGAAATATGAATCAATCTAGCAGCTTTTCTGAGATGCACCTGCAGTTTGGCCACAGAGAATTTGGCCTCTTTGGACCTCATGTTGCTTTGAAAACTCATATATCAAAGTGATGACTGCCAGATCTGCACTTAACATAATGGGACCCACCTTTGTTGCACTGTTTCTACATGTGATGGAGTTACTTAAGTTGCCTTTCCCTTATTTGTCTCCCTCCCATCTGGTGAACACATTTCATATAGCACATTTTAACTCATGACATCTGATAAAACAGTACACACCCTATCAATTATCATTAGGGTTACATTTCAGTTTAGCAGAAAAGGGAAAAGCCCACACGCCCACACACTGCCTTCTTCTTTCCAATTCTTTATTTTATGTAGATTGATAAAATTTTTCCATTTGCACACTTGCTAGTAAAACATTTGTGGATGTATGTAGATATCTCTGGTTAGAATGATACAACTAAATCAGTAGTGATTTAAGCTCTATCTCTCATATTTCATCATTTACTATATTCACATTCACATTCTGGCCCACATCTCCATGACCCATTTTGATCAATATTTCATATCCCATGTTCCATATCCACTGTTTTAATGCTTACTTAGATGCTGCTACCGCATTGTGCATACGTTTGCTTTTTGCTCTTTGATTTATTTGTATCTTTATCTTTTATTATTTCCTTTGTTGTGTTTTCCTTATTGTTTTTAGATTTCCACTATACACAGTCTATGGAAACGACAACTAAGCACTGCACACATCGGGCCTCATGCTTAAATTTCTTTTATATTTTCTCTTAATTTTCTTCTTCAAAGAGCAGTATGTAAGCCACGGAATATCTTCCAAGGGTTTTTGTAATCCTAATTGGGATCAATGGACCAATATTATTTCTTCAATTTACAAATTTAATAATCCAATCATTATAATTACTGTAAAACATTAATAATCAAAATGTAATTATCCGATATTCATGAGTTTTTTTTAAATGTTCCTCAAATTTAAAACGTATGTTTGCTTACGTTGGACAAATAATTTCTAGATTGTAAACAAGATGTTTTTTCTTAACTTAGTAAGAGTGCTTTCGACCACTCGTAAAATGTTCTCCTACCCAAGAGGAGAGCAAACATAAGAAATCATTGGTGAATCCCAGAAATCAATGGGTACTAACAAAATAAGAAAAAATCCTGGATAGGAACAAAAATAAGAGAAACTTTGTTTGTACATCGCTTCCTGCATGAGGCCCATTATGTATGTGATGAATAAAACTTTGAATCTTAAGATATCTTGTATGTGACGACCAAACACTAAGCAGACCTGTTTGGATCAAATTAGCTCCATCTCCTGCTTCACTCAATTCATAGAGTCCAATACCTTTCAAGAGAATCTGACATTAAATTTGGCTCCTTTGAGAGCAAACCTCCAGACAGTGGTCAGTATCGAGGATTTGTAAGTAATCTAACAAAATCCACACCATTAAGAGCTCAGACTGTCGTAGATCCCAGTTTATGTGGTCACAAATCTGCTCCTCTGCCCTCTCCATCCTCGTCCTCTCTGTGACTTCTGACGTCAATCAAGCCGCCGGTTTCGGCGGGCTCGACTGTGCGCCGCGATATTTCAGCAGCACACTGAGAGCTAATTAGAACAATGATTACCAGCACCCAGGAAAAGAGTGAAGACAGGGAAAGAAAGTGCTGACATGTGTGAGGTGAGCCGTGCCAGGCTCTGAAAATGTGCCCAGGCAAGCACATGTATGACGGGGGTGTCTGGGTGCACACCGGCTGCTTCCTGCTGAAGTAAGTTATGTGCTGTGCAGTGGCAGGTGAGAATGCTCCATGAGACCATGTGCTGCTGCCATCTTTAGCCCAGGGTTTGGGCCAGGTACACAGCAGCTGTTTGTCTCCATGGACAAATAACCGCCACACAAATGTACACAAATGCACACCCATGCATGTCGGTTAAATGTGTCAGATAAGAGGAAATATCACTGCTGTCTCAGGATTGAAATGTCATCCCATTTCTTGGGGGTAATTTAAACTGTTACATTTAAATATGCAGCTATAGACACAAACACATGGACCACACACACACATGTAGTGACACACATTAAGTCGCCACCGCCACTGCGTTGACCATAACTATCCAATCTAGGGTTGGTTATCTTCTTCAAAATCATGTTTGTTATATTTCTCATTACATCCTGACCGCATTCAATAAATCAAATGCTCTGACAAGAAAAAGAAAAAAAATCTGGTATCTGTGGCGGTCGCAGGACTGTAATAAGCCCATCCAATCATTTCATTCAGCCCAAATGAAATGATTGGATGGGCTACCTGCCTGTCTACCTGCCTGCCTGCATGCACTTTGCCCGTGCAATCATTGCATGTCACTACAGTCGTCCACAAGCTGTGAGTACTAACAATGGGCCTCATGCAGGAACATTTTTGTATTCTCGTCTTAACTTTCTCTTACTTTTTTTTGCACCGTGGGCTCGTACGAGTGTGCCACATCAGATTCAGGAAACGCTCCTAACTTCAGATAACAGTGTAAATGACCTACGTAAACATGATGAATAACACATGTGCGTAAATGAGCATGTGTTCATGAAAATTGTAAATTAGCATAATTAATGCCCCAATGATACCATATAAGGCTACGCGTCCTGCCCCATTCATCTGTCTCTGCCAATATATATCAGCACGCTATCTAAAGACACGATCTCTTCCAAGGGCCTGATGTGCAGCATCCAAAAGAAGTAAGTCAGCGATGATGCGCCTGGTTACACTTCCTGTTGAGCTTATTATATACAGAGACAAATTAATCTTTAATTTGTGCATAATTTAAGTCGTTTTGCAGTTTGAGATGTTCATATTGATATTGTACAATAGCATCAATGGCCAATTCTAATTAATGATGATATCATTAGGCTACATGAGCACATTTAGAATTGTTATATATTATATTGTTATATTTCAAATTGCAGAGTCAAACGGGACAATATCAACATAATTCTGAGGTGTAATTTGTATAGCATTTTTTTATTTATTCATTGATTTCATTGTTTGTAATGAAATATGCAGCCCATTAGTGAAAAACTATAGGTTTGGATTACAGCAGACTAATTGTACATAACTCCTATGACAGGTCTGGACTACTTGTAAATTGTGTTCGTCCCTAAGAGAAAATTCAAAATACGAGAAAATAGCTGAATGCGACAAATTCTCCAAAATCACTCGTACAATCCACATAAGAACGAATCTGTTCGTATGAGTGGTTATTGCATGAGGCCCATTAGCCATGTTTGTAGTTTATGTTCATAATGATAATTTTGGGGGAGTGGCTTTGGAGGGAGGCCTGAAAGGACGGACAGTCAGTGTTACTGACATCTTTCTCGCTAGATTTAGGGACTTTTTGAGCTAGTGCTGATAGCTACTTTCATCGGCAACACTGGGCTGCGTTTTCCGGTTGGATACATATTTAAATCTAGCGTACTCTTGCTAGTGTGTTAAGATTACCGACCCTAGCTTTAATGGCCAGTTAATTGAATTTTGCATTGTAATTTAGCATTGGATCTGCCCTTTGGTGTTCAGTGGATGAGGTGATATTTCATTCAGAGTGTAAATAATCCTCAGGATGCACCAAATGGCACGCAAAAGACTGTTCATCCGGCTCTGCTATGAGCTGAGCCTCGTGCCTCTTAATCTGGATCTAAATAAGATCAGGATCAGGATCATGCTGGGATCACATTCAACTCAATGCCAGTATTGGTAATCCACACCAATCATTTGAACAGTAGAGCTGATTTGGTGATATTATTGGATATTGTTTGTGGTAATATTAAAGAGATGGATGTTTTATGATTAAATAATGTGGCATCTAATTAGTAATTTGATATAACAGCGACAAAATAGATGTATGTGTAGATTTCATTTTAATCTGCTGCAATTTTTCCCCTCCACTCACTAAACTAATAACGGCAACACCAGTCTCGTACACCCTCGCAGTCCTTTGAACACACATACACACACACACATCCATGCAACTTAATGACGCCTGAAAATATTATACTGTACATATGGCTGCTGCTTTTAAAAAGAGTTCAAAATATTAAGAAACGTTTGAAATATTACGCTCAACAGCTGCCTCAAGTGCAAGTTAATCCACCGCCCTTTCCGTGCAGTAATCTAATGGCCATTTCCTCGACTGCATGGTTGCCATTACTTGATTCATGATGTGAATATCTCTTTAATGTTGCAGATTGGAGATTTGGTATGACCTTGTTCTTTAATCTGGAAGAAATATGTTCCCAGAACGCAGAGCAACAGGCTGTGGGGGAAAAAAAACACTTTTAAAGAATTAGAAGCGAGTTTGAGCCCAGCTGTGTGCACGTACATAATATAATTGGCCCGTGGATGTGAACTGACTTTAACAGGCAGGTCTGCTGTGGAATATATTGCTTCATTATAAAGAGCAGAGCCTATTGTAAAAAGCTGTGGTGGGGTTTCATGTAGTGTTGGAATAAATGTTCTAGTTTCATATCTGCGGACTGGAGATGTGTCTTGTAGGGGAACAAATGTTGGTCATTACATTATAATGGTAGGTCATGTAAACCTAGCTACCATAATAATCTATCAGACTGTGCTGTAGGTTGGCTTTAATGTGTGTTTTAAATGTGCCATTATCTGAATATCATACATTTATGCAACATATACAGAGAATATTGTGACTTCTCCTTGGTAATCTTGCTGTATAACAACATTGTCAACATTTGCAGCAAACAATGTACAATATATTACTTGCTTTTAGTTTGAAAACACATTATTGTTATTTTCAAAAATGATTTGCTGAGACAAAAATACAACATATTCTTTGATTATTGTTAACATTATGAGTTACCCCACAACCTTTGCTACAATACATGAATATTTTTAAAGACACAGTGTTGCAGTGGTTAGCACTGTTGCCTCCCAGCAAGAAGGTCCCAGTGTTTTGAGCCCCGGTCTGGGTAGGGCCTTTCTGTGTGGAATTTGCATGTTCTCCCTGTGTTTGCATGATTTCCTCACATCACCAAAACATGGGGAATACATGTTTTGGTGATGTGAGGGGGGCTTTGTGAATGAGGGGGTTGCATCAGGAAGGACATCCAGCGTAAAACCCTATGCCGAATCAAATATGCGGATTATAAAATCAGACCTCAGATAAGGGAGCAGCCAAAAGACGAAGAAAAAGATGATCTGAATATCATACATTTATGCAACATATAGAGATCATTTTACGACTTCTCCTGTGTACAATAATCTTGCTGTATAACAAAATAACAAGATTTGAAATATGATAGAGTCCATGGAACCAAGACCAAAATACCAATATTTTTAAAGATTTTTTCATGACAAATTTCAAGAAGCAGGAGTTTTCCGAGAGGGATCAAATCCTTGATATGTAAATCCCAAATACTCATATGTAAAACACATCTTATCTTAACCTAGATTCTTAAATCTTTGACAATTAGTGTGGAAAAACTAAAACAGATGTGATATCATGTCTTATAAGACTGACCAGATCCTCAAAATTCCCATTCAATTCTGAGGTTAAAGCAGGATTATTTAAAGATACATTAGTGTATCATCATTGTTAAATGATTGCTAAATATTAAGGCTGTCAATGGATTAAAATATTTATTATTATTTTATAAATATATAATTTTTCTAACTGTTCAAAATGTACCTTAAAGGGAGATTTGTCAAGTATTTAATACTCTTATCAACAAGAGAGTGGGCAAATATGGTGCTTTATGCAAATGTATGTATATATTTGTTATTGGAAATCAATTATCACCACAAAACAATGACAGATATTGTCCAGAAACCCTCACAGGTACTGCATTTAGCATAAAATGTATGCTCAAATCATAACATGGCAAACTGCAGCCCAACAGGCAACAACAGCTGTCAGTGTGTCAGTGTGCTGACTTGACTATGACTTGCCCCAAACTAAATGTGATTATCATAAAGTGGACATGTCTGTAAAGGGGAGACGCGTGGGTACCCAGAGAACCCATTTTCATTCACATATCTTGAGGTCAGAGGTCAAGGGACCACTTTGAAAAAGGACATGCTAGTTTTTCCTTGCCAAAATTAGGTGTAAATTTGGAGCATTATATGATACCAGTATCTTCACTCTCGCTTTAAAACTGAGCCCTCTACAACCTAAAAAAGGGAAGTTGCATTAACGAGTTAAAGAAATTAGTGGCATTAAAACAAATTTGCATTAACGCGTTATCGCTTTAACTTCTACAACCATACTAAATATCCCTGAAAAGATAAACCCCTGTCTGAACCAATTATGTATGTTGCTCATTATTTATCTTATGGATCCAAAATGTTACTCACTTGCATGCATTAAATACTAATTTGATTAGAAGTGCATTGATTTATTGTTGTATTCATTCACTCATTCATAATTAGCCTGTCTGCCCCCTACTGCCCCCTAGGAAGCATGGTATAGTATTTACAGATGACACACTGAATCATGCGTCATGCGTTCATGCTGAATTCTCAAGGTTCAAGGCTCTTTATTTGTCATTTGTCTATTCCAGCAAAGCAGTTATTGGCAAAGAAAATCTTTGGTCTCAGGTTCCTTCAACATGCTCATAAAATATGTATATGTAAAAGGGAAAATCACACAAGTAAAAGTAAAAGCAAAATGATAATCTAAGGCATACAATAATGCAGTTAAAATAAATATAAATAAATAAATAAATACATTTGTAATTCAGTTGATGACAGTTTTTCAGATGGGAAAACTGAATGTAAACAGGATGTAGTATGTAGCATGTGTCTGCAGTGCTGTGTGCATTATAGTTTCCTTAACATGCGTTCAGGGCTAATAACAAGGATACCAAATTTGTGCAAACTGGGTTGAAGGATTTTCTCAGACGTCTAGTCCTTGACAGCAGCTAAAGAGTTATAATAATCACAAATCACTGGAAGAATATCGTTTACCCAAGGGATATGACTATATTTGTAACAGAATGAAAAGAGCAGAGAAATAAGATGACAACGGTATAAAGAAAAAATATGGTTGGACCAAGAGGTGAGCCTTGAGGCACACCACGCAATCAGTGAAGCCGAAAGAAAAGAAAGTGTCATTAATTGAGAGTGAAAATGTTTGACAGTTCAAATGAGAACAGGTCCAGAGACACCAAACAAAAAAGAGGCTCTGTCATGCCCATGGGGGGAAATGTTCATGATTAATATGTCATGGATTACTCAAACCAGTGGGGGGAGCTGTTCTATGTGTCTGAGTGTTTTATTGGATAAACCAGCAGTGTTGGGATATCACTCGTTTCCCAACAGGCCACCCTTCCCTTTACCCTTCTCCCTTAAGCCTAGTCACAAGCTGAAAGGGAACACAGTGTATGTTTTCTTTGCTTTCATAATTCTGCTCCATTTAACTACAAACAACATTTTATAGCCTATCAACAAATACACAGCCCTCTTCCAAAAGGGGAGTGATGCGAATGTCACCTTGGTTGAATACTTTCAATCCCCTATCCTAAAAAAACAAGGTTATTTACTTGATCCCCTCCTTCATCCCCTGTCCTATAACAATACACACCATCCCCGGGGTTATTTTAAGCAAGTTGATCTGAACTTAATGGACTTAATCCCATCTTCTGATTTCCAGCCACCATGTGACATCATCTTTTGGAGTTACAGATGTTGACCTCTGCCTGTGTTTGGATTTCTGTGAACATTATTCTAAACAGGAAGACATTTTCCTATTATTTGGGCTATGTATAAACGTCTTATGGAACAGCTGCAATAGGCATGTATCACTGCATCACTACTTGCTCTAAGTCTACTGTATGAGAGCTGTTTAAAGACTGGATTAGGCTATAAGAGACTGTGGTTCACTAGATTCACGGCTATTGAACTCACGACTACTGGATATAGAGGACTCTTGTGGCATGAATTAATATCATGTTTTACTGCTTTTCCACTGAATCTCAGTCTATGTCCCCTTGAGGACCGTGACTCAATTGCAGTGGAGGGTAAATCCACTTAAATTCAGTTTATCCACATTTTTATTTGCTAAACATAGTGCCATACATCAACTTTTATGGCTCCGATTTATAGCACACGCTATACAGTATTAAACTATGTCAAAAAAGAAGCCAGTAAGTAAATGATGATATAGCTTAACAGGCCAGGAGTAAAGTACAGTTGGGCTACAGCACACGTCTTTTCTGAAAGTTTAATTAAGCTTTTATATTGACAGAACATTTTGAATCGGCCCACCATCTAATTTATCACAACATTAAGATAGAGATGGGACAGATTAGTGTCAGGTGAGTTTTAAGATGAGAAGCCCATGGTTTCTAGGCAACCATGTAAAAAAAGTAAAGCTGCATTAGCAATGTTATACTGTCATTAATACTGCATTAATACTATACATTCAAGACATATTCTTTTTCATTTCTTATTTATACCTTTCTGGCATTTATATTTAACACACTTAATAGATCCCACTTCTCAGCATTTTGTATTTACTTATTTGCACTGTGGTTATTTAGTATATATTGCACGTCTTTTAATTTAGTACTTACATTTCTTTACATATATTGATTATATTGTAGCATTATGTACATCATTTACAGGTTACATATTCCTTTATTTCTATCTTCTTACATTTCTTTATGTTTATACAAGAGCAACTGTAACATGCCAATTTCCCCCTGGGGATCGATAAAGTATTTCTGTTTCTGATTCTATTTGAATATAGGGGCAGAAAACTCTACAGAAATGAGCCTTTAACATTAGCTTGTCAAGTTATCACTAACCTGTTAGCAAACAACTGACCTCTTATAGATCCAATGGAAACAGCAACCTTGGCAAACACACCTTGCAGTCCTCTTTCTCATTATTTGATTGTAGGCAAGAAAAGAATTCTTCACCGTTCAACTTTCTGCAGTTTTGCATGGCAGATAGCCTACGTTGTGCTTTAAGCGTATGGACTCTATAGGTTCAACCAAACAAAACATGGAACAGGCCATTTGCTTGTCTTATACTAAGACTCAAAATGTAAAGTTTTATTATTATGTTAATTGTATTTCATTATGTTATATTAATCTCTTATTGCATCATACTTACAAGGAGATGTGCCACTTTCGGCCACCATCGTTGTTTGGTTTAAGAAAGAAGAGTGAGTCGCACCAAGTTATAGCCTAAATCTCATTTATTGTCAAAAGTCAGAATATTTGTCATTCGAGTTGGGTAGAAAAGTATTTTGAGAGTCTAAATGTTTTAAAAAGTGTACAAGCTACCTTTGAGGTTTTTCAGTTTGTATTTATCTATCAAATAAGCTAGCTAGCTTCACAAACAGTTATTTAACTCAATGTTAATATCACATAGCTATATGCATTAACGTTGGCTTTTATTGAAACAGAACTCACACCTGTGGCCATTAAGTCAACGAAAGTCAGCGTCGGGTTTGCGCTTGCTCGCTCTAAATAGACATGAACGAGCATCGCTCAAAACAGTGAGACGACAAACGTCAGCTAAAACCACAACATCACTCTATATTTCAGCTGCTTGGCAGTAATGTTAGCTGACCAGACGAAGGTCTCTCCATGAATCACTGCTGATCCTAGTGTTGGCTTTTCCTGCTTCAGCCTCCGGGGCTGAAGCAGGAAGAGAAACGTTCTCATCTCCGGCTGCACCCGGTCGGAGACGATAACGTTTCTCGCTGCGGAGCCCCGTCACTTCACAAGACACGGGAAACCTCTGTTGGTCTGGAGGAGCTGCAGCATTTATTTCTGCACAAACGTCCACTGTAGTACATTCACTAGATATTCTCAGAGCTACGAAGTCTTCTGCAGTGTGTAGTGAGCGTGCATGAACGTGAGAGTGGAGCGAGAACGCGCGCGGTGTGTGAGAGAACACAAGCAGGTAGAGGAGCAGAGGAGCGGTCTGAACAGCGTAGCCACACGCGAGCGCGCATATGTGAGCGCGCATGGGAAACCGACCCGGTAGAGTTATACATGTAAAACTCTCCCTTTAAAGGTCCCATATTGTAAAAAGTGAGATTTTCACGTTTTTTATATTATAAAGCAGGTGCTGTATAAATACTGTTAAACTATCAAAACGCTCAATATACGGAGAAATACACACAGCCCATATTCAGAAATGGTGCGTTTGAAACAAGCCGTTTCAAGCATTTCTTTCCATTTGTGATGTCACGAATATACAATATTTAAAACCATTACACGGTTTTAAATGTAAACATTCTAAATGTGTCCCAGTTTATTTCCTGTTGCAGTGTATGTGAATAACATCACCTGACGGGAAGTAAACACGGACCCACGTTGTTGCCTGTTGAAATGCACTAAAACTGAGCGTTTCAGACAGAGGGTGAATACAGGTATATTCAGGCATACAGAATGAGGAAAATAAAGGGTATGTTTTACATTACAGCATGTAAACATGTTCTAGTAAAAAAACAAAATACAAGTATAAACTTGAAAGTGAGCATCAGATGGGACCTTTAAGTCAGCATTAACTCATATGTCTGCTGTGAAGTGTGTTGAATTTGCGCATGATCTCAGCACACCTGGCTGTGTAGAGATGAGATGTTTTCTTTGGATTGAAATCCCTCACCATATTTTAGTTTTTGCCTGAGCAACAGAGAGGCGGCCAGGATCCAAACTTCCGTGTGAGTCCACACCCTGTTTTCCGGGGAGCCGGTGGAGATCCAGCCCTTCAACACGCTGCTCTCTTACGTCCCGTCCGTGAGCAGCGAGCAGCGAGCAGTGAGCTGGCCGCGGCGGAGATTTCTCCTTCTGGACGGATCTTATCTTTTCTCCAACGGAGAGCTCTTGTAGTCTTTTCCGCGCGTGACACATATCGGAGTAGTAAAGTCGGCTCGTCGGTGCTCAGTCGCCGGTAAATCTGTGTGTCCCTGCTCTGCGCCTCCGTGGCTATGGATTGATTTCAGTGTTTCTTCTTCTCCGACCTCTGCTTCGACCAAGTTGAGAAAACAGTCTCTCTAACCTGCGGCTCTCTCTCTCTCTCTCTCCAGCTACATGTTTTAAAAGTACCTGGCTCCGGATGTTTCTGCACATTTTGGGACTTTGAACTTTTTTTTTTCTCCTGCTAGTGCATTTTGCAGGAGGTTGGCCGGGGGATTGTAAGGATTTCTTTTTTTGTAGACGCTTCTTCTCCGGGGTTCCTGAAGCCTGCAAAGATTTATTTGTGAAAAGTGATGGCCGAGCGGGGAGCTCTGTCGCTCCTCTCTCTCCTCTGTCTCTGTCTCACCTTTCTCTACACGGAGACCACCGCGGCCAAGCATGTCGACAAAGGTAAAAGGCTTTCATTACCACACTGCTTCTTCTTCTCTGTGTATGTATGTGTGCGTCTTTACGCACCGATTGGAGAAACTTACCCACATTGTATCACGAGTTGTAACAAAATGAAACGCAAGGAACGCAAGCTCAGACATGGAGCTAGGTAGCTAATTCTGCTGTGTTTAGGTCAGCTACTCTTTCACCATTTACACAACTTTAAAAGTAGGCTACTTTCTCCATAGCAGAGGCACTATTTAATCCAGGACCAGCCCTGTTGGAAGCAGAAAAGCAACACGCTTTTTCCACTCCGTCCTTTTGTCTGTTGCATAGAGGCTGTTGAGGCAGAAGAACTGCTGAGAGGTTTCTCTGTTTGTCTTTCAAATGATTCACAGACATGCAGTGGAGTCTTTGGCTGCTGTGCATTTGGATTTGAAAGGCTAAATAACACATGTTGTTGTCTGTTGAATTGAGATCTACCTGTGCCTTTTCACTAGCTCTATGGTCATCATGGAAATGCAAAAGGATGGCAGGAACTTGAATCAGAAAAATCCAGAGTCATTAGTGCTCACTGTCAGGTAATAAGCTAGCATCATCAGTCCAGCAGACTTCTCATTACCTCGGCGTCAATACATGTTTAGCTGATGGATAAACAGACCCCCAAATTCATTTGCTTCTGTTAATTGTTTTGAAGAGAGAGCATTTGCAGTCTGTGTCTTATTCCAACTGGTGGTATTCTGTAGTGAAATATTTCACTATTAAAGGGGATTTCTGTGATATTGGAGGTATTGATTAGAGTCTCAACACAATCTGTTAGAAGCACTCCAAGCCATGAGATAAATTGGAGAGCCATTAGGGCTGCACAATTCTGGCTAAAAATGATAATCGCAATTATTTTGATCAATATTGATATCGCGATTATTTATCAAGATTATTCATTGATTTTTAGCGACAACTTATTTTGATTGCACTTTCACATCAAAATAAACAGAGCACTGTTTTCACTTCCATGCTGTGCTACATTCCTGTTAATGTACAAATTAGGGCTGCACCATGTTGGAAAAAACTTGCATTGCAATATTTCTTTCTGCTCTATATATTGCGATATGAAAAAATACAGGAATATTCACCCTACCCCTTTATTATTTACATTTTTAAAGTTAAATGCTTCAATCTAGTGCACTTGGAGAGCAAAAATTGGTTGTATAGATAATATCTATACCCAAAGGTGAAGCCAAAACATCTCGATCCCCAGCTGGTGGCTAGCTGTTAGTATAGGAAGCGCTTGATTTGATATGCTGCAGCGTTTTCTATGAGTAGAACGCACGTTTTAAACGTCGATATCGCAGGCGATCATGTTCATTTCATTGTGGGAAGCCCAAATTGTGATCGCGATTTAATATTCAATTAAATGTGCAGCCCTAAGAGCCATGAGAAAAAAATGTCTTCCCAGCAGCCATTGGAGTGCACAGTTCCAGTCCCTATCACATACCCCATCGTGACAGAGTCACATCTTTATCATTTAAGCTGTTATCAAACACAGCAGCATGTGGTCTGGAAAATTGTGAATGTAACTTGTGCAACATGGCCCAGTTTTTTTTTCTTCATCATTCTCGTAATATATGCAAAATAGTTGTGTCAAAAAAAGCCTTTGAAACATGGTTGTTTATTTGAGAAAAAAAAAATGAATGTGTGTAGAAGACAGGCCTTGGAGTGACAGGCCTGTGCTAGCTGTTGGGCTCTCTTGCGTGTGGAGCCTGATGAAAGACCCTCTCCTGCATGAAAAGCGCTCTGCAGTGGTGGAAGGGGAGATGGAGAGAGAGAGAGAGAGAAAAAAAGCCCCTCCTTGGCTTTGCTGGAGATCAGTACAAAAGAGAGAGATGGGGGTAGGGTGAAACAGGCCGACTGTCTGGAAAGTAATAAAACCAGGAGATTAAGGGGACCAGGGAGTTCCTTTGGGAGCTTTGATTGATTCCAGAGAATTGGACTGGGACCCACACGCAGAGAGAGTTTCAAATTACTAATTGTGGGGTCCCCTTCTCTGAAAATATCTGTTTATTCAAAACACATTTCTTTGAGGTCCTGACTGTGGCCAGAACTTATCTTCTTCAAAGTTGGCAGCCCTGACTTAAAGAGTTTCAGTCTCATTTGCTTTGGGGACGGTCTCACTTACTTTGGAATAACCAGTAAAAGTTTAGCCAAACTACCACTTTTCCCCCCACTTCCTCCTCCGTAGCTCTTAGAACTTTTAAAAAAATGGCTCAAAAAGTTTGCCTTTTGTAGATAAGTCCCTATTAGAGGAGTGTAAAATCCATTTAGGCCTCTATCTTATCTCTGTAATCCTGCTGGGAGGGAATAGTGTGCTGATTGTCTCCCAGCGGACAATGCAAATAACTTGCTGCAATGTGTAAACATTTGGCAACCCTCTCTGCTCCTACAGACCACTCACCCACCAGGGTTTTATCCTCTCAGACCACCTCAGATGCAACATTGCCCAGACTTTATAAACAGCTGTCGTTTTCTTTGGAGCATTTAAGGTCTTTTCTGTGGACTCTGCAGCTAAGAACATAATTTACCACCTCTGTGTTGTTGTGTTTGGAAAGCCCCGGTGGTCCTACATCCCAGTTTGTGGGGAAAATAAGTTGGAAGGCTTAAAGTTGGATCTTATTCATCCTGAATTTCAAGAATATTTCACCTTATTTCATAGTGTAATGTGTAAGCAAAGTGTAGTAAAGGGCTTCAAAATGAAGCGGATGTAGTACCATCCTGACCTCGAGCCAAACTAGAGCCGGTCACTACGCAGTGTGCGCACCATCGTGGAGGAAATGCGAGAAGTGTAAAAGTATTTCCGGTTTATTATAAAACTATAGCTGCATCTTCTCCACATGTCCACCTCATCTTGTGATGAGTTAAGAGGGGTAGTCATGCAGAGTCACCTGCTGTCTCTGCCGTATAGAGTATGCTGTTTACTGATCATTTATTTATAGGCTCCAATCGCTCATAAAGTCCTAATGACCTCCATCCACCAAGAGACGGATAATTGCGCACTTGGCCAAGTGTTTGATTCATCTGTTTCACTAATGAAACCACCCCCATTAGGAAATGCTACTGGTCTGCTATGGATACTGATGTCGAGGCTCAAGTTTGTTGTTGCTTTCTCCGTGTCCTTGTGTAAAATGCGGCGTGGCGAGGTCACCAGTTTGAGATCACGGTTGAACACAACAACTCGTTTGTGTCCAGGGTTTATGGGGGTTAAAATGACGGCCATTATTGAAATCATTTGCCCTAACTGTCACAGCAGTTTATCACATGTAATTGGCAGGGGGAAAGGTAGATCAATATCCTCTGAATAGATGGCACCACATCTGTTGTTGCTTCTCTTTGGCGACTGGGGGTCAGTGTAATCACCCGCTTTCAGCTTTTAGCTTTCAGCTTTCAGCAGACTATTGTGGCAAAATAATAGAGGACTATAGTGGCTTTTATTTCATCTAACAAGGCTCTTTGCTGATTTGCTCATATATTGCTGTTATTTAAAACGGTAATGTAGGCTGAACTGCAAGATTTATGTAGACGTAGTGCAGTTAAACAATAGTAAGACACCATCATTTACACCATGAAAAGCACATAGTTTGATCCCACGTCTCAACATATCAAACTTTCACGCATCAGCTGTTAGTCTGGAGGTTTAATGTTGGTACACACCAGATTGAATCTACATGAATTCTCTCTCCACACTCTCTCCGCATGCTGTTTGAAACAGTTTCTCTAACTGGCATTGTTAGCCCCCTGTGTATTTGAGACTGGGCTGGCTGGCTGGTTGCTTGTGATAGTGAAGGGAGGGCTGTTTTTGAGTGGAAAGAAGCCAAGGGTCATGGTCTAAAAACCCAGAGTGGATCATGGACAAGTCCATGGCTTCTGCTGCCTCCCTTCTAAGATGAAATTGCCTCTGTTAGAGCTGCTTCTAGTTGTGTGGTGCAGAGAAACATGACTCAAGTCTGCTTTTCCTGTCTCTCCACTGAAGCCTCTGATTCTGGGACACATTTAGTGGCCTTGAAAGACTTTCTTAGGCCTATATGACGTGTCCCCCACAGTCAGTTATGTGTATTTTTGTGGTTTTCCTAGATATAACTTTTCAATTAATTACCTTTTTTTTTTAAACCTTGTAAACCACCTGTAGTTCATTGCACTGAAAATCCATACATTTACCATATTTTCATACAAATATACAGATTTTGGAAAAATATTAATATTGTGAAATTAATTTCAACCATATTGCACAGCCTTAAGGCCCAGACATACAAACCCGACATTAAAGAACTAGCGGCGCCGAAGGCCGACTGTTGCGTCGCCTCACGTCGCCACTGTTTTGGTCAAAAAGTTGCACTCAAACACACCGCAAAGACTACAGCCAACGGCCAGTTAGCACGTACGTTCTGCGCTAATAACTCTGCACACCAGCAGGCGGCGGTAGTCAGTAGCGTATTTGTCATTCAAAAAGGGAAACGGGAAGACCGATGACTGCTGATATACAGGCCTTTGTTATGATACGTACATGAAACAAAACAGCGTTTGCTGACGATTTTCACACCACTCTCACTCATGTTTGGAATGATCAGATGAGATGAAGATGATGAGAAGAGCCTTATGTGTTTTTCCTGTTGACTTTACTTGTTTGCTTGCTTTCCTCACTCCTGTTTCTCTTCTCGTGCACTGATTTGTTTAAGCTAAACAGCCAATCGGAGTGATTTCTTTCACCGACAAGCTCTGCTGCCGATTCAACATGCTGAATCGGCCAAAAAGCCTGCAACACGGGCAAACTAGAGCCTACGGTGCGGGACACACCGCAAAAACTCACACACTCTCCTCTGTGTGTCGATGCTCTCTGGGGTTGTTGATGAAGGTGGTAGTCGGTGTAAAAAGCACAGAAAACAAATGTTTTTTTCTATTTGGGAATGTTGGCACCAGCCTCATGAACCCCATTCAAACACCGGGTTGCAGTTAATTTGAAATTCAATATTCACCACCCAAGCTATTTTAATGGTAAAAAAGTTCCACCTTTATAGCAGCAGCTCCTCGTCCACCAATTCCATCAATTCTACCAGGACATTTTGTATGTGCTAGCAGAGAATAAAGGCTTTTCTTTTTTAACACTTACCTCTTCTGCTAATCAATATCAGGGGAACCCTGCTCCCCGGACACAGGAAAACCCTTTGATTGAATGTGGTGCAAAAGGGGCTATAGGTGTTGTCCTGAACCATCAGTTTTCTCTGTACTTTGAAAGCCAGCCTATTTGGTGTTATGATTGGTCGGCTCACATCAAGTGTGCTCCTCTTAAAAGCCGAACTTCTTTCAGCCTCAGAGGTTTTCCTGCTGTGACTAAAACGTTGTCAGACGCAGCACCTTTCCAATCCGGCTGCCGTGTGTCTTCTTTGTGTCTGCTGGCCCTTTCATGTCAAAACAAAAAAAGCTTGAAAAACACTCGCTGGGAGTTTGAAAAAAAGTTGAATATTGTCAAGGGGCCATAAAGCTGTCCATACTGCCCTGTGTGATGAGCCATTTGGGACTTTATGGTAACCTGAGGGACGCTACTTCAATAATATTGTCTTTTACCGGAGACATAGCTGGAAACATGCTTGCCTCGCTGATTTCCACTGTTCCATTAGTTTTCTTTTCAAAAATAGAACAACATGCAAAATGTCTAATTCACTGTGCTGCTGTTGTGCTCTCCAGGCTGCCCTGTTCTGCTGGGATTGAATGATGCTCAGGCTTAATGACCACTGGGAAAGCAGCAAGAGTCTTTTCAGTTTCCATGGAGCTGATGTACATTAGCAGCAGTGAGAGCAAAGCATACAAAGAAGACACTGAAATTATGACTACATTTCAGTAAGAATCTAGTTTGTTGTCTCTTTCATTATGCTGCTATGCACTTCAGCTGTAAAGGCCCAGACGCACCAAACCAACATCAGAGAACTAGCGGCGACGAAGGCCGCCTGTTACGTCGCCTGTGTCACGGCTAAAAAGTTGCACTCGACCACACCGCAAAGCAGCAAACGGCCAGCTACCTGCGCGAGCTGTAATAACTCTCCCTACCAGCAGGTCGCGGTAGTCCGTATTCGTCATTCAAAAAGGGAAACCAGAAGACCTAGGACGGCGGATATACAAGTCGTTATGACATGTACATGAAACAAAACACCTTTCGCCGACCATTTTCACACCACTCTCACTCACAACTTAGCTTCATATTGAAAATATCCGTGTAGTGGAATGATCAGATAAAGATGAAAAATGAAAAGAGCCTTCTCTGTGTGTCCTCTTGACTTTACTCGTTTGCTTGCATTTCTCTCTTCCGTTTTTCTTCTTGTGCACTGATTCGCTTAAAGGCCCTGACGCTGCTGCTAGATCTTTGATGTTGGCTTGGTGTGTCTGGGCCTTAAGCTGAACAGCCAATCAGAGCGAATTCTCACACCGCAAAAACTAGGGGTGACAGAAGCTCACCTACGGCCCCAAACTGTCCGAAAGCCGACCGTCGGCTTGTTGTATCGGGGCCTTTACATCAGCATCGACACAATCACCATACGCCACCTGTGGTACCACCCACAACAACCCCAGAGAGCATAAACACACAGAGGAAAGCTTGGAGTACATACCTGTGAGGCTGGGCAATACGGTTGAAATTAATTTCACAATACTAAGAATTTTCCAATATCAGTATGTATGTATGTATGAAAATAACACTGTACAGTGGAGTGTTTTACATGTGGTTTACAAGATTAAAAAAATGGTAAATACTGGTGTGTCAGGGCCTTAAGGCGACTTCTGTCAGGCTCTGGAGAACTAAACTGGTCAAGCTCTGCTCCTCAAGCCCTGCCACAGTCTTGCAGTTACACAAACACAACGTTGTGTGTGTGTTGGGACATGGTGTTTGATTTGTAGCAGACTTTCTATGAATGCAGTTACACACTGTGTCTTGGACATCTTTAAAGAAGTGCGCACAGATAAAATCTTTTCAATTCCTCATCCTGTTACAAGGCATTGCCTTCTGACTAAAACATTTCTTGAACTATGGGTAGTTTCGTATTGCAGTGGGCTCACCATGTTACATGAAACGGTTATGTTAAACTAAAACAAATCATTTACCGGCCTGACATGCAAATACTAGCACCGCTGTGTGTGCTGAAGCTTTTACCAGAGCAGCACACAAAAAGGCCCAAAAGACTTGTAAGTGAAGGTTGTAGGAGTAGCAAGTACTAGTCTTGCAGCATGACCCGTTCTATAATATTTATGTTCTGCTCGACTGCAATCACAGTTGGTCATGTTCTTCAGGACAGCGTGGCATTGTCCAGTCTTTTACTGCATACAGAGAAACTGCAGTAGTCAAGCTGCCTTGTTTCAGTGCACGTCCTTTATAACTGCAGCATGACGGCAGCAAACGGCAGTGAGGGTATTGATGTTAGATTTAAGTAGTGTACTGCAAGCAAAGAAGTATTTTCCCCTGGCCTGGCATTCAAGCAAAACCTTAAAGGAATGGGCTTTGTGGCCCTTCCAAGGGAATCATTCTACAAGCACAGCAGGACAGTGAGGACTTTTTTCCCTGAAAATTTTTCCTCAAACTTTTGCTATTTTGGTTCTGCCGAGCTCCTGTCGTGGTGTCTCCTGTCGGTAGTGGCAGCTGCGTAGGATTATGACACATGCAAGCTGTGCTTGTCAGATGAGCCTGGACTAATGAGTGCAAGGCTCGGTTAGACACTGAACTGTTTTTACAGCCCTGGGGGGCATATTACAGACACTTCCTATTAAAATAAGATCAGGCCTTCTTTAAATGTTTGAATTTTCATTTTTAAATCCTCTAACTGTTTTATTTTTGCATTTCTTAATCATGGTCTAGTTGACATTTCAGTGATTACTAAGCAGCCGAAGGACAATGCCGGCTTTGTTATGTATTTTTGTTTTCGTCAACGGATCCCATAAAATGTCTAAAAACTAACAATGGGAAGTCAAAATAGTTGTTGGTCTGGTTGAAATCAGATCTTGATATTCCAAAGCAGACATACGGCATTTTTGTTGATGCTGTGAAAAATAATGTGGGATGTTTCAGTATTGACAGAGATTTTCTACTGAGGCATTATCTCACAATGGCATCTCATAACAGTTACATAAAGCTGAACGATGACAAACGACTGTCATTTTGAGACAATTGTGGGGAAAAAAGATGAAAATCATTAAACACCTTAAGTGTAATAACTTAAACAGGAAGCAGGAGCACTTTAGGATGACAGGTGTGCAGCTCAGGCTTTACCCCTTGAGTGTATATTACACAGAGAACAGATTAGAGTAGCTGACATAACATTTTCTCAATTCCTTCAGATTTTGGCATCTCATTGCCCGATCAGTTGTTACTCTCAAGAACCTTAAATATAATTAGTGTAATAATGTATATTTGATGTAATTGTGAGGTAGCTGGTTCCGCTCCTGGCAGCAGCCCTTGTCGTAAATTAAGAGAGACTTGTACTGATTAATAATAACCTTCATTCGGTTGCACTGACTACCGGCTGGAGTTCCAACATCCTGCAGCTCTCAGACATGAATTCATTCTCTGCCGTCTTCTTGGAGGACGTCCAGGGTGTGATGAATTAACCTGAAAGTCTTCTCAGTGGTGTAGTGCAGTTGTTAAGTAGCTTGTGCTTCAAAGACAATGCACACAAACAAGAATCAATGCAACTTTTCCCAATATAATGATTTTTGTTCATTAGAAGTGGCCAATATGAATCTTGTTATTCCCGACTCAGGATTGTTTTATAGATCCTGTGGCCAACTGTGCTCCAGCAATACAAGTTCAGATTAGGTCTGAACTATTTCAGTCACTAAATTAATAACACATTCTCACGGCAGTTCGTGAAATAGTCACAAAATTGAATTTGATTCGTGTACATAGACAACAATTTCCCTTCTTTTTTTGTGACGCTCAGCACCACTTTCAACTACGTATTTTTCTTGTGCTTTTTTCCAGGAATGTCCAGCAACATGTGACGCACATGTCAATTTCCGCTCCAGTCTTTTCAAAACAAAACTACTTAGTTAGGTTTAGGAATAGATCGACTTGGTTAGGCTTAGGCAACAAACTACTTAGTTAGGTTTAGGAAAAGATAGTAGTTTGGGTTAAAATAACACCGGAAGTGCTGTAACTCAAGTACGGAAGTTGATATGACAACAACTACTTGGATAGTTTTAGGAAAAGATCGTGGTTTGGGTTAAAATAACTCCGAGTGCCATAACTGAAGTATAGAAGTTACGTGCCAAATAAGTTAACTTGTGGTTTCGTACGGGACACAAACACCAGTCTCCTGGGCGAAAGTCTAGTGTTTTTTGACCCAACCATCCACCTCGACCTCCTCCATATGCGGCGTTCGCTGCTCTTTATACTTCACGGTTCACAATCACGTGAATTACATACCAATTGTTTTTGTGCTGACCATCACGATCACCATCTCGTGTCTATGTACACAAATCAATACATTTGATTACGTGACTATTTCACAAACAGTTGTGTCACTGGCCTGAATTTAACAAACCTCAAACATTGTCATCTTCACTTTACTCGTCTCATTACTGGTGCTAGGTTTACCACCAGTATGTGTATGTGGGAGAGATCTTACACTCACTTATAAAGTATCAATCACCCATGTACACACTGAGCCTCTCAGCCTTCATTCAGTCAAAGGAACTTTTCATGTGCTGAAAGGGTGTGGGGGCAGTCAGTCACAGAGAGAGGATTGTGAGCACCGCTCAATCGAGCTGGCTGCCATCATCTTGTGCCTGGCCTGTGGCTCTTGGCAGCTTCAGACGTGGTGGGATGTGTGTGTATATGTTTGGGTGGGTATTTGTATAGGCGTATGCCACCCATCTGGGGTTGAACAGCTGTTTTATCAAGAAGGTTCAGAGAGTTTCCGACTTGAACTCTCTCTTTCTCTCTAGTAAAAAAGAAAAAAAAAAGTGTTTACCTACTTTCCCTGAGAAGATGGGGAGAAATTAGACTATTTTGATTTAGCCTTGAGTTTAATCTGTATAACAGTAGCAACCTTGGTGTCATTGATTCAGTATTATGCGGTGAGCACATATTTTGAGAAACAAAAAGGAGGAGGGAAAGCATCCATTTATTGCCACACCCCTTATATTATTTTTTATTGTGAAGGTCTTTTTTTAGTTCAAGACAAAATTACAACTTTGGACACAGCTGTGAATTGCAAATATGTTGGTAGTTGTGTGGTGTGGGTGTGTCAGAAAAACTTTGATTTCTAAAAATGTGCTTAGGAAAAGATTTGATAAGATTCACATAAATCAAAACCCGACGTTTCCCATTGGAAAATATTGACATGTGCACTGGTAGATGCTGGCGAACATAACCCAATTCAATACCAGTGCTCAACTCCAACCAAGATTTCTAATTATGGTGTCTTTTCAATTGATAATGAGCTGCTGCAACATTGGTGAGACGTGCCAAAACTATTCTGTTTGAAGTTTCTATATTTTCTGAATCTTTTTCTTGTTCTGTTTTACAAGGCAAAAACTGGTTTGACTGGTTTCTGTAGTGGAAATCCGTAGAAACCACGTAACATTCAAGCGTAGTCGGCAAAGCGTGTTTAGGCTTCAGCAAAGAATAGAAGAAGGTGTGTTTTTTTTTGTCCTACCCGGTACTTTTCCATGGCACTGTCTCAGCATGCGAAGCACAGCATTGTTCTGGATTGTTGAGTCTCAGACGTTAAGTTTAAACAGTTTAGGGTTTAGAGTTAAGACCCGTGGAGGCTCTGTGCTACTCATGTATATATCAACTTGCGTCCCAGTTCCTCTTGGAGCTTCTCCAGTCAACCTCCCAGGTTTTATTTTGATTTCACCTGCTGCTATGGTGACCCCTGGAAAAAAATCTCCCGGTATTAACTGATGTTTCTGCTGCTAAATCCAAGCTGAAACGATTCTTTGAAAAGTTCAGCGTTAGATAGAGGCTCCTTTGTGCCATCGGGAGCTCCCCTTTGGCATGGGGCTCCGCTGACTGCAGTGACTCCGTACCATGTTATTGGAGCCAGTTCCTCCTCAACTCTGAGCTCATCTAAAGCTAAGGTCAAGAGAGGCGACTGAAATGGTGAAATGACTGCTTTAAGCCTTTTTAATTCATTGCCATGATGTAATGGAATTGGCCGTCTCTTTTGATTCTGCTTTCTTGGCCCTTCACAGTTGAATAAATGTGTCCCTCAGCAGCACTTACGTGAAAGATGATGGATTTTCTTCCTTTTATATAAATGTTACCCAGCTCTAACACAAAATAAGCTTGAGTTTGGCTATAGAAAATGCTAATTGCTCCTTGAAATTTGATTTACTGTACTACCGTGGTGAATAAATTTGACTGTTGATGAAAATGTCAAGCCTTAAGAGAGGTATTGGGGTTTCTTTTTTATTAGAAACAGGAGCTTCTGGAAGGGTCTTCATTGCTTGTGATTTGTGTGCACCAAGACTGCATTCGAGTTCTTAAAATGAGTTGTTTTAACTGAATTGTCTTTGAGGTGGTGTTAATTTTTTACGTGAGGCCTTATGTGGTCATGCACCTGGACAACAGTGTTTACCACGTTGGATTTAACACGTGAGAGTGCAGGTTATATCCAGGCACACCCTCTGCCATTTTCTGCTTTGTCGTTTGGGTTCACTGCGGCCAGCTGCATTTTGTTTTGGTGACGGATACGGAACAAATATGACGTCACGTTTCTGAGACAACAAAAATAAAAGCGGTAACTTCCTTCTAACTCCGCATAGACTCAAATGAAGCAAATATATCACTTCTGCCATTAAAAAATACATTTCAAAATCGTAAAAAAAAAAAAAAAAAAAAATCGCGATACATTGGTGAATCTATTTTTTTCCCCACCCCTATGGTCTAGTGTTAAAAAATTTAACAAATCGCAATAAATGGTGATATCAAATCGCAATACTTGTGGAATTGCAATACTTAAAAATCGCAATACATATTGAATCGGCACCTAAGTATTGTGATAGTATCGAATCAGGAGATAGGTGAATCGTCCCAGCCCTTGTGATTATAGTAATAAAATGAGACCCCACTCCCTGTCCTCTGTTATGAGTTCCCTTTTCCGAATGTGGATTCTGGTCCTTGACCTTTCGGGAAGATGATAATCTCTGCTAGTGTCTGTTTTATGGAGTCTGATAAAAGACAAGGTTGGGCTGTGATATGACACTTAAGATAGTAGAGAAACAAGCTAGGTTACTGGCAGGCTTACACCAATGCAGAGGAAGATTGCACAATATTCGCATTATGTCTCAGAGCATTTCTCTTATGTGCACAGCTTATGACATTCTCGGGATGACTACTTTCGTTCACTTTTTTTTTTTGGGCACCATACCAAAATTGCACACACAAAGTACAGCTGGGTTTCAATCGCTGTTGGATGAAGCCGTGAGAACCTGAGAGCAGCATCTGGGACGACACAGTCTCTTGAGCTGTGTCTAAATACAGACACGACCTTCCTCTGTCTGATATGGAGGAGGAAGAGGAGGATGAGCTTGGTGAGGAGGATAAGCAGGTGCAGACAGGACCATAAGCTCATAGAGGTGACGATTTTTTTGTCGAGCTTGAAGTGTACACAACGTGCAGTGATGGAAAGCAGCTGCATCAATTCCCTCTGATTCCTTAACCGTTGTCCCTTGAACCTTGACTCCACTTGCTCCCCCCCTACCTCTCAGCCTGTGACAGGTCACTCAGCCACAGCACCAGCATGGCTGCAAAATGGATGGCGGCCAGCAGGGAGCACCTGCAGAGGAATAGCGGGCGAGCAGCATTCCATCACAGGACCCCGAGACACAGATGTCATATGAGACACGGGGGACGTGTTTGGAGTGGGGGATGGGGTGGGAGGGCCGGTGGCAGAGGTTTTGGCATGGTGGGGCAGTAATGGGGTGGGATAGCAAGCCAGCTGCTACCAACAGATTCTTAATGAGGTGTCCCATCAAGAACACAGGGAGATGAACATTAATGGCTACAGATAAACTTGTCTTCCTCCTTTTCAATCACGCTAGGGTGATAATAATCAGGCTTTTCTTCCAAGCTTGATTTGACTGTAATAGAGCTGCAACTAGTACAACAATTATGGTCATTATTGATTTATCTGTTTATTATCTTTTTTGATTGGTTGATTTAAAGTCAGAATTTCCTAGAGCCTGAAACCAAATGAAAGCCTCTTTCATTTGCTTGTTTTGTCTGACCACTGGCATAAAACCCAAAGATGTTCATTTTACTGTCTAACTATAAAGCAAGGAATCTCTGTTTTTCCGTATGTCCTTCGCATATCTTGAGAACCGCTCATCCGATCATCTTCACACTTGGCAGGTGTGTTGCTGGGGACCCCCATGGAGTGCTTTGTCGAACCTGGTGCAATTTGAACCCGAGTCACGTTCAATATTAATAAACTTTGAATAAACGAGCGAGCGGTGCTCTGTGCAGCAGCGGCTTCAGGGCTCTGCAGACTTGAGATGAGCATTTAGTCCGCATTGGGCTCATTGAGTGCCTTTCAGTTTTTCTGCTGGATGCTGGATATACTAACATTCAATCAAATACTTCCCTGGAGTCAACATGCACCGAGCGGTTCTCGACAGTGCTGCAAGAAGCAATACCGGGACGCTACCAAGGGCGCCAAGCCTGTAATCGGCTCGTTCCAAATGGGCATGCGCTCCGAAGGTCCACGCCACCAGTGATTTATAAAACTGAGAAAAGCAAAATTTTCACATTTGAGTAGCTGGAACCAGTGAACGCTTTTTCTTTTTTTTTTTGCTTGATAAATTACTCAAATTACAAAATTGATTATCAAAATTGTTGTTGACTAATTGTTGTCAGTAAATGTTTCCAGCCAAATAGGGAATGCAAAGACCATGAGAGAGTTGACAGGTGGTGCAGTGTGGATGCACTGAGTCTTTAACCTTTATGAACTAATAAATGCATGCATTGGCTTGATAAGTGAAATTACAGCCAGTGAACGCCTCGTTTCGACACAGTTTTATGTCCGTAAATCCGTATATTACAAGGATTACACCCCATAGTGTTCAACGCAAGGAACTGCATCTATTTACGGTTACAGAGGTTCCCATAAGAATGAATGAACCTCCGGTTGATTTGCATACGTACACAGAGCTATGTGAAAACGAGGCGTAAAGGATCATGTGTATGTGCTATGATCGTAGATTCAGCAGAAGTATTCTTCTAAATAAAATATGAAACTGCTCGTCAAGCATTAGCTTTGCAACATGAACAACGGGCAGTGGAGCTTTGTAATAACCATTATGTAGAACCATTACTGGGAATGTGAGTATGTCTGTTTCTCCCGTGAAGGACAGTGAGTTCTTGATAACCTTTTCTCTGCCACCAACAATCCAAGTGCTTGAAATACTGGTTCAGGGAAAAAAGCAGAATGCTCTTTCTGCTTTCATACTTCATTTATCTGGAGGGTTTGAATTAGTCCTGAGTGCATAAGGATGTCATTCAAGCTTTCAGGACACCTGCTGAACAAATTCACTCAAAGAGCACACAAACACACACACACACACACACACACACACACACACACACACACACACACACACACACACACACAGAGCAAGATCCCCAAATATGTCCTGCAGTCTGTTTGTGCCATATGCCGTATAATATTGAAGTGAAGTGTAGCAAGTCTAAATGAAAATTCACCCAACATTATCTAATTAAGCAGGTGTGAAAGCAGCTTAATTCCAGTCGGTTTTGGCACTCCTCACCGGTTCGTGTTCAGCGCGAAGCAACAGTTCATTCAGCGGAAAGATGTGAATACTTTCATTAAGCCGGGGTTGCACACTTTCATTTCTCCTCAAAAGAAGATGTCAGAAGTGGTCTTGAGTTATAAAGGGTGGTGGTTTTATTAGCCACTGCTAGCCCGTGGGGTGCTTTTTGTTGCAGAGTGACAGGGGACTTAATAATGAAGCTCTCTAACCCAATGAGCCCTGAATCAGCGGAGCCCCTCTTCCCCTTCTTTGTCCCTCTCCCGATCCCCCCACAGTGCCACTGCATTCCCAGCCTGGCGGGGCAGTGTCTCTGGGCCAGGGCCATGTCACGCACCCCTTTTGGCCCCAAGCGACCGTGGTGGGGGGGTCAGGGGTTCAAGTGCTCCCCGTGGGGCGATGCACGGGATGCCTAGCGACGCCGCGGCTCGGCCCCCGCACTGGCTACGTCGGTAATTAATTTCTAATGAGAAAGAAATTGGCTGACCTCGCAATAGCTAGCCTCTTGGCTCCAGCTCACTATTACTGCCCCTTTTCCCATTTTTGCCCGTCTCTCACACAGACTTCAAAGAAGAGGCGAGGATAGCCCCTCCTGGCTCAACGCTGATAGTGAAGCGCTCAGAGAACATTCCTCGCGTGCTAGACGGAGGTTGAGTGTGGATTTTATGGGCTGTGTTTCTGCTAGTCCCACACATACCTGTGGTCCGTGTGTATGCTGTAGAAGGTTTAACTGTGTTAACCCCTTCTCCTGTGTAACATCAGAAATACAACTGGCTGTACTGAAGACGTGAAGGCTTCTTGGCCGTGATAAAGATACTGTACCGCCATGTGTTTGGGACATTTTTTTTTACAAATCCAGTTGTTTTTGTTCCTTTATCATCCTGTGCTCATTTGTCTCATCTAATTACCATGCTAGTCAAATGCTTTTAAAGGAATACTGTGATATTTTTGGAAATTTATGTTGTCTTACCAAGAGTTTGAGTTTGAAGATCAAAAATAATGTAATTTCTAGGCATGTAAGTAAGGGATAATGTACAATGAGCTGGTCATTGTTGAGGAATAAACCATGACAGGGTGATGCGGCACACAGATGCAAAGTGGAGGGTCTTGCATAGCCCTGTCTGGGTTTATTTCACAACAATGACCCGCTAGCTGTACATTATCCCACTTATTACACGATTAGACACTTAAACAATAATTTGACACAAAAACAGTCCGCCAGAGTCCGACATTAGAACTGCGTCCATAGCAACGGCCTGTTACACATCGCAATAGTCTGCTATAAAGAAATAACAGACCGTAGAACACCATGATTGACCAATCGGAATTGAGTATTCAACAGAGCCGTGTAATAATATGGAGATTGCGCTTTGAAGCATTTAGCGTAGCTTATCACAGAGGCTAGAAGCAGAGGAAACAGCCAGTCTCACTCAAAAGTAAAAATGGATTAGCTACACAGCAATTCTAAAACTGTTTATTTTTCCCAAGAAAGTTGGACATCAAAGAGTCCGCTGGATTTTGTTTAGAGGTCTAACATTGTGCAAAAGCTGGCTCAATCGGTACAAGACTTCTGCTGTGTGCAGCCTCTTGGCCTAGTTGTTGTTGGTCAAAAAGTAGCTCTAGTGTGTAAGCTAACTGCTCTTTTAAATACAATGTCTTGTTTTCTTACTCTACATTGATTAAATACACACACAACCTGAAAAGATGAGTTGTAATGCACCTTTGATGGCGCGTGGCCAGCTGTTTTCACTTGCTTGCGGTCAGTGTTAAGCTAGGTTAAACACCTCACAGGGCTACCTCTTTGGAAATATTAGTTAAAGGAACACAAAAAGTAATCTTCCCATTCAAAGACACTCAATCAAAGCACAGTATTCATGTGTTGTGTTTTGTTTTTTTGTCCAACGCGGCGGCAGTCTGTATCGATAAGATTTCCTGAGGGGAAACAATTGTGTGAAATGCAGGAAGCCATTAGAAAGCCAGGGACTCATGTCTCTCCCTGCTGAGTAAATAGTGTCTGGGCCTCCCCCCCCATTTCATCCACTTTTGAATGAGCCCAGCACTTGTAACAATAATGGCAGGAAATGAACTGTGCTCGCACAGGAGCGTGCAGGATGCTCATTGTGTTCCTAATTGACCAAACTAGGTTGGGTGATAAAAGCAGACTTTTCTCTTGGTTAGTTGAAAATAGCTCAAAGGTAGCATTCAGTAGGTGTAGTCCAAAGAAAGCAGCTAATGAGGCACTATTTCATTGCATAATTTTATATGTTTTGGGCTGTTTTGGCCATGTCCTAACTGACCCAGTTTGTGTGAAGCTCACAGTTTGAATCCATGACTGCCTAACGCAGGCTTGCATTCGCCTACATGCAACTCATTGCACAACAATGTGAGCGTGTGATGGTAGAAAATGAGTACATGAGAAAACAGACACGTCACCCATTGTTATGTGCCGTGTGAAACCAATGGCAGTCCTCCGTGTCTACCTGTTTACTGCTTGCTAACCTCACCTGGCTGCAACATCCTCATTTCTCTCCGTGGAATGCAGGCGTGACTCACAGCCAGACGGCGTTACTTAAGTTGTCACCTGAGAAGCCCTCCAGGGGAAAGTTGTTTTGCCCTTGAGTCTATGGCTTAAGCGTATTTGAGCTGACCTGCATTCAGAGAAGATTGGTAATGTAGTTGGGATTTAGGTTACTTCTACCAATCCTACTACTCATTAGACAAAATTCAATTGTTTGTGTGTTGCAGTAATGCCCACTTTCTCCCCTGAGCCATAAGCTCTTTCTTCCATGAGCATCTGCTATGCTTTAAGGTAATGTGTGCCAATTATACACCAAGAATCCAATGAGCCAGTTTCCAGATTCTGGTTTAATTGTTGGGTAGGGGATCAGTGGTTATCTGGCCCACATTTTGCGCTTAGTGTAATTGATATTTGGTTTACCCCTAGATTAAGTGACAACTAAGCAGGGTTAGCATTGAGGATTTTCCCAGATTAATTCCAGGAGTCCAATCTGAGCGGGCTGACCACTCTCCCTGTATCATCCCAAACGTCTGCCTTTACCTGGGATTTACTAGCATATGAAAAAGGAAATGAGATCAGAGGTGGTGATAAATCCCACAGCTAAGCCTCCCTCAGAGAAAATGAGATGCACACATGGCTTCGTCAGTCACCAGCCGCTCATGTCCTCATTTTCGATAAATTGATTTTGGGTGCTTGAGGTGTGGTAGTCCTTCAGAGTGGAGCTTTTTTAACTAATGCCACTATCAGTTTGGCCATGCATTTCCTGTATTAGCTTCTATGTCTCTATGATATCTGATGCAGCTTTGCAGCGACTTGTTTGCATTGTGGCATGTGGAGAAATGTGCTCAGGTGAGGCCATCGTCCCTTTGTTGTAGTCCATTTAGTCTTGAGTGATATGTTGAAGAGTCTTTGCACCACACTATACCTTCATGCTGTGTCCGCAGACTGTTAGGGTCCCGGTGTCCCAGCAGATTCACAAGCAACTAATTTAGGAGCGGTTAAGTGATTTAACATCTGTTTTTTATGAGGCCCTAGTGAGCCACAACTGCCACTCCCCCCTCCTGCCCATCACTGTCTGCGCCTGTGGCGTCAAGTCTCGCTTTTGAATTTCAATCAACCCTGGATGCATTGTTGTGTTTATTTGAGGGGGATGGGTCGGATAGGGTGTTAGTGGCAGTTACTGGTTGTGTGTGTGTGTCAATCAAATATTCAGTGTGACCAATGGGCAGCTCATTGGAGGCTAGTTTGGTGTGTTCTCAGGGGGCACCGGGCTTTAACTGCTGCCCGCGGGGCGAACCCTGCCTTCCATTCTTCACACATCGTCCTCCCTCCCCTCGTCATCCTCCTCGCAACGAGAACACAGGCAGTACAATCAATAACAGCCTCACCCTCCCTCTCCTTCCACCCCCCCCCCCCCCTCCCCCCCCTCCCTCCGACTCCTCCTCTGGTCAGCCGCTCCCTGCTTTCCATTTATCAACACTGCGTTTGATGTTGGCTTCATCATTCTCTGTCAACCCCCAACACCTCGATGTGTGTAATTGCATTAGATTCGTCATGGTGGCGCAGTTATTTGGCCCGCCCCAGCTGGTATTGGGCCAAAGGGCTTCTTTCCATGTACCTGCAACCCCAGACATTAGTTTTAAGTATCTTTAGAGTTTAATTTATTTCCATATGGCGTCGCTTAGTTGAAGTTCAGTGGTTTCCCTAAGGTACATTACGCTTTTTTTTATTAAAGACTGTTTTCATTTTCCTGTTCCTGATTCCCATTGTTTCCACCATCCTTCTCCTCTTACCAGGCAGCGAGGCATAAGTGTTGAGCTTACATTAAAAATCAAACCCAGCAGCAGCTGGCCCGTTGTAGAGGACGAGTGGAAGACGGAAATACTAATTTCACACATAAACACGCACTCCGACAGTGAAGATGCCTGCGTCATTGCCATACTGTGAAATATTCCTTGAAAAATCTTATTTGGTGTTTTTTGCCTCTTGTGTTCATTAGCAGTTTATTTCTTGAAGAATATGCTCGGTGTGAAAATATTTGACAATAACAGTTTTTATTGCCCCCACAAGGAAAAGTGGCACCGGTGACTCAGTATCTGTTTTTAAGTGTGTGTTTGTGTGAATCTGGACAAATAGAAGTGTTCTAATTCAGACCTAGGCAAGTATGCTGTGTTTGACGTAGGTGTTAATGAAAAAATCTATGTACAATATTGGAAAAACTGACATTGCGATATTTTTTTCTGCGATATGAAAAACAACAGTAATTTTCACCAGATGATGACAAAGTACCTGTTTATGGTCAAAATCATCCTTTCTTTAGCCACAATATTTCCGTTTCTTTTTTGGAACCAATTCTTCCCTTTCAGTGTTTTCTCCTCTTCCTCACTAATTTTTAGGTTGTGGTCGATGGCTAGCATAAATTGAAGGGATGCACCAATACCGGATCGGATATTGGGCTGCTACTGACTCAAATAGCTGGATATTGGTGTCAACGGGGCTGATATATTCAATTTAATTCTATCTTTATGTACTATATACATTATACACTGGAATTTTAATTCCTCTTTAAGTTTTGACCAACTAGTTGCTGCTTTAAAAAGGTTTACACTTGAGCTGTAATTCATGTTAATTTTGAAAGATTTTTTTTTTTTTTTACCAAGATGCTGGTGTACGATTTATTATTTAGATAATTAGTGATTCAAAAAATTTCTATCTACGTATACATTTGTTATATTTCGTTTTACTAAGTTAAGAAAGCAATTTTTAAGTCGTCATGGAAAATGAGAATTATGCGAGTTTTCCTTTTGTGTCAAGCAGCAAAAAGGTTTTAGCATGACGTCTTTGAGTTCATTTGCCTTACTTGACATGCACATCCTGCGATGTGACTATTGTCGATGCTGAGACGACATATTGTGCAGCCCCAGGCTAACGCACTAGAATCAGAGCTTTACTGGAAACATTACCAATGAAGCTCTAATTCCATTTTATTGTATTCACCTTTGTCTCATCAAATCCCTTCATCAACTAATGAGCGCTAATTTCCTTTCGTGAGGCTCTTTTGTGCAACCTGTTGTATGAGGATAATCTCTGGCAAATACATTTTGTCTGTTTTTGAGAACCGGTGGGAGGATGTACTGGGGGAGAAGACAAAGATGGTGTGCAGAGGAGAATGGGGAATGGGAAAGACTTAAGAGGCGCAGTGAGAGAATCTGTCTTTGTCGATTACACACGCACTACAACCTTGGCGGCCACATTAGATCTCTTTCTCCGTACACCAAACTACCATTAATAATGGATACAGCTCTCTGGCTCTTTTGCCTTCTCTTCCCCTCCCCCCAGCTTTGCCCCTCAAGGCGTCTACCCCTCTCTCCCTGTCCCCCTCTTCCCTACCTCCATCCTGTCCCGGCCTTGTCCCCCTTCCCCCCTCTGTTTCAGCTGTGAGACTGCTAGCCAGGAGCCATGGCAGGTGTGCATACATCATCGTGGCGCTGGCCACACAGCCTGCAGCACCCAAACAGCCATCATCACACAGACACATCCACCTGCCTGAAAAAGAACATTGTTGAATTGTCGAGTGCTTTTGGTTTCCCGTTTTGTAGCAGTTTGTGTTATCTGGGTTTCGATGAGGACATTAGCTTGTTTTGTTTCTCTCGGCAGAAACTTACAATGACAAATGAATGACACATAAATTCTGTAGAGATATTGAGAATGAAATGGAGTGCATACAAGCTATTGTTGACACTATGCTGCATGCACAGTGGGAAAAGGCTTGTTTTATTAATATTATCTTGATTGTCAGTTCAGTATTGCATCTGTCATTTGATCCCAGATAACGTTCCCTAAACACAAGCTTCTCAAGCTTAACCCTTTAATGTGCTTCTTTTCTCAGACTGCAGTGTAGAGATGCAGTACATCTGTAATCCATCATAAGTTTTATCACAAGGAATCCAGGAAAAAAGAAAATAAACGACTGCATACAATAGCAAGCAATCAGTTAGGGGTGGGTGATATATTGAATATACTACTAACCCTAACGACTATCGCAAACATTGAGTACAAATTGCCAAATAATTTTTTTAGCTTCCCCCGCAGCTCTTTCCCTTTCACACAAACAAACTTCAGGGCGAGTGTGCGTGGCGTATTGGCATGGATGAGCGTATGGTGGGTGTGTTTTTGTATATGGAAGGAAGCAGAGAAAGAGCCTGGAGAGAGTGAAAGAAGTGAAGCGCCAAAGCAAGTTTATGCGTGTTGAGGTCGGAACCGGTAATGGAAGATGCCAGCCTCCACTTCAAAAAAGATGGCCAAACTAGCCTCCATGTTGTTTTGTGGGACATATATATATATATATATATATATATATATATATACTAGGCATTACACTAAGAGCGTGTAAGAGCTTTGAAATAAAAGTGACCAAGAACTGACTTCAAAATAAAAGTGATCTTCTGGTGAATATGATTGGCAATTTCACATTCATTCAATAAATCAGTCAATAATAAATAAATAAATAAATAAAAGAAAATATTAAATAAATAAAATTAATTATGACTAAGAAAAAGAACAACCATTGCCTGAAAAAAAAAATTGATTTCAATTGTGTGAACAAAAATAATACATTTCTAAAGAACAGTCTGACTTCAGTATGACAATACGCCACCTCAGAGTGTTCAGATTAGTTAGCTAAAATGATCATACGCATCAAAGAGTTTAATCAAATAGTTATGTTATTTTAGAGAAAATAGGAAAATTTTGAGATATTATTTATAAGCCATATTGCCCATATCTACAATCCGTAGACGCACAATTTAACAGCAGTCACCAGTCCGGTGTGTCAAGTCAGCAGAATTATTTGTCCTGTTCATTGTTACAATTTTTGTTTAAAAATACCACCTGAAGTATTTCTTTATTATGTTTTCATCTGCACCAGGGAATGCAGAGGTCATCTATCATTCTCCCCCATCTATTACATTTATTTTGATGTAGACGATAGAATCAGAGTGATGTTTAAGCAGAAAGTAAATCAGGAGAACGAACAATAAGAAGGAGGAAATTTACAAGCCAAAGAACAAAATTAACTGGTTTAAGTTTCCATTTTTAGCATGAGGTGGCAAATATGCCAGAGACTTGTCATTGTGTTTAATGCATTACTTAGCACAAATAGTTGCCACGTTGTATAGCCGTTTCAAAAGTGCACATGCATGTGACACCACTAATCACGTGTATGGGCTGGTGATGGATGATATCATAAATATAGTGCATTCGGCATTTGAAAAGACACTAATGCCATACTAATCCTCTCACCATGATAAATGAAATGTATATGTAAGAAAATGGGACCTAAATGTGTAGCGCAGTAGTTCTCCGCTGTACTGTTAATCCCTCTGGAGTCACCACTCGCCTCCAAAAATCCTCTAGTCTGGAAATTGACACGGCATCATTATCTCAATTTATGACAGAAACTAAAATACTACAAAAAGTGTATTTAAAGTGGAAAGGTGTGTGCAGATATGTCTACTACATAAGAAACATAAATCATTTTCATCTTAATATTATTTTGTCATAGCCCAACAATAGATTGGTGACCTGTAGTGGGTGTTTCCTTATTCTATGCATGCTCCAATGAGCTCCATCCATTCAGGGAACTGATGAATTTTCTGCCACCTAAGAGACTTAATGTAGGTTGAGGTGCTCTGACAGCAGCATCCTCATATTTGGTGGCTGCAGTCATGGCTTTCTGAAATTGTGGTTGTTCTCTTAAGCAACCAGTGTGTCTTATGTCACTCAGTCACGCTGTGTACGGGTAGTATATTTCCTTTCAAAGACACCACCATCAGGCTCATAACATCAGAAACCGGTCCTGGTTGGATCCCCCTGTCACAGATTGTCACGTTCAAACAAGAGTACAATAAAAAAAAAAAAAAAATCAATGAAAACGGGCGGCGGAGGGTGGTAAGACTCCCAGTTGACAGATTAAGGACAGGTTCACAACACCCATAGAGGAGAAATCATATTTCCTGTCCACTTCTGTGGGATTATCCTTATCTGCTATAACTGTATGTCCTCTGCTGTATTTGAGATATCGTTAATGTAGCTGCTGCTGAGTAGGACGACAACATCCCCACTGAAGTGATGACTTGCTCAGAGAAAGGAATATAATTGTGGGCTTAATGGTTTTAGGTTCAGTCAGAGGTCTCACACTCTGCTAACCATATGATCAGACCTCACTGTGTCTATATGGAGCACTATCAGGCAAGCGTGCTATTGCCAAACAACAGAGTGGTGCAGGAATCAGTCCTAAAACCTGGAAATGAGTTAGCATTTTAGCACTTCCGTGTCCCTCATCTCGAAGTCAATTAGTTTTTAAATGGGTTTTTGATTAGATGCCTGAAATAAGGTTTGTGGTTAACACAAGCTTAAGAGATTTTAAGTGAACAGAAAGGACTAGAATGTCCATTTGGTTTACAGCTACATTCACAATATCATTTGTCGATGCAGTATTGTGAATGTAAATTATATAAATTCAAGGGAAAAGCTCACGTTAGACACCCCACGCCTTCACAGCTCACGGGAAGGACAAATGTTTAGTTGTGACCTTCGGTACTGTAGAAAAAGAACACTGTCACGTTTTTAGAATTTTGGCACCGACTTAGTACCGAAGTATCGGTTCTCGTGACATCCCTACTGCTACGATAGTGGGCCAATCGCATGTTGCAATAAATCGAAGAACGCTCGTGGTGATTGCGGTTATCGTTTGACTGGAGAAGTTTCGATACTACTTGGTACTGGGTTGTTTTGGTCAAGGTATGGAGTACCAATATCCAGCCGTTCTAGTTAATGATGTACTGCACTCTGCTAATGTTAGCTCAACAGTTTGTTTTTACGTAGCAACGTTTTAGAAACGTATATCACCTTCCAACCACTCCGGGTAACAAGCATTACAAGGCACAACGGTTAACCTTGACTAGCTCCAAAATCCACAAAACCATCATGAAAATGAAGAAAATGTGAAACTATCACGTGAGAGTCTACGAAGCAGAGCAGTATAGTTGTCAGACCCTTGTCGGAGCTGGAAGTAATGCTACACTGTGATTGGCCGGTCTGCATTTGAGGGGCGGGACTTAGTGGAGGGTCAATTGCTCAATTGCCATTGATAAATGATGACCTTTTTTTTTAACTGAGGTTCACAGTAAAGCAGTGGAGACCAAACCTCTATCTATCAGATTAACAGATATGTGCCTGTGAAGAATGCTAAAGTGAGTTAACGCCACGCAGAGGATGCTGGGAGGATAGGACATGGCAGTTGGGGGTTTCAGGCTGTAGAAATTGGGAGCATTGCCCATCGGAATTTGTTTTCCTTTTCCTCACGGGAGCGTCCTCCCCTCTCCACCCGAGGCAATCTGTCTTCCTGTCATCCTATTGATCCCCTACAACGCTCATTAATATGGAGAAAAGGCCATTGAGCCTGAGATGGGAGGCTAGTGGCTGCTGTTTGCTGTTGAGGAGGTGTGTAAGTGGAATAAGGGGAATGATTCATCTATCTCTGAATTATATTCTCAGAGCTGGGATACCTTCCATCTCCACTTAGAAAATGTCTGGCTCAGAGGGAAGAGCAGGCTTTTATGAAAGCCCTACACTCAGGCAACCATTGTGATATGAGTGTAAATAAAACTGCAATATCATCTGCGCAGCCAGCCGCGGAGGTCTGATGTTTGACCTTGTGCACATGGATGACAAAACCCTCTCAAGAGGAGAGTACATAGAAACAAGGGATTTTAATCTCCGAGCATCAAGTGGCCTTGCGGAGCTCAAACCAGCTTAGAATCACTCTGGTGAATGTCAGCTTGCTATCTAGCAGCAGACACTCTCCCTCTGCAGTTTGCTAACAAAACGGGAGTGGGTGGCGGCTTCAAACGCATTTTGAATTGTTTAGATGGCTGAAAATTAATCTGAAATCCACACAGAAAACTACATGTGCCTTTTCTTTTTCTTTATTTTCCCCATCTAGTGTTGTATTTTGATTTGAGCTTCATTTACATTCATATTGAATTTGTTGTGTGCCATATGCTCCCCGGCGTTGTCATGGGATACAGGCCAGACTCATCATTTCCTTTTTGGAGGCAGCTGAGCACATTCATTTGTATTTGTTTTAAGTGATGAGATAAGGAGAGGAAAAGTCCCTCCTCAGACAGCGGGGAAATGTTAGATAAAACCAAGATGTTAACATCGTACACTGTTTGACATCACTTTGACATATGCAAGCAGCTAACAGGTTCTCCTGCAATGTCATGTTGCACCAATACATGTGATGTCTAATCACAGAGATAGTGGTCTTTCAGAAGACACATGCAGAAATCTCACACAAAATGAGCAACTGAAGCTACTGCAGTGTCCTTTTGGCCTGATCCAATCTTATCAGTAAATCTCTCTGTGTGTGTGTATTCACTACGGCTGTCAAAGTTAATGCGATAACGCATTAATGCAAATTCGTTTTAATGCCACTAATTTGTTAAACGCATTAACGCAACTTGTGATTTTTAGGACTCAGTTTTAAAGCTAGTGTGAAGATACTGGCGTCATATGAAACTAGAAAACCTCAGGAATCCATTGGTACCATGTCATACTTGCAAAGGAGACTAAGTAACGCTCAGAACTTGCGCTAAATTTTGGTGAGGAAAAACTGGCATGGCCATTTTCAAAGGGGTCCCTTGACCTCTGACCTCAAGATATATGAATGAAAATGGGTTTTATGGGTACCCACGAGTCTCCCTTTTACAGACATGCCCACTTTATGATAATCACATGCAGTTTGGGGAAAGTCATAGTCAAGTCAGCACACTGACACACTGACAGCTGTTGTTGCCTGTTGGGCTGCAGTTTGCCATGTTATGATTTGAGCATATCTTTTATGCTAAATGCAGTACCTGTGAGGGTTTCTGGATAATATTTGTCATTGTTTTGTGTTGTTAATTGATTTCCAATTATAAATATATACATACATTTGCATAAAGCAGCATATTTGCACACTCCCATGTTGATAAGAGTATTAAATACTTGAAAAATCTCTCTTTAGGATACATTTTGAACTGATATAAAAAAAAAAAGTGCGATTAAATATTTTAATCGATTGACAGACCTAGGATTCACTGTAAATGAGACGTGAAAAATAGTTTTGATGGACAATAAAATGTCTTTGGAGACTCCGGCCATTCAGTACTGGCACAATCAAGGGACTCCCGCACAGTAATTTACAGCAAATTTTACCCGACGCGCCCCAAAACACACTCAAGCTGTTCTTTAACCTGGGATGGACTGTCCATTCAGCCCCTCCTGGACTTGTTAGTAAATCAGGGCCATTGTGAGGTGCCAGAGAAATCGTCCATTAATAAGCACTATGCCTAGTCAAGTGGCACAGGAAGCACAGGGGTCAGGTCCGCCTTCCAATCATTATACCTCATCCACTTCCTAGTAAAAGGCCCCTAGCCACTCAGCTACAGGTCACCATGGAGACCCAGGACGGGGAGCGCGGGGTGGGGGTCGGGGGCTGGAGAGCGGCGCAGACAACCATTAGCAGCCCATTCCATGGTAATTAATGATGGTCCCACTGGCTCAAAATCAGGGCCCAGAGAAAAACAGACACAGAGCTCGCTCTCTGAGAGCAAATGTCACAGTGGCAAGAAATATGTCTGAGGACTGGAGAGGGGAGCTGAGGTGGGTTTTGTTATGGTTAGGGAAATGGTGACAGGATGCCGTGAAAAGATTTAATGTTGCACAAGGGGGAAAAGTGATGGATGTGAGAGTGATTAATGGTCAGGACGGATGGGAGGGATTGCGTGCAAGGAAATAATAGCTTTTCATTTGCATAAGCATCCGTCTACACATAAGTCTGTCGTCTGTTATTCAAGGACAGAGGAACTTAGAAAGTCCACCCTTTCGCTCATTCGACACCTTTGAAATGTGTCTGCACTGAGATAATCACTCGTCTAATCGAGTTATAAGCGTTGTTCACATTTTAAAAATGAAGCTCACACTACTGGGTTTGTAATCAAATCTTAGGTATGCTTGCCCCTAGGGGATTTTCAGTCAGTCTGCGAGCCGGGGAGCCAATCAGCTGGCTTTGAAGTGCCCGGTAGACCGAACTACCCATCTTCCCCCCTCTCTCCTCAAGCAGATCGCTCCTCTCCGTGCTGCACAACCACATGTGCATACACTCAGACACAAAAGCAATTCTGTCGGCAAATAAAAATGCAAACAAATGCCACACAGATGCTCGCGTTTGAACATGCTGATGGGCATAGACAATAACATGGCTAACACACAGAACACACACACACACACACACACACACACGCACACAAAACAGAACAATCGGTGGCACAAAGACTGTTGCCACACCATTCAGTGAGGGCCAGTGCTGCTCTTCCTGACAAGCATGCTGTGTGCGCTCCCTCAGTCTGGGCTCACAACCCACATACACAGCACCGACACCACACCTTTATCTCACAGACACACTGAGCAGATTAAGAGGAATCTCGCCAGTTTGATATGCAGGCGACGGTAGGGATGTGATTACAACCGTATTTAATTGCCTGGTGTTTTTCAAGTACACTGGTTTCTATGAGGCATTGTATTTGAAGGCAAAACAATTTTATTTTCACCTGACAAACAGTTTTACTAGGGTCATAAAGCCCTGAAAAACCTGTGGTGCATTTATTTAACTTATTTTAGGTATTTCATGCTCTCATTTAGAGCACATTGGGATGAGTTTTGGCTTGGATGTGGCTATAACTTTGACAGGATTGACGACAATTATGAGGACAGGTATGCTGGTTCGTCGCCAGATAGCAACTGTGAACTTTGGGTTCTCTCTTAAGTCATTCTTGTTTTTCAGTATTTGCAACCCAGTATGATAAGTGGGCAACTCCGGGTCTGAAAAGTGAAGCCAAAGCAGAAGTGTCTGATTGTATAGGAGTCTATGAGAAAATGACGCTACTTCTCACTTGATTTATTACCTCAGTAAACATTGTAAACATGAGTTTATGGTCTGAATCGCTAGTTTCAAGTCTTCTTCAATACAGCATGATGTTCATTTAGTATCTTATGGTCCCATTTAGACTCAAATAGACAATAAAGCAGGGGAAGCTTTAAGGCGGGGCTACCTTGTGAATGACAGGTCGCTACCACGACGTTGTCCGGTCTGGGAGTTGTCCGTTTTTTCGTCTTACAACTTTAATCCTTTCACAGTGTGTTTTCAGCTCATAGAAGTTAATTATAACCTTTTATTCGCCTAAAAATGTCAGCGTTTGGTTGTACTTTGCTCCACCCTCTCGCATCACTTCTGGTTGCAAACGAACAAGATGGCGACGGCCAAAATGCTGAACTCGAGGCTGTCCACAAACCAACGGGTGATTACGTCCACTTCTTATATACAGTCTATGAGTACGATACATCAAATTGCCCTAACAATCCCTACAGTGTAATTCTGTCATGCTCATGTGAGTGAACTGCATTGAGCAAAAAATTCTGCTCAACTGTCAGGCCCCGTTGTGAGGACCTCACATTACAACACTGGTTGTGGGTTGTTTACTGTAGTCTTACTGGACCGTGGCTGACACAGTAGCAAACACTGGAAAGTTTGTCTGTGAACACACCGCTCTCTCCCTGCAGTGTATGGCTAGTTTTGAGTGGCGAATGGCGAGATCACCTGAGGTATGGACATTTGCTTTTTTTCTGTTGGCTGACTATTATATATGGTGTTGACTTTTAACATCATTATTAACTGCAGAAATGTTCCCACCGGTTAATAAACTTTGACAACACCAATGTTACAGATCACACCAGGACATTTTACTAGAAAAGGTGATGCTCAATATATGTACACAGTGCGGTCGAGCTTTCGCTGTGGGGCCGCTATGACCGCTCCGTCCTCTGCTCGGCGAATGTCTCATTAATGTTATGGTTCCCTTATAGCATTGTGTTTAAATACAAACTTTGCTAAATAGGCGCTTCTGCTTTTCGCTTTGACACCAAATCACTGCCATCGTCTTGTCTCTATGCTGAGACTCCGTACGGAGCAGACACTTTCACTTTCAGTTTGGAGCGTCCGTTGTTGAACTATGTATTGATAACACAGCACGGATACGCAGTTTTTTTATGTAAAAAAAAAAAGCGAAAACGGTGGCCAAGTAATCGGTGTATGCCCGAACATCAATGTACACCGATAACGCCAACTACTGCGGCAAGTCTACTCTGTAGCTTATGTATGTCATGTCTTATTAGCTAACGTTATTGTACTCTCTGTCAGAGCAGTTTCTCTTACATTAGATTTCCTCTTGTATGGTTATATGATATTACACTTTTGCATTTTTTTATTTGATTTCGGGTAGCTCTCTCTTTTTGCACCATACATGTGTTTGCAGGCCTGATAATGAACAGCAGATTTAAAGCTGCAGCAGAACTAAAATAAAACAGACCAGTCTTTTTGACTTGCAGCTTGGATTGAATGAGGTGGGATGAATAAAGATGTGGAGGAGCAGTCTTTTCACTCAGAACTCTGAATACATTCCTGGGCCGAATTAGAAATGAGTATTCAATTCAATATTTTAGACTAATACATACAAACACTCTCTACATTTTCCAAACCAAATAGACCTCACTCTTCTGCTATTGCTACCTATCAGACTCTTGCAGTTCATTGCTGACATACAGTAGGTCCAGTTAGTGATACAGGCAGTGGTTGTTGTTATTCTAGGCATTCCTGCTGAGGGTTGCATTATTCTCTGTGGCATGGCGGCGAATTCTAGCATGTCTGTCACCCACCGACTCATCCCACAGGCGCTATCAGTGCTCAGCCTCTCACAGGCATGTATGTACACACTGTGTCCCACTCCCTTAATCCCTCTCTCTCTCTCTCTCTCTCTCTCTCCTGGCTGCACCTCCTGCTCTCCCTTTGCTTTACCTTTCCTGCCCTCCCTCTCTCTCTCTTCTCTGCCTTCCATGCTATCAAAGGCAGTGGAGAGTATTATCACCTAGGAACCATCCTCTCCTTGGCTAGGCTAATGCAGCCCCACCACACACACAGGCAAACACACTAAAACGCACATACAGTATACACACACACACAGACACACAGAAAGAGAGCAGCCTTATCAGCACCCGCTGCTGTCAGACCCTCAATTAATTTTGTCATTAACTGAATCCCATTACTCCCACTGCCGTCGCTATGCCATGACGTCTCACCCTCACGGATGGAAGACACCGCCAACACACATGTATAATACTCTCTCTCTAACACACACACACACACACACACACACACACACACACACAGATGCCAATTCTATCCTTTCTCACTCACATCCACATTTACATCCTAATGATGGAAGTAAATCCCCCAGTGCGATCATGTGACCTTTAGCCCCTCCTTGCGTGTCACTATGAGTACGTTCAGGCCTGTGCAGCCAATCTGCCACCAGATATGGAGGGCTGAGAGAGGAGGGGTGATGGATCAAGATGCAGACAGGCATGGTGAGGAAGAACAGGGGAGGAATAAGAAAATCCGAGAACCAAGAGGGTTATTAAGTGATAAGAGAGTGCATGCCGCAGAGAGACGAGAAATGGAGCTGGAATACTCCCACATCTTCATTTGTTGTATTTTTTCTGACCTCCTCGCCACCTGATGTGTTGCTGCGGCCCCTGGGCTACACGGGGACCAGCGGTGAAGCTGTTTACTAGACTCACCAGCTCATTTCCTTTGGAGGGAACCGCTTGTGGCCCAGCCTCGCTCATGCCTGATGCAGATTCCCCTCCTGCTGCTCACCCTTGGCTCTCTCCCCCTCTCGCCACAATGATCTCTGCCACAGCAGGCTGCGGCGCAGAGTAACCTGACTCCATTTTGAAACCCAAGTGGTCTTGTTATGACTTTCTGACTCGTGGAGAAAGTGATCTTGGCTTGGGGGCAGAAAGGGACAAATTCCCTCTCTGAGGGAAGTCAAACTCTCAGAGTTTGACTTCCAAAAAAAGTGCTGATTTTGTTGTTGTTTTGGAGCAACTAATTGATGTTCCACTCACTGCCATTCCGCTTATCTGTTTTTCCCGGAGCCTTAGTGAGTTGGCTCTCCCTGTCTTGCATAATATTTCTGTTTTCTTCTCTCCTTTCGGTCCCCATGCAAATCAAATGTGCTTGCGTTGCATTCTGTGGTTTTGAGTGAGCTGTGTGTCGGGTTTTGTGTGCTCATGGCTTATGGGTTCGAGTCTGGTTCATAGCTTACAATGCTGTTTAGATTATACCCGCATCATACTGGAAATAATACAATGCCGGTGTGTCCTGCTGGTGCATTTGGCTCAGGCTTGTACATATTCCCTGAGACCCCGGTGTGTGATTCACACCCAGGATGTCTGTCGCGTGTCTTCCCCCTCTGTCTTCCACTTGTCTTTGTGTTAAACTAACTACTACATTTTAGGAATGTGTGATTTAGTTGTAATTAGTATCACAATATTGGGATGAAAGCAAAATTACACGCAAAAAGAAAGAATATAGAACTAATAATTAAGCAAAATATGGCCCAATATGATGCACGACTATCAGTACTATCTGATTTAGTTGGCAGTACACAGCATCCCCGAATCCATGCCAACTCATATGTGTCTAATATGTATAACAACCCAGGGTGCCAGCCTGTATCTCCTGTCGGTGCATCCCCATCCCCTGTACTCTGATCATGACATATCCTAGCATGCATTTGCCTCTGACTGTCATCTCTATTGCGTCTCTTTGGCTGGACCGCAGAGGGCCAGCCCTACGAAACGCAAAAGTATGTCACTGAGTGAGTGACTGAGTGATGAAATTAAACGACTGGTCGGCCGAGTGTTGGAGTTTCCTCATTGGCTGTTGCTCTTTCAAAATGAAGAGGCAGGAACAGTCCTTATGCAAATAAGCCCGTCCAGCGTGACGCGTCTGGATCATAAAACTTAAACCAAGCTGTCAAACTAGTCGATCTAGTTCTAAAATTAAACCAGATTCAGCAGTGGCATCGCCTATTTCTCTCTTAAGTTGTTTTCAGATGTAGATTTTGGTGGATTGTTTAGATAGAATAACAGAAAGTCTACGAGCAGGTCGCCACGTTGTTTCCCATTTGAAACGGCGAGCAGAAAACCAGGGACCAATCAGGTGCATTCAACGATAGCGTACGTTACCATGGCCAGTTGAGTGGAGCAGCGCGACAGACTATTTGTAAAAGAATGTAGCCACAAATTCACAGATTGCCCACACACGGTCCAGCCATTTTTCTCTCTCATCCGTCCAACTCAACCATTCTCCTTCACAATCAGTCACCTTCTATGTGCTACATATATACACATGTGTGTTTTAGTACCGTCACCCCTTCTTCCCCCATCCCTACCCCTAATTCTGTCTCTCCTCTGTCCTCCCCACCCTTGCCCAGGGGGCTCCATAAATATCATTTCATCCCGCGGAGCCGCTGACACGCTGCAAAGGGCCTATGATAAATAATTCACTCCCTTGGTGCAGGGCAGGCAGACTCCCCTGCTTAGGAATTCAGCATGAGTGTGTGTTTGTTAGGGTGGAGGGGCTTGTAGTGTTGGTGGGTGGTGGTGATAATACACATACAGAGTCAGTCAATGTATACTGCATACATGCAATCCATTTTATATGAAGAATTGAAATGGTTTAGCGGAGGGTCTAAGGGTGTAGACTCCATCAGTCCTCAACATTGAGTTCCCGCCACTGGCTAGTGGTCAAGCAAACTAAAATCTTTCCCACTCATCCCTTTATCTTGTGTCCTCTTATAAACACATTACTACTCATGTTTTGGCCAGTGATAACCCAAAATCACATCACCCCCAAACACCGGCTCTTTCTCCGTCCTCCCCCCCTCTTCTTCCCTTCCATTTTCCTGCATCGTTCACAGCATGCTGAATTAGGTTGATCTGGGGGATTGTGCACGGACCATCACCTGCCCCCCTTAAAGTACTGGCTCCCTGATTTATTGATGATGCTCGGGGATTATTAATGCCAATCGCCTCCCCTCGGCTTACTGAGCACCAACCCTCACAGTTATCTGAGGGCTGAGACGGAAAGATGCAGACAGCAGAGGAGACAGTAAGTGGGCTTTTGTGGAGGCTTTGACTCAAGAGTGAGAAATCAACACCAGTCGGCGTCAGACTGGTGTAAGTTGGCAAACACTGACAGACACTTTTCATTTTGGTAGTGAGATTCAATTTTTTTTACTGTAAGGGGATGTGAGCTAGTGTGAGGGAAGATGAGTGACAGATAGAGAAGGAATGTAGGCACTGAAACTGTCTTGCTGTGTATGAGTGTGCGTCGTAGGGGTGGGGGGAAAAATCAATGCTGCACAGTATCGTGATTTTGTGTGGCAATATTGCGAATACACGTACGTCAAGTATCAATCTTTTGGTTTATAAACTTTTAACTTTTAACAATCTGTAGGCCCGCTGGCAGGCCAGGCCGCTCTTCTGTCTTTCAGAGCCTTGTAGTGGGCTCAGTCTTAAAGAAGAGTGAAGATACTGGTGCCATATTAAACTAGAAAACCTAAGGAATCCATTGGTACCAACTGTGTCATGTTAGCTTGTCAGGAAGAACGATAAATAATGACTTATGCTAAATTTTGGTGAGGAAAAACTGGCATGGCTATTTTCAAAGGACTCCCTTGACCTCTGACCTCAAGATATTGCATATCATATATTGCATATCTTCTCATTGTCGTTGCCATAATGACTTTTTTGTTCAAGGCAAGTGTGTTCCTTCTTACTGTGTCACTTGAAACTTCATTTTGTCTTCATTAAAGCTAGTGAGTTCAGTTTTGATAAGAGAAGTGTTCTTGCTGATGAAACATCATGACAGCTGCACAACTTCATCAACTGTGCCAAAGCAAAGCCTGGTTACCAGTGTGCACACTTAAAGGGATGATTTAGAATAGATTTCTGTGCCCAAGCCTGCAATCCCTGCAAGTTTTGATTCCATCACAGCGACCCTTGTTTGCCCAAGATCCTCACCGCTATCTGTCCCAGCTCTTCCTGTTTGTCTGAAGCTCAAATAAGTGCTACTCCAATAACACACATGCACTGCAGGCCCACTCACACCACAGAGCTGCTGTAAACAAATGTGGCAGTAGGAAGAAGTGACTTGCACCGTGGCAGCAGGAAGGCAGAGGCCACTAATGTTTAGAGTCTCATCTTCACCCTCAGCCCTCCGCCCGTTCTAATGGATGCCAAGGAAGGAGAGGGAGTCTTGGATTTGATTAGCCTCAAGCTGCAGCGTCTAATTGCCCCTTCCACCAAAGCCATATTGAAATGATTTATTCATCATCAAGCTCCAAACAGTCCCTTGTAATAGGCTGCCAGAAAATAGGATGCTCGATCCCTGCTCCCCTCCCGTGCACTATTGTCTCTGTCATAGGAGAGGATAATGGGCGTGATGTTTCCATGGCTAGCAGGATGTAGGTTGATGTTTACAGCTATAATAATGGAGGACATTACTGTTGTTAAGCATTCAGTGTGTGTGTGTGTAAGAGGGAAGGCTATCTTGGCACAGTGGAGGGATACTGCCTCTTATGCTGCTGCTGCTGTGCCTGCTTTATGCTATTGTTGCATCCACAGGGATTGTGAAAAGCCTCAGACCGTATTAGATATACTGTTTCACACCTGATTACTTCATGAACAACTGTTGTTCGTGTGTGTGTGTGTGTTCTCCATATTTAATTTGCATGGGAAATGCGTTTATCCTTGCCAACCCCCAAGGGTTGATTTAAAGGCAAATTACACACAGACGCCATATATCTTCAGCTTCAGTAGACTACTTGAGCCGATCCCTCTTTTGATCTTTAAGTGAAGCAAGTTTGTTAGCGGCTTTCGTCTGAAAATGTTCTGGAAACTTTTAATCTCGTAGTTCTCAGCATCTCTGCATCAGTCTGCTCTTATCCCTTATCCAAGAACACACCAGTGGGGCCACAATCGCTGTAAATCCCGAGCAGAAGAGCCTCTTACGTAGTTAAATATGCTCTTTAAAGAACCCTTTCAGCTTAGCTTTTGATATTTAAGCATGAGCAGGCAATGACGCTGATTATGGGTTAGAAGTGGTGGACAGCGGAATGTTCGACTTCATGAAACTGATGCACCAGGTTTCTCATAGAGCAATGCCTGCATCTCGACTACAGTGAAAATAAGAAACGAATGCGCACGGGTAAAGCTTTACTCGTGGTTGAAGCTGCCCTCGTCAAGTGGATTGATGATGCCTGGTCACGTAATGCCCCGAAAATGAAAGTCTGCTGACCGGCTCCTCGGCACTGCAGCGCCGGCAGCTTATGCAGAACGGCGCCCGAGAGAGCTACGAGCCCCGGCAAAGGGGCGCCGTTCTGCATGCACACTTGCGCTGCAGAGCTGGCCAAAAACGGCAATGCCTCACCCTCGGTGAAAAAGGCATAAGAATTGACAGGGAGCCAGTAAGTAGTGGAACAGTCTGTTTCATTACTTTATATTCATGTAATAAATATACAAATTAATTATTCAATTAGATGGTCATCGGCATTAGAAATGACGCACAACAACAAAAATTTGGTTATAATAATCATCCGCTTATAGTGATAAATTTGACCCGGACATAAATGATCACTATACGCAGTTTCCACTGTGTTTCCACTCTTTCTTCTTAACCTAGCCGTTGCCTAAACCCCCCCTGGACGACAGTAAGTCACCTTGATGTCACACGAAAACCGAACAGCCCCTCCGAGGATCAGTTTAACACCTAAGCAAATCGCCTTTCAACAGAGTTATATTAATATGTTATTGGCCACCGGCTAGCAGCAGGTTAAATATAGGATGCTGGTGGTGTGGGGCTGTTGAGGTGACCCTGTTACTATTCAAAGGGAAACAAGAACCCGAGCACGTTGGCTCAGTTGACTTGCTTAAAACTGGCTCGCATGTGGGCCAGTTGTGTGTCCCGTTGTGCACAAAGACCGGCCATATGTAGTGTCACAGGGTTGGCTGGCCCGCCGGCTTTTCTATCCTGATGGCAGCCTAACCCAAGCAGTCTGCCTCAGCCCCCTGGCCAGTGTGGAATGGAGTTCAGAGAAATGGCATGGGTTCGCCCTTCTTTTATTGTCATCTGCTGCTGTTTCTCTCTGACCCTGCTCTATCCGTCTGCAGTGTGGAGCTCCGCTACTGTTGGCCAGATTAATGCTATTCCACAGGCCATAATCCTCAAAAAGGATTGTTCTAAGCCTTGACAAGGTAATATCGGCTAAACAGATTGCACTGGTTCACAATCAGAGTTACTGTAATGTGACGCTACAAATCTGGGTGTTATTGCATTAGCACATTATCCTTGTAACCTTCACAGGTTTTTTTTTTTTTTTATATTTAGAAAATGTATATTTACTATTCTGTTTGAAAAGCATGCTTTAAATATATCTTAAAGGCAATTTTAGCCATGTGTGCTTTCCCTTTCAGTGAATCCAGTGCTGAGAGGGAGCAGAGGATACGAGGGGTGATAAATGCTTATCAAATTGGAAGTGTCTCCCACCATCACATTACTGCCTGGAGAGGCTCCATCATCACAGTCTTAGCTGCCAAGTTTAAAAATGCATACAGAGGAAGGAGTGAAGGCTAGAGGGTGGTAGTAGGAGATAGTGTCCTTTGCCTTGAAATAATGAATAGTGTGTGTCCTTTCTTTTTAAACCTAGTGTGGAATTTAAGTGAATTAATGCGTGACCAACCTCCTGGTAAAGGAAGGCCACATTGCAACCATACATTCAACAGAGTTTTGTCGTTCACAACTCGTGTTGAAAGTAGTCATATTGATACCGGTTTGTAACAGAAATATAATGGCCTTTCTTGGTGATCAGTTTCCTCTCTTAAAGGAACAGTGTGTAACATTTCGGGGATCTATTACCAGAAATGGAATATAATATTAATAACCATGTTTTCATTAGTGTATGATCACCTGAAACTAAGAATTGTTGTGTTTTTATTAGCTTAGAATGAACCCTTCATATCTACATAGGGAGCTGGTCCTCTTCACGGAGTCCACCATGTTGCTCCGTCATGTTTCTACTGTAGCCCAGATGGACAAACCAAACACTGGCTCTAGAGAGAGCCTTTCACGTTTTTACATTCCCTGAAGGCCACCGTAGTGCTCGCTTTTGAAACTGCAGTAACGCAAGCTTCAGAGTGCAAAACCGTGGTACGGCCAGCCGCTGCCGACTTCCGTTGCTCCTAAAGTAGTGTTATTATGGTAAGGATGACCTATGAGCGAGGCGAACAGCGTTGCCGTGGTTTTGCACTCGGCAGCTCACGTTACCGCAGTCTTGGAAAAAGAGGAGTGAGCGGAGGGGTACTCACTTGGTTGCAATCTGCAACCACACCGCTAGATGCCGCCTACTCCTACACACTGTGCCTTTAAACGTGGTGATGGAAAATTCACAGAAATAATGGAAAGTGGACCACTGCAACATTCAGGCTTTACATGGGTCCCCTTCAGGTGTGATGTGAGTGTTTTTTTTCCTACTTGTAGGCTTAATTGCACTGAAAAAAACAACTGATAACGGCACGGGAAATGAGAAAATGAACGGTTTGACATAGACCATGAAATGTCCACCTAATGCATGCCATTTATTTATATGTGATTAGTGTCAGCTTTTTTTTACGCGCTGGTTTTATTTGGCTTGAAACAGGCACGGGGAGACGAGGGCCAAATTGATTCTGAACGAGACATATCGGCTGGTTAATGAATCTGGTTAATTGACTGTGTAAGGGGGTGCCATAACAGCCAGACAGTTAAGAGCAGCAGCAGCAGCCTGCAGAATCCAGCCAGCTCATCTGGGATTACGTCACTGTGCTCTTTATTGATTCTAGTCTCATCTCGATGGCACGACACCATCAGAATTATTGTAAGCAGAAAAGGATTATGACTGTGATCATGGCAGTCATTACTGCTCTATCATGGGCATTTGGATGTCTTGACACTCTTGTAAAGTGATTAGCCTCTTCGCCGAGAGTGTAAAAGTGTCCCGTTGGGCCTTGCACTCCCCCTCCTTCCCCCGGGGACTTGAACTGACAGCTGTGTGTGAGACGGTGGAGACAAAGAAACTTCACCGAATGTGAGTACGGACTGCTCTGTCTGGGAGATTCCCCCATTTTGCAGTTCCTTCCCTTGATCCCTTCCTTACAGGTGAGGGTATTTGAAGAGATTGTGGTTTTCACATCACAGGAAATGAAACGTAGAGCTCCCAACTGCGCAGTGACAAAAAAATCCATGGTCCCTGTCCTTAAGCACATATACGCCCACTCGCACACAGACAGCTTGTACAAACAGTGTCGGAGGCATCTCCCTGGGTATTGGCAAGGCTCTCCAGGAGCTGCCGCCTCCTCACGGCTCCTCTTCAGATCATCGCCACCTCACGTTGGAGATTTTATTACCCTTGTGATTCTCTGGATCTCAAACTACCCACTGAGTTACAGAACACCCCACCCTGTACTCTCCCTAATCGTCTTTTGTTCTTTTGTTTGTTTGTTTGTTTGTCTGCTACTAGATTTGTTCTGTTGTTATGCGTTACTCCCAGTGTCTATTACACCATTTTATTCTACTGTACTTCCCCATCAGCTCCTCTTCTCATTCTTCTTCACACATTCCCTCCCACCTTGCTTGCTTCAGCTCAATAAGCAAACAAACCCACTTCCTCTTGACACTCGGCTCCGTCGCGGTGATTTGCTGTGCTTGTCAGGTCGAATATTGAGCGACATTGTGGCCCCTGTCAACAAAAGGAAGGCCCCGGAAGCCAGAGGGGCGGCGTTATTTGTGCGTCGGGTGGATTATCTCCCCCACACGCCATTCTGCCTTTTTCTCATTGTCTGGTGTGTAACCGACATGCAGCATGCCGATGCCAGGATGGCTCCCTTGTGGCATTCACAATGCACAATGCCTTTACCCAACTCACTTTGGTAAAACTGGATATTACACGCATGGCATTCTTTTCCTTTTTTTAAGATTTTTTTTTGCCTTTGTCTGACAGTGTAGACAGAGACTGGAAATGAGGGGAGAGAGAGAGGGGTTCGACATGCAACAAAGGTCCCAAGAACGTTGCGGTAATGCGGCTGTAACCACTCGGCTACAAAGGCACTCCCACATATGGCATTCTTATACAGACATCCGTGTTCTACCATGCTTCCCTGGTATCCTTGTCTCACTGGTCCAGTGTTAATTTTGTTAATAAAAACTGATCAAATATGTTCGTCAACAACCTTTTTTTTACAACGATGAGACGGCACTGCCGGCATTAAACACTAACAGTGACCATATCAAACATGCAATATCATTGACGAAAAAAGACAAGTCTAAAATGTAGCTTTAAAAATATAAACATTACCAAAACCTCTCACCGTCTCCTCCCCTCCCTCTGTCACTCTCTCTCTGTCTCAAACACAAACTCGGCGCTCACTCCGTCTCTGTCCTTCTAGGTGGGCGGATAGACTCTCATAACGAATGCAGTCAGGAGGACTCAAACTAACTGCAAAGCTGCATTCTTAATCATTCAACTTGTGTTTTTCATCAGATGATTAGATACAATTTTATGTGAAATAAGTTTGACCAAAATAACAGAAATGTTCAATATAAGCTGACGACTAAACAGGACTAAGATTTCATTTTAAAAAGGATAAAAATGACTTAAATGTGACAAACTAATCAGCATTAGTTCGTCTTAAGACTAAGACTAAATCTAAAATAGCTGACAAAATTACCACTGATCAATGTCCAACACTGTTTTCTCGATTGAGTGATGAGGGAGACGGCGGGGGTGGGGGGGAGATCCCTGCGAATGTCTCATGAGGTGACCTCGTTGGAAGTACTGTCAAGGATGTAAAGCCACTGAACATATGTTCCTGCGTTTCAGAGCCCCCAACTCTTCACGCTTCCACTATTGCATGGTGTGTACATGGCTATGTCTGTGTCTGCCTGTGTTCTGAATTCAGCACACGTAGTTTTTATGTCTGAATGCCTGCGTGTCTGCGTTTGTATGCATAATGCTGCCTCTCAGTCGGACAGACAGTTTTCAAAGAGAGCATTCAAGCTGTGGAAAGACAAAGAACACACCCAGGTAAAAGACAGATTTTGAAATGGAGATAAGGTCTTGGCTGAAGCGAGGGAAAGACCACTAAGCACACCCATCCTCCACCACCCTGATTACACCCCGCTGAGCTGCGGTTGGACATTGTAATCAATGGCGCAGCAGGTGCTTTAACCCACATTGACACAGGTGGAGCCGCCTGCGCACACAACGCCGTACGCAATTTGCTCTCCGACGTGACGCTTTTGGACACAGAAATTAGACTTGTACACCAGACACACTGCCACCATACACGGTGTTTGTTTTACAGCGGCTAATGAGATGCAAATGATCATGCATGGGGAATTGGGGACCCCAAGCCACAAGAGAAGATGTAGGGGGAAGGGATGTGACACATGTGTTTGCACGGTGGGACGCTCTTAGCCGGTAAAGCCAGCAGACAAACAGATTTCACGGCGGGGAGCAGCACGGCGTGTCAAAGGTGTCATGCCAAAATGGGTTATCACACCAGTCTATTGGTGGAGAAAGTGGGGAGGCAAGGTGACACTGGGTGCTTTCCACACCTTACAACATTAGACGTGGATAGCCGGGCCCCTGCTTCCCTGGTGGTATTGAGGATGTAGCTGGGGGTACAAAGCTATGAAAGCCTTCGTTGATGTACTGGCAAAGTAGAAGGCTTGTCACCTTCTTTCCTTGTATCAGTAGCTGCAGGCTAGCAGGTTGTTCTAAGTAGGATATTGGCTTTTTATGTGCTGGTTTCTCCATATGAAGAAGTGGGGCTGCAAGTAAGGAAAAACACCATAGCACCAAAAATGTCGAGCATGAACGTAAAATGTTTTAAGCGTTGATTTTCACACATGGAGTTTGAATGCAGATACCTTGCATTTGCATAGGTAGCATGCAAATGCAAAGCCAGGTAACAGTCCAGTCCAGGCCTGATTATAGCCACCTGAATGAGTGAAAACCAGCCATGTTCATTGGATTTTTTTTTTTAAGTTCAGATGATTTGGTTTTGTACATCACACCCAACTTGGAAAAAAGAAAACAAAAAAGCATGCACAGACATTTCAGCATTCACACTGACGAAGGCTGAAGAGTTGATATGTTGAAAACCCTCTTTGTTTGCCCGAGTTTATACACGCTGACATTCAAGCGTTGGCTCATGAGTTAACTTTGTCTAATCTCTCAGACAATGGCTGTAATGGTGCGACAGGGCCTTTGGCTTTCAGTGTCACCCATCATCATGCATGCGTAGAAACAGGCTGGCAGCTTGGTGGTTTGGGACCCACTGCGGTGGCAGACGGTGCATTGAGGGGATGAACTGTGGCACGCTGTTTCTACCATAATCTTTGTGATGGACTCCAAAAATACCCCCCACCAGTTTAGCAGATATGTGCCATAATTTTGCATATTAACCATCAAACAGTTCGTCTGACATCTTGACATTTTGACAGCAGTATCAGATCCTTAATAAGATTAAAAGTGCTGCTGATTTTGCTCTCTGGTCACGAACAGTTTACTGTGACACCTGCAGAGGAAACTGTCTAGATCGGTCTGCATGATTATTGGAAGGAAAAATAAATAATCCAAGGATATTTTTTTATGATCAGGATTTTTCTTGATATTGTACACCTTTTTAATGTATTTTATATTTGTCAATTGCAGTATTTCTCAAAGCAGCAGCAGTTTGAAAGTCTTGTCATCACCTCATCGTCTTACTTTTATTCTGTTTTCTCCTTACAAAATTAAAATGATAACAAATTACTGATAAATTTGAGGTATAGCTACACCCAAGGCAAATAGTACACCAAATCACACAGCAATTTAGATCTGCAATGACTAATCGATTAGTTTCAACTATCAAATTAAATGGCAACTATTTTGATAGTAGATTAATCGGTTTGAGTATTTTTTAAGTTTTTTCTTTTCAAAATTCTCTGATTCCAGCTTCTTAAATGTGAATATTTTCTGGTTTCTTTACTCCTCTGTGACAGTAAACTGAATATATTTGAATTGTGGACAAAACAAGACATTTGAGGACGTCATCTTGGGCTTTGGGAAACACTAATCGACATGTTTCACCATTTTCTGACATTTTATAGACCGGACAACTAATCAATTAAATGAAAGTAACAGTTAGTTGCCGCCCTACAGCAGTTCCTCCCCAACATTGGGTCGATGTATTCATTTCCACACGTTGCTTGTCTCAAAAATAGCTTGTATGAGATTTATGTTCTCCTTTCCCATTATAGCTGCCTTTCCATGTTGACCTTAATATCAGTCACATTTATACACAGAAGATGTCACTGGGCGCATGTAACAGATGAAATTGTTAACCCACGCTGGGCTGTCTAGGGTAATTGAACATTTAACAGACACACACTGTTGCTCTGTTGTTCAACCATAAATCGCGGAAACATAAAATTGCGACATGCGGCTATTTGTTATTCATTTTGCAGCCTTATTTGAGGGAAGAGAAGAGCACCGAGGGTCCCTGGGGGCAAATGTTGCACACGAGTCTGGACATTTGTCTTGATCAGAGCCGTGTCAGACTGAATGACAACAGTGTTTGTTTGCTTCCACAGAGAGAATCTAAATGAGATCTACCTGGCTGTTTTATGCTTATTTACTATTGCGGCTATTTGTCATTATATGTAGATGGGTGTGTGTTCGTGGATACACACATTCTCAATTGGTCATTGTGTTTTTTGAGCTTCTAAAAGGTATGATGTGTTTTAATTAGGGCTGTCTTTTAGCGCCATTCATTTCTTTAACACATTAGCGTCAGCATATTTTTTTTATGCTAAATGCAGTACCTGTGAGGGTTTCTGGACAATATTTGTCATTGTTTTGTGTTGTTAATTGATTTCCATTAATAAATATAAACATACATTTGCATAAAGCATAATTTTTGCCCACTCCCATGTTGATGAGAGTATTAAATACTTGACAAATCTACCTTTAAGGTACAATTTGAACAGATAACAAAATGTGTGATTAATTTGCGAGTAATCGTGATAAACTATTTCCGTTGATTGACACTCCTAGTTTTAATTAATGTTGATTATTAGAGTATGTAGTTGTGTGGGTGAATGTGTGAGATGAGCTCAGTCCAAGCTACGCTGTGGCTTTTGTTAACTGATCTAGCTGCTGAACCAATATTAACCCCCTGAGTGTGCAGCAGTCGCTCCCGTGTTTGTGTTATGTCACATCTGTTGTGTTGCTTCTGTTCTTCTTCGCATGTGAGAAATGTTTCAAGTCACGGTGTACATGTATGGCTTTTTGCGTGCTTTGGCTTGTTGCGTGTTTGTGAGGTGAAAAGTGAAAGAGACTTGGCGACTGGGAAAGAGTTGCTCAGTCTCTATTCCAACCACCTCCCTCCAATTTATAGCTCTTGGAGAGAGATCTAACAACAGGCCTGTAATTAAAGTTGAGAAAAAAAACCCTCGTCAAATGCCCTCCAGAGTTTTTTTTTTTTTCCTCCCTTCTCCTTTTTTTGGAAGAGTCGAGGGAAGAAAAAGCTTTTCCATCTCATTGTCGCACTCCTACTCCCCCGTTGAACGTCACCACTATAACTCCTACAACTTCAAACTTTACCTCCAGGGACCATTTTCACTGCCTAGTAAATACAGTGAACTAAGTTATTTGCTTTTAAGTGGGATGTGGTTTATCCAAAGAGAATTAAATCTTTTTCCTGTCACTATTTTACTGCACTACTAGCCTGAGGCGTCTTGAACACGCATGTAGCAGTTTGTGTCATCACCGTGTCGGCCACATACCACTACACATTATAGACTGACATTGAGCCCTGTTGATTGATCTGAAATTATGGTCTGACTGGCTTTTACGTTTAAATTTGACAGCTAATCAATTCCTCCATCAATAACCTCTCGGTACAAAGACCCTGCGGCTCCTGAGTTACAGCTTTCAGGTCTTTGGGTTCAGTTATCAATCAGTGGTAAGGTCCTTTGACACCCATTTATGAATTGAGTTGTTTGAGTTTATTTGCAGAGATCTGAGTGATGTTTTTAAGCATTTTTACATTTTTAAACTGCCTTTTGTAAACATTACATTACGCCTCAAGTATAATTACAGTCATTTATCTTGCAGAAATTATTTAAAAATTGATGGAATTATCTATAATTTTATAGAATTATCTGTCATTTCACAAACTGATATGTAATGGAGCATAATATCTTTTTTTTATGCTGGAAATGTTTGCCAAAAACGTTCATTAGCAAAAGCAATAGAAAGATTTTTATCTCAGAAGATGATCATACTCGCACAAACATCACACCCACAGCTTTCAATACACATCCTTAAAATGACGGGGAGTCTGCAATTAGATGAGATTGTGCTGCAGCAGAAAGAAGCCTTTCTATTTTTCTGTTGCTTGTTAGCATAGTCAGTCACACATGTATCAGTGTGTATTCACTGACACTGTGAAACCACATGGAGGTCTACACACCATGGTTCACTGCACCGCTGACACTCTAATTTCATTAACTCGTGAACGTCTTTGACATGGACACACAATCCTCCTACGTGCAGTTTTGCTCCTTCCAGATTGCAATGGTTCAAAAATAATTCATCAGAATAATTATTTATATATCAATATTTGATGTTTAACTGTTTTTTTATGATCACCTGTGCAGTTTCCACTAATGCCTCGTTCACACTACATGAATTTTGCCCTGATTTTCCGCTCCCCAACAGTTTTTTGGAGCGACAAAAGCATCAGATTAGAGGCAAATTGGCGTTGGCTCGCCGCTCGCACATCGGCGCTCAAGGGTCATGTGTGAACTGCTCAAATACTCGAGCCCAGAGGCACACCGATGCTCGCCGGTGCCTTGCAGACACATTCCAGATATTTAGCATGATAAATATCTGGACCTGTCGGGGCCACCATCTACAGCCAATGAGAGTGCAAGACACGGGTTGAGGGGCCTGTAACAATAGGAACGTACTGTATGTGTTGCATTTGCAACACGGAGCCAAGTTATTGTTGCACCTAGAAGAATAAACAGTAAAAAAGACTGTGGTAACAGGCTATTTTGTTAATGCACGTGCGAACAACATCAGCAATGTGTCTTGCATATGGTTTCAGGTCATTTACCGTGTATTTCTTGTATGTGTTTTTGTGACAAAACGTCGTTTGGAGACTCATCAGGGATTCCTCCTGGTGAAGATCTTTCAGTGTGTGATCTCCCGTCTCCGGTCAGTCATGTGAAAACTACAACGACTTAAAGACTCCCGATTACAAGACAGCAAGTTGTGTAGTGTGAACAATACAGTGATCTGGTGACTTTGAAAGTCGTGTAGTGTGAACTTGGCCTAAGTAGAAAAGCTGGGTTAATCAGTGACCTCACTTATTTCGTCTAGCTTCTCTTTGTGTCACACTCCCTACATTCTCCTTGTGCTGAACGTTGGTCTCCTTTTTTAACTGACCTGACATTGCCACAAGGAAACAAAAGGGCATTGAGGTCTGTTGAATCAAAAGATCCAGCAGGACTCCTTGGGGAGCATGACAGTCTGGAAGGAAACGCTTTATATATCTTCAGTCAAAGAAATTCCACTGTGGGGCCATTGTCGAAATGTAATTGCGCATGGAGATGTATGACTATTTTCAGCCTGCTCTCGGCTGCGTTAGCAATTTTACTTTTAAACATGCTGAAATACATTGTTCTTGCATCAACATCAACATGGGATTCCCTTTTGTAATTCTGACCTTAGCGCAAATGTTCAAGTCGAGCCTGAAAGTCTACACAATCGAGCCCCGATGGGAAGGAAAGGGTTAAAAGCTGCTTATGGAGTGAGCGTTTAGTCTGCCATGGTGGACCTGCGCAGCCAGTCGACTGAAGCAGGACTAGCCCGGTGACTGAGCAGAGCTGGCTGGCTGCCAGGGGCGCCCCACGCTGCAGACAATACCCACCTGTGTTAGACAGAGGAGGGGGTTGGTGTGAGTGATTTTGTGTGTGTGTGTGTGTGTGTGCGTGCGCGGAGCTAGTTATTTTGCGCTCAAACAGTCAGAGTGTGGCTCCTCCTCCCTCCGTCCTCTAGCTCTCCAAATGTCTATCAACAGGCTCCAGCTCTTGTTTTGGCTCATTGTGTTGGACGCTAATGTTTGAAAGCAAACTCGGAGATGAAAATTGAAACTGGTTTTTAGAGGGTCTATTGGTTGCATGTCTGTTCAAAGGACATCCCCCTTCGCCAATGCCAGACACCCCCAGTTGGATCCCTGCGACCCCTCCACAAACGTGCCGGAGGCTAGAGGGGTGAGGGGAGGGAGGTGAGAGGGGGTCCCTAGGGGTCTTTACTCTCTGGTTACTCCAAAGAGGCTGCTACTGCCAGAGGGTTGGCATGGCAACGCTATTTGATTCCTACAACAATGCCAGAGCACCGCTCCCCCCCACCACCACCATCCTCCTCCTCCTCCTCTGAGCTACACATACACACATTTACACACGGGGGCCTCTGTGATTGGAAGATTACATTGGGGATCAAGACAAAGTGGGCGCCCTAGTCGATTTAAAAGAGGCTGACAATGCCCAATGCGAATTACAAGCTAATCTATGTGTAATTAAAATGTTGTGTGTAAATTAATTAAAATCTCATAATTAATACCATTATATTATAAATCCTTGTTATCGTAACACATTTAATGTATTTTCCACCAACCAAAGATACACAAAACTGAGACCATGTTCAAACGGGGATTTACTGTGATTGGAAAACGAGCCTATTTTTTTTACAGAATTTAATGTAAATAAATATGACATCTGACAGAAGTTGGCTATATCTATGATACATTGCAACCTCTTGTGTGACATGTCAGATCAACAGCTTGACAGAGATGTATTGTACAGCAGTGAGGCAGTTGCCAAGGCACTCTCTGGTTGAATTAGAGCCAAAACAGTGTTTTCATGGGCATCCAACTCTTTTTAAGAATAGTAAATAATCACATTCTCATTGTGCAGTGATTTTCAAAGTGGGGTCCGTGGCACTCACTCAGGGGATCCACAAAATAATTAGCTATAAATTATGAAAGTGTGCTTTATCATTAAAAAGTACATACAGTACAAGTACTACAGATGGGGACCATTTGCGCCAATAAAACAAGCATATTGTGCCCATTACTACCACCCACGTTAGCTTTGGGCCAATAGAAACTCATGAATCGGTTCCTGCTGCTACTCGGCTTAGCTTAGCTAGCTGGCGAGCACTGAGGAATATTTGAGTCAGTCCATATCGTCAAGTGACGCCAAGACCAAACTGGCTAAATTGAGAAAATATGACAACAGTTATATTGAGCCACAGCGACGGGAGACCAAAATGCGTCATGTGTCTTCAGGTGCCGGCAAACGAAGCCATGAAGTCGGCCAAGCTAAAGCCACATCTGATTACAAAGCACACCAAATATCATGGCAAAACAAAGTGGTATTCACATTAGTAAACTTCAAATGTGTTCCTATTTATTACTGTCAAACAGGTCTGAAGTATTTAGCTTGAAAAGTTTTAGAATACAAATAGTTCCAATGGCATCTAAGACTATAAATGGTAGTAAGCATTATACTTAATCGGTGTAACGATCATGAGGGGGTCCTTGGAAGACTTTCTGCCCTTCAAGGGAAAACGTTTGAGAACCCTGTCATAGAGAATTACTCCTGAAACATCTACACTGAATGTCTCCGAACAGTTTGTTTTGTATCCCTTCAGATTAAGCAGAAGGGTTATTTTTAGTGGCCCTGTTGTGAATCTGATTGGAGAATGAAGCCAGGTGCTACATCACACAACAAACCCTTGAACGGTAATAACACACCGCTAGTAACATGTTAGCCTGCATGAGATCAGAGAGAGAGAGAGAGCATCTCTTTGCGCCTGTTACCCCACTCTAACAGACAGTCATTCCACTGACTGAGTGTAAATGTTTGTTGGCGGATAGTGCTGCTAGAAGAAAAATATGTCAAGACATGACGTCTGTATTTTACGAAGGCTGTTTATGCGTTTGCCTATCTCCGGATAAAGAGGAAAGTAGACTTTGCTGCTTGATTGTCTGACAGCATACTGTATGTGCTGTACGTGGTCCAGAGCAATCATTTCTCACCATAAGAATGCATTGATGCCAGTGCCTCTGTGCGTTTTAGTCTGCTGTGATTTGCATGCTCAGGCTGCTGAGGGATTAACACCACTGTGCCTGAGCCTTGTACAGTAGTATTCCTCATAGACACACACACACAGATACCCAGACAGCTTCTGTACCCGATGTGGACATTAGTGTTGTCAAAAATATCAAGGTATTGATACATATCAACAAACGCACAACTTTTAACCAGGACACCGGTGATTTGTTTTGTAAATTACGTTAGTGAGTTTGTGACGTGTCTGCCGTACTTCTGTTGTTTTCGTACGTATTTAACTTAGTTTACTTGCTTATTTTAAGCACAACCATGATGTTTTTCCGTCAACCTAACTGCAGATGTTACTGTAGTTTTATTGCGTGCCGTACAAATGACACGCGAAAAGCCTAAAATGCGTCCTCCTGACATGCGGAATGTCCTTGTAATATCATGCGATTTATACGCCTTCCCATGAGACCGGATGGATTCATTTACTACTGTATTTTAAAACTAGGGCTGTCAAAGTTAACACGATAATAACGTGTTAACGCAAATTAGTTTTAACGCCACTAATTTCTTTAACGCATTAACGCAACTTGCGATTTTTAGGTTGTAGCAGGCTCCTAAAAAACCTAAGGAATTCATTGGTACCAACTATGTCATACTAGCTTGAAGGGAAGGAGGTTAAATAACACTCCAAACTTGCACTACATTTTGGTGAGGAAAAACTGGCATGACCATTTTCAAAGGGGTCCCTTGACCTCTGACCTCAAGATATGTGAATGAAAATGGGTTCTATGGGTACCCACGAGTCTCCCCTTTACAGACATGCCCACTTTATGATAATCACATGCAGTTTGGGGCAAGTCATAGTCAAGTCAGCACACTGACACACTGACAGCTGTTGTTGCCTGTATTTTTCATGCTAAATGCAGTACCTGTGAGGGTTTTATCATTGTTTTGTGTAGTTAATTAACTTCCAATATTAAGTATATACATACATTTGCATAAAGCAATCATATTTGCTCATTCTCATGTTTTTAAGAATATTAAATACATGACAAATCTCCCTTTTAAGGAACATTTCAAACAGACGATGTGATTAGTTTGCAATTAACCACGATTCAATATTTTAATTGATTGACAGCCCTATTTGAAACACAAGCATTTCATAGTTGATGTATTGTACTGTTTCAGTTTATAAACAGCTGATAAAGCAGTGTTTGTGATGTTTAAATCCCTTCCAGGTGCCCAAATTCATTTACATGACATGTCTACTAACTACATGCATCAAGCCAGTTAGATGTTCCTCCCCCTTGTGAGCTGATGAAGCATAATTGCAAGTGGTAATTTGCTCTCAGAAAATGGGACGAACCACTAATTCGTAAGATTTGACTGCTGTGAAAATCAATAGGAAAATCCCTAGAATGCTAAACAGAAAATACTACCGCCATATGCCCACAACACATCCTATGGTGTGTGTGCCCGGTGCCTCACTCCAGGGTGCGTGCAGGAAATGCCATATTGGCCTCCCAAGACAGTGAGATCACTGGTTGGGCCCCTAGGGTGTGGACACATGGTCACAGACTGCCTCATTCTCCTGTCTCAGTCCTTTGTCCTCCTGCTGACATGACAAGCTGTACGCTTCTAAGAAATCTTTTGAACCTTTTCATCAAGCCGTTCACCTTTAGGATTGATGTCCTTCCTTTGATTGGCTTTTCTTGGCCGAATTCAAAGAATAAATGCTGGAAGGTTAACAGCGAGATGATGTCAGACATGAACATAATACAGCTGTGGGTGATGTGGACATGAAAAGTAACCAGAATGGAGGGCAATTTTCTTAATCGCGGCCAATTAGAGGGACAGCTTGTTGCTTCTTACAACATGTTCAGATTGAAGCCAAGGAGTATTACCTATATCTTGGCTATAGCTGGATGGCCCTTGCTGGCCAAGCAGGGTCCCTTTTAATATGATTAGGACGGATTATGGCGTTGTCTGCACATCAAAAGAGCCAGGACCAATTATCACCCCTGCCTTTCAACACGACAGCCGCTCCTCCTCCCTCCCCGCGAACGCAGAAAAGAAAAGGAGAAAAAAGAGCCCAGGCGTCTCGTAGCACTCCAGAAGCCCCGTGCTAATGGATGGATTCATCATTCATTCAGGCCTTTCATGTACAGTATTAAGCAGTGATGGTGCACAGTTGCCAGCGCTTTGGCTAGTCCCTAAAATAGATTGAGCGTCAGAGCTAATTATCCCAGTCCCAGAGGCATGTACAAACAGGTTCATATGACAGAAAATGTGGCGAGCTCTGAGGCAGTGGGAAAGAGTAGGAAACTGAGAACAACAACTTCATGCCTTCAGGTGATGTGAATATTTGTCTTTTTATTTTGTACAGGTTTTCAAATCTTCTGCATGCTGTTGTAATCAAGTTTGTGTGCAGGGTAACAGCGACGACTGTTAGCTTTGCTCCGTTTCGCTTAGGTGGCCATTACCATAATCCCCCGTCAGAGCGGGTCTTCTGTTAGCCCTTTGTGCTGTCTGTGCTCATGACAGGAAACCAAATGGATGTGGATAAAAGTAGTCCCCGTGCCCCCACCCTTCCCATCTTACAACACTTACACACACACACTGCTTTGCCAAATTACTCTCATAGTTTCACTTTTCTCTAAAGTGCCAGAGCGTAAACGCTTGAACAAAGGTGCCCCCTGGATCCCTACCACCCATCAAAGGCAGACTTGGAGTCAACCCAGAGTCCTGTCAGGAGTCAAATAAAGCCATTAAAATCCCTTTTTCCACCGCCCCGACATTCATTTTTTCTGTGTGCAGCATGGAGCTCTCGCCAGCACAGAGAAGGCGACACATAACTCTTGTCACAACTCATTGAACCGTTTCCAAATATTGGTATACACTGTTTTTCTTTGTAATAATTGTGTGGCCTGTAACATAGCCTCAGTTAGGGATGTCACGAGAATACTTATGTACCAAGTCCATGCCAAAATTCATAAAAACAAGATGGTACTCGTTTTTCTACAGTTTCTACCTAGCTCTCGTCCTTACAATTTTAGGGATGCACGATCCAACTTTTTCAGCCCCGATACCAACAGCGATACCTGGGCTTTGGTTATCGGCCGATACCGAGTACCGATCCGATACCAGTGTTAAAGTAATTAGCTGTATACCTCACTGTGTGGAAGTGACTAGGATCATTCTTTTATGTGAAAGACAACATCAGGCTTGACTTAAACATTGCTTTCTTAACTTTGGAAAACAAAATGTAACAAATAAATACATAGATATAAATTTAGTGAGTTGTTCCAGTATATAATTTATATAGTTTATAAACATGGAACTGAATTGAATAGATCGGCCCCATTGTCACCGATACCCGACCCAGCTACTTGAGTCAGTATTGGCCCGGTATCCAATCCGGTATTGGTATCGGTGCATCCCCAGCCAATTTCAACACGTGAGGTGCCATCGATTATGACATTATGATGCGTTCAGGCTCTATTTGGTAAAAATGAGTAATGGGCAAAAGTAAATTCAAATGTTATCATGATGTGTTCAAATGTAATCTTGTAAAATGTAGTCTTTGGTGAGAAACTTAAATAAATCCAGTTGGTTGAAGGAGATGTTTTCACAGCAATATAAAATAGATAATAGAGAGGCAATTATGACCTATTGACCTATGACCTAACTATGACCTACCTTCCTAACAAAAACTAGTATGCATTATGTATGCTGAAGTACATGGGGATTTATTGTTTTACTTTTGTTTGTTTTTTACTGTGGCATCGAATTGGTATTGAGAATTGTGGAATTTCCCTGGTATTGGGATTGACTACTAAATTCCTGGTATCATGACATCCTTAGCCTCAGTATAACACAGATATCTAAAAACTCTGTTTCAGCCTTTGGGAGATTTTAAATACATGAACCACACTGCAGAGAATGAAGAAACGTTTTAAGTAAAGGTTCGACCCGGTGTAGCCACCGAAACCTAGATGTTAATAAAGATGTAATGAGACGCATCAGTGGACAGCTCCTTAGTGTCACTTAATTTCCTCCTAAACCACTGTCCCCTACATTTTCTTTCTGTTTACTTTTGTCTGAGCAGCGTAAACCAGCGGCGCAGAGTGGAGCTGTTACCTTCCTGTGAAGATAATTATGCTCTGTTCTGAGCTAATTCCAGTGGGCAGACCGCTCCTTGTATCGCTGCACCACAGCTGCTCTCAGCGTGTGCATATCCAGCTTTCCTGCAGTGCTTGGTTTAATCACAGCACCTTTTGCGAGCCACGGCCATGAATTTCCAATCCGCTTGGGTGCACGCCACTTGTGGATTTACGCCTGTATTGTGTTTTATATACAGGCTGAGACATATGTATATTAAATGCTTCGGGTATACAAGTAAATCCATAGCGACCATGTCAGCGCAACTGACATCTCTGTGGGCGATTAGCAGGTGAACACTCAATCACAATCCCCACAAGCATGTAAACAAGGGCTGAAGTGGCCTCGGCGCACTACATACTACCGCCCTGCCTCCTGGCTAACCTGCAGCCGGCGAGGGCGGCATTAATAATTTAACCAAACACTCAGACGTGATGGAGCGGACAAGGGAACCCGGTGAGAAGCACTCCGGTACGAGAGAGGCTATTAAATACGAAAACTATTTGTGGTGACTAATAGTATTTTTGTTTTCCTAGAGCTTAAAGTATCGCGTACTGTAGCGTCGCTTCCCCCAGCCAGCCAAGACGCTAAATTGTTTGATCAGGAAAGATTAGTCTGGAAGTGACTGCAGTCTGAATGTAAATTGACTCTCTCTCTCTGTGTTTGCTATTACTGAGTAGCCTACATGCTTCCATCAGCCGCAGATGAACTTTACCCTAAATTCATCACAATTATATTTACAATTATTATCTTTTAGTTTATCTGCGCTAGTCGTTGCTAAACAAATAAGCCACAGCAGATGTGTTCTCTAGTTAACCTCTGTCAGTCTAACACACACACACACACACACACACACACACACACACACACACACACACACACACACACACAGCCGACTGGGGACAGCAGCTACTTGTATATTTATACATTCATGGGGTGCTGCTGCATGCTCCATGAAAAACACACAACCACACACACACTTACAGGGGCCTTATTCTTGTGTCGAGGATTAGATGGGTTCAGGGCCAGAGTGCCCCTCTGGTTGCAGCTCTCGCCTTGGCGTGGTGTTTAGGTGGGTCGGCTGGGGGGGTGTGCATGAAACCCTCAGGGGGAAAGACTGCACTGCACACAAATCATTACTGCTCATCAGTTGCTGCCACTCAGCCACTTATTTACTCAACAGCTTGGCTTGCCTGGGACGTGGATACACACAGACTCACCGAAACATACCTCATTATACATCAGGATTGTAAGGAAGAAATCATTGAGAAACACTGTTGTTCGGCGAGGGATGTGTTGTGGTTTGCGAGCGGGTCAATACCTCTCAGCCGAATACACACATCATAACTTCAAAGTGTGTTCTCGATAAAGTTTTCACAACTGATATCGGCGTGCAATTTTCATTTGGGAGAAGACTGTCAAGCATCCTCGACATGACAGAAAAGTGTTGCTTCAGCGCTACGCAAGCTCCTATCTAATACCTTTCCAGTGAATTATTTATGACCGCTATACCGCGTAAGCTATATGTAGCATATTAAATACATAATCCTCTCATCTTTTATTGATGCTCCTTTGATACGAGCCTCACTGATGAGTTTGATAAGAGAGCTTAATATGTAGGCCAGTTAGCGCTTTTGACTGCCACATTTGAGCCAATAGTGATGAAACTTCACCCTGCGTGCCTGATTGGTTTTGCCGTTTGGTTCAGAAGCGAGGACCGGTGGGGGGTAACTCGGACCAGATTGCGCTGGAAGAGATTGCGTCTGTTCATGATATACTGTAAACACTTGCACACAAGCCGGCAGTGCTCAGTGGTCGACTGTTTACACACCTTCGCTGACGTATAAGAGGGAATTTCAGCTGCGCTCTGATCAAATCTGTGTCGAGTGCTCGTGGTCTCTGCTTCCTGTGTTTTTATTGTGAGAGGGACAGATCCATGCAGACACAGAGGTGGGAGGGTGAGGGGGGGGGGGGTCCCTTTTGATGGGCTAAACCTCTCGCTTTGTGGGCGGTTATATGCACACACACAAACGCACGTGCACGTAATCACATCACACAATGGAGCTAAGATACAATCCATCAGTGTACAGGAAATGGGATTCATCTATTTAAGTCGATGACGCGGACACGCACCAGCAATTGCACAGATAGCACTGTTTTGTCAGCTGAGGACGGCCAAATTGATACTGATAAAATGGTATAATTGCTGCAGACAAATGAGCCACCACCGACAAAACAATTAATAAACAGCCCTTTTTACACAGAGATCCCGCAATGCTGCCGTACAGAAGATCCACCATTACGCCGGTTTTGCTTTTTTAAACTGACCCAAACAACGACGGCATAATGCTCCACCACTGTTTGATTTTAAATAGCATGTCGGCATTACGTGTAACACAAACGAGTCAGCGTCTAGTGTGTGTGCATGTAGTCCCGCCATGCTGGCTGTCCCTTTTACACAGACGTCGATTTGGCTCTGTGACTGCCTCGTTGTCGGCTTAGCGGCGTCTCCGTCTCCGTACCTTTTATACAGAACAGCGAAGCGGAACACTCCCACGTTGAACAGGCTGTGTGAAATGGGCTAGTGTCTCTCTGTTGCTTCTATTCAAAAATCTTCAAACACAAACTCATGGCTGCAAGCAGTATCTTAAAGCTATGAATATATCTAAAGCAGTTACAGGCAGTTAGTGAAACTAGTTTCTTTGGCAAAGCCAGTGTTTACTACTCCTTAATACTAGGGCTGTCAAAGTTAACCGTTTTTTATTGTTAAAATTAGGGCTGTCAAAGTTAGCGCGATAATAACACGTTAACGCAAATTTGTTTTAATGCCACTAATTTCTGTACCGCATTAACATAACTTGCGATTTTTAGGTTGTTGAAGCTCGAGTGAAGATACTGGTATCATATGAAACTAAAAAATCCATTGGCACCAACTATGTGGCCATTTTCAAAGGGGTCCCTTGACCTCTGACCTCAAGATATGTGAATGAAAATGGGTTCTATGGGTACCCACAAGTCTCCCCTTTACAGACATGCCCACTTTATGATAATCACATGCAGTTTGGGGCAAGTCATAGTCAAGTCAGCACACTGACACATTGACAGCTGTTGTTGCCTGTTGGGCTGCAGTTTGCCATGTTATGATTTGAGCATATGTTTTATGCTAAATGCAGTACCTGTGAGGGTTTCTGGACAATATTTGTCATTGTTTTGTGTTGTTAATTGATTTCCAATAATAAATATATACATTCATTTGCATAAAGCAGTATATTTGTCCACTCCCATGTTGATAAGAGTATTAAATACTTGATAAAGCTCCCTTTAAGGTATAACAGATAAAAAATGGTCGATTAATTGGCGATTAATCACGATTAACTATTTGAATCGATTGACAGCCCTAATAAACATATCTAAAACAGTTACAGGTAGTTAGTGAAACTAGTTTCTTTGGTAAAGCCAGTGTTTACTACTCCTAAATATATATTCTAATGAGTATTTATTAAAGTTTCTACTCCTACTTACTGATTTTGACCTTAGAAACTCCACTAAGACATTCAGTCAGCGTCTGTCAGCTAAAAGGACAAGGTGACCTTTTCAGCTGAATTCAATTGCTGGTTTTATCTTTTAATATCACGTCATCAAAAACCATTCTCTCTGTAAATTCAGATAATGTAGGCTTAAGAATGAACGCTCACCTTACATTGTATACTGTGATATTGTTGGGAAAATGATTGGATGGTGAGAAATGATACCCATTGTGATTGAGTCACTCCGTCCTTCTGTGGCTGCTGGGACACGAGGCTCTTTTTTCATTCTGCTCTTATCTAAGCCAGACTGATTGAGGCCACATCGCTATAATTCTCTTTGTAAACAAATGAGAGATTTTTTTTTTCTCTCTCTCTTTGAGATGCACACCAAAACACACAGTGAGTGACATTCACCTTGTTTTGTCCTGCCGGATTTTTCCCTGATGTCTTGACTGCACAACAAAAACCCATCACTCTGTCTTGTTACAACATCACTGCACCTCTTCGTCACCTGCAATATGATCCACATTAGCATCCACAACAGCCTGGGCAGCTCCTCCCGTCCGAGCCGACAGGACTGAGAGCAGAGATAAGCTCACTCCGTAATGAGTGTTCAGCCTCTCTCGGGCAGGAAAAAGAAAGCGAGGCACTTCCGTGCTGCGGTGTAAAATGGTTATCAACACAAGTCACATGTATGTGTTTACGTCCAAATCAGTCTCTGTGACCAAGAATGCAGATTTTCTGAGGATGTGTGGTGATGCGATGCTTTGTTAACGGGCGATATGTATGCCATACTTCGCTTCCCATTCATGCCACCAGCGCCACAACATCCTCCAAGCTCTTTTGTTGTAGTTCCTCCCTTGGAGACTGGCACAGGCGTCACACTCGGTGTTGGACCGCGAAGAAGAGAAAAGCTGGTTGCAGAGGAACAAAGGTGCAAACAAAGAAGTGTTATGGTTGAACAGAAGTGGACGAGCTATTTGAAAATGAATGTACGAACAGCGAGACCTGCTGAATGAAACAGCAAGAAGGTCCCAAAGGAATGACAGGAAGAAGGAAGGAGGGGATCAACAGATAGCATCAGCATAAATAACTCCCTACAAATCACTCTGCTCTTAACTCTGATTTAGGCAAGTTTAACTTTGCAGCTGGTCTTAGTATTATGCACTAACTTAATACCAGCACTACCTGTCTGCCAAACGCTCAGCTTCAGCCCTTTCCTTTGAAAAGGTCATTTCCAAACACATATCAAATATTTGTAAATCTGGCCAGTTCCATAGTTGGACAGAGACCAGGAAGTCCATCATTCCTGCACTTAATGCAGTGAGTAGTAAATGTTCTTCCTTCTCATCCAAATAGATTTTTAATAACCTCTTTTTGCTTTGTCATGTTTTGCAAAATTGACAGGAAACCTGAACAGAAAACAAAGTTATGTTACGTCCGGGCCACACTGCCAGCGTGAGCAGCATTTTTGCGTTGCTGAGCCTCTTTTTCTATTCCGGTGCCCATGCTAACCCGCGTGAGCAGCGTGGCTCAGCCACAGCACGGTTGCGTGTCAACTGCATCTCTTATAGAGAGAGATTTTTCTGCGTGCCACGCGCGGTTCACAGCAAAGACAGACAGCGAAAACAATTTTTTTGACAATATAATGACATCATACCAGCAACATTACTACAGTTTCAATGTCTGTATCTGTAGAATATGTCACAGACATGAAAAAAAGTAAATATTTATTTTTAACTCAACATCTGTTTCTGTTTGAAAATAAAAGCCCTCACATTTTCTTCTGTGGACAGAATCCCTTCATTTCTGAACACAATGCTTTTATTCTGAAATATTTGCAGGACAGTGTTGTGGAAAATGCAGTGACTTGCATTTGTACTTGAGTACTGGCTTTTAATTGTAGATTATTACTATTATTTACAAAGGATCCCACACTTCTTCAACCTTTTTCGGTCTAAAATAAATATAAATTACATTTATAATGAAATGAAATGGCCATTATGAACAGAGAAAGAAGCAGCACAGCAGCAGCAGCTACACAGTCAGTGTGGACATCACGTGTGAGAGACGTAGCAGTTCAGCGAGGTAGCCGTCAAGCGCTGCTTGCGCAGGCAGAGTGGCCCAGGCGTTTAGATTCAAACTCTAAATTGGAAACAAAGTAAACAACATTGAAAATACAGGGTATGTCTTTTGGTCTACTTTGCTATCTGGTGAACCCAAGTGTTGGTCAGTAATTTGTTTGTCGTGGTTTAAAGGTATTTCTGCTTGGCAATGGAAACATCTGTGGACTGACTGGGGAGTTGACCAGTGTCTGCAGGCTGGTAGTGGGAGGGGATGCAAGTACACTCTTGTTACAAATAAAGTGTTTCTCTCCAGAAAAAAAGATGCTTTCATGACTTGAAAGGGAGCTTGACGGTCTCGTATACTAATATCTGAGACCTCCCTTTATGCCTCACACCAGCCTCTTCATTTTGTAATCTAACTATGCCCCTGGTGCAAACACTTAACCCCTGTAACCACACTTAACTCCAACATTATTACTGTTCTGTCTTCAGATAGCGTTGCCTCCTGTGCCTCAAGTTGCTCTGGATATTTGGTCCAGAGTTATTTTAAGGTTTTTTTGTTGGAGGGGTAACATCCGGTTTCAAGTAAAATAGTAATTGAGTCTCCCTCCCAGTGTTGGCTTGAAGGCTTTGATCTCTCCTGTGCTCCAGTGTTAAATGGTTTCCTCCAAATCGCTGCGAACATGCAGCGACTGGCTGCTCTTTTATCAGCAGCCCGCTAACAGCACCTCTTCGCCAACCACTTTGATGCCACATACAGCTCACTATGAAAAGAGCAAAAAAGAGCAAAGGATGGGAAGCCCTGCATAATATATATATATTCACACAGTATACTGTTTCTATAAGTCTGTTTTTAAGAGTGGATGTTGTGTTCTAGGTTAAAGGCAAAATGCACAAAGAAACTTGAGGGAGAGGGAGAGGATACAAGTTGGAGACCATGTCCTAACTGTGGGGATTTTTCTCTTTTTCATAGGAAATTAATTCTCTCATTTATGCACATATGACTATAATTGGCCAGTGTAATAGTCGCTTAATGTTCATTGGGAATTTGAAAGCGGGTGACTCAGCTTTCTTGTTGTAATTAGCAGAATTTGCAAGCAGATGCTTATCTTAACAAGGGGGGAAATTGAGATAGTTTGAAATGTTTTTGTGTCTGGGGCTGGTAATTGGCAGCGAGCTTATCAGAGGCAGATTGGCCACACTTGACCGCTCAAAGGAGCCTGAGCCAGAGACTGTGATCAACCTAACGGCTGGATGTGACCTCTAGTAGACTTGTACTGCATTTTCATCCCCAGCTCTTCATACCAGATGCTGTACTTAACTGTTACCACCCTGTGAGGGAAATTGTACCGTACATTACCCTTTCAGTTCTTTTTCTCTTGTGATTAAAAAAATGACAGCAGTCAAGGACGAAATAGGCCAAAGATCCAGACTTTGAAATCCAATGCTGATAAATTGCCGGGTGTTTGACTTTGCAAGACATACTGGATTATATTGATTTTCCTTCCTCTCTGTGTGTATGTGTTTGGGTGAGCGAGTGTGATAGCAGAAAAAACCAGGGGCAAGAGAAGGCAATATTGTGTTTCATTAAAAAATCTATAGGATATCTCATTACAGCCACATGATTTTCTTTAGTATCGGGGATCGTGGGGATGGGGTGGAGCTGCTGGGTGGCAAGATGAATGTGCTTTCCTGTCTCAGATGACTATCTCATCTGTTGTTGTTCATGGAGAAAGGAGGAACGGGGCTCAATCTGCCCAGTATGTCCACTACTTCCTGCCCATGTTTGCCCACTGCTCGCGGATTTTACGACCGTATCAGATAACTCATGCATGGCGGAGCTAACTAAAAACGATTTAGAGTGAATTTTTCCATTATATTAATGTTATCACTTCATTTTTATTAACTGTATATAGGGATGTTGCAATAACCGGGTTACACCGGGCTATTGCAAGCCATACGCAGAGGATGGCAGGCAACCGCCACAACCGCCACAACCGCCACAACCGCCACAACCGCCACAACCGCCACAACCGCCCTCTTTTTTAAAATTCTTTCCAATGGGTGCATTGCGTTTTTACATTATACTACAAATGCCAGCAGTGTGACGAGGCTTTGAGCATCTATTCAGCGCTGAGCGCTGCACGTTTGGTGTTTGTTTGCTGGTCGCCGAGAGTTAAAAAATGTTCAACTTTGGGTAAAACAATGCGCTCGTCACGTCACTATTTACCCAGCCATCCAATCACAATGGAGGAGGGGCGGGACAATTACCACAAAGACCAACCATCACATCCTACATGTAGGGTAAACCTGCTGAAAAACAACAATGGAGGAGAAATGAATACACATAGACCGGCGGGTCCGTCCTCTCTCCCTACGTGCTTCAGCTTTTCCTGCAACCAGATCAAGTACACTACCTCGTACCGACATTTTTACTTCTTCTGTACTTCTGATATTCCGTATCATAGCAACCAGACACCACCAAAGCGTCTCAGCTGGAAAAAAACGCTGCGCCTTGTTGCCCTTCTGTGTTCTACATTTAACAATTAGCAAGTATTTAATTAGTTTAACAACTGTCATCTTTGTCATTTGTTAAAAAAATATACAGTACCTTATAATAGCCTAACAATAAAGCTTATTTATATAGCACTAAATTCAGGGTAAATGAAGTCATTTGCAAAAAAAAAGGCAATAATATTGCATATTGAGCTGTTGAGCCAATAATTATCAGGGGAAATTCCTTCACCACGACAGCCCTAACTGTATACTACTGATATTCCACATACTAGCTCTCTCTTTGTTGAACACACCAAGCAGTACTCTCTCAGCATGTCCTGCCAAAAGGGTTTTTAAAACTGAACAATGTTGATTCCTAGCAGTATTTTAAGTGCATGATTTGTCTCAGCACCTGTTAGTTTCCTTGAGAGATCAATTTAAAGAGCATCTTGCTCAAAAAACAGCAGATAATGGCATCTTCTGCCATACTGATATTTTTTGTAGGCTTTCTCTAACAACCAGAAAAGGTTAGCCCAATTCTCAAATCCTGACATTAAGTGATGGTTTTAACCTTTAGTCTGACTGCTCTGTGGGTACCCATTTAGCCCGTGAAACATGTTGTTTCTTGCTATTTTGCTTTCCAATTATTCACCATGAGGCAGTGTTTTTTTAACGTTCTCACACGCTGTACCCACGCACCATCTCTAAACCAGCTCTCACAGTGTGCTCGTCTGTGTTGCTGTCGTCTCAGCGGGCCAATCCTTCAACGTGGGCCCCGTGGGGAGGCTGATAAGAGGGGGAATTTGAGCCTCAATCAGTGCTGGTTAATTATCACAACCAAGGGGAGGTGAGAGAGGTTTCCCCGTCTACACAATCCCTCCTGGATCTCTGTCTCCCTCTCAAACACACTCGTATGTTGAAAGCTCTGTCCTATTCTTCAAGTGTTATTTCCCCTGTTTGGTGTAATCACGTATTTATGTTCAGCCATACTGAAAATAATGGAATATACTAACCAGTTTCATTTGTCCTTCCTTGATGAGTGTAATCATTTTGATGGCCTTTGTTTTATTTATTTATTTACATCAGTGTTTATGTCTCCCTTGATAAGAATGCTACTTTGGTAACATTTTCCTTTATGCATATAGCATAAGTGATTGTTAGCTTTAAGGGTAATGGTAGTATCCCTTCAGATTTAATGGTGCGTTGAATAGTGACAGAAGCCTAGTTTAGCCCAATTACTCTGTGTCAGTAGGATGAAGTTTAGTTAAGAGGTATGTATTTGTAAAGTCACTAATTTCATAATTAAGAACACATTTTGATTACACCCGGCCTGCTTACACACACTGCCCTGGCAGAGGAATACAAATATGCATATTTCAGAAACATGGGTTCCAAATGTAATTGTTGTTAACGTTGATGAAAAATTAATGGCACGCTAATGAGTGCAAAGCATGAATCATTCAGCATCGGAGGGCTATTTCCCTGCTTTTCAAAGGAGCCAATTTTCAGCTCGCCATTCAGCATGCTTTTCAAACTGCGTGCATAGACAGATGAGTTGGACTGACTGCCTCAGTAAGAAAAATGGTACGAATCACCGAAAGCCAAACAATCCCTCTACTTTTGATCTTTTAAAATACACAAACATTAGTTTTGGCTAGATTTGGTAGGGCACTGTGTTTCTTCAGAAGCCCTGTGATGTTGGAGCTTTGTTCTCATTTAGCCTACTGGTGCTTAAGCTTATTTTGACAATGCTTTAAGCTATCAGTTTTTCGATTCACTGTTTGGTCCATAAAATACATCAAACAAATCCAAATACTGATCACAAACTTTTAGACTTGAGAGCGATGCCTTCAAATTGTTTATTTTGTCAGAACAACAGTCAAAAAGAGGAGTGTTGAATATTTTTAGCTTATGCGCTGACCGTTTTTTTGTTAAAATTAGGGCTGTAAAAGTTAGCGCAATAATAACGCGTTAACGCAAATTCGTTTTAACACCACTAATTTCTTAAATGCATTAACGCAACAGATATTTCTGAGGTTGTAGCTGGCTCAATTTTAAAGCTAGAGTGAAGATACTGGCATCACATAAAACTAGAAGGAAACTAGAAGACTTAAGGAATCCATTGGTACCAACCATGTCATACTATCTTGTTGCGATGGAGGTTAAATAACGCTCCAAACTTGCACTGAATTTTGGAAAAACGGTCATGGCCATTTTCAAAAGGGTCCCTTGACCTCAGACCTCAACATATGTGAATAAAGTCTCCCCTTTACAGACATGCCCACTTCATGATAATCACATGCAGTTTGGGGCAAGTCATAGTCAAGTCAGCACACTGACACACTGACAGCTGTTGTTGCCTGTTGGGCTGCAGTTTGCCATGTTATGATTTAAGCATATTGTGTTATGCTAAATGCAGTACCTGTGAGGGTTTCTGGACAACATTTGTCATAGTTTTGTGTTGTTAATTGATTTCCAATAATAAATATATACATACATTTGCATAAAGCAAGCATAATTGCCCACTCCCATGTTGATAAGAGTATTAAATATTTGACAAATCTCCCTTTAAGGTACATTTTAAACAGATAAAAATGGGCTATTAATTTGCGATTAATCAAGATTAACTATGAACATTCGTGCGATTAATCACGATTAAATACTTTAATCGATTGACAGCCCTAGTTTTAAGTGGAACCCTGGTAGGGGCTGCAGCAGGAGTCCTGTCTCCACGGTGGTCTTGAGTTGATCTTGAGCCTCTCACTGCAAAACAGCAAATAGGGGGTCAGTGTGTGTGGTTATTGGAAAAAGGGATTATTCATTAATTACTGTTAAACTATTGCATGAAGCAATTACTAAATAGTGAGAGTGCCATACCCGAGAGTAGAGTCAGAAAGCAAACACATGGTTGTTTAGATTTGATATTTTTCCAGACTATTGCACTCAAAGCATTTGCTAATCCTATTAACCAGCAAATCATTTGAGTAAGATCTGCTTCTTCATCTGATTAAAGAGAGAATCTGGCAGAATTCAGTAAAACCAAAGCTGATGGCGTAGCAGCGACCCCGCCCCGCCGGTGACCCTGTCATGTTTTCTCCGGGCCTCCAGAGTTTTACAATGGCAGCGAGCAGACAGGATGACAGAGAACTGCGAGCTGAAAAAAATTGGATCTTTTCCTCTTTTAATCTGCCAGTTGAGCGAGAGCCAGCGCAGGACAGCCAGTGTGTGCGCTAGGCGCCCCAATCATTTTGTCCATCCCTTTATGGTTTGGCCTCAACCCCTCATTTCATCAAGTGCTGTGGGCAGCGCTGAGAATACCAGAATCAGTGGGTTGTGGTATCCCAGTTCGTAGCTACCTCCCTCAGGCATGTCAGACATTGTTCCTGGCATCTCCTCTTAGAAATACGTGACTGGCCACACAAAACTCTGACAAAGTTCTGTTAGAAATCTGAAAACGAGATGCATTCTTCCATCATCTCCTCTCCTTTACTTTAGTTTGTCATTGTGACTCTTTAATGTTTATCCTTCCAGCCTTGGATTTAGTCATGTCTCCGATTTCTCGACACTCATTTCAAGAGATAAATGTCTTTCATAGCGTTGACAACACTAATCTGTCTTAATGAATGTGCCCCCTTCTCCTTTCTTTTCTATTACCCGGTAATGAAATAGGTGTCTCCACTCGAATCGTCACTTCTTTGATTCATTTCAAGTCAAGTGCCCAAATGTCACTTTTCACAAAATGAAAGGAAGTAAGCTAGCCGCCTCAACTTGCAGCCACTCTATAATAGAATCCTTGAATGGACCTCTGTACTCGTCCTTTGATTAGAAAAGGACACCTTTTCCTTTTTTCCCCAAATAGATATACCTCAAATAAAGAAAGTTAGTTGCAGCTCCTACTCCTGTTCTATTAAAGTCCCCCCGCACTTGGTCTCAGGATCATTGTTATTTCCCTGAGGTGTTTCTTGGTGACAGATGGGCTTTAGACGGGAGTTTGGAGAGACGGGGAGATGAAGGATTCGGCAGAGAAAGAGACACAGAATCGAGGTATAAAGATGAAGTAGACGAGGCGGTGGGGAAAGTGTGGGAGGGAAGCGGAGACAACCATTTCCATTAGTGTCATTAAAGCGACCCTGACGCTGAGGGTGGAAGGACAAACAGTGGAGGGATGGAAATAACTGAGAGGCAGCAGCTCGGTGAATGAAGTGCTCACGTTTATTACAAAGTGCCATCCCCCCGCCTCCGTCTTTACCTGCGTGGAACGTTTTCCATTCATCTTTGACGTGCTGTTATTAATGATTTTGTACTCTCTGATCTTTGAGACCTTTTATAAGGAAGCTACAAGCAGAGATCCAGTGACACGTTATACAACAGGAATACAGAGCAAAGAGTGTGTAGACCTACAATTTACCTAAAATCAATTACAATTTTGGCTTCCAAAGATTATGAAAACAAGATAAGCAACATAAAATGATTATTGTGCCGTATTCCGTTTCACAATGGCGTCTTTTGTTATAAATCCAGCGCCCCCCTTTCCTTTACAGTGGTGCGACCAGAGATGGTCAGGAAGGATCCCCTCATGGGAACTCTCCTTGGCGCTGGCTGGCCCTTGCTGGGCTTATTTCCTCTGTGGTGATGTGGTGGAGCACAAAGTTCTTCATGGATCTAGCTTCTTAATTTTGCTCTCACAGTGCTCCAGATAGAAGTTTTTAATCTTAAATTGTGTACAAAATGTTCTTTCTAAATGCACAATGTTTCCAAAGTCAATGAGTAATCTGGTTAAATAATGGAGCAGCATAATAATAAGAATATCTATGTTACTATAAAGCCTTTTAACTTGTAACTACCATTTTCCAATGGTTGTAATGCCTCTTAAGTGTGTTTACTTTCCAGGATTGTCCCTAAATCCGAGCCACAGAAGGGCCCTTGTTGTTGAAAATGTGACTGGTTTTGAGGGGGATCTGCTCTGTCTCAAGAGCGGCTCAATGAGGAGGCCAGTCAATACGGCTGCTCTCAGGCGGTGGGTCAATGTGGGAGGAGGCTTCCTGCTGAGCCAAGGACAGAATAGGAGAGAACAGGGGGTCTTTGTGTGGAATGCAGACCCTCACCCACCCGCTCCTCTTTACTGCCCTTTCTCTGGGATATTACACCATTGAGAGACGGAATGTGTATTCTTCTGCAGGAGCTGTAAACTGTGGACAGGTTGGTACAGAAAAACACGTCATAGTTATGACATGGAGAAATGAGTAATCCACCGTTTTGTCAGGTTACTCCGGACATGACAGAGTTGTTGCGACCCCTCAAGCAAAAATATGTTGACGTGCATTCTGTGAACCCATTACCTGAGTTCACACACACCTCACCTTGACAGTAAGCCCTGTAACATCTAAAAAATGCTTTCAACACTGGCTCGTGGTGGGAAATACAGCACAAACCCCCATGTCTCCATTCTGTCTCTCTCATCTGAGAGTAAAAGGGAGAAACTGTGTGGGGGGAGAGCAAGGCAGCGCATCAGGCAGGGCACCACCTTAAGCTGGGCTCCCAAACCTTTTATGACTGCTGAGCAAAGTGGATTTGGGACAGAGGTAACAGCCCATACTTATCAAGTAGACAACCTCATTTTCTAGCCCCTTGCGCTCCTCTCCCTCGTTCTCACCGGCTGCCCTGCGCGGTGGTTCCTATTTCTCAAAGACAAACGGGGGCTCCCACACTGCTGGGCCTGAATAGATTAGACTTCCCACACTGTAATGTGGTTTCTGACACCCCGTTCCTTCTTTAACTCTGCAGCTGTGTTGTTAAAAGCCTACAGTGTTTCAGTACTAATAAATTCTGCCATAAAGATGTGTGTGTGTTCTCTATTGCAACTGTAAGAAACACTTAAGGGGAAATGTATTTTATTCAGGTGTGTTTTGCGTTACCGACGGTCCTCTGGACCCCGTGCATATAGACCAAACAGTTTCTATGCAAGAGACAGAATTCCCTGTTGTTGTAAAATCCACTTCATCTCCTTCTTTTAGTTTTTTTGTGTTCTGTTTCAGCAAGGTTTTTTTTTTTTTGCACTTTAATGATGTATAGGAACATTCGCTCTGTTGAGTTTTCTTTCAATCAACACTTCAGACTACATCAAGAGAACGCAGCTCGTTTTGTAGGTGTTCATTTGAATTTTTCGCAACCTTGTTAGTTACCAAAAGTAAACTTTTCCCTGGATTTGCACTAAAAAGTTGAAACTCATTGAAGTCGGTGAAGGTGATGTTTTTTTTTTTTTCACCTTTTTGTAATGAGTTTCAATGAAACGCTGCGGAAAGATCCCGCTGAGATGTTGGCCTTATCCGGCTCATTTAGCCTGCCTGCTTTTCTTCCTCACACTCCTACAGGAAAGACAGTTTGGGCTTGTTAACCTTTTAATATTAACCACAGACATGATTTTCCAGCCTCTTCCTTTTAGGGAGATTGCTCATGGTTGAAGTTCAGAGGCTTGTATTGATATTTGGGCTTTGTTGTTAATCCTAAGGGACCCGATAAACAGGTGACATTAGTATGTTTGGTGTTTGCGCTCATATATAGCACCTCATTCTCAAGCAATAACTTGAGACACTTTGAAAAGGCATGAAAGGAGCCTTTTTGTTGCCTTATAAAGGAGAGGATCTTGCACACTGTCTAGACCTTGCAACCAGGATAAGCTTCATGGCCGAATCTATTCTGGGAAGCTTTAATCATGATTTCTCGTTTCCTCTACATGCTGCAAAGAACGGAAATACAATTTGGAATAAAATGAAAGCTTTTTGGCAGCTGATGTCGCTTTTCATCAAAATATTTGTTTAGACTTCATGCAGCGGGTTCAGCATTGATTACACCGTCCCACCTCCCTGTGTTAGTGAGTTTGGACTTTGGCCACTACCAGGGGCATCGTTGCTTTGCGCTCTTGTTTGTTGGCATGTATGTTTGTCTGTTTGAAGTTTGACTTGCACTGGTGGTATTAACCCTTTGGACTCTGCAATAGGAATGGTCTGCCAGTGCCTACACTGGGATTTTTGCTCAATGCGATGTAATTTCCTGGAGTATTTTCAAATGCTTCATATACCTAAACATCTGTGCAAACTAGGCTAAAATGTTATGCAAGTCAATAAACTATAATAATTGACTTACTAGGTATAAGTATTAAAAATGTGTCATAAATATAAAAAATACAAAAATCAGGAGGGGCATGTTATTTCCTAAACTTGTACCAAAATAAACACAGAAAACATATTGATCCAAAAGATTTCTAAAGGTAGAAACATGAACAAAATATTTCTTAACACTCCAGAAGTTATTTGAATTATGCACATTTTTAGTTTTTGAGATATCCTCATTTTAATGAGTTATGATAGTTTTGTTACATTACGCACGTGACGTAATGTAACGTAATCACATCATCACGAGCGTCCAGCTTAATGACACGGAAGACAGGAGCCTTAGCTTTCTGCTGCAAAAAGAATGAATGCTCTAGCTATTATGATTTATATTTAAGATCGATTTAAACAGGATCACACCGCCTGTGGGAGGTCTATTTTTAAAGGGTTAATAGAGTTTTTGAGGGTAATTATTCCAGGTGGAGATTATGGGAAATAGAGCTGTAAGTGTAGTTGAGCACAAACCAGCCCCTTAGCTTGCCATCAACCCCCCTCCCCCTGGTTTATGTCCATCTCCAGTCCCATCTTTCTGTCTTTCCCCTGCCCTGCTCTGCTGACAGTGGATGTTGTGTCTGCAACTGAAAACAGATGGTTCGCCATTTTGTTTGACAGTAGAGCTGTAGCTAAGCCCTCCCCTACTGCTCCTACGACGGGGATAAAAAGCTGCTAAAGGCGGCTGTTTTGGCTCTGATAGGATGCTACAGGACCCTCAAGCCCAGTCACTTCTCTCCTCAGAGAGAGGCTGAAGATGGTCTTTTGACTGGAAAGGAGCCAGGTTTGAGCCTGGAAGCTCTGCCTAACCCACACAGCCACTGTTCCAGCAGCGTAAAGCAGAGATGATTAAGCATGCCATGGTGCCTCTGGTCTGCTTCCCCCCCCGCTACTCCACTCTGGTCTCTCTCCATCTGTCATGTACACCATCAGTGAAATACATTTTCTGCTGTTGTCACATTCTGCCCAATATGTACACTAGGCCACTCTGAATTTATTGATTTCCTGAAATCAGCTGCTTACTTCAGTCGAATTTAAAACCACTCACTCACTACTAAGAGTTACAGTTGAAAATGTGTTGCGCTGGCATAGGACGTGACATTTCTTATTTCTTACCGCCGTTTATTCACCTGAATCTCACATCCACTTCTGCCTGAAGGGATTTTCAAAGTAAAATATTGTATGTATGAGCACTTGTGCCATCTTTGCCTCAGCAGATCTAATAAATTTGGAAATTTTGCTTTATTTGCATCTGTAGCTGCACTTTACTTGCAGTAAAATCTGATTTGAAACATGCCATTTTAACAGTTTAACATCTGTAAACAGCCATAAGAGAGATGAGGTAGCAGCAGATAAGAAAAAGATATGTTTCAAAATGTTTCTAAATCTGGCCTTCCATTCTGAACTATGCCAGTTCAACCTGATATCATGACAAAACATGTAATAGACCCACCTGTCCACCAGAGGATAGCGTGTCAGTGTCACCGAGTTGTGAATATTACATGCATGTATAAAGGTGCAGTACCAGCAGGTGGCGACAAAACCTCTTGGTTAGGTTTAGGCAAAACGTTGTGGTTGGGCTTAAAATAAATACGTAAACTAAGTCAAATATGTACGGAAACAACGTAACATAAGTATGGAAAACACGTCACAAACATCACCACAAAACAGGTGACAAACGGCACTAAAGTAAGTCCTGTGCTTGTTGGACCCATCACCTCCCCTCCCGCCGCCATAAGTGGTCTTACTCTCCTTTTATTCTATGTCATTACATTACAGTCAGTACAGACTACATGGCGTGAAAATGACATTGCTAAAGCACGAACGTCATTCTTATTACACGCTTTTGTCATGCGCAGTATCGTGTCATTCACACGCCTTTCCGTGTGACCAGGCTGGCTAGTAAGAGTGGCAAAGGTCCAACGCTGTCCACTGAGACAGAATGAGAGCACCCTTTCCTCTATTCTAGTCTTATCCATCATCAAGGTAGTGTAGAGATGATTGCACAGTATAGTTGGAATGCTGTGTTGTCTTACCTCTATTCCCTGAAGTGAAAGTGGAAAATATCTATTCAATACAGTCATTTTCTGCAGTGTTTTGCGGTAATTGTTTGTGCTTTCAAGAGATCTAAGTGCGCCGAGGACAAGCAGCCATATTGCCACCGTAATGGACCACACATAACATTGCTTCTCTCTTTGGATCTCTCACTGGGGACTTCCTGCCGCAAGGTAGAGAAATTACCTCCTAGTAGTTAAATAGCTGAACAATTGACATAGCATCTCTCTTTTCTGTCCTCCTCTCTTTCTGGTCTCGCTCTCCCCTGGAGACGTGCCATTTCCTTGGAAGAGAGCAGGCATATTTTAAACTGCATTTAACATTCAGCCACCTATTTCACTCCATTCGCTGCATTATTAAAATACCTTCATACCCTCTTAATTATTTTTCTAGCTCTCCTCCATCCCTGCAGAACTGATAATTGGGGTTATTTATCTAAACAATACCACCGTGTGTGACTCTTCGGGTGGGAGCGCTTGAATAATGGATGAGGACAAATGCAAAGCAATTGCACTTACTCTGACTTTGGCACTATCCATGTCAGTGCGATGTTACCGTTTATGCTCGGGGAAGGAAATGGCAACCGCGTTCCAAAGTGTTTACTCCTCCGCTGCGCTCTCTACTTATAATAAAGCAAGACGTGATATTAACTTGCCAGGGAGGCCAGACTGGGTTAAATTTGTCAGTTCCTCTCGTCCAATTCCAGTGGGGCTTGTGGTTTCATAATGAAAAGCCTCTTGGAGTCTCTGGGAGAGACTGGGGCACAGTGGCTGAAAAGATAGAATGAACAAAAAGATGTTTTGCTTTGGAAACATTTCATTGAGTGTTCGGGGCGCTTGGGGGCCCTGTAGTGTCCTTTCATTTCAGCCACAAGCACATTTTGTGTGAGTGGGTTTTAAAATGTTCCATTGACGTCGATGACGTCCTTGGAGATGTGATTTTTGCAGTGACTTGTCATGTGGTTGAACTCGAAAAGCAGCTTCAGTAGAAGTCCCATGTATTCCAGAGTGATAGTCAGCATTTTACAGCTCTGGCTCTTTAAATCCTCTGCTGCAGAATAAATGTAATAAATGTTTAAAACTTAATATGTGCTCATCTGTTCCAGCCGTTACATACACATGGCTCTGGGTTAAGTTTCGTAATACATCGCAACAGGTCGTGATGAAGCTTTTCAGATAATCTGCAGCAAGCAGCAAATGAACACAGAAGTAGAACACATGCTGGTATTACAATGAAATCAGTTATATCAACACTGGTATCAGCTGTAGTGAGGGTGTAAGAAAATAACGATACATATACGTATCGCGATATTATGTTGTGCGATACTGTATCGATTCTCCAAAACACTGTATTGATTTTTAATTAACCTCTTACAACTCTAACGGCTCACTGTTGGGCCCAGTCGCTATTCGATCTTCTTTGCCTTACCTAGTGTCCGTGCAAAGCATCCAGCTAATACCTCTGTTTTCCTCTCCAGGTTCAGCAGCTCAGCCCTTCAGCCCCTTCTGGTTCACAGTGGAGCCCCAGGAGACGCTGGCCATCCGGGGCAACTCGGCACAGCTCAACTGTTCGGCCCACAGCGACTCAGCCACGCCAGCACGCATAGAGTGGAAGAAAGACGGCACCTTCATGAGCCTGGTTTCAGACGAGAGACGAAACATCCTTCCAGATGGCTCGCTGTTCTTCGCCCACGTGGTCCACTCCAAGCACAATAAGCCTGACGAGGGCGTCTATCAGTGCGTCGTCACTATCGACAACCTAGGATCCATTTCCAGCCAGACGGCCCGTCTCTCCGTAGCAGGTAAGGGCCGCCAGATTTATCAATTATTACATTTTTACCATATCCTCTACTCCTTGAACACCATGGTTAAAAACACAGCTGTAATTGTAGTTCATAGTGAATTGTTTGGACAATTCAACATTCGTCCCCAGATTATGGGAAGAGTTGAGATAAGTGAATTTAACAATTCTGCGTGTTTACCAGCAAAGGCTTTACACACTCGTAGTACATCAAGTGTTTTCTCTTGTGCTTGACTGTTCGAACGTGTACAATAACTGAGTGTACCTGTGTGACTGTGTGTAAAAGAAGGTCATAATATTAAGTGAGAAGTAAAAGTTAAATGAAAATGCACATAGTACAGTATAAATAACACATAACACATTAGATAAATACCACATAAAGAACAACTCAGCACCTCTCATTCTTACATCTTATTCTTACATCGATCTAAATTTGTAGGTGTGTTTCCATCCACCTGTTTTTATGCACATTTTCAATTTTGCATAAAAAACCTGAGTGGAAACGGCAAACGAATCTTGAAATATAGCAAAAAAAAGTTTTTACGCTTGGCTAATGTGGAAAAGTTGGTGTATCGATAAAAAGCTAAATACGACAAAGTGCAATGGAAACAGATTTAGCGAATACATGATGACGAAAAGATGGAATCTAGCAGCAGGATAAAACAATCTCTTCATCGTTCCTCGCAGATCTGATGTAACCTTCCTCACATTAATACATGAAACAAACAGAAATGTCATATTTCCATTGACATTTTTTACATTGTTTTTCACCGTTTGAGGTTTGACTGGCGCTCTTTTAATTACGTCATCTTGTTGCACCCTCTTCTTCTGCAATAATATAATAGTTTTGCGACTGTTTATTGGCACCTACTGCTTATCTCAGGGAACCAACTCCTAATAATTGCGTAACGGTAGTGGATGGAAACAAGCATTCATTCACATTTTCTTCTGATTTTCTTTTAATTTGGATGGAAACCCGGCTAGTGTAAGACGTTATGTAATATGAAAGATTTCTTGCTTTGACCATTCTGTTTGCTACTCCACGGTTATGCTGTAAATATACACCCACGTACCACGTGTACAGTAGGTGTGAAGAGGTTCTTTAGTTGCTTTCCCTTGTTTATTGTTTTTTGTCCTTGGATCGCTCAGCCATTTGTACTTTCTCCACCATAAAATCCTTCACCTTGCTGGAGCCTGAATGCATTGCCCTACTGGATAAATGCTTGTAAAACGGTCTGTATTTTTTTCCATTTCTAGTCCTAAAATGTGACCTTGTTCAGTTTGGGAACAGCAAGTGACGTGGGATTATTAGGTGTTTTGAGTCAAGTCGTGCCCCGAAATTCAATTTGCAGAGCTGGAGGAGCCCCAGAATGCATTTACTGTGTGCTTTCTGCTCAGCAGTGCTCCGCCAGACTTTAAGTCGCGAGAGAGAGAGAGAGAGAGAGAGAGAGGCCTCTTGTTGACAATGGGATAGTACAGTATAAGCCTCTCGGATCCTGAGTGCCTGTGTGACGTTACTGTGTGACTGTGATTCTGTTTCTTCTCATAGGCTTTTGAATTACAAGTTAATGAGGCGGTGTAGTACCATCGGAGAGATTGAGAAGATGTTTTCTTCCTCCTTCAAAAAATTCAGTTGTCTAACTGCATGTGAAACGTGATCTCTCAGAGGCTACTTGTCTTAACAAAACTTAGCGTACAGTATCATCACAGTGCCGAAGCGCTTAAAAATAATACAGCGAATGACCAAATACATTTTTTTTTTTTTTTAACTGTGATATCTTATTAGCAGTGGTCGGTCCAGCTTCGATGAAAACCTTGAGAGATGGTACATTTTAAGACTGCAATCTAGCGTTCAGATTTTAACATTTGTAAGACCCTTGAGTGGATTTTAGGGTGCTTTCACAAGCCAATCAGTTTTAATCAAACTCTGGCGCAGTTCAACCGCTTGTGTGGTTTGTTTGGGCAGCTGTGAACGCTGTAATCCTACTCTGGTGCGGATCAAAACAACCGGACCTAGACCGCTTGTGAGGGGTAGCCTCGGAGCGTTTCCATGCGAACAAAACACAGGCTGCCTGCGCTGGCATTTGTTGAGATGGACACATGTAAACGACAGGTTAACATGAGTGGGAGGGGACGGACATGGAGAAGTCCGATGTTTGCTTGACATCTGGGCCGAAGAGAACATACAGAATATGATAAATAAAGTCACACATATAGTGACGTTTATAAAGTCATTTGAGATAAAGTGGAGGAGAAGAGATTTGTCGACTCAAATTGAAACACTACAACAGCAAGATATGATAAGTCCGCAATTCCCTGCGTAGAAGTGGCAGCTCTCGAAATGAAAGAGATAAATTCGTTCCTTCATACACGCCTCTCAGCAAATCATTTTTTGATTTGGTCCTCTTTAATTTGTACACGGTGAAACCGAACCAGACTAAATAGAAAACTAACCAAAAGTACCAATTTCACTCTGATTCGGATGAGCCAAATGGACTATGGCCTGTGAAAGCGCCCTTGGAGATGACATATTTACTTGTTTTGCTACAGCAGCCTCACGTATTGCTGATCCAACAGCAACAGAAAGGGCAATAAGTGCTTGGTGTAATGTACAAACATCACACTTTGTATTAACACATGCTTTCGCCATTTTTAGCCTTCACACACGATGTCTTAATGTTGATGTGGTAGTAGATAATTAGTGTCTGGTGTGTGTGGCTGTCACAGCTTGTTCTTAGTCTGCCTGACCCTGTGGTCGCCATGGCGATTCTCCTGACTTTAATTGTCTGTGTACACTAAAGAAAAAAGAAACACAGGACAAGAGTTTGTGTTTTTATGTACAAGTGTAGGCAGTGTCCGGAATTAACTTCTTGACTCACTGGTCAAGAATAATTTTTACCCACCCAAATAATAAATTCCCTTTTTGTGTCACATATATTTTCATTTCAGTACATTTTATTGAGATAATAAGGTATTATTTTGAATACAAAGCTAAATCATTTTAATATATTGGTAAACGGTTAATCAATTCAAGCCTGAATACAACTCAAGAAATCTTGATCTCAAAATTCTACAGAAGTATTTGCGATTAAACGTAGATTTGGATCAAACATAAAAGTAAATTTTATCGGCGGCAAGTGATATGTTAGGGGACTTTCTGATGCCCCGTACGGTAAACTGTGCAGCGAAACTAGCAGCATTAGAGATGGCACTGTTTTGACACTTGTAAAAACACATCTGGTCGTATGTGGGTCTAAAACTCCGACACAGAAAGCAGAGGACAGAAGCAGCGTGCCCGTACATGACATCAAAACAGAATAGAGACTCTCAGCATAGTTTTTCATTACTTGACTATATTAGTAGACATATTTATCTGCCAGTGTGGCGGATAGCCTTCCGAGATTTACTTGCCAAACAGTGATGTGTGTGTGTGTGTGTGTGTGTGTGTGTGTGTGTGTGTGTGTGTGTGTGTGTGTGTGTGTGTGTGTGTGTGTGTGTGTGTGTGTGTGTGTGTGTGTGTGTGTGTGTGTGTGTGTGTGTGTGTGTGTGTGTGTGTGTGTGTGTGTGTGTGTGTGTGTGCGCGCATCTTCAAGGTTTTTTTTTTTTAAACCATAGCTGGGCAGTAGACAATCCATCCCGGCGCTTCATCAATACCTGTCACTGAAGCTGCATCGACATGCGATACAGAGGGGACTTGTTTAGTTCCTGTGCCAGGATGAGTTCTGCTATCGGACAACCTCGCAGCCAGTGGGATCTGCCTGGGTCAACCATGATGGGATGTTAGATTCAATCAATTTCTGCTTGAAGAGGGGAGCAGATGAAATCTGTCAGCTATTACACACACAGACACACACACTGACACACTTTTCACATGGAAATCCATAGACGTAAAAGCTTCAGCCCTTGTGCACATTCACACACGCACTAGTGTAGAACACATTAAGCTATTGCATTTATGGTTCCACTTCCACACATACACACACACCCACGTGCATAACCACTGATGTATCTCCAGCTGGCTGGCAGGTGGCCAATAAAAAGGTTAATTGCGGTGTAGAGAGAGCAGGCCATTAGGCCGCCATCAGACCCAGGAACGGTGGCGCAGGAGGGGGCGGAGTGGGCGTGACCTCTCGGATATAATGACGGAATGAGTCACGGATGGCTAGCGTGGCGGGGAGCATATCTGACAAATACCGGGGTAATATCTGAGATTGATCGAGATGAGACGTGCGGCTCGTTCTTCTGAAGGAAACACCTCCACCTCCACACATCGCCACCATCACCACGGCGCTTCACCTCATTGCCTCACCGGGCTCCTGCTCTCTTCACGTTTCTTTCTGGTGATGTTGTGCACAAAACGTGTTTGTAATAGATATAAGATGCAGGGAGTGGGACAGTTTTTAAACACAAACTCGTGTTGTTGTTGTTATGCTGCAACTCCTAGTAGGTGTAATCATTTAAACCAGCTTAAGGAAATCACTTTCTTCTTCCCTTCTTACTGAGATGATGTTTATGCTTATTTTTTATAGGGACAGCACAGAATTAACGCTGAATAGACCAATGTCACATATAGCGCTAATCAACACTTATTCCTAGATGACTTTTATAATAAGTCACAAAGAGCTGGGCAATATATTGATTATTCTTTGCCAATCACTGTAATCATTATATGATGTGTTTAAAGGTCCCATATTATGCTCATTTTCAGGTTCATACTTGTATTTTGTGTTTATACTAGAACATGTTTACATGCTGTAATGTTAAAAAAAAAAGCTTTATTTCCCTCATACTGTCAGCCTGAATATGCCTGTATTTACCCTCTGTCTTAAACGCTCCGTTTTAGCACATTTTGACAGAATTGCAACAGAATTGCAACAGAATTGCGTTGCTAGGCAATAGCTTAGGTCCATGTGTACTTCCTGTCAGCTGATGACATTAACATACACTGCAACCAGGAATAAACTGGGACACATTTAGAATGTTTACGTTTAAAATTGTGTCAAGGATCTAAATGTTGTATATTCGTGACATCACGAATGGGCAGAAATCCTGACAGCTTGTTTCAAATGCAGAGTTTCTGAATATGGGCTGTGTGTATTTCCCTGTGGATTGAGCGTTTCGATACTTTCACAGTATTTATATAGCACTTAAGCCCGCTTTATAATAATGAAACATGAAAATCTCACTTTTTTATAATATGGGACCTTCAATACATGTGACAAAATTGCTGGTGTTTGAATTAACACATTGGAGAAGTGCTAGAATGACAAGTTGATTTAATTAGTAAGTTGAGAAAATTTGATCATGTGAAAATACATGCTGGGTGTAATGTCTCACGTGAAAATTAGCTTTTTTTTGTCAATTTACTATCAGTGTACATTGAATATATGGCCTGTTGGGCAAAGAAAATAAGTAATTTTATGATCCCAACAGAGCTGCAACTATTAATTGATTAGTTGATCGACAGAAACTATTTTGATAAATAATTAATCGTTTCATTTATTTTTGAAGCAAAAAAATATCAAATGTTTGATGGTTCCGAGTTTCTGCATCTCTTGACATTACATTATAGTAAATAGAATATCTTTGAGTTTGGACTGTTGGTCGGATAAAACAAGACTTTTGAAGACGTCACCTTGGAGTCTGGGAAACTGGGACGGACATCTGTCACTGTTTTCTAATGTTTTATACACCAAATGATTAATTGATTAATCGAGAAAATGCTCCACGGATTCATCGATAATTCAAATAATCGTTCGTTGTTCTCTGTGATTGTAACTAATTCATTTGTTGAAAAAATCGGTGATGAAATACCAATGATAGAACAATTGATTATGAAAACAAAATCATTAGCAGCCAATCCACATACAAGGCTTTTTTAGAAGAGTTTTCACTTGCGCGTCTCCATTTTGTTAAATGTAACACCACAGTTAGGGGAACAGAGAGGGGTCCAGGCGTAATATTACAGGAGCAATGGCCCCCCTTAGTCTTTTATGCTTCAAGTCTATTTTTGTCCCATTTTGTGAAGTATAATCCTCATAGACGGCTGTTTAAATCATACAAATATCCCACTGTACTGTATATGTGTTATGAACTTATGAACTGTATCTACATTGACTGATCAAGGCTTCCAGTCTGTGTGTGAGTTGGCCTGTTTCACCGCAGGCAGATTCCCCTCACTCACTACGGTGGGCGGGGAAATGAAATCAATGAATCAATACATACAAACACTGCTGATTTCTTCATTTCTTCATTTACGGTAAGCAGCGTCAGTGTGGATTGCCCATGTCTCGCTCACGTCTCGCTTCCAGTGGGGATTCCCAGTAAGATCTGCTGGTGTAGTGGTGCAGCGGGGAGAAATAACCGCGGGGCGACATTACTTTCTGATTTGTTGAGTATCTCGATGGCATCAGCTGGAAGGAACGCCAGGCTGCAGCACACTCGCTTGACATTATTATGTATGAAACTGCCAATCAGATTTATTTATTTATCGATCTGGCCACTTTAACCCCTGTATAATCAATATATATACATATATATACATACACTGCATAGAGTAAACCATTATTAAATAAGGTATTCTGGTTGTTAGGACATCTATTATTCTCCATATTGCCCAGCTTTGAAGTCTCTCTCTGAAGTGGGTTTCCTCTTTGCTCTTGCTTTGTCATCCCGTCTGCCTCTGTGTGTTTTATCCTGTGTGTGCACAGTCAGATACTGTGGAAACACCAGCAGACTCAGAAGAAAGAGAGGGGGAGTGGAGCCTAGTGGGGCTCAATCTTATGTATTCAGTTTGAGTCTCTGTAAAAGAAAAGGAGGGGGGAGAAAAATTATAGGGCAGAGAGCGAGCGAGCGGCGTACAGCAGTGATGGCCAGGACACAGAGCGAGACGCGAGTAATGAGAAATCCCATCTTAACTGTCTGCTGTTCTCCGTCCCTCCTCCCACCGGCACGCTTTGAACTCCTCCTCCTTGAGAATTGCTTGAGGTGAGCACCCCCCCCCCCCGCTTAACAGGGAAACCCCCAAATGAGGAATGAATTAATTTAGCCCTCGCTATCTTGCCGTCTCTTTGTTTTCCTTTCTGACCTCCTATCTACCACTATGCAGATGAGACAATTCTCTATTCAAATAAATCAGCTTTTTGTTTTAGTTTCTCTGCCCTATCTGCTCCTCTCTTGTTTTCTAATGTTTTTCTCTCTCTTCCTCTCTCACCTATAGGCGTCTGTGGTTTATAGAGATAACCAAAGCCACTTATTACTTTGCTTTGATATCAGGTTTCACTGAAATCTAATTTCTCCCTCCCCACAGTAGTAGAAATTATAAACTGAACAGCAACACTCTTCATGTGTCATGTGTGTCGCCTCATATTTAAGCGTGCTCATCCTTTGATAGAGTCGGACGCCCTTTGAAGGATTTAGGGGTGTCGGCACATTCTTTAATCCCTTTTTTGATGTATTTTAATCTGGGTTTTTGTGTGTGTGTGTGTAGGGGGGGGCATGACAGCCCCAAGGACATGACAGCTTGAAAATGGGGATAATTGCATCACTATTGCATGGATAGCCCTTTGTGGTATTGTCGGAGACACTTTGTGGGACATACAGTCGATTAATTAAGTTGGCATCTTAACATATTGTGAATAATCAAACATCAGCTATGTTTTCACAACAATGAAATGAATGTCAACCAGACATGGATGAGAAAGACATCCAGTGAGGATAAAACATCATAATGGTTCACATACACTGAGGTGAACAAAACGGAAATACTGCGAGAACCTAAACATGGACGCAAATGTAGGATGCTATGCCCTGTACCAGGGCTGCCCAAAGGTGGGCCCGTGGGCCAAAGTTTGCCCGCCATAAGGTTCGATTTAGCCCGCCAGATGTTTCTAGCGATCACCAAGGGATTGCCAGCAATCCCGACCGACTTTACTGTCTTTCGGAGGCTGCAGCAGGCTGTTTTAGAACTAGAATGAAGATACTGGTATCATATGAAACTAGAAATCCGAAGGAATCCATTGATACCACAGTTAGGCTACATTTTGGCGAGGAAAAACTGGCATGGCCATTTTCACAGGGGATCCCTGTCCTGAAAATGGGTTCTATGGGTACCCACGAGTCTCCCCTTTACAGACTTTATGATAATCACATGCAGTTTTGGGCAAAAACAGTATGTGTTATTTTCGCCTATTTTAGAAATGATGTATTTGAATATTTCTGCATACTGGGGTCCTTAAATAGTCTTGGATATGCATAAAATGGGTATGACTGGAAATGAGCCAAATTGTATTCAGCAGGTGGGTTTTAAGGTGGTTAACTATGTAAAAGCTAAACGGATATTGAACTAGGGGATCTTGGGATCCGAGTACCATTTTGCATTTTAACAATACAATACAATAGGTGTATGCTTCTGGCCTTCAAGGGGGGCTGATGAGACTTCATCGCTCAACATCGCTCTTCTGTGCGTCACACACATACTGTTAGGGGCCTGTGTAATATGTTTTGCTAGTTAAATGTAATCTGTGCGACAAATACTACATTGTATGACCTACATAAATACCTAAATATCAGTCTCTGGATTCCGTCATTAGCCAATTAAAGTTGAGTATTCAAAATCAGAGGATTTACATGCGCTAAAGCAACCTTGTTCTACCGTCGGCTTTCTCCAATCACTCGATGAGTCTCTTTCCACAGCTGAACAGTCAAATCTGGACATTTTTAATAGAAAACTAAATATAACTCTTTAAGCTTCTGCCTCATATTTCACTTCACTGGCGTCTATGTAACATTAACTTTAACTGAACTTAACATATTATCAGCCAGTCTTGGTTCCCAAATGGAGGTAGGGGATAGGCGTGAGATGGGATTTTTGACCAACTGCATGTAAATCTTAATTTTCGAGTAAACATGTTTTTGACGCACATATGAACCCAATCTCAGATTTTCTCCCTTTTAGGCCTTTACACATCGGGGGCGTGACGAATAAACACAAATGCGAAATAGTTGCCCGAGACTATTATACAGTATGTCTAGGGCTTTTATTATGAAGGGTAAGAACGGAAAGAATGAATCTGGTCTGCGCTGCCTTTGTCAAGGTTGAAAAGAGTAATAAAGTTTGCCGTCTTGGTTCGGACTATGGAGCCTCCGTTTTGTTGATTTATAAATATAGGCGCAACTCAACTCGGCACAACGTGATTAGTTGATACCTTTTATTTGCAAAGCGAAAAATCAAACTCGCTCCGGAAAAAAAAGTATGTTGCTTTTTCGCTGCATATTTGCGTTCTGCGTGAAAGTATTCATGGCTCAACAACAGAAAAAAACTGCTCCTGTGTGTAAAGGCCTTTAACCCAACGTCTGTCAATAACCAGTTTTCTGTTGTGCACTTAGTCCATGTCACCTTGTGTCAGTGTACTAAACTCACCCTGATTGAAACACACACACACACAGAGACACACGGAGACAAGGGCAAACAACAAAACTGTTATCTCAAAGGCTGATCTGGTTCCAGCAGAGATAAAGCCCAATCAGATGATGTCTGACCATTCACTGAGCTCTATGCATTCATCCTACTTATCTTTTCTCACTACCAAAAGAACACTCCTGCTACTCTCTTTCATTTCTCACTCTTGCTCTCTTTATCCTTCCTCTCACTGAATCAACCTCCTGTCCTATCTTTTTTTTTTACCTTCTTTACTACCTCTCTCAGCCCTCTATTTTCTCTTTATTATCCTTTCAGCCCTCCACCTCTCTACACACACACACACACACACACTCGTGCACTCACCCATTTTGCAGTTCCACAGTGGCTGCGCCCAAGCTATAAAGCGCCAACATGGCAAACAAACAGTAATAAATCTCAAAAACAACAAAAAACATCTCCCTCATTCTCAGAGGAACCCCCCAGAAAGAAATACATCAACCATGTCATTGTTTTCCTCCTAAAAATGAATCCTTTGTTTGCGAGTGTGTTCACGTGGGCCTTGTCTGTCCACACCAAGCTGGCTAAATTTAAAAAACAAATCTGTTTTTGCTTATCTACAGTAGGTCGGCATTTTACACAACAAAAAACGGAGCTTTAATAAAACACTCTCTTCCCTTTAATCTGCAAACTGTTGTTGTTTGGACGGGGTAGATGTTTTTAAAATGTCATATGTCTGCTCAAACACAATTAAGAACAAATAAATGATAGTAATACTGAATATAAGTGATTATGGAAAGCAGAAGATGACTTGAACGGAGGTTTAAAGCTGTTTCTCACCAGTGCGATGCGAAAATTCGGCACCGGGTCTGGTGTGAATGAAGATAAGATAAGATAAGATATTCCTTTATTAGCCCCGCAGTGGGGAAATTAGCAGTGTACGGCAGCAAAGGGGATAGTGCAAAAAACAAGATGCATCAGCTAACACAGTAAAAAAGAGCTAAACAAAGTATAAACCATTTAAATAGAAGGAAGTATAAAAATAGGAGCAGTGTATACAGTATTGACAATAAACAGACTATTAACACAATTGCATAAGTGAAAAATGATATTGCACAGTGAGAATGAAATGAAATTCCACCTGAAAAAGATCCGTGCTGATGTGTTCCATTTTTGTCAATGAGGCCAAATGAGTTTCCTTCTAGTGCCCGTGTCCACTTCACACAACAAAAATACAGACGCAGAATGTCTACTACCCCAAATTTGATCCTGAAAAACGGATTCTGAAATTTGATGCTGACGTTGTGGCTAGCCCTGTTCCATGACCAACATGTAACATTAGCAAGTGCATATCAGCTACATTACCATCTTCACCATATCCCAGCTGCTGGTTGATCTCAAGCCATCAATTGTCCTTTATTTGGTTGTTGAGGTAGTAGTGTTTGTCGAACAGTATTGGGTGTTGAGAAGGGGACGGCCCATTGTTATTCTGAAACAGCACATGTCGGCTCAAAAATGGGCCGAAAAAAGCCCATTTGTCCGACAGTCTGCGAACCCAAAAACAAACGGTCATTTTGGGCGGCTGTGGCTGAGAGGTAGAGCAGAACCAATCGAAGGTCGGTGGTTCGATCCCCGGCTCCTCCGGTCACATGTCGAAGTGTCCTTGAGCAAGATACTTAACCCCAAATTGCTCCCAAGTGCTGTGCCATCGGTGTGTGAATGAGTATTTAGATTAGATCCTGATGGGCAGGTTGGCACCTTGCATGGTAGCCTCTGCCATCAGTGTATGGACTTGTAAATGGACTTGCATTTATGTAAGCGCTTTTCTAGTCTTCTGACCACTCAAAGCGCTTTAGTGTATGAATGTGTGTGTGTGTGGGAATGGGTGAATGATGACATGTAGTGTAAAGCGCTAATAGTGGTCGGAAGACTAGAGCGCTATAAATGTGCAAGTCCATTTACCATTGTTCCAAGGCCCATTGCTCAGAAAATACACACTCTGAAGCACATGGCTAATTATTATGCAGAATGATGGCAATCAGTTGAAACAAAGGATTACATTGGTCAAACATATATTTCCACAGGCGGGAATCCGCTGAAATTGGGGTCCCTCCAAATATTTTTTGCCCTGCATGAATGTTAGACAGGGGTGTGCGAGCATTCATAAGAACTCACAAAATCTGTTTTTATAAATTTCCGTGCAAATTTTTGGGACGAAAATCCATGCCTGGTGTGAAACGTTTTTTAACTGGCTAACATCAAGTGGAGTAACCAAGTTGTCTGGCCCACTTGCTAATCAAGTGATTGCTGCAATACACATTCTTGTTGCTTGCCAGTTCAAACAGGAAAAGTACAGGAAAATCAGCGTGGATGGAGAACTTTGCAAACATGACCCCAAAATGCCATCAGAGATTCTGGTAGTTTCCAAATGTAAACACGCATTTTTAAAGATTTATGGTTTGCATCTTAGTTCTGACATTCCCTTAGCCAAGCCCCTGTCGGTGTGCACATTTCCAGGTACAGGCTCCCCCCCCCCTTATGACCAATTATGTGATGCTTTGCTGCTGAGTGCCGGGGTCGTTGCCATGACGAATGGCTCTGACCCGGAAGCAGGGTCAGGGTCACAGTGGTGTTCCATCACCCTGATTTCCATCTGTCTCTGGTACATGTGAGGAGTGATGCAAGAGGCTGCAGATAAAGAGGCGAGGAGAGACTGTTGCAAACCTGCACTTCTGCTGAGGTGCATTAATCATATGTTGAGCTGAAAAATGAAAACATTCAGCTACCCTTGGAGCACAAGTAATGAAAAAGGAAAATAAGTAAAATGCTGTTAAAAAAAGATTTGAGCTGTAGCCAGCCGCAGAGACGAGGGTGTAAAGCAGACTGAGAAAATATGACGTGGGAAATGTTGGTTGAGGATGGAGCTATGGGGAAAGATCCATCTTTTTTTCTCTCTGGAGGGCGGCGGCGGCGGTAGAAGAGTGTCGGCAGGGAGTCTGTTGGGCTGGAGGTAGATGACAGCCTCCATTTTACGTGTATTCACTGACTGATTAGGTCCTCTGGGTAGGTGGAGAGGCTGATGGAGACAGCCCTATCTCTACTCTCCAGACACCTCAGTGCCTGGTTTGTGTGTGTGCGTGGGAATGTACACCCATGCATTTAATTGTCTTTGTATGTTTCTAGAATTCCTCCACTGTATGTGACATGTCATCTTTCAACACGAGCTCTATTCTGATTGTAAATTCAAAGCACCAGTGCAGAGATATTTATACACAAGTTACCAGCTTCAACACAAGCTGTTAGTTTTGAAGTTTCTGCAGACTATTATCGCCTTTAAACCAGATTTTTGTTTAAATCTCCGGTAAAATGGGCTCTGCAATGTTATTTTTACACTGGAGATTCACCATGCACCATTTCTTTTTTTTATGTGGTCAGCATATGAAAGGTTAAAATAAACGTTGTGCTCTTCAATCATGTGCTATTGTAACACCAAAAGCTAAGCGGTCACACACCTGTGTAAAATTCTGTAAACTGTACAATTTTCCGCTCTCCAACAGTTTTTGGAGCTCCCAGACAAAAGCCCCAAATCAGAGGCAGATCGGCGTTGACTCGCCGCTCGCACATCGGCGTTCGAGCATCATGTGGGAACTGCTCAAAGACGCTCGCCCATGCCTTGCAGGCACATTCCAGATATCTAGCATGCTCAATATCCTGACCTGTCGGGGACTCCGGCCACGAACTACAGCCAGTGAGAGCGCGAGGCATGATTTGAGGGGAAACCTGGGGGAGGAGGGTTCGCCTGTAACAAAAGGAACTTACTGTATGTGTTGCAATTGCAACAGGGAGCAAAGTTGTTGTTGCATTTACATAGTAATCGAGAGTAAAAAAAAAAGTGTGTGGAAGCGGGCTATTTTGTGAACACTTGCCAACAACCACATCAGCAAATGTGTCTCGTGTATGGCATCACGTTATGTACCGTGTATTTCCTGTGTGTGTTCTCGTGACAGAACATATTTTGGAGACCTCATCGGGGATTCCTCCCGGTGAAAGATCTTGTAGTGTGTGACCTCCTGTCGCCGGTCAGTCACGTAGTGTGAAAACCACAAAGACTCCCGACTACAAGACAGCAAGTTGTCTAGTGTGAACATTACGGAGATCTGATGACTTTGAAAGGCGCGTAGTGTGAACTTAGCTTAAGAAAGACGTGGAATTGGGTGTGTGTGCCAGGACAGCTTCATCGTTAATGTAGCCGTTAAAGCGAGGCTGGGTAATGTATTTTAGAAACATTTTTGTTATATTTGTTGACATTCTCATTACATCCCGACAGCAATCAATAAATCAAACACTGATAAAAATCTGGTGTCTGTAGTTGTTGCAGGACTCTAAATAAGCCCTTTCAATCATTTTATCTGGCCCAAGTGAAATGACAAACCAATGATGTCTCGGTACATCCACTTCTAGCTACTTTCATAGGAAAACAGTTAGCAACACAGGGCTGGGTTTATCTGTTGGATGATTTTTAAAATCTAGTGTACTCTTTTTTTTTTTTTTTCAATGTTACCTACCCAAGCTTTAAGTGGATACAGACAGGAAACATGCTAATTCCTCATTAAATGAATTCTTTATCCCTGTTATATGTAGTGCAAACATGTCTTCAGAGGCTGTTAGATACAGATGGAGTTTGCTACTGTGCCTGTGCCACAACATTATGCACAGCTGCTCAGAGAGTGTTTGAAAAAAAACTCCAAATACCTGGGGACATTTTCTTCACTACAATGAAGCTGCATTTAGAATTTCAAATTAAAGTGTACTGTCCAATTGAACTCAGACCATTTTCAGCCGGTTTCTGCACTCTGCTTTAGCTGGTGCAATTACTGTGTTCTAATGAGAGTGATAATTGACTGCTGCAGTCAGCTGAAGATAAACTCGTGCATAATGACTTCCCCAACTCGCTTTACTCATCTGCGTTTTCGAGCCCAGTGCTCCCCATGCTGCACCTCAACTCCCCCGCTACCTGAACTTCTATTTTCTACCGCATCTCCCAATATGTGTAAGGCATCTGCACTTCAGTGATGATTCTTCAAAGCTCAGGGCGCTCACAACCTCAGAGATCTCCCTTAAATGCTTGCTCTCGTTTTCACTTCGGACCCGAAGGATAGAATCATGGCGTCAGGATGAATTTGGCTGCTAGCGAGACATGTTAATCAGCTTGAGTGTTTTGTCTTTTATAGATGCCTTGCTACCATCTGCTCTAAAATACCTACTTGTACGTGAGTAGCATAATTTTAGGATCTTTGAATTGCTCTTCAACCGCTACAGTTGTATGTGGGATTTACTGCAAATGTATGTCAAAGCCTCCTGAGACTGAACTTGACACATTACCCAGATTTTCAAATGTGGTGTTTGTCATGTTAAATAGCACATCAGAAGATATCCTTTACGGCAATCAAGTGGAATAAACAATCAGGACTTCACATTAAGCCTGCATGGTGTTGGAAATAAACACACAAATCAGCATTTGCTACTTGCAACACTTTGAAATGAAGCAATTAGTCAGAGCTGCACTGCGACACAACTAAACCTGAATTCCTCCACAAGCTTTCCTATCTACAGTGCCTGGATTAGTGTCATGAGCACAGACAACATGGTAGTAATGCTGCTTGTGTGCTCGTGTTTTGGCAGGGACCTTGAATGTGATGTTCACTAAATCAGTAGCTCTGCTTTAAAAAGAACATGAGGCTAAAACAGATGTAGTTTCCGCTGCAGCAAGCAGATCTTACCAAACAAATTACTTCTACCAATTTGTTTTAATTCTGAACTTTTGGTTCATTTAATTTTGGGATGGTGGGATGGTTGGGTTTTGTGTGTCAGCAGTGTACCGTTCTGGATTGCCAGTAATTGCTTTAAAGGAAAAAGAGTCTATGTTTTTCCAGTAGCGTTTGCCAATCCACATTTTGTCCACTTTTTGTTTTGTTCGCTTGACGTAGTTGAGTCGGATTAAACCAGATCCAGGTTGTATCATCACACATGCAAGCCTCCATCCCCAAAGTCAGAGTGCAGAGGGGAATTCAGCAGATGGAGTGCGTAGCACAATGCACTAATATTAATATACCAAACAAGTGGACAAAATACTGTCAGAAACTGTCAATTACAGAAAAGAAGCTTTCTAATTCCACAAGCCAAGGTGTATTACTCAGTCCTACCCTGAGGATATGAGGTGGATTTTGACACTTAAGTCAAAAAACAGCTGCTTTGTGTGAGGAGTTTTACCACCTGGGGAGCGCCTCATTCAAAGCAGTGAAAAGTTTTTTGGAGCGGACAATCCATCACTCTTGCAGTTTCTGTGAATCTGCATAAAAAAGAGGCCAGACGGCACTTGAGAGCATTTTGTTTATCCTCCCCTCCCTCATTGACATTCACTGTCCATGTCTCCTTCCTCGTGGTTCTCCAGATAAAGACACCTACGCAGTTACGGCCCTGTGTGCTCATCTGCATCGCCCTTTCATCTCCCAGTGCCCGTCCGACTGAGCATGCACGAGGCAGTTTGGGGTTTTCATATTAAAACGCCCCCATGTTTCAAAGCTAAATTGGGCTTCATAGAGCTTTTGAAACCTGAACGTTTTTTTTTTTTTTGATGGCTCCCCATGCCGCGGGGAAATCTTTTCAAACGCACCTCTGTATTTATCAGACATACAGGGCTGGGCAGAAAAAGTGAGACCGAAAGTTTTCATTCCAGATTGATTCGGTCCAGCTGGCCATGAGTTTTGATATTCAAGGCCACTTGTCTTGACACCTGCTCTTTGGAAATATTACACAGAGAATAGCTTCAGCATTCTGATACTGATGTTCTCATCTCACCTTAACCCTACACCTGTTTTCGTCACTAGATGATAAGCATATCGTATATTTTTTTTGCGTGATCTCCTTTGAAAGATTTCGCGAGTAAAATGTGTGATCTCAGGGTGACAAAAGGGATTTCATTTTGCTACTCGAGGTAAATAAAATATGTTTGAAATGCATATTTTACTGTGCTCGCCTTGTGCTGAAGGTGCAGAAATCCGGTGCAACCGTGAGTGTTTCATTGCATATTCTGCACTGAAAGAACACCTCGCCTTGGGCACAGATGGAGTGTACTGAAGAAACCAAAGTGCGAAGTGCTTCGTTGGTGAGCATCTTGGTTTCTTATGCTTCAGAGACCAACGTTATTTATGGATTGACTCTTTTTTTTGCGCCATCTGAGCAGGTTTCCGTTGGCATTGATGGTATTACGATGGCAGCGGAGAGGTGGATCTTTAACTGAAAGGGGGCACCCTCGAGGTGTGAGAGGTGACACCTCGAAAAGCATTTATCTGCGCTTCCTCTCAGTTCATATCCCACGCTCTGGAGAAAGTGGAACCCAGTCAGCCGGAAGACAGAGTGCTTCTTTATGCTGGTGGAAAAATAGGAAGAACTACCACCGTGTTTCCCCCATTTCCCTTAATTATGGTAGATTCATTGATGTTTTTTCTTTAGTGACAAACTAAGAGGTTTTATCCCGGGGACTTGCATTTTGCTTGACGCTCCTTAATGGAAAGTTCATTTGCATTTATTTTGTTGCTTTAAGCCAAAAACAGACATTCCTCACTCAGTGCCAATCAGAGCTAACGTGAAGGGGGGGGAGAGGGGGTCTTGAGGGTGCAGGATGGATGTTTGGTGCTTGCCAAGTATTTCTATGCATTCTGCAGAGCGATGGAGATGAAAATAAAAGGTGGGAATGAATGGAGCACCGTACATTTTCTTCATCTGGAATAAAGACTGTTTGGGGAGCTGTTGGAGCCTGTTCAGGCCTGCTTGAACACAGACTCGGTGTTAATATGCAGGGGCATGACATGTGTGATGCAGGCTAGACTTGTGTGAGCAAGAGCGAAGTGTGAAAAAGGAGAACGTGTGATAAACAAGGGAGATGGAAAGCAGGAAAGTGATATGTCGTTTCAGTGAGCGATTCAGCTATGCAGGAAACAAAGAAACTATGAAAGTGTTCATGAGTGTGTGTATGTGTCCTGAACTCTGTGTGCCCTGGTGAGGGCGTTCAGACTTCTCATCTCGACACCGTGCAGCGCCTTCACACTCGGTGGTTGCATGCTGCGCTCGCACATGCATGATATCAGGGATGTGTAGAGGTGTTTGACTCACCGAGTTGAGTCTGATGAGGCTTGATTGATGATTTAAAAACATAAAATAAAGGAAAGGCTTGCAGTGTTCAAGTAGAGGCTCCCTGCTGTTAGTGTTGATGTGCGGTATTATGGAATTGTACAGCTGATTACATCCTGCTGTATCATAGAGTAGAGTAAAGCTTTATTGGTTGTGAGGAGCAATTTGGCTGACAGACAACAGTCAATAATAGTAAGTATGAAAATGATTAGGGCTGCAAATCGATTAAAATAGTTAATCGTAATTAATCGCACATTTTTCATCTATTCAAAATGTACCTTAGAGGGAGATTTGTCAAGTATTTAATACTCTTATCAACATGGGAGTGGGCAAATATGCTGCTTTCTACAAATGTATGTATATAAATCAATTAGCAACACAAAACAATGACAAATATTGTCCAGAAACCCTCTCAGGTACTGCATTTAGCATAAAACATATGCTCAAATCATAACATGGCAAACTGCAGCCCAACAGACAACAACAGCTGTCAGTGTGTCAGTGTACTGACTTGACTATGACTTGCCCCAAACTGCATGTGATTATCATAAAGTGGGCATGTCTGTAAAGGGGAGACTCGTGGGTACCCATAGAACCCATTTTCAATCACATATTTTGAGGTCAGAAGTCAAGGGACCCTTTTGAAAATTGGAAAAAATGTTTGGAACCAGTGGATTTCTTAGGTTTTCTAGCTTCATATAATGTCAGTAGCTTCACTCTAGCTTTAAAACTGATTCTGCTACAACCTAAAATCGCAAGTTGCATTAATGCGTTAAAATGAATTTGCGTTAATTATCCCGTTAACTTTGACAGCCCTAAAAATTATACAAAAATGGATAAAAACGGCAATCAATGCAATACATACATAAATAAACACAAATACACAAGTTAACTGTAACGTCACTGTTCATCAGAGAAAGCAGCGAAAGAGAAGAAGCCAGAAAACGGGGCACCGTAACACATCCACAGCTAGTAACAGGTCATTTAAAAAGCCAGCAGCTGATGGAAATAAAAGACCTAATGTATCTGTTTGTGTCACCTCTCGGGAGCTAAAACCCCCGCCTCGATGGAAGCAAATTCAACTCACTGTGTAGAGGGTGCGGGGGAGTCCAGTAAAGATGATCTGCTGAGATTTCTGTGTGGCTTTGACTTGATACAAGAAGGCAAAGATCATTTAGATATACACCGGTGTCTTTAAAGCACACATTCACAATGTTTCACAGCAAGTTTTTGTTTTTCATACTGACATTACCAAAACCGACACAATCGTAGCATAACTGTTACAGCTGTCTCTGTAAAGGAACACTTTTAACGTTCAAACCTTTGAGCTTCCTTTAAGAAAAAACATCTTTGGTTTCAGCGAAGATATATGTGTTTGGGAAGTAGCGAGCATATGACTGGATAAATGAGACTTAGATTATGCTGCAGGAGTCGTGTGAGAGTTGGATGTTTTGATATAGTTTTGCTGTTGTTAAACGCAGCTCCCCATTTACTTCAATCCATCAAGACTTTTCTCCGTTAATGGATTCTTCATTCACCGTGAGGCAGGTTTTCTTGAAGAAGTCAAGGTAACACGGGGTGAGTAACTGATATACAAATGATCATGTCGTGGGTTAAGGAGTGTTCCTTTAAGAACATACCTGTCTTAATGATAAGTCTGACAGTAGGTTGTCTAGGACTGCAAGACAAATAAAAGCTGGAAACGGGCTCTGCCCTGAAGAGAACCTGTGGAAGATGAAAGAGCACCAGACAGAGAACACTCTCATCTTCCTCAGTAACAGAGTGGGATGCTGTGTGTGTGTGTGTGTGTGTGTGTGTGTGAATAAACAATAGGGGAGATACTTATCGCTGACCTTGGAGCACAAGTTATTTTACAGCTTGGAGAAACACACTCACACACACACACACACACACGCACACACGCACAGAGGCGGACGAGGCAAAACAGCACTTCTACAACAGCATGTTTTTTTATTGCACACACACTGCCAACACTTTTATCCTCCCTCCGCCTCACCTTTCAGCTTCCTTGCACCCCAGTGCTGCATTTTAACTCTCAGGTCTCCGTTCCTGTTACATTTACAGGGAACACACAGCGAGCCTGGATTCAGCTATTGCATCAAAGCATTTGTCTTTGATGTCGGGGTATATATGTATTAAATCTTTCTTGAGGCAAAGGGGATTGTGCAGCCTTTGCGCTTAAAGGACAGAAACATGCCAACCAATTTGTATCGGTGAAATATGGATTACACAAACACACATCTTATTGTGGGCTTTTGGATGGTTCATTTTCCATGTCGGCCAACACAATGTGAAGGCACACAAATGCTCACATTATATACAATCGAGACTCACCAGAGGTTGGTTTTGTTCAGAGGCATTCAGCATAGCATCTGCTCCGTTTTTGAAGGCAAAGCACTGCAGATGGACTGGAGTAATTGCTAATGCCACACTGTCAGACCATCCAGGTGTTCTGGAGATCTGCTGCATCCTTTTCCATTAGGGTTGAGTGATTGATTAGATTGCCTTCATTGTTACTTTGTCTTCCTCACTATCCCTGATATGATCATTCCAACACCTCTGCTTTGTTTTTCCTCTGTGTGCTATTTGGAAAAAGGCCACTAAAGCACATTTGCCTTCATTAAATACATCCACTTCATATTTTAATTAACCACAATAAATAAACAGGCTACCTATTAGTAGTGTGTATAGAGTCGGCCGCTGAGGGTATGAATGCTGCTGTATGATTCTCAATCAAATACGAATCCTCCCGCAGCCTGTTTGATATGTACGGTGTGTTTTCACACTGTTTGATGTCTGTGTTGGCTGCCGTTTGCTTAATCTGTATTGTACATGGCATCTGCATCTTACCAGACATGGCTAATGAACTTTGAAACTGTGTTGTGTTTCGTGTCTTCATGGAGGGATCGGTCTTCTCATCATGTCGGATCCCCTCGCTGAAATATGAGCGGCTCTGCTTGTCCTGTTTATTGAGGCTCACTGGAGCATCTCAGAGAGATGTTTACATGAATTTGGAAAAGAGAGAGAAAAACAATCCAAACAGATTTCTGATGTTTCAGCTCTTGACAGGCGCAAACAATCAGCCGTTTTTCACTGACAATGAAAATTCAAGTGTATAAACTTGGATTATTATTATCCAACTAATACAGCCTTTTTTAGTCCTTCAATTTGTTTTTATTTATGTTTTCTTAAATTTCAGCTCCTCAGACTTAATGAAACCAGACAATCTGTCACTCAGCTGTCCAAGTCTATTTTCCATTTTCTTCATTAAACTTGAACCCGTCACCGTTATATTGATCCTAAATTTAAACTCATTATTTGCCCACAAAATAAACATTCATATTTTTGTTCTTGAATCCCAAATTAGTGCGATAGATGTTGTGTTTGTATGGTGTAGAGTAGGGCTGCACAATTAACCCTCTGAGACCATCCATAGACCCGTTTTTTTGTCTTTTTTAGGGCGGGACAGGGTCTTTAGGGGGAGAAAGCAGGTCTTGCCAAAATTTTGCCTAACTTTGGAACGTTATTTAACCTCCTTTCCGACGCGCTGGCATGACATGGTTGGTACCAATGGACTCCTTAGGTTTTTTAGTTTCATATATCTGTAGTCGTTCTCAAAATTTTATCTAAATCGCAATATGGCCTCCTGCAATTTTTCAAATCGCAGGAGGTGCAATATTTGTTAAAGGTGAAAAATACCATTTTAAACAGACTTAAGATAACCTCTTTGTTTGGTACAGATCCCCACAAATGGGGAATGTGTATATGTATATATTGAATATGTTTTTCAATGATAATGAGAATAATTCTGTAAAAATGATCATTTCCTCTAATATAGCAAATCATACCACAATTGCAATATCAGTCACAATAATCGCAATTAGATATTTTTTCAAAATCGTTCAGCCCTATTGTGGAGGCGGGGATGTCGGGCTTCTAACTGACGTTAATTTGCCACGCCATCACACCTCTCGACGAGGTAAACGATGATGAATGCCCGCGGCCATGTTGAGTGACATCATCACCGTGCACTACATCTGCGTCTTCAGAAACATCTGCTGCTCCCAAGCTGCCAGTCCCATACTCATACACATGTATACATACTGACAGAAATGCACACATAGTTCCTATTTGCTCCTCTTGTAAGAATAGTGGTTCGTCGAGAAAAACCCATCCATCTCCTGATAGATTGTCAGCAGCCATCTTGCCTGCCTCTACACATTGAAAGACAATTCCCCTTCAAGTTCAGGACTCAAGCTGATGCTTTGAGCAGCACGGTTGACTCTCCTGAGCTCGCCTCATTGTGTCTGCGGCGCATTTCATTATCAACAACGCTACAAAAACCCATCCTGGTATTTCCCAAATAGCAGCTGCAGATACTTCACACTGTAATGCGTTACTATTTGTGCAAATATGTATGCACGTATGTAACAATCCTCTTTAAACACAGCTCACTTCTAATCTCACTGATGCAGGAAATGCTTTTTGTTCTACCTTAGCTTCACTGGGGTGTAATTTAAAGCACACACCCACACACTGTTTTAAAGATAAGTGCTAAATTATACCGAAGAATAAGTCTGCTCAGTGCTTGTGTGTAGTGTTTGACACATTTGCATTTTGCTCCCATAGCTCAATGCAAAAGAGGAGAGTTTTCTGAAAAACGGTGTGCTCTTTCATCATCGGCTGTGATGATAAACTACAGGTCAGCCTTTTTTAAATAAATAGGTATCCTTAATAATATCAGTGTTGGTAAAATAAGGTGGTTTGCTGTGGAATATTGAGGGAATTCAAAAGGTGAATGCTGCGGTTCTAGTTTTTCTTTGGACATTGCATTACTTGTCTACAACGCCGTCCAGAGGCTCTCCTTTTCTCTGCCCCTCTATTCATCATTTCTGCTGAGGAAGATGCTCCATTTTCTCCTGGCCCCATCCTCCATCCATCTCATTTCCCCCGCTAGCTGCTCTTGCAGCGCTGGAGCATAAACAGAGCAACAGGGCCGCCGATAGCATCTACAGATGTGCCGCCAACATCCCCAGATAAGAACCAGCAGCAGCATGCCCCTCTCTAGCAAACAATAGAGCTCCCACTGAAATGTGTGGCGGGGAAGATGGAGAGGAAAGAGGGGAGGGGTGATAGGAATGGGTGGGAACTGAATGAATGCGACCGGGAGAGTGATGCAGGGAACGAGACGGAGACAGCACAGTGGCAGGGAAGAGGCTTGGATGGGAGGGAGGGAGTGAAGGAGAGAGAGGTTATCCCTTCAGCTCGTATCTATGTGTCCATCAACGGCAGGACAGGGGTGTGTTTGGCTCCTTTATCTGGATGGCCTGTTGAGCTAGCGGAGGGGGCCCTTCATTCCAGAGGAGGGGGGCGTCGCTCGCGGCTTTAAGGAAACAAGCACTTGACGAAAGACACGAGGACAGGCCAGTGATACAGTGCTCTTTGTGGCACCCGTGTTGGCTTTGACTGACATCTCCCTCATAACACCACACGTGACTCGTCTGACATTGGAGGCGGCTCGGTTGAGCTCCTCTCTTAACTCCTCCTCCCCTCGTCTCTCTGATAAGGCAGCGAGGGGGGAAAAGGGGGGAAGGTGAGACTGAAAAAGAGCAAAGGGATGTACGGTCGTGGTGCCAACACATTCATCTGCGCTCGGGTAATGGGAGCAGCCGCTGCCACGGTCTCCCGTGGCAACGACCTCTGCAGAAGGTTAGCTTCAAAATGGGCCGAGAATGAGCTAAATTCCCAGTGATAAAATAAGACACCTTAACATGATTAAGGGCCCTAATGCAATCACTGTTGTTTCAGCTATCAATTACCTGTAATGAAAAAGGGCTCGTTTCTCGAGGTTCTATAGGGAGTCAGCTTGGCTGGAGGTCTAACTGTGAACAGGTGAAACGCACATGGGAAGCAGAGGAGACATGTTATACCCTGGAAGGAAAGATTAAACACTTGACATGCTGACTCACATACTGAGGCAGAATTAGTCCAACATGGACACATTGTCACATCCCTCAGCAGACAACTCAAAGTATGCGTTGTATTAAACCTAAAGTACAAACATTCCACCAGAGTTGATTACAGTTGAACAATTAGTATGTTAATTGATTAGTTGATAGACAGAAAATTAATCAGCAATTATTTTGATAATCAATTTAGAGTTGCAACAATTAGTTGTCAACTATTAAATTAATCACCAACTATTTTGATAGAAAATTACTCAAACTGATTAATTGAATAAGAAAAAAAAGTCAACATTTTTGAATTCACTGATTCCAGCTTTCTTTAGTAGTAAACTGAATGCCATGTAAACTGAATATCTTTGAGGACGTCATCTTGGGCTTTAGGAAACACTGATTTTTTTTAATTATAATTATTTTGTAGACTAAACAACAGTAATCAATTAATTGAGAAAATAATCAACACATTAATCAATGAAAATGAAAATAATGGTCAGCCCTAAATCAATAAATTATTTGTAATTTTTCAAGCCAAAAACAAAATCAAACATTAGCTGGTTCCATCTTCTAAAATGTGATGATTTGCTGCTTTTCTTTGTCTTACGTGATAATAAAGTTAATATCTTTGGGTTTTCCAATTCAAGGACGTCACCTTGAGCTTTGGGAAACTTTGTTTGGTCATTTTTCACAATTTTCTAACATTAATCAACGAATTAAGAGAATATTCTGCAGATTAGTTGAAAATGAAAATAATAATTAGTAGCAGCCGTAAATCCCAGCTACTTATTAATTTGCAAAAAGCTAAAAAAACAAACAAACAAATTATCTGCAAGGCCATGCACAGCGAGGTTCTCAAAAGCTGACAGATGACCCCGCTGTGTGGGTTTCTGGCCGGATGGCTCGTAACGACTATTGACAGTTTTTGTCTGCGTGGAGACGAGAGGACAGAAAACCGTCCAATTTGCATTTCAGGTTTCATGGTTTTACTTGTTGCAACAGGCACATTTATACATAATTGGTGTAGTTTGATTAAAGCTCTTTAGTAAATAATAAGTAGCTTTGGGCGATACGTAATGTGACATAAATTCAAATCAATGAGCAGCACTGCTTTAGGCAATACTGGATTTTCATATAGTTTTCATGGACTTGATTAAGTGCTGTATTGTATCTTGATTTGTCAGGTATTTAATTTACTCTCTGGCTATTTTATCCATAAGCAGTCTCTCAACTGAGAAATTTACGACACATGATATACAGTACAGTATATGTATCTCAATCAATCACACTATCATATTACATATCACAGCTGTGACTTGACTTGGACGCATGAGACTTGACTTGACTTGAGACTTGAAGGCAAAAAGCTGAGGAGACTTGAGTTTGTGACCCATAAATATTGAAAATACTATATTGTGTGTAGTTTTTCCTTTTGGATCTCTGCCAAACTGCCATGAATTATTAATAACATAACCAGGATGTGCGCGACATCTCCATAACCTAATGTACACTTCCAGTTGCAGCTACTGGCACCAGAATAAAATGGAGAAAACTCTTATTCTTCATTCATTTGTTATTATTAGTCTCTACACGAGTAGCTCAATAGTTTCCAATCTTCTCCAGCATATCACCTATTATCCTGCCTGCAGCAGTGAAAATTATTCCAACCCTGAAATCACGTATTTAGAATCACGTGCTAGATCCTGCTTCTAGTTATCAAAAGAGCTATTTTTTTTTTTATCATTTGCCTATTGTATTAATGATAGAAATAACCATTTTTTTTGTTAGTTGACTTGAATACAGAACGATATGTCTGTGTGCGTCCAGCTATTTACGATCAGGGCTTTGGGTTTATGGAAGTGTTTTTGTCCATCATGGTACAAGACTGTATGGCCTTCCATCTAAACTAACATTTGTAATACCAATTCAAGAGTCTGAGGTTACTTCATGTCCTTCTATAAATCTGTATTCTTCAGATATTTGAAATTAAAGCCTTACGTGTGTGGGTCATTGGTTCAGTTGTATGGATTCAGCACAGCCATCATCAAGGACAGTGCTCCACATTATACTGTAAAGATATTCATTTACCTTGAAACATATAAGGACGTCTCAACATAAAGATTCAGTATTCTCATAAAGACTTAATGACTTGGAAGGAAGATGTTTTCCATTTGGCCTGATCCTGATAATGATCATTCCTCACACAAATGAACTCTCTGAAAATTATTTATATTAAATACATTTTACTACTACACATGATATACTGTCGGTCAGTGGTTCCCAACCTGGGGTCCGGGCCTCCCTTAGGGGGGCCCCAGGATTTGTCAGCTCTGAGGTTGTCAACATTCGATTTGCAAATGTATAACTAAAATCATTATAACACTTTTACTGGAAAAGTCTGTAAATAAAACAATTTTAAAAAAATGTATTCCATTTGCTACTTGGTAGGCCACATTCTGTTTAAACCCAGTATTTGTGTGCCGTTGCAGATAAAGATCAGGCTATAGGCTTCTAATATCATTAGTTTTATACTATTTGTAGAATTAGATTCCAGTGGTGGTTGTGTAGGATTGTTTCCAACTCATGTTATCCAAACATTTCCAACAACTACAGAGCATCCAAATGTTAAACTTTATTGAAAAAAGATAAATGTAATCATTTAAAAAAACCACATGTTTTTATCTGACAAAATATTCTGCTTCAATCCATATTTGTTGGCGTTTAGCCTTTGAAACTTTGGTCAAAAACCTATTTGATCTCCCGCTTGCCGCATTCAAAGGGAGGCAGCACCTGTATTAAGGTTAAGGGGCGGTCTAGCTGCAATCTAACAGCATCATCAATTACATTTATTTAACCACTATAACAAAAAAATATATTTCAGCTTTACTTAGATACAAGGAAAATTGGTTGGAACCAATGATATAGATGGTAGACAGACATGTATTTAAAATGATACAGTCTATATATTGATTTGCCCGTTGTCTCAGTTAGGGGCCGTACACATGCCGTGTCTAAAACGCGTGGAAATGCAAGCTATGGCACTTTTTTTGTGTGCTTGGGAGGTTGTGCTCTTGTCGCGCCTGCCGTTACTAAGCAACCAAAACCTGCGTGCTGAGATGACGAAGATGATGAAGTCGCGAAAAGGAAGCAGGAAGCCTCACTGACTAAACTGAACACAATCAAAACAAAGATAAATGCTTTTTTAGCACCATAAATTCACCACAGTATTGATTTCTCTGTGTCAGTTTGGGCTGACCTTTGAACCGGATGTTGTGAGGTCCTCAGACAGAGAGGGTGAAATAGTAAAATAGTCTGTGGGACGGATCATAAAGCTCTGGGTAGTCCTGCTCTAAAATGATTTACCTCTCCTCCATACAGTATCTTTACCGTAGACTGATATCTGCAGAAGAAATAAAAGATATCTGCCAGCTATCATTGGTTGTTCCTCGTCACATGACGTGCGGTGTGCGCTGCAGCGTTCCAAAAGTTGGAAGCTTTATGGAACTGAAACAAACATTTTTGAAAAGGAAATCTGGATATTCCTGTCATTGATGTTACCATGACAACAACTGACCCAGCCCCGTCACATGTCCTTCTCCATCCATCACCATCCATGATCCTCCGTGTAGTCTCTCCTCTGTCTGTTACCACAACAGGCAATCAGGAGCTGTCAGAGAGCCAACTGTGTTTCATCCTGATGTGTCATTTCCCATCTCGACACTATTGATTGTGATTTTAATGTAGACTTTTTACTAACGTATGCAAGTAGAAAAGAAATTCAGCGATCAAACGAGCAACTTAACATGCACGATGGAGAGGCAGTTTGTTTAGAGGGGACGTTTTACACTGACTGTCCTCTAAAGTGCATGTTATACTGCCTATCTTCCTGAGCGTTGTTGTAAACACAAAGCAAGAAATGGCCTCTGTGAAGAGTGAGAAATGTAGTAATCAGGCGGAGGTGACTTCTCCTCGCCTCGGTTGTACTCTAAACAGCAGCTGCGCCTCGGGGCCCATCCGTTGATCGTCATAAATGTTTAGAAGGGCGTTCTTTTGCGCAACATCTGGTCTGCACCCAGAGTGGTTTAGCAGCTAAAAATATCCCACCCCTGGCTAAGAGCTATCAGAGATGTTAAACCCTGCAGAGTTAGCTTAACATTAACTTAAAGGTGTCTGTCTGGCGGTGGATCAATGCCCTGAATATACTACTACTTCTTCTCAAACAGGCTTCAAATGGCATCTTTGTTTTCAACGAGGAAATAATTTTGTTTTTCTGACTGCCTCCTGCCACTATTGTCTTGAGGTTGTCATGTTGGAAATGTAACAATAGGCTGTTCTGCGACACCAGTTGTCTCCTCAGAGTTTCACTGACTGGATACAAGGTCAGGATATGCTCTTTCTGTCATCTCCTGCAGCCGAGAGCCATTTTTACAGCCCAGTAGATAAAATAAGAAGCCCTGTCTGAGGCTGACTCCTGTGGAACGCCACCCATCCATCTTCTGTCTGTCCTTCTGATGTGCGTTGCACAACACAAGCATTTATGTGTCAGGGAGTGTGTGTGCTTTTGCGGTTGCCATTGTTTTTTCTGCACGCATATAGAGTTCAAAAGCACTGATTCATTGTCACGTCACGGCTTTCCACTGATTGTTTCAGTGTGTCAAAGGGTTATTGGAGGGAGCTGCTCTATTTTTAGCTCGGTTGTAAACTGGTGTCATTGGTATATGTTTATTTTAACAGACAGTTGTTTGGAGCAGATGGAAACTGAACATATTTGATGAATGAAGGTTTAGTGAAGTTTTATGGTCCAACATAATTTCTGTTATGGCAGTCACTCCCCTGTCTCTCCTCCCTGTTGGTGAAAAAGACAAATATGCTGTGATGACACCGCCAGACTGTGCATTTCATCATTTCCTCAGTATGTCAGGCTTGTCAGGCTTCATGCATGATGAAGTACCTCAGTGACTTCTTTATTAGATTCCAACACACAGTCATTAATTAATCCTGTTTTCATTCTTGTCAATCGTGGGAGACCTCCCACCTGTCAGCCCCCGACAGGATGAAGGTTGCTGTTACTTTTTACCGTGGAGCGAGCGAACAACATCAGCAAACATGTTTTCAAAAAACTGACAGGACCTTCAAAGATGTTTCCCCCTCACTTCTCTTCACTTTGTTTAGTATGAAAGCAGTAAACTCATTGTACAGATTTAAACATGCAAGTATTTTTAGATGAACACCCACAGTCTTTCTCATAAATTGGTCGCTATGCATATCTTCCCCTATCATGCCATGCAAACTTTGTATTTAAACATTGAGGTTTTCTTTGTGAAATACTTCAATCAGCCCCATTTTTTTGACTACATCCCATGTTCATATTAAAACCCCAAAAAGCAAAAGCAAACTCCGTCTTGGCGTAGGATTTAAAGAATTCATGCTGTGGTTTTCATGCAACATGCAGAGCCACTTAAGAACGTAACTAAAGCACCACCCGTCGAAGCTCAATTTCACAATGATCTAGGCTGCATTAGAGAGATAGAATAATCTGTTTTTTCTGTGTGCCATAACCCCTGAAGTGGCTTTATTCAGAGTGATATCGGGTGGCGAACAATGTTGTCTTTATGATGTTTGGAGGCAATGCGTTTGAGTGGATTTTGCTATACAATGCAATTACAGTTTGATAACAGATGGAGGAGAAATGTAAGCATCTGTGTCTTATGCAACTGATTGTTGTTTACTGCCCGTCTCATGCACACACAGAGTGCATTAATGTATTAATAATCACACATAACCAATGCGTTACCGATGGGAAATTGACTTTCTTTCGCGTTAAACCCTCTGAACATTTTGGCCCAGCAGTACTTTCTCAGAAACCCAGAAGGAATCGCCCCGCTGCCTTTTTAATCCAATCTTAAAAGTAAAACGTAAGCCTTGAAATTGGATGCATAACACTCAAATAAGTGAAATGTCTAATTTTTTTTAAAGCTTTAATCTAGCATTAAAACATTTCCGAAGAAAAATATGACATGAAATCCTTCCAACTTGTACAGAAGAAGTCGAAATATAAACATTTTTTCTATATCTTCAAATGGTACTGATTTACCAATTCATACGTTCACCTGTACAAGCTAACACAATCCCAACACAATAGCCCCGCAATGGATCCTACCGCAGTGCAGTTTGTAATATTCAGTGTTTGTTGACACTGTTTGAGAGGTGTTGATGTAACTCTCTGGTCTTTTTTTTGTTTTTATTTTGTTGTATTTGACTGCACTGTAATGAATAATTCACACATGAGGAGTACAGAATGTAAGAAAAACAGTGCATTCCAATACATCACCAACTTCTCCACTATTAAAGTTCAAAACTTACCACAGAATTAAATGAAGAGCTCTTTTACACAGAGCCAACAACATTTTAAGCTTTTTAAAGGTAGGATGTATTGCAGTAGTTGTGACTAGGGATGTCAACAGAACTATACTTACTTACTAGAGCAATATTTCGGTACCAAGTTGATACCAAAATTCTGAAAACATGACGGTGATTGTTTTTCTACAGTACCCTAGGTACCGTCAGGGATCGAGAGTAACGTCGTCCCGGGGACGATAGAAAATATGTCTGGGACGCAGTAAACTCACTATCGACAAGAGTTAACGTTAGCTGTTTGCAGCCTGAAAGCAGCACAGTCCTGCACGAAGCAAACAGCTAACGTTACGGGAGGTGCAATTGAATGACATTATGATGCGTTCTACTCAGTAAAGATGAGTATTGGGCGAAGGTAAATTTTAACGTTATCATGATGTGTTCAAATGTAATCTTTTAAAATGTAGTTTTTGGCGAGAAACTTAAATAAATCCAGTTTTTTGAAGGAGATGTTTTCACAGCAATATAAAATAGATATTAGAGAGGGAATTATGACCTGTTTTAAGTTCCTAAAATAAACTACTATGCAAACAGTAACAAAGGAGTGTATGTTGAAGTACATGGGATTTATTATTCCACTTTTGTTTTTTACCGTGGTATCGAATTGGCATTGGTATCGACTAGTTAATTTCTGGTATCATGACATCCCTAGTTGTGACTGCATTGGATTGTATTAGATTGAGCAGGTGTACCTAATAAACTGGTGAACTCAGTGATATCTGCAACAACTTTCAAGAGTTCCCCTACGTGTTTGATTAAGTGGAGTTTTGTTTAAATTGCACATTTGAAAATCCTCTCAAAGTACAAAATATCAATAAAGCGAGAATGCTTTACTGTTTTACTGTAAGAGCATGATTTGCTGTAATGGAGGAGTCTTTAGAAATATTCTCCCCTGAAGCTCTGAAACCTTCAATTAGAGAATTAATGATCGCTTACACTGCAGCATGGCCTTAAAGGGAGCACGCACAGAAAGAGGCACTGAACTGAAGAAAGCACGTATTGTACAGGAGGATTTTACAGCAGGGAAATGCATTCACACCTCGCCTAAGCACACGCTTCTCAAAGCCAATACAGCCAATAGACATTATTGTCCTTTTTTTTAGTACTGCTTAATTACCCTGCCACTCCCCCATTCTCCAATCTCAGTCTCAGATTCTCATTGCCATTGATTGGATGTCTTCACACTCGGTGTAATTTGCTCTTCATCCGGGGGTTGGATCTAACACCTCGCTAACTGAAATTGGTCTTTTTTGGCTCAGCAGACTTGATTTGGCTCTGTCTGGTATTGAAATTCATAAAAGCAGCAACAATAGGATTGTGGTTGTTCTGTCTCTGTGTGCATGGGATTCCAAACTGTAATAGATGTGTCGATAAGGGAGGACAATAAAGGTGGAGCTAGTGAAGGTGTCATTAAAGGGAAACTCTGCTCCCTTCGGAGGGTCATACACTAGTAAATATCAATTTGTAACAGTCAGTGCATTCTAGGAATTATTCTGAGCTGAAGGGCTTTAATTTTCTTTTTTTAGTGTACCCACTTTCCTTCAACTTGACTTGTGTACTTCAATTTCAAGTATTGATTTCCCACATTTCCCAGAATGACTTTCACCATTCCCCGGAGAATGGGCGTGAACTTGTTGAATTCAGAGAGGGAGAAAGCGAGAGAGACGTAGTGGAAATAATAGCGTGATGAGAATGAGAGTCCCGGTTGTGGCTGTGTTGCATTCTGGTCGACTGGCTCTGCTGCTATCGGTGTAGAAACTGGGATCTCTGCCTCTTTTGTGGTGTATTTCTTCATTCTGATTGTTGCAAAATGTCAAATCTGGGGAGAATACTCTGCTCTTTGACTGTAAGGCACTAACGCTAAACTAAACATTTACTGCTGATTGAGCTCCCAATCTTCTGCTACAGAGCTCCATTGTACTGTAGACGTGCCTGATAAATCTCCAATAACTCTACTTTACGGGTCTTTATGTTTTCAGTGTTGCATTTAAGTTTCAAATAATTGATAGGTGTGCCAGCAGGGGGCGTTAGCCACAGCTGGAAAACAGCCCAAGTCAGTCCAGTCCTTAGAGTTGAGTAAGTTGCAGCATGCATGGTTTTAGTTAGTATCCCATAATGCCTGTAGGCAGGACTCGTCCAGCATGGGTACAATGTGTTTCTGTCTTTCTTACTCAAATTGACTTTTGAGAGCATTCACATATCACATTTTGTATATTTTATTTTGACTGCCAAATTGATAGTTCAAATAAAACTGCTGTTGTGCAATACCGTTTTTAAGTGGTTATCTCATCTAGCATTAGGAATTGAAGATATTGTTTTTTTCATCCGTTGATGCGTTAAGATTTGTGCATTTGAAGAATTACCATATAGACTGTTGCTTTAGCCCCGGGCCTCCAGCATTTCATTTGTTATTCTTCCTGTTTGTGAATACAGTTGTTGTTGTTTCAGAGATAAATGTGAACTGATTTGGACTGTTATGTTATACATGGATTTTATCATCATGCCTCTGAATCCTAATCTAGTCAGTTGGTAGAGGTATATGTAACAATAAATACTTACATGCATTGTATTAATGAATTAAACAACGCGTTAACGCAAATTCGTTTAACGCCACCAATATTTTTAACGCATTAACGTAACTTGTGATTTTTAGATTGTAGTTGTAGTTTTATAGCTAGAGTGAAGATACCGGCATCATATGAAAATAGAAAAACCTAAGGAATCCATTGGTATCTACCATGTCATACTAGCATGTCGGGAATGAGGTTAAATAACGCTCCAAACTTGCGCTAAATTTTGGCGAGAAAAATCTGGCATGGCCATATTCAGAGGGATCCCCTGAGCTCTGACCTCAAGATATGAATGAAAATGGGTTCTATGGGTACCCACGAGTCTCCCCTTTACAGACATGCCCACTTTATGATAATCACATGCAGTTTGGGGCAAGTCATAGTCAAGTCAGCACACTGACACACTGTTTTGTGTTGTTAATTGATTTCTAATAATAAATATATGCCCACTCTCATTTTGATAAGAGTATTAAATAGTTGACAAATCTCCCTTTAAGGTACATTTTGAGCAGATAAAAAATGTGCAATTAATTTGAGATAATCGCAATTAACTATTTTAATCAATTGGTAGCCCTAATACCAGTATTATTGGCCCTGATTAGTCAATCGGAGTCATTTCTATGCTATTAGGAAGTAAAGAATGAAAGCTTAGAATAAAAAGGCAAATGCCTGAGTGTCAGATGATGTACTACTCCAGTTAGATCTTATCTGTTTGTATGAACAGTTACGGTCTAAATGGAAAATATGAGCATGCTCCGATTTCTTTTTCTTTCTTTACATTCCAAATTTTCACAGTGGAAACTGGGTTATTTCATGTTGCCAGTCCAAACACAGCACTTTGTCAGGCTAGAACCATATAAGGAGGTATAGCCCTCTGGGCAGTTCCAAAATGTGAGCCAGTTTTTTTCTTTAATTACTTAAACCGACTGCTCGAAAATATGTAACATAGAGCTCTGTTGTATTTCTGATCCAAGGTTAAAGGCAGCCATTCTGCAGCCAGTTGCTAATTCAGTCGAATCTGGGGGGAGATCCTTAAAGCCTTCTGCATATTCCATTAAGCTGCTCATTGTTATTCTATACCTGATTTTAATTAAGAATAGTAGAAACCCAACTGTGTGATTTAAGTGCATGCGATGTTGCTCTGAGGCAGGGTAGACGGTCGTTACGCCTGTTCGCAGCTCTCTGCGGCACAATTCTTTTCTCGCGAATCTCCGTGCAATGATGGACATGTTCATTCATTAGCATTCATATGATTATAAGCTCTGCTGGCAAAGCCGAGCAGATGATGTAGGGTTTGGTGAATCTAACGAACCGCTCTTCACAAAGGAGGCATGCGGTGCCACTTCTTTCTAGGAAAATGTTGTTTGGAGGAACAATAAGATCAGCAGAGTCACATTTTTTTTTTATCATATTTATACTGTTTGTATAATGAGCAAAGAAACTGCTTACCCATTAGCATAAAACTCTCTCCATTATTGTGTTTTGACCTCAGAGACATTATAGCTCTCCTGCAATTGTTTGGCCTCATCACACTCTGGTATTAAGTGTTGAGATTGGCAGTACAGCACCTCTGTTCAATAGATGGTGCTGAGCAAGGGCGTGCAAAATGAAGCTCCCGTCCAGTCGATTTAAATGGAGAATTGTGATTAATTGGAATCGATAGTGTTAGCATCGACACTCACCACTTCCCATCCACACTACCCCGCCTTGACCCAGACTTAATGTGCTTATGTACACTTTAGCTAGTCCACATAACACACATGCATGAACTCACACACACATATTGGAGACATCATAATGTGAAGCATCCACTTCATTAACACTGGCTGCATCTTAAGTCTTTATGCCTGTGTGAGTTAGGATTCACACACACACATACACACACACCCTTAAGACACAGCAAACTGATGAACTCAGCCTGGAGATGTGATGAGGCTGGAGGAACAAAGGATTAGTCGATTGAGAGCTGAATGCTCAGCAGACTCACTGCAGACTCCTCTCAACAATCTGAGCTGAAGTTGTGAGGGTGTACAATGTTTTTCTCTCGTCTCTACAAATGTTCAGTCTTTGTGGAACCATACTCTCTTGTCATGTCTGCAGACGACTTTCCAGACTCTCTCCTGTGTCCTCTTCGGGCCAAATGTCAAGTCTCAAGCCGTTACACAAAGCTGCAGTTATATCTGGAGCTATTAGATCTGGAGCGCATTAACTCAGGCCAGCGTCCTCAACCCCATCTTTTGAAATGTCACTGCTCCGTGGGCTGAAGCCCTGCCCGAAGTTTAACGTTTCAGTTAAAGCAAGTCCATGCCTCTAGTTTGCTTGGAGGTGGTTATTGTGCTTTGTGCTTGATACATATGATTGCAAGGTAATGCTATTTTTGTGTCCATGAATAGACCAACAAATCCGCTTGTCTGTATGTTGAATTGGCCTTTTTATTAAATAGCAGCTACCAGCCACCCCACATCACCCACTTGCTTTCCAGAATGAACTAAAGTTAGCTAATATGTCACTCCTTAGCACAAAAACAATATAATGCCAAAGCTAAATAAAAAGGATGCTGAGGAACCTCTCCATTGAAGCTGAGAGACACATACACACACAAATATACAGTTACCCACTCACTGTAGTGACATGAAACTCTTAAAACATTGCCATGGCACACTGGTTAATACAGTATACTACCTAACAGATAAAATAATGTACATGTTAATATCATCAAGATAATGAAACTAATCAGCATAACTTGATAGGTAAAAGACCATCTGTGAGCATATATTAGCTTACAATTTATAGTGTACTGTTTCCTAAAAATTACGCTTCCATACTTTTCCAACAAAACTGCATTGTGAATTATGTTTTGAGGGAAACTTGTTGCGGATTACGTTTGTTTTGTGGAAGTCCGCCCAGGACGTCGGGATGGTGGATGGGTCAAACAAACACAGGGCTTTCACCCAGGAGACCGCTGTTCATGTCCTGCGTGAAACTAAAAGACAACGTTCACTTATTTTAAATTTACGTCCGTAGCTCAAATAACATAACAAACGTAGTCATTTTCAGCAATCTTACCATAATGATTTTTTTTAACTAAACCTAACCAAGTGGTTCTGTTACATTTTTAACTTAAACCAGGTGTTTAAAACTGTTAAAAACTGTGACCGTAATCCAGGAGAAAATACACTTTCCTCAAAATGTAATTAGTTGTATGGGAATGTAATTTTGTAGTGGACACGGTTGAAAAAAACAAGACATTCAGATTCAGTGAATTCATTATTCCAGTACACCGCCATCATCTACCTACCATTATATCCTCATAACTACAAAACATGCAGTGACATTTCTTCTTTCTTTTTTTTTTTTTTTACATTTAATCTATTTTTCTTGATAACTCTTCATTGAAAGCCTGATATCTATCCCAGAATCCCCCTTAACGTTGGCTAGACTGATTATTCACCCTGCACTACAGCTGCTAATCATCAAAACCATTTGATTCAGTGGGGTGCTTCAGTGACTCTAATCTAAATGATTCAGCTGAGGCTCTTTTTCCTACCCTGGTATGATTATACTACAGTAGGTGATTGGCAGCTCTGATACAAAAATATCAGTGCTGGAATCGGCTAAGCCCATATTAGCTGAACTATTGTGCTGAGATATACTCAGAGAAGCTGTGTGCGTTGGCCCGAGCCAGACGGGAATCTGTAGCTGTTGGGGCCTTATCTTAAAGTGTGATTTACCCTGGAGCCACTCTTGGCAGGGGATTTGAAGAGCTGTCTGTAGGTGAGAGAGGGCAGAGACGACAAATCATCACTCAGCGAGTCTTCAGCATCACTTCCTGTGTAAAAAAAACACAGTTACAGCAGGCAAACTTGCATTCATGAATAGATAAACACTGAAACAAGCCTCCTTTTTTCATCCTCAGTCACACATTTTTATCATTTCCCTCTCTCTCACACATTACCAAGGAGACCTAAAACTCAAGAGGCCCTCCATAGTGATAACACAGCATGATATTCTTTTTATTGTAGATGGAGTGGCCTTCTTACTTTTTTTAAAAAACAACTCTTCCGTCTTCACTAATAAACCCAAGAATACCATTTGCAGTTCACACATTGTAAGTTGTTTTTAATTGAAGCCATTGTTTGCGATTGTTTCGAACGCGGCCCGCGAGTGTTGGTTTCAGATCAATGGTTTCAGACGCAGGAAATAATTATTTTGCGTGGAGATGAAAGTCGGGGTACAGCAGCACAAACAGCCCGTGGATCCAGCCTTTTTTAATTAGTGCCGTGCGTCTCCTGCTCGGCGTGGCAAATTAACATCCACCATCGAGGATAAATGATTGTGCTACGCAACCGAGTGTGGGTGGTTGTGTGTTTGCATGAGGAGTCGTGTGTGCACGAGGTCGGGGTTGGGTGGGGGTTACATTTTTTGGCCTTTTCCACTCCTGAGAATCCATCCTGAATATGGATTGCAAGATGTCGCTTCTAGTATTCTCTTTCCAGCTCCAAAGATTAGACCAAATATACGTCTTGTCATAGTTTAAAACAGATTTTATAACTTCCCTAGCTGCTGTGTTAAAGGTCTAACATCAATCTGTTTGTTTTTCCAGCCTGGCTTCCTTTCAAATGTTATGAAAATAAATATAGTTGAATGTTACATTGAATGAATTTAAAACACAGTCTTAGCGGTAAAACTGTAATAGCTATTTTCTCAGAGTCAAATGCCACAATCGCATTGCTCATACCAAGAAGCTGATGAGAAAACACATTTTCTTTCTTCCTTTTAGACGTTTTAATGTCCGTATATGGAAGAACACTTGAGTTCTTCTTGTTTATGATCTTTATTTCTTAAGTGTTACAGAAATATTTATGATTCTGTTGATGTTGGAACTAGTGAGTGCTGGTTTTACATCCTTGTCTCGTCGCTGTCTTTCAGGGATGCCCAGGTTCGCCAGCCAGCCGTCGCCGGCCACTGTGCATCTAGGGAGCAACCAGGTGATGGCGTGTGAGGTCAACTCAGATCTGGTGCCCTTCACCAGGTGGGAGAAAGACCGCCTGCCGCTGGAGCTGAGCACCAGGCTGGTCCAGCTGCCCAGCGGAGCCCTGGTGATCAGCAACGCCTCGGAGGCAGACGCCGGCCTTTACCGCTGTCTGGTGGAAAACGTGGGGTCGTCCAAGTCCAGCGACGAAGCCCAGCTCCAGATACTGCCAGGTGATTTGAGGAAATAAAGTTTTTTCAGGCAACGGGTGAAATGTCATCCAGTGAGGATAGAGTGCTGCAGGAATGAGTCCTGAAACCCAGAAATGAGTTAACATTTTAGCGCCTCAGGTTCCCTCGCCTGGAAGTCAATGTTGTTTTTAAATTAGTTTTTACTTAGATGCCTGAAATAAGGTCTGTGGTTAACACAAGCTGAAGAGATTTTAATGTTTTGTTCTACGATATAAAATATGTTAGTAAAAAAAAAACAGATATTCGAATATGAAAATTAATATTTGATTATGAAAAAGCTAATTTTTAAACTGAAAACTCACGTTTTACATTGTGATATATACTGGAAATGACATACAACATAGCCAACAGCAAGTAGGAAGCATTCAGGAAATCTCCTGGTGATCTCCCTCCAGCCAGCTGTCACCTTATTAAGGTTTTTGTAGTGAAATGAAGAGGTATCGTATAGATAACTCCTCATTTCAACTTCACGAATCAGCCGTTGCTCGGCCATTGTGGTGCTTTCAAAGCGAGCAACAGGGAGAAATAGAAACAGGGCGTCCGACAAAAGTTCAGCTCAAAGCGGCACTGCGCAGCGCTGCGTCCATCGCGGCCAGTTAGGACACGGTGTCATGGACATAATGATCAAATAGATATTTGAATAGAAATCATTTTGGGCCAATTTTGACAGCTCTACTAACAAGTGGCTAAATGAGACTACTAAACGTCATCACGCCAAACACGTCCGCCTTTACAGCCTCGTTGTGTATACTCACGCTCATGCGACCGTGGAGTAGTTTGTCTATACGTGTAACGTTGGCTTTTTACTTCTGGCGATTGCATTCACGCTTCGAAAATCATAAAAGTGGTGACTATTTGTGAACATTACCTTGATGAACAAAACGTGTATCATAAATGTGCCACAGAGCTTAGTTTTTGCAATAATCCAAAACTCAATGGAAAAATCCCATTGACTTTTTGTCGAGGGAACCAGTGCGATGCTAACTTCCTGGTTGGCATGGTTGGCCTTATAAAAATACGTCATCCCTGCACCACTATATGCAGATCAGTGAGGAGATGTAGGATTTTAATACTTAATAATGTCACTCACAAACATATGATTACAATACTGGAATGATTTCAGATTTGTTGGACACTACCCTTCCCTTCCATTGTTAACTAATAGTGAAAGCATTTGTCCTCAACAGAACCCGTTAATCAAAACATTTTCACATCCTTGATTACAGTGCAATTATGCTAGCGCTTCGATTGTAGAACCACTTGTGCAGCAAATTGAAATTAAAATATAGTTCAGTGCATCATTTGATTAAAGTGGCACATTGTCATTGGGTTGCTCACTACCTTTAGCATGAAGAGATCTGCCTAAGTGTAGGAGTGGAAGGACTCCCAGTGGGGTTATCTGTAATGCTGCAGTAACTCAGTTGTAGCTCAAAAGGGGGCTGAATTCCATTGTGGCAGTGTCTCGTCTCACCCCTCTAGAAGTTTTATTTACTGAGTTGTTAAGCACCAGGCTCCTGGCAGCACAGAGAAGATATTAGAGGTCGTAAATCAGACTTCAACAAGACCCCAGTGGGGGTCTTTATCTCTGTATGTCTCCTCCAAGGATGTGTGGTGGAGTGGCAAAAGGCTGGATGCATACTGAAGGAAATCTCATAAAGCTGTGCGAGGAAATTGAAAGAATTTTTGTTTGGATGCTACCAGATGTTGAAGCGACAGAAATACATTTATAGTTATTCGGTTTCTTTTGAAGTCGCAACAAATCAGCTTGAGAATAAAATAACTTGGGTCTTTGCGGGGGGAGACGTTTCATACATTTCAGCTTTTTAATTAAAATCCTGCTTTGAGCTTTTATAGAATTAGGATCTAAGATAAACGGATAGTGCTGTGTATGTGCTGCTGTGGTCACACATGACCCTCCGGTTATTGCAGGATGCTACTGAGGCAGTTAGTTGCAGCTGGAATTATATGGGATCACTTTGAACTCCTAAAGAGCTGCGACTTCAGCTGTCCCAGACGTCAACATGGACATTATTCATCTGACCATTCTTGGTTCGGGTGTCGGGAAGGACTGCCCGTCAGACATGAGTTCTTTTGAAGTTTTTAAGACGGATGACACCCGTTAATGTAGAAGCTTGCTGCTCTGCTTCACTTACTCACCTCAGCCTTAACCACAGCCTTGACCCTGACCTTTTTCTCCTCCCATTCAAGAAACCGGAGAAGAGAGGAAGCTGGAGTTCCTGGTGCAGCCTGCGTTGGCGTCCAAGGCGGTTGGCGCCAGCGTGCTGCTTCCCTGCTTGGTCACAGGTTACCCTGCGCCGCACATTCGTTGGATGTTTGGAGACAAGCTGCTAGAAGAAAGGTATGAGCATGATGTTTGATTCACCACACCATTTGAGAAATTAAATAATCTTTATAGAGATAGTTCGGGTGTTTTGAAGTGGGGTTGTATGAGGTACTTATCCATAGTCAGTGTGTTACCTACAGTAGATGACAGTCGGCACGCCCCGAGTTTGGAGAAGCAGACAGGAGTTACTGTACGAGAGCAAAGCAATGTACTGCTGTGGACGGGGCCGGCAGCAAAACATATTTTAGCCACCTAAAAGAAAGGCAAAAAGAAAAATCAATATCAGTTTAAGTGTACGCTATATTGACAATATTTTCATTGGTCTATTTTGCCGTGACACAGCTATACAGTCTAGGTTTCTGACAGGGAACTGGAGTCTTTATCTATGCTCTAGCCAAAGCAACCCGACTCCATTGGAGGGAAGAAAAAAAAAAGTGAAGTACACAGGAGTTGCTGGTCTGTTTTGTGTTATTGTGTGGCTTTGGTTATTTCGGAATCACTAAAGTCAGACAATAGTACTAACTAACTAACTGATTGAGGCAGCGATAGACCAACAACCCCTGTGTTTCGCGATGTAAAATTTGAGTTTTTTCTATTGAGTCTGGTGGCTGTAGCGAGAGCGTAGATGGATACAACGGCTTCAGTTCCCCGTGCGAAACGGCTGTCTGGTGGTAAGGTAAACCGGCGAAAATATTCTAAATATAGCGGACACTTAAACAAATTTTTTTTTTTTAGGTGGGTCTTTCTTTTAGGTGGCTAAAATACATTTTGCTGCTGACCCCGTGCACAGCAGTACATTACTTCCGTGCGGTAACTCCTGTCTGTTTCTCGAAGCTAGGGGCGTGCTGACTGTCGTCTACTGTAGGTAATACACTGACTATGGAGAAGTACCTCATATAACCCCACTTCAAAACACCCGAACTATCCCTTTAAATGCTGGTTTTCTCGGGACATGGTTCTGCTCTTACTCGTGTAGAAACTGGTGAGCTATAACTTATTCAAACCAACCTTTCAAAATCATTTTCATCAAAGCTGACAATAGTTACTCTAAAGCCATACACTGCGGTGTTCAGCGTTCCCTGGCTCTCTCCCATTCCTAGCCTTTGAAAAGCAACACAGACCGTAATGTACCCGGTGCCTCTGGTCTCCAGAAGCTAACCTGTTAGTCCTGGCGCCTGCTCCCCAAGGTGTTAATGCTTTTCTGCCACTGCTACTCAGAGAACCCCAGAGGGGGGGGACCTGGACGTGCCAACGGAGCCACTTCAGCTGGGAGACGAGGCCGCAGGGTTGCCAGCTGATGGGAAGTTCACAAATTAAGAGCTGGGAGAGAGTGTCACAGAGCCTGTGCTCTCGCTCCTCTGGCTCTCATTAGCTCAGGCAGAGCAGCGCAAATCCCTCAGAGACAACTGCAATGGACATGGGAAGTTTGATTCTCACCAATTACTGTGAGAAAGCACTTTGTTGGCCTAAACCCTGTGTACCGGTCTTGCAGAATAATAACTTTGCAACTTGTGGGGTCAACAGAAAATAGCCGAAATAGGGCTCATCCATCTAAATCCAGTCCCAGTCTGGGATTTCTACCTTCAGTGAAATTAAATGTAAGGTCAAAACATTGGTAACCACAAGGCCCCAGTGTGGTGTGAGCTCGAATATCATTAGACGTTCTAACCTTTAGTTCCAAGCTCAGCACCACATCTCAAGTTAAATGTCTTTATGGAGTCCTCTGTGAGTACCTGTGACCTCCGGTGGGAGCTGGCTAAAAAGGTACTTATTAATCTAGCTTGTATTAATTGCAAAACACTATCCAGCGTGCATACCCGCCCCCCCAGGGTGTCTCCGTTGTTAATTAGCAAGCGTAACTCTGAACAAGCAGGGAAGTCTTAGCGATATTGAAGTGGACCTCCATGCTCCTGCCTTCAGTGCAGGAATGGATTGTGTGGCGAATACATTACCGAGACTGGTCTTTTGATTTTAATACGACATTGACAATTAAAAAGAAGAGCGGTGGAACTTTCTTTTTTTCTCCTTGAGTCTCCCGTCCCTCTAAGGCATTACATGAGAGATAGAAGAGCTGCTGTCAATTAAAAATCGGTGTGGCACACAGTCCAAGGGAGAGAGAGAAAGGGGAATCTGCAAAGAGTGACTAATTGGTCTTTGGTGCGCGGCACAAACAGGGCCTTGAAAGTGGCGGCGCCGACGCTGTAGACATGAGATGAAAGTTTATAAAGATGTGTCAACGTTACCAATTGAAGGCAGGGTGACTCACTGACAGCGGGGATTATCACATTGAGCTTCTGCCGTTGGTGCTTCAACTTGGTCGCCTCTCTTGTTTTCTTTCCGTCTCTCTCTCAGCCACAATAGCGGAAAGCCATTTTTATTGTGCAGATGATGTAGGTGATTCAAAAAGAAGTGCGACATGAAGCCTTGTATGGCGGTTTTAGACAATGCTGATTCTTGGATGTCTAATTCTCCTCTGTAATTCTTCGCTAGTCGTTCCTCTAGCTGACTGACTCCTCAGAAGTACTTTAGGATACTTTTAAAGACACAATGGAATCCTTCAAAAGTCTTTTCACAATGTGCCATATAAAGGATTTCTGTCGTAAGTGGGATTTCTGTCTTGAGTCTTTGAAGAGTCTCATTAGTATGTTTTTTTCATAACCTGCCAGAAGACAGACATTGCTGTTTCTTTTGTATCACCTGTCCATATTGCCATGTAAGACTTAAAGGCTGCTATAAAACTCTTTGATGTCTGCGATGACAGATGGGGACAGAGCAAAGAGCTGAAATGGAAATTTAGAACAGGTGGTTGTCTAACTCTCAGTTGTAGAGACGTTGATTTCTCTCTGTTGAGGTACAGTATAGATCTCTTAAAAGCTAGTATGCTGGGATCATGCCACGCTATGGACCAAATGCAATGGAGAGAGCTCATTGAAGCCATATGTCCCATAGGGGATGAAGAGGAGTGAGTGAGTGAGTGATGCTAAACTCTGTTTTTATGGCTCCGTGCCAACCACAGCCGTGGCAGGGAGACATTAAGTGTGCCAGTTGTCCGTGTGTCCAACCAGCACATTCTCATGAATGTGATATCTCAGGAACGCCTGAAGAGTATATCTTCAAATCAAACGTCCACTTAGACTCAAGGATGAATTGATTAGAGTTTGGTGGTCAAAGTCACTGTGACCTCTCAAAACACACTTTTGGCCATAACTAAAGAATACATATGCTAATTATGACAATTCCATAAAAATGTCTAACAGGATAAAATGATGAGGTGATGACATTTTGGGCAGACATGGATGTAAACTGCAACTTGACTGGTTGGCGGAGGAATACAACCGCGAGGCGGTAATTCTAGTTGTCTTTTGAGATGGGCAGCGTGTCAGATTAGGGGATCGTCATAGTCATAAATTCTTGTTGTAACTTGTTGGACTACATGTTGGACCCTGACCAATCATAGTGGGCAGTCTTTCACATGCATGTAGGTGATTGGGAGGTTGACACGAATAACAACAAATGCTTATGTGTGTAAAGATAATTTTATGAATGAAAGTAAACCTGGAACCATTCATCGTCACTCAGCTGTGAAGGACGCCTCGGTCTTTTCTTCTTTTGCTTTGTACAAATTGTATAGGGTGGAAGAAGTGTACCCGTTGTGCTTCAACATCAGACACGTATCGTAAAAGACGAGACAAAACAATCTGGCATGCTTGTCTTTTTGTCAGGACATCACAAGGTGGCAATTGTCTTCCGCTATGACACTTTACACATAAATAAAACAAGCGATCCTGATGCCCCGTTTGTTTAGTCAGTAGCGGTTGCGTTAGACTTTCTCGTTGTCCGTCATTTTGATGGAAAGGGGTGTAAAAATTCTGTCATGATCTATTATTGCCGTCATTTTGTATTTTAATTTTGAATGGTAATAAGACATAGACCTGGACTGGACTGGAATTACCAGACTCTCTAAACTTGTGATTTCCAGATCCTTCAAGCACTTGCTTCACAGGGAGGAAATCCAGCAGCATGCGCTCCTTCTGATCCAGCGGCGCAGCTCTGTGACTCGTAGTGGTCACAGACGTGCTTCAGGGCCTCCAGTCGGTCAACACACTGCCTTCAGATTTTTCTGTCACTATTAAAAAAATTCAGTTAATTATGGAAAATATTTCCTATTCTGTTGGTCAGACCATTATCGGGTTGATATTGTGTAGTCTGATCCCAGCATTAAATCCATAAATTTGAACTTTTAATGATAGAAATGTATTTATTTGTGGTCGTCCAATAAGTGTTTTTTATACGTAAATGTAGTTTTTCATAGAGATGTTGGGGATGCTACTCTTGTGTGAAATTATTCGGCTGAGCTACAGTATATCCACACAGTATCTTGAATGAAAGATTGCTATTGCAGTATCAATTACACTATGGCTTATTCTGCTGTAACACGCTATTTTATGTGTTCACCAGATCCTAGAATTCATTTAGGCTTCGAGCAAGTCTATTGCCAAGGACACCGAGCTCACCATTTATTCTGATTTAGCTCAGCAGCACCGTGACCCAGTATGTAACTCCTGAAGCTGCTCAGTCAACATGTTGAAAACGCATCCTTAGCAAAATGCCCCGTGTGTCATCCAGGTGCACATGAGGAACAGGCCTCCGGATTTCTCACACAAACTGGTCCTGATGAAACTCATGAAAAGGGCAGTCATCTTTTGTTCTCGGGAGTATCACTCTATCACCTAATAGAATTCCCCAGCAGTCAATAAAACGGATGAATTATGCATATCCGCCAGCAACAGGGAATTGACAGAGCATGTAAATCAACCCCCTCCCCAAAGCCTCTGAGCCATCCGTCTCCGCTCCTCCTTGTCTTCTCGCCTTCATTTAAATATGATTGTGTATATTGCATTTACTTGTGTATAGAGAGAGAGAAGCATAGGGTGGGAAATTTGTTTCCAATTGGACTATTATTGGACTGCAGTGTAACCCTCTTTCACATATGTCTCGCATACAAAAACACACATCACTTCATTCACTTTGCTGTTTTCTGGGTGAGAGAAGAAAATTAATACAAACACACATCAGCGCATAGAAATAGGCACTTGTGTCCATGGGACATTTGTATTACAGTCAACTACCATGCAAAGGAAATGGAAATGGTCTTTTAACCCTATATGCTACAATATATTACACTGTCTTACAGTTAGAGCCCAAAACATCTTAAGTGTCAAAATCCTGCTAGTTTTACCTCTTAGAAAACCCCAAACCTCATTTACCTCATTTTACGACTAATCGCTCCTTTTTGTCTTAGTCGACTAAGGCTTAAACACAAGATTAAAAATGGTGCTTTTGTATGATTCTTTGTGGAGAAACTCAAAGTTTCACAGATCTGTCCATTAAATCAACTAATCAGTTAGTCACCAAAATCGTATGAGTGTTAGTCGACTAAGAATTTCTTTGGGTCAGCCATAAAACTATCACAGAGTTATGAGCTCCTCTTATCAAATTCAAAACTGGTCTTTTCTCCCTAACTGATGTTTGTTTACTTTACACTCTTAACAAACAATCAGTCTTAGTAAAAGAAGAGACATGGTCCCAAATTACAGTTTTATTGTTAATCTAAAGTTATTTGATTTGGCGATACCTGTGGTTGCTGTTGAGAGCGTCAAATATGCTTTAATACTGGTAATGCAGGTCCCAGAGTTGTGTTTGAAATGTCACATGTCACTGGCATAGACTGTATATAAGAAGTGGGCATAGTCACCATGAAGCATGCAATTTGGCCGTCACCATCTTGTTTTTTTGCAACCAGAGGGTGGAGCAAAGTACAACCGAAGGTAAACAAAATGTTTCAGTTTACTTTCATGAACTGAAAACACACTGTGAAAGGGTTGAAGTTGTAAGACGAAAACACGGACATCTCCCAGACCGGACAACGCTGTGGTAGCGACCTGTCAATCACAAGGTAGCCGCGCCCTAAAGTATCCCCTCCTTTATGGTCTATTTGACTCTAAATGGGACCATAATTTACTAAATGAACATCATGCTGTATTGAAGAAGACTTGAAACTAGAGATTGAGAACATAAACTCATGTTTACAATGTTTACTGAGGTAATAAATCAAGTGAGAAGTAGGCTCATTTTCTCATAGACTTCTATACAATCAGACTTCTTTTTGCAACCAGAGGAGTCGCCCCCTGCTGGCTATTAGACAGAACGGCGGCACTCCCACATTGGCTTAACTTTTCAGACCCAGACGTTTGTCATCACTGGTGGCAGCAAAAAATGCCAGTCATACTCGTAAAGTGTATCAAAAATGGGGCTGGATGTTATGAAAAAGATTATAACTATAATGTGCATGACATTGCCAATTCACAAACGAAGATTTGCAGTAGGAATTCTAGATGAATTGTAATGATGTGAAATTCAAACCACCAGCACTTTTTATTATAATAGTTTGAAGATCTGATAGCTCAAGCAGTGCTGCATGCACACACAAAAGAATTGGTTCCACTACTCTTGAAAAGAGAAAAGCCACCGCCATTTAAATTGTTTCCAAGCTAACAATCCTTCAGATGTAATCATCCATAATTGTCTATATTTTTGAGTGAAGTCACAAAGTGACACTCAGAACTTTAACCTGCTTTGTTCTCTACATCCTTTTAAGTGCAGTTGCATTGTTAACACCCACCACCATCAGCTGCTGTCACTGATTTTTTTAAATTCTCAGTTTTCAAGCCCATTTTTAGGCGTTCTGCACCATTCTGCTCTCTACATGTTGTTTTCAAATGGCCACCGCAGTAAAGAAAACATGCGGGTAGTGCAACTGAGCCTTTCAGCCTGTCAGAGATGCAACCTATTAATGATAATGGCCTCTGAGTTTCACTTGCTCCTTTCCTCAGAGTGACTATTGGTGAGGTTAATGGCAAATGTCCGCCTCATGCTGAACTCTTGCTCATCCTGCGTTTCAGATGTCATGGGGAAGCAGAGACTCGGCTGATGAATACAACAGTTACTCACAACACAGAATACAAAGACGAAGTCTGCCTGGCGTATTGTTGAGGAGGAAGAATAGATAATCGGAGTTTCTTATCATCCAAGTGTCAGAATGGGAGTATGGAAGTACGCACCCAGACCACTTTATTAGGTTCACCATTACGATCTAATGCAATCCAGTACAACAGCTCTGCACATATTCTTCCTTTATGAAGCTTATAATTGTTGACTCCAGAAACACAACCTCTTAATACTAGAAAGGTGCATTCAGCAGAGTGCAGATCTCCGCCAGGTGTGTCTGCACCAACCAATGCTGTAATGTTTGATTGATTGAATACAAACTACAATTGCTCCCCGTCTAGACTGCAAACGTACCAGATGTGTTTTTCACTTGCACCTCTCATGCAACAGATACTCTCATTTTAAGCAATGCAGCACTGGCTCCTTGCAGCTAAACTGCAGTTCACTGTTTTAAAGCTTCCTGTGAACATAAACGGTCAGTCCTGCTGTGTGTTTAGTTCCATTAGCTGTTAACTCTGTTAGCAAAACTAGCTCTCCTCCTACCAACATGAGTAGACGCACTCTGTTGTAGTCAGAGCTCGGTTCAATTTGTCATTTGCTAAGCAATAGTTATACATACATACATACATACATACATACATACATACATACATACATACATACATACATACATGCAATACCTTGACGTGCAAATCAAGAGAGGAACAATTCGTAATCAGTAGCAGAAACAAGATTCCAATCTGAAGAAATTGTTGATCACTTGCGGCCCTGATAAGACGGTTAAGAGTAGAGAGGAGTCAGCAGTTAATAATGTTTTTTCAAAATGTATGAATCACTGTATGTCCTTGAGCATACATTCATAAAGGAGCAACAAAAGTATATTAGGCTGATGGGTCCAGTAGTAGGTGAGATTAGCCGTGGACAAACAAATGCACAAGCACACAAGCTATGCCTGGTGGAGATGATAATACAGTCCAGTACAACATCACTCCTAACTACAACCTCAAAAATGTAGTTATATATATATATATATATATCATATGTATATATATATATATATATATATATGATATATTTATAAAGTTATTATTATTTTTTAAATTGTATTAGTTAGCATAGTTATAAGTTGAATAAATACCTCATCAAAACTGAACATTATTATGTTTGTAAAGGTAAAATTTATATCTGAGCTGTTGTAATGGATTGCATCAGATTTCACAGGTCTACATTATAAAGTGTGCATAAAAAGTAGCGTTCAAGAAAGAGTAAAGATCCATGTGAGTATTAATAGAAACTCTTGTGCTCCACATGTTTCCCTCATTGAGAGAGGTTGGCGTGTACAGTACTGTAGGTGTCCAGCACACCACAGTCTTCCAGATACACAGGAGGCCCACATGGTCAGAATTCTGCTTAGGAACTCCAATTTCTTCAACACCGGTGAAATGATAGATGGCAGCAGCACAGTGAAGTTAAGGTATTGGAGTGGTTTTGCCGGCATGTGGGGCTGAGACAACAAGACAAGCAACATGGTTTTCTGGCAGTGCAGCACGGGGAAGTCTCCTTTTAGGATGTCTCTCAGTCTCCAGCTCATCGCAACACACACACACACACACACACACACACACACACACACACACACACACACACACACACACACACACACTGGCTCCCTTCAAAGCGTGTTTCCTGTCATAGCAGCTATTGTTCTTGTTTGCATTCTTGTCATAATGTTATGTTTATTGTCATGTAGGAATTGAGGATAAGAGGATTACATTGGTTGTCTGCCATTGGCTAAATCTACAGTTAGTTGCATTTTGTGATCATTTGAAAACATCAGAATAGGAACCAAGAAAATCTGCTTACGCTCATACTGTCATTTACCTTTAGAAGCTAAAACGGTGCAGCATCATTAGTTTAAATGGAAGTGATTAATGGCACATTTTTATCTGTTCAAAATGTACCCGAAAGGGAGATTTGTCAAGTATTTAATTCTCTCATCAACATGGGAGTGGGCAAATATGCTACTTTATGCAAATGTATGTATTTATTATTGGAAATCAATTAACAACTCAAAAGAATGACAAATATTATCCAGAAACGCTCACAGGTACTGCATTTAGCAGCTGTCAGTGTGCTGACTTGACTATGACTTGCCCCAAACTGCATGTGATTATCATAAAGTGGGCATGTCTGTAAAGGGGAGACTCGTGGGTACCCATAGAACCCATTTACATTCACATATCTGGAGGTCAGAGGTCAAGGGACCCTTTTGAAAATGGCCATGCAAGTTTTCCCTCGACAAAATTAGCTTAAGTGTGGAGCGTTATTTAGCCTCCTTCGCGATAAGCTAGTATGACATGGTTGGTACCAATGTATTCCTTAGTTTTTCTAGTTTCATATGATGCCAGTATCTTCACTCTAGCTGCGTTAATGCGTTATCGCGTTAACTTTGACAGCCCTTGTCTTTATTGTATCCTGGGCCTACACATTGCCTTTCACAGCATCAAACAACTCACCTGCAGGCTTTACTGTGGCCCTTCAGCAGACATTATGTGGGTATGTCTCCTATTTAAAGGCTTTATAATCCGGTCGAGTGAGGGAAGTTTAGTAGACGTGACACAGCACAGGTTCACGTGGCTTCAAGCGCCCCAAGGGCCCACCACAGTCATCTGAAAGTATATTATGCAAGTTATGAGCTGCAGGCTTCATTGTATTATGCACTAATCAAACGATCAGTTTACTCTTGGGGTAAAAAAAAAAAGAAGCAAATAAAGCAAGGTACTGTATGCAAGAGCTGTTTTAGTCTCGAGGGCCTCTGCCGCTTTCCATTACGTGAGCCAGAGGAAAACAAAAACGTTTTCATGGCTGAGTCACTTGAGAAGCCCCAGCCTGTGCTGCTGGCACCAGGTTGTTTCTCACATTAATTTCTATTTGTTCATTCAGTCATTTATGTCCTTAGATAGTCTGAGTTATTTCTTCATTTCCTTTGTCTGTCACATTCATTCCCCCCACATATGCCACAGCTTATAGCTGAACAGGAATAGTTAAAGAACAAAATGTTGTGTTTTGGAAGCGGGAAAAATCCAATCCGCTGTCTGCCCTCCTTGGCCGGAAAAATGAAATCCTGCTGCTTTTCTTTTCACACCTTGAACATGATTCAAATTCATGGAGCTGTTGTGATTATGTTCTGGTCAAAAGGGGGAAGTTCAATTTGCGTTCAGACATGGTGGAGGGGTTTGTAGACACAGAGAGAGAGGAGGGAGAGAAAAAGAAACTTGATCTGAACAGAGGAAAATAAGTGGAAAAAGTTTAGAGATTGCCACTCTATCCATTAATAGTGAATCCCCCTTTTCTGTTGTGACAGTTGTGATTCCACCTGCCTCCCCCTTGTGCAGCAGATAGCATGACCCATGCCCAACTACTGTCACAGCACCACTGATTGCTCTGTGACAGCACACTGCTCTGTCGTCATCAACACGCACACATCCCCACACTTCTTCGGTGATCTGCCGCTTCCCCTCGCCCAGGTGTGCTGACCTTGCCACCGCTCTGTGTTACGGAAGGCTGAGTCACCACTCACACATACCAAATGTGTTCTTCCCCCCCGAAGCGCTTCTCTGAAGTCTCTGTCGCTGCCACCGCCTTCAAAGCTGAATGGCAGAACAGGGGACAAGATCGTGTTAGAGACCTCTTTCATGTTGACAGGACATTCTCAACACCTTTTCCGGGCCAGTTACACACCGGAGAGGATCAGAAGGAGGAGGATGTTGTTCTTTCCATCGCGTTGACACTGAGGATACATCCAACGCACAACTTTTGCGCCTTTAAGCCTAGCGTCCTCACTATTTCTGCGTTTTCGAACCCCTAGAACGGAGACGTTTGAAAACGCTGCTGACCCTGTTTTAGTTTGGGGTTGCGTTTAAGTTTGGACGGGGAGAAACGGAGACTTCTGAAATCGATGACTCAGACACCCCATGGATGTTTTATAAGGACTGGATACCAGACCCGAAGATGACGCCTATTCATTCAAAAGAGAATTGCTAGGCTGGCGAATACGCCAAGAAACATTTCAAACTTCCGGGTTTACTTCCGTGGTATGTGGCCCACTGAATATGCGCTGTGGTGTTTCTCCCACTGGCCCCACCAGCGACTTCCTGCTCGGCCGATAGACTTTACATTGTGATGGCATTACAGATTTTAAAATCATTTTTCTCGGCTTGAGGAAAGTTTTACAAATATAAAACCTCCATGGATCAAAAATTCACAATAGAGTCGTAATCGACCTTACAGTTTGAGTTGTCCTTGTCAACAGTTTTAACAGATGTCTCTTTTACTGTGGTGGCCTATGAGGAAAATGCTTTTTGGGCCTCAGGGGGATTTTTCACTGGAAAAATTTGGAAGCAAGGCTGAGCGACGGTACCGTATCCAGGTCTCAATATACATCCATGAGACATCCCCATTTGCTTTGTGATTGGGTCTTATCTTATCAGTCACTATGCGTCTGATACCACCCTGATTCGTCACGCCCCATCACTTGTTGTTTTTCTTACGGAAAAGTGCCAACATCAGCCTTGACTACCAGTGCTTAATTTCAACATGGATAACGATTTAGAAATGTTGATGACCTTGTTGTCTATGCTAGCAGCTGTTGTGCAGTTAAATTCATAATTTTACAAGGCTACCACTGCCTACATGCGCAGCAGCATTATGCTACGTTCACACTACCAGTGACAAAAGCAACAAATCGGCCAGCGTAGCCAGCTACATTGTCAGCAAGATGCCGTTGAAGTGTTGTTCCAGCGCTCGTTGACGTAGTTATGTCGTTAAATAGCAGGGAACTGGCTAACGGCATTTTTTTTAGATGGAACGGAACAGGGTGAAACAAAAACATGATTGGTTCGACGCTTCACCTCGTCATTGGAGCGCTGAAAAACGTTGAGACCAGCTTACTTTATTTGTAGTGGCTTGTAGAATATTGCGGCGTGAACACAGCATTAGGGTTATTTACTTCCTGTTTACACTGGCACGTGCATTCCCAGTGTACGTTAATGGTGATGTGATATTCGTTTTCAGGCGTGTTAGTATGGACGGAGATTATTTCTGAAATGGTGCTAAAGCGCTCGTGGGCACAGAGATTGTTTCCATTTAAAAGTGGCGTTTTAAAATGTTAATATTTTAGTGTGGACGTAGTCTGAGAGATGATTTTTAGGTGTTATGATAAAAAAGTCAAGATCTAGACATTATTTTGATTGGTAAACTCTATTTGACTGCATGTTTGAATATACCAACATTACATGTTCTGTATGCACACCTCAATGGTATTAAAAAAAAAGTCGTAGCTCCTGGAAGTGGAGTTAGTAAAAACATCGACACAAAACCTGACAGAGAGAGCAAGGCCAATTAGCATCAATGTACCTCATCTGCCTGACACATTTCCCTTGTAATCTTCACGTTGGGTGCACTGTACGTGTGTACGCATGTGTGCATTTGCTGTTTTGTAACAAGATAAAGTGACAGTGGCAATGGTGAGCTAATTTAACAGCTCTTTGAAGGTGAATACAGATAATGCGGTTTTAATTAGAGCCTCACTTACCAGCATGTCTCACCAAGGACCTGCAGCTAATGCACAATATATACTTCATATCCCTACAGCAGGCGCCTCGTCTTCATTTAAATGACCACAAGTGCTCCTTCACAATAGCACAAGGTGTCTTCAGCCCATTTACTTCGTCTCCCTCCCTCCTGGTCTATAAACAGTAACCCATTCTTTGTTCCACAGAGCACTTTAGCCGCTGCAGTTAGATTGACTCGCTCTGAACAGAATGAGAAATTGCCTGGTGGTTTGATATGTGCTGTGTGTTCCTCTTTCAAGTACAACAGAAAGCCGTCAATGCCCTTTATGGTGCATGCGGCACTAAAGGCCAAGAGTCTGAATAGTTGTCCTGGTGAGGCGAACTGCAGGAATGCCTGGCACAACGGACTCTGGGACGTCTTTCAGAGGAATTTCTCATTCAGCAGGGATTTGACATGCAGAGCCTTTAATGTGCACAGGGAAGTAGTCAATGCACAGAAAGGCATTTGGCATTTCCAGTGGTTCTGTGTTATGTTCTGCAGGCTCAGGACCGAAAGAAAAGGCAGCTGCTGACTTACAGTATGTTACCTCTTTTTTCCTCACCTTGAAGACCCAGGGCATTCTCTGTCAGACTTCCTGCTGAGTGCACTTTCCTGAGTGCGTTTTCTTTATTGCACAGTCGACTGCTGTCAGAATCGGCCCAGTTTGCTGTTTGTTCGTTTAGACTGACGTAGTGATCTGAGTTCAACGCGGCACTTTTGACCTGATGCTGGCCTCGCTGAAAGAACAGGTCTCAACTCTGCTCAGGTTTCTTACAATAATTGATGATTTCTATTGAATTGATACAGTATTCTCTAACTTGACTGCAGTAGAAATTGGTGAAAACTTCCAAGACATCTCAACCAAATACTCTTTAATTCTCAATCTAGATATTTCAACCTTATTGTAGAATGCAAGTTGTTGAAACATGTGTGAACAATGACAACCAGGCATTAAAGAGGACCTGTTGTGCTAATTTTCAGTTTCATGTCCGTCTGAAATGCTCTGTTTGAGCTCCTGTCTCCCCCCCCCCCCTACCGAAAAGCCCAGTCTGCTCTGATTGGTCAGCTGGCCCACTCTGTTGTGATTGGTCAACAGAACTAAACTCTTCGGACTCCGCTCCAGCTCTGCTCTAACTAGCTTTGTTTGAGGGCGTGCCAAACTATCCGCTGGGCAGGTGTTATGCAAATGTGTCACTTGGTGACATCACTACGTTACGGAAGAGAAGGCAGGACTTGAATCAAGGCGTTTCAGGCATTCAGGAGCAGTGTTTCTGTGGGGGAGAGTAACTCCCTTTGGCCTGGACTTTGGGCTTTATAACATTGCAGACCTTTTACATGCACAAATAACTATATAACACACTAAAGGAAAGGGGAAAAGCACAAAAGCATAATAGGTCCTCTTTAACCTTTCATAGCAGCCTGGTATAGAAGGGTCAAATGTGGGTCAAACGGCATGTTCATTTAATCTGTGTCAAACACAGGCTTTTGTGTGAGAGTGGTGTTATGTACGTTACTGCTGCCCGCTACCATCAGTGAGGAAAATGTACAAAAACCCACAAATTGAAAGCGATTTGTAATTGCATTCAAATCTTCAACACGCACCATTTTGCAGTCCGAGTTTCTAATTTTTCAGTCACTAAAGTTTTACTCGTATTAGACGGTAAGTCTCGCTCACCTGAAAGTGAAGTGTTCGCTTACGGTTATACTTTTATGTGACTGAGGTTCATGCTGAAGTTAATAGTCTATTTTATCCCTACAGTACAAGTGGAACAGTGATGTCATTTTGGTGACAGCAGGTCGAGTGCCACTCGAATGCTCCACTCCAGCACAGACACACAGGCAGATGGTCTCAAAGGCCACTGCTGCCAAAACTCAGAACTAGTCAGGAGGAGAGAAACAGGAGCTCGTGTGGAAGCCCGAGCTAGTCAGCAGTTTGTTTAAAACTAAATCAACCTGCTGCATAGAGTTGTTTTCCTCAGTGCCCTCTTAAACCTCTGCATGTATCCTCACTCTGCGCAAAACCCATTATGCACTGATCTTGCTCTCCTCAGTTGCATCTTACTTGCTGTGACCCTCTTTGAATTTTTTATCTTGCTCAGCTGGCCCGCTGCTCCTACTTTTCTCTTTGTGAATGCAGAGTTCTCTCTGTGAGCTATTGATTTGTGTTTTCTCTCCTCAGCCTCCTCCTACTCCCATGCTCCAGTGGTTGTTGATTCAAGCCAGAGCTTGGCCACAGACTGCTTCCCCCTGGGCCTATTGGGAAAAATCAAAGTTGGGTCTGTTTAAAATGGAGGAAGGTCACTGGTTCAAAAAGAGGCAATACAAATAGATATGTGGCTGTATTTCTGGATTAGGCGTAAATAGTTTAAAATAATAAATATTTCAGATTGCTCAGTCTGAAATGCCCGATGGAAATCATGAGTTCAGTATCAGTTTTCAGTGAGCTAGTCCTATCTCGTGCCACTGTGTGTTGCAGGATGTAAATATATATATTTTTATACTTGAAAAGATGCATTTTCATAATGATCTAACTGAGGGACAATCACAGAGGGAATAGTACTTCAAGAGAAGGAAAATATGCAAAATGTTTAGAGGTTGTGAACCAGGGCTGTCACGATATCAGATTTTCACCACACGATTATCGTGACCAAAAGAATTCACGGTAGCGATATTAAAGCTCTATAGAGAACTTGATCAGTCAAGTTCATCTTTAACTGTTTATTGTCAGTCCATAGCCAATAGTGCGACACCCCTATTGTGAACCTTCAATAATTGTATGATAAATTTGGTCTGGATACTTTATCACATCTGTTAATACTGAATGAAAAGAAGCAGTCGTTCTTGAAGTGAGAATCACTTCTCCTTGGCGTTAGATCGCTGTATTGTTGTTCAGTAGGTGCATGTCACCCCAGTTAATTACCAGCTGTTGAAGGAAAACGAAAACATTTGTTAAGGCGATGTAACAACTGCAATACTGACACTGTACAAACTACAGTACAAGTCCCAGCTGTAGCTTCAGCATGACTCGGTTCATGTATTAGTTTGTGTTACGAGATTTCTCAAGCTGTCCATAAATCGTGGTTGTTAAAATGAATTGCAAATTGCCTTTTTCAGGGCCTTTAGAATCTTTTATTCATTCAGAGAGTTGGTAAACGGAGACAGATGTGAAGTCAACCTCAGGCCAGGAGGTGAGCATGGAGCTCCAGAGAGGCTGCAACCTTTTACCACTCAGTGATCTGAATGAGCGAGAAGGGAATATGCTTCATGGAAATGGCTTGTAATGACTTTTTACAAGTCTGGTTAAAAAAAAAAAGATGTTGAGGCTTGAGGTCTCCTGCATGTGATGCTGAGAGTGTTTAACATGTGCCAAAGACCCAAAGGTCATTAATACTATTTATAAAAAGGAATCAAGAGGAAAGACTTGTTCTCAGACACATCTAACTAATTGTCTTGGTCTCTTTCTGTCTCCAGCGAGGGTCGGGTGGAGATGCTGGGAGGAGGCAGTATCCAGATCTCCAATCTCACAGAGGAGGACGCCGGCATCTACACCTGCATGGCGGACAATGGCAACGCAACCATTGAGGCCCAGGCTCAACTCATCATACAAGGTAACTTCAACCTTCACATTGTCTGCTTTCTGTTGTGGGACCAGAGGCACAAAATCAGAACACTGCCAGAAGCACAGATCAAGAAGTATTCTTTTGCGATTTGAGGACCTTGAGGAACACCATAGAAAAAGCCATGCTGTGAGATTTCTGCAAGAATTGCGTTTTTCGGTGATTGGATGGCGAGCACTTCTGTTCTGGAAACTGCTCAGAAACCCCCTTATCGTCAACCGACCTAGGAAAGCCATCCATCCTCTGAATGCTCTAGGTCTGTAGTTTGTGACTGTAAAGTTTCATGAGGCTGTGATTATCCTAGAGGTCACACTTAAATGGCTACTATGGGGACTAACATCATCACACATGAATACAATTGGGATCCACAAGAGTCTCAGCTTTACAGTGATACCTAATTTATGTAATTCCAAGACTGTTTAGGGACCCCAGTATGCAGAAATATACAAACACACCGTTTTAGAATAGGCATGTTTTTTGCCCAAAACTGCATGTGATTATCATAAAGGGCATGTCTGTAAAGGGGAGTCTCGTGGGTACCCATAGAACCCATTTTCATTCACATATCTTGAGGTCGGAGGTCAAGGAACCCCTTTGAAAATCACACTGACAGTTTTTCCTCTGCAAAATTTAGCCTAAATTCAAAGTGTTATTTTATTACCATACAGACTAGAATTAAGGCAGAGATTAGTGACAAGCAATGGCAAGTGAGGATGCATTAGTAAGTAGTGCAGCGGTGGAGAGCTGAAAACAGTCTAATTTCCACTGATTATGTTTGGTGGAATGAGCTTATTAAATGCCCTGAGGATGTATATCCCTGACCTGAAACAAAGCCACTGACAATTTAGTTAGAAATGAAATGAACAAGGTGTGTTTTCTTGCATGTAAACTACGTAGAGGAGCACAAGCAGGTACCTCAGCCGTGTTGAGATGTGCTGCGCACTATGAAAAATTATATGTTTTTTTAGATATAGAGGCGGTGTTGACAGTGAGTGATGTATTCTGCATTAGTAGGCATATGGAGTGTTTGTACCTGTTTATATCTGCCGTTTCACATAACTCCACTTCAACAAAGATTTGAGATGCTCGTATTGCTGGCAGGAGAAAGACAAGTACTAGAATTAGAAGAGACTGAAAGAGTCGCTGGCAGTTTTTTTTAGGTTCCAGACGACATAGTGAGAAGACACACACATATAGGCACAATAGAAGCACCATCTTTTCCTAAGTGTGTGTGCAAATATATTTGCTCAGACTAATCACACTTAGTATTAAATAATAAGTAAATAGTTACACGACATAATCAGCATTCATATTTGAGCTGCGTTTGTGTTTGTTCCCTGTTATATTACAGAAACAGTGCACACATTTCTGTTTATATACTGTAAGATTGTTCTTAACAACAAATTACCGTCAGTTTATGGGCTTCAGGTAGAAACGATGTTTGTTATGCATCTAATTTTAGTTCAATTCTGTACAGAAACTAGACTGCTGACGATGTAGTATTTACTGTATCACTCAACATTCAGTGTTGATGAGCAAATTAAAACTCTCCACATCTTCGTTTTAAGACATATTTTTTACGAGCATTAATTATCACACTTTCACAAGCAGCAGCTGCTATTTCCCAAGTGAACGCTGACTAATCTTCACTTTCAATGTCCTGCTAAGAAAGTAAGAACCTACTTTGTGGAAGACTGGTCTATGATATATACATAAATATGCTCAGTATCATGTTCCGTGGTGCAAAATACAAAAGATAATGCATTTAAAATCAAAACCCAACCAGAATGTATGATGTAACCAGTGATACTTTTACTAATATTCTGCATTGTAAAAGTCATTACGAATGACCAGCACTTGAAACCATCACAATCCTGAGCATTTCTAAAACTGGTCTTTGAAAATATATTAATACCCAAAGCAGAAAAACAACACACTGATATTACTACCTATTTATTTCGGACACTATATCCACCTGTGTTTAATGTGGTGACAATAATTGAATAGTTTAAATTGAGCAACGATAAAACAACAAATCAAACACACTATGAGTGACGGCCGCAACAACCAAAAATGTTGCTGAAAAGGAAAATGACGTCACTAATTATTTGTCCTCATTTGAGATGTGCTTGCCTCGACCAAAGCTGTGAATTAACAAATGCAAATGTAGCAATTGAGCAGGTCACTTTACAGCGTCAACTATGTCTCACCACAGTATGGTTGTAACTCAAGGCAGGGTTTCTCAAACTTTTTGGGGCAAGGGATAACATTTTCCAAGGACCGCATCTTAATCGTAACACCAAGAATATGCTCACTACCATCTGCACTCTTAGATGTCAATGGAACTATTTATATTCTAAAACTTTTCAACCTAAATACTTCAGACCGTTTCATAGTGATAAACCGAAACACATTTAATCATGTTAGGATAAGATAATCCTTTATCAGTCCCACAGCGGATAAATTTGCAATGTTATTGAATGTTAATACCACTTACATACCTTTTAAACACAGGGTGATCTTGTATTCAAATTGCATTTGAACTGAACTTGACAACATTTAAAGCCTACATTTCAAGTAACTGATCTTAAAAGCTTTCAGAAAATGAACAGTAGCAAGACTGGCATCATCCTAATAAATCCAGATATTAAAACATAACAGTTTAAAGCTTTTTACTTTCAGTCAGTGCTTCAACCTCAAAATAACAAACTTATTGGCTCAAAGCTGACGTGGGTGGGAATAATGGACACAATGTGCTCGTTTTATTGGCGCAAATGGTCCCCATTTGTAGATGTGTTTAATGATGCAGCACAATTTCACACAGTGCCCCGGACCCCTCTTTGAGAATCACCGACTTAAAGAAACCCATGCAATAAATAAAGCAAACTTTATGTTGTTGGTACTGTAGTTCATAAAAATAACATCTCCCTCCTCTAAAAGTGCAAAATAATGTACAGCTATATGAAATTATTTTGATCAGATATCCACTAGATATTCCAACTAATAAACTATAAAAGTAAATAAATACAACAAGCACATGAATGTTAACATCTGTGCATTAGAGCATGCATGCTGCTCACATAAATCCATTCTGACAAATATGAGACACACCCACAATAATTGCATTGTATAATTACTGTTGTCAGACTCTGTGTTGGTGAGAAACATATGCATGAACGCAGACGCGTCATGTGTGCTTTTCCCAGGTGAAGCAAGTCAACAGGATTTGGTGGGAAATAACTTCAGAATGGGGGAAACACCCCGAGGCTCATTGCATTTCACACGCAGCCACATCATGCTATGACTTCATCTCTTTCTTCCCCAAATCCCTTCATCTCTTCATCACCACTCCTCCACCACCCTTTCATCACCCCCCTCGCTCACAGTAGACAGTCGTAGACAGTAATGGAAAATCGGATCAGGTCGCAGGAGGGCGTCTGACTTCACTCGTTTTCAGTCTGTCCACCGAATCCCCGCTGGAATCCCTCGTGTCCCTGACCCCGACCCCTGCCAGCCTCCACCTCCGATGTGACAACACTGTAGACTATTGATTGATCAGCACTCTTGGAATATTGTTGAAAGACATCAGTCATTGTAATACGATAAAACCGTCTGATTAAATCCAGGCTCATGGGCCTAATTGCGTTTGCTTCATTCAGATTCATGAAGAAACCAGATTGTGGCATTGATTTGCTCCCTTGACAACCGAAGTGACACTTGAAAGGTCAATTGATTCCCTCAAGAAGTAGTTACACTCGTAAAAGACCCTCGTACAAATCATTGCGGTATGAATCTATACCAACACCAAAACAATCTTTCATACGATTGACTGCTTCTAAAAACACCGTAGGGCCTCTTTTGCAGCAGTAACAAGGAGAAATTGTGTGTTTACGGTTAGTGGCTTTTCATAAACACTGGACAGTTTGTGCTGAGGAAAAGATGCAGAGAGTCAGCCGAGGATTTGATATGGTAAAGCATTGTTAGGTTTCGCCTGGAGATAGCTCGGGGGTTTGTGATGCAGCTGGTGCTCATCTGTGGAGGGAGAGATGCGTGGGGTCTGCAGCAGGTGTGTGCGCACACAGCCATGCATACATAATGATGCCACACAAGGTCAATTATGCACTTAGTCTATACACCTGTATGCATTCACTACATGTGCAGGTTTCACTACTATTCAAACATTGAACCTGCATTGGTGGCTCTTCAGTTAACGTCTCATTGGTTGTTCAAAAATGTGTCAGGTGCTCTTGGAAAAGGAAGTCCAGGCAATCCAAAATGTAAGATAGTAACAACGAGGAAACAAATATTAAAAAGCCTTTATTGTAGTGGCTAAATCATTAAAAAAGCCTACATGTTTCAACCGTCAGGACTAATAGTAGGTGCCTGGATTGCCTTCCTGTTTATAATTTATACTATTTGTTAGAACAGTGTAATGTTATTGAACAGTGCCCTAAGAAATATGACTACAAATTTACAGTAGTAAAATAATCTGATAAATACATGTTTTTATAGTCTAATTGCAGCGTATGAGAGGGAAACCGTTTCCCAAAAATGAAACCAAAGCTTTGTTTTTGTGAGCTACGAGCACGCACGAAGGCGTTTATGCTCAATGTGTTGTTTGTTGTAGTATTCTCCAAAACGCTAGAGGGTGTACAAATAAAATATTCTGTAAAGAAGCAAGAAGTCGAGTGTTACCGGCAAAACGCCATAAACCAAACTCCTTAATGCCGACGAGGAATTGAAGTTAATTGTAAACTCATTTATCATATTCATGGACGTACTTAATCGCCTTTATACAATCCCTGTAAAGAGAGGAGTCAAGTATTTAATGTATTATATTGAAACAACATTTGAAAGGTTTAATATCCTTTAAACAATTTGATTCGGCTGACAAACTAGAGCTCTCCTGCTTTTAAGGCATTTAATTAACGAATTGGCTCTCTTTCTAATTCATTATTTTACTTCTTCATTTTTTGCTTTTATGTTATTATGGCAGTCAGGTCTGAAAAGCCTCCATATGTAAGCTGGGCACCTAGTTACCAAAAAATGTAGAAGGGTGACAACTTGAGGACCCTTCGCGCTTTACACCCAATACGTGATGATGTCATTTTTGGCTCTCGCACCCTCGGGCCGGGGACGCTACGACGAGCATATACCTAGCTTTACACTTCACCCTCAGCAGTGAACCCTACTGATCAGAACCTTGTACCACTTACTATGGCAGAGATTCTTTAAGCCCTGAGAAGGTCGGGACAGAAAAGTGACGCTATGGGTCGCTTTCAAACAAACAAGATTTTACCGGGGGCAGAGCTTGGTAGCAAACAAAAGCAGATTTATGGCTTAACTGACCATTCTCCGTGATATCAAGTCAAATGTTCGGCTGCAAAGCTGATATGGACAAAACAACGGAACAAACATGAATACCTCTTTGCAATATGAAATGATGTAAACAAACAGCTTCAGAAGAGATAATGTCAGTGGCTGTCAAATAAGCAATAGGTATCCCAGAGCAGCGTGTCCCATATCTGTTTATTGAATATAATCAAAGCGCCAGTGAGATAAAGAGGATTAGAGCCGTAGACACAAACACAGTCTGGCATTGCAGTGAAGCTAAACTTTTTCTTCTACTACAGTAGAACTCCAGGTAGTTTTGAAGAAAGTCAGACTCTAAACAAAAGTGTTTACCGTAAAGTTTAAAGTCTGGCCCACACTAAAGGATTTTTCAAATCTTAACAAATTTTGAAGATGTGAGAGAGCCCACACACAACGACATGTTATGTTCAATTTAACAGTTTTGCTCCTTTAGTGTGTGTTGAGTAGCGATTTGGCCAAAACATCACACCACACACTAACAGATTCATTCATGAACAACAAGAGTTCCGACTCTCAAAACTGTAAATCTTGTGAAAATATCTGACTTTGGTGTCAACAAGTTGCCCCTCCATTTCTGAGGTGTATCTTATACTACTTTATGCTTCTCGTTTGCATTTACCACGGCCGCCATGACTCGCCATGACGGCTGCTGTTGTCCTTCTTCAGTCAGCTTGGTTCTCAGTTGTCTATCATTCTTTCCCACATGACAGCATTATTGGCTTCTTGAGGTTCCTCACACACAACAGGATATCCCATCGTAAATATTGAACATGTTTAATATTTACGATTTGAAATTGGTGCAGCTAAGATGGACTTCCAAGCTAATTGGGGGATGTTAAAAAAACATACCTCACACCACAGGAATATCTGGAAAGATAATCTTTAGAACCATCAAAAAATCAGAGCTTTGCTGACCATTGTCGGGTGGGGGGAATTGGGCCCAAAATTGTCTTGATTCTCGTGTAGTGTGTACCCGGGCATAACTCATCCCTCCTTTTACATCACATCTAGGATCGTGTGATCACTGTACAGTATGTTAGTGTGTGTTCTGTTCAGTATGACTTTGCTGCGACGCCTCGCCCTCTATTAGAGCTGGCAAGAGAATAAATGAGGCCAGAGGAGGCAGCAGCTTTTGATTATGGTCTTGCGTGACAGGGGCACCACCCAGACCTGCACTCTGTATGTGTGTGTTTGCAGGACAGAAATAGGTTCTCCACAAACATGTATGTTCCCAGTTTTATAGGGCTCCGAGTCAGTGGCCCTCATCTATCACGGCCTCATGCTATCATGTCATCAACTTAATTGTTCTTTCCATGTGCAGCGCTGACATGCAGGAAATCCCTGCCCCCTGTAAAAGTTTCATGTCCCTCCTATGGGCTGAGGATTTATAACCACAGACGGGAGGCGTGTTGTTGCCTTGTTATAGAGATGGCCCAAAATAGACAAACATGAAAAACGCTACATATGCTAAATTTCAGCTCGCAGTTCCACCGTCTTCTTTACACTTTTGATTTTATGTCACATCTACGTGCTTTATGCAGCTCACATTGTTCCACCGGGAAAAAAGAAACACGTGACTGTAACTTAACAAAAGTCAAAGCATGTGTATTAACATATCAGTTGAAAATGCTGTTAGAGGGATTTTTTTCTGAACTGTGCTCAAAGCATTTTTTTTCCTAGCTTGTGACGGGAATAGTTGTTTTAAATGGCGCGTGGAAGAATTAGAGATCTGATAAGATCTGGTGGATATTTTGGTCTGTTTTGAGTTTGGCATGTCATCCTCAGTGTCACAGAGCAGTCACATCCTGGCCAAAATAAAAATAAACTTTCCATCTGGCTATTAAAAGAACACTATTCTGATAAGGAGCGACACCCCTCAGGCACACACACCTTTTCCCTTTCCTCATAGGGGGTGTTATCTCAACCGGTGGGGTGAGAGGTGTGTGGAGGTGTCTGATTCCCGTCTACGCCCTCTCTTTTGTTGGCATTCATCTGCTATTTATTTCAGATAGAGCCACATCTGTGTGACACCAGGAACATGCAGATACTGTGTGTGTTTCTGTGTTTTTACATTGAATCTAAGGCCGTGGTTACACTTGTCTTTTCAATGCGACTTTTGTGATCAGATGTGCCAGATCGGAACTCAGCTGTGTCCACACTTGACACTTCGATGCGCCCTGCTGTTGGGAACCCGGTCCAGCTCGGCCCAACTCATCAGGTGTTTGAGTGGGCAGCAGCTTCTGACAGACATTACTCAGCCTGTTCAACTGTAAAATGGATTCATTGAGTCATTCATCGCCACATTGCTAGATTGATGTCACTCTTCAGAAAAGTATGATTCTGGTAATGTGTTTTATGACTTCCTGTTAGGTTGAAACACTTTCGTGGGTTTTAAAGACGCCAATTATTACAGGGATTGTTGATAATCTTTAGGGAACTGATACATCCATTTGTAGCCCTTTAAGTAAAAATACATTTACGTATTTTTCATTACAATAACTAAAGTATCTAAATCAAACTGTTGCTGTATCAGTATTCAAGAAGCACTGCTGAAGTTAACCCACCAAAAATGTTTCGCTTATTTAAGACTTAAGATCTTTTGGCCTGACATTAATACAACATGAGCATGTTGTTATTTTTAGAAATAAAGGAGCTTTAAAGGTACTGTGTGTAACATCTGGTGGCATCTAGTGGTGTGGTTGTACTCTTTCTCTCACTCCTCCCTTTACAAGACTGCGGTAACGTGAGCCGCAGATTGCAAAACCATGAAAACGCTGTTCGCATCGCTCAGAGGTCATCCTTACCATAATAACACTACTTTAGGAGCAACGGCGGCTGGCGGTATCACGGTTTAGCACTCTGCAGCTAACGTTACTGCAGTTTCACAAGCATGTGAAACTGCAGGTAACGTAAAAACGCAAAAGGCTCTCTCTAGAGCCAGTGTTTGGTTCGTCTGTTCTGGGCTACTGTAGAAACATTACGGAGCAACATGGTGTACTCCATGAAGAGGACCCGCTCCCTATGTAGATATGAAGGGCTCATTCTAAGCTAACGAAAACACAACGATTCTTAGTTTCAGATGATTATACACTAATGAAAACATAGTTATTAATATTATATTTCATTTCTGCTAATAGATCCACCGAAATGTTCCACACTGTTTCTTTAATAAATATTATTATATGAAACATGTCATCCAGTGATTGATGCACCAGATTGCCAGATACTTATAACAACTGACACATTTCATGTAGAATATGCGGTATGCAATACAAGCAAATGGTCATATCAGTTGTTTTTTGTTTGCCATGTTTTCAATACACTTCAAACATGAGGTTGAGTCGTAACAATCTGTTTTAGAGCTCTAGTCTGCTGAGAATTGATCTGAAATAAAGGCAGCGCGCGGAGGAAGTGCCATGACCAAACCATCAAGCGAGCTTTGTTTCAGCATTTCACGGACAATCTCAGGCCTCTGCTTTCACTCAATTCTAGTAATTCTCAAACCATCAGAGTGAGTCGACAAAAGCATCCAAGAATTGAACTCCCTCTCTGTGACTCTGCCTCTAACAGGACATTATGCTCTCCTCAATAACTAGGAAAGCAAACACCAAGCATCTTTCTTGCCTTACTGCTGAAGCTGTTTGTTTTGGCCAGGATTAAGAGTAAAGCTGTTATCTTTGGAAGTGCAGGATGGGTAATTAGTGTAGTCCGAGTTCCACTTGCCCTCAGAGTAAACCCTGACTGCCCAAGAGCTATTGTTTGACTGTATGAAGCTAACTGGACTCCAGCCGAGCTAACAAAGTAGGAAATTGTCTTTCATATTTGGATCCTTCAGCGTCAACAGTCCTACATTAGGTTTTAATAGATGACTGCTGTAGGCAAAATGTTGGAGAATTTATGTTCATCCCAGCAAGCCAAAAGAACACTAACTGCAACAGCTGCTTTCTTCGGCCTTTTGACTTTGATATTTCACCATTTTTATCAGAACCAATAGATGGAGCCTGGACTTTTTCCCCCTCAGTATGTCTCTATTCAGTGTATTCCTGCTACCAGTGAAGGCCTAAGTAGAGTAATCTGCCCAGAATCCCTTCAGGAATCCTATGAGGTTTTGTTTTAACAAGCTCACAGTGAGACACACATATGACCTTTTGGTGGCCCTCTTTTAGTAGTTCACTGTGTAAGTCAGCATTAAAGCTTCTTTTACTAAGCTACAGGCTAGAGACCTAATACCAGCCCCGAAGAACTGGCATCAGAGTTCTTTCTCCTCCCTCCTTTATATTTGTATTTATGGTTTTTTTCTCTCTCTTTTGCGTATCTGCAGTTCCTTTGTTGTTTTTCTGTCTCTGTTGGATTTCTCTTTCATTAGAGAACAGTATTTATGTTCCTATACAAGTCAGCCTGTTTGGACACACTCCCGCTTTTAGAGTTGAGCATCTGTGTGTCTGTGAACCGTATAGTGGAGGAAACATGGACTTATGTATGTGACGTCATTCAAAATGTTCATGAAGGGACATATTTTTAGTCCCTGGATTTGGATTTATCACTCATCACCATCTTTGTCAGTTACTGGATCCAGAAAATCCAAATTTGCGTAAGGGCTGCAGCCGAGGTAGAGTTGATGAGAAATATGTGAGCAACCAAAGCATTGCAGAGTGTGATAGGCTAAGACACCTGTCAGTCAAGCAAACAGGCACCAATTTACCTGCGTTAAGGCATCATGTGGATTTTCATTATATACAAACCAGTGGGCAAACTCCGGCTCTGAAAAGTGAAGCCAATGCTGAAGTGCCTTTAACTGTCATTGTTTCTAATAGCTAGCAGGGGGCGACTCCTCTGGTTGAAAGAAGTCTGATTGTATAGAAGTCTATGAGAAAATGAGCCTACTTTACTTGATTTATTACCTCAGTAAACATTGTAAACATGAGTTTATGGTCTCAATCAATAGTTTCAAGTCTTCTTCAATACAGCATGATGTTCATTTAGTAAATTATGGTCCCATTTAGAGTCAAATAGACCATAAAGCAGGGGATGCTTTAGGGCGGGGCTACCACGTGATTGACAGGTCGCTACCACGACTTTGTCCGTCCGGTCTGGGAGTTGTCTGTGTTTTCTTCTTACAACTTCAACCCTTTCATAGTGTGTTTTCAGTTCATGAAAGTTAATTACAACCTTTTTGGTCACCTAAAAATGGAGCTTGTAGCTCCACACTCTCATGTCACTTCTGGTTGCAAAAACCAAGATGGCGACGGACAAAATGCCAAACTGGAGGCTTCAAAATCGTAGTCCACAAACCAATGGGTGACGTCACGGTGATTACGTCCACTTCTTATATACAGTCTATGATACAAACACAATTTTATTTACAGTTATCACTTTGGTTTTATAGTCTTTCAACAAAACGTACTGTATACATCATTACAGTCTTACTTCATGCAATTTAAAGTAAAATTATTTCTAAAGACTTTTTTGTTGAAAGCTGAATTCCTTTTGTTACAGTACATAGTTTCCACTGTTGCCGCCCTCTGTGGTCGGCATGTTTATCTTGTCAACCCCCGTGCTCATGGCATCCATGTGCATCGTAGTGCTTTTGCTTTTACACCGAAGAATGCAGGAGCCTGCTGAACAAAACATTGCTTTACTAGTGGTCAAAAACACCACAGGTATGTACAATGTTCCGATTATGAATCACTTGTTTTTGAGAAAGAAGTGTTGGATGTTTTTCACAGTAACTTCAGTCCTGTGTGAGTTGACCAACAGCTGGCGTCGGTCGCACTTCTCCACATCCTGTTGTAAATGTGACTAACTTCACATTTGCATATGCATGTTTCACGCTGTAAACAGCCAATTAAGGAAGGTCATCAGACATGTTTTATTGAGAGTAACACACGCACAGAGACACCTCTCCACACATGTCACCCTCTGTTGAGTCCTGAAAGCTTCCTCCACCTCCACCACCACCACCCAAGCAATACTGGTATATTTAGGCATTCCTACTCATTGCTCAGTCCAATGGGTTCCAAATGTCTGAACTCGTTTTAGAGGAAAATGGTGCATGTCTGCTCATATGGAGAGAAAGAGGGAGGGGGGGTGGCTGAAGATGGAGAGATAAACAGGGAGTTATAGGAAGATTAAGAGTCAGGGGGAAAAAATGAGAGACTGAGTGGTGAAACGTCGAGAGAGAGAGAGAGAGAGAGAGAGAGAGAGAGAGAGAGAGAGAGATAAAGAGAGCCGCAGGGTACCAGTCACCATCAAAACCTGTCACCAGCAAACCTCACTAAGGGGTCTGCACTCACACACACACACACACACACATGCACATAAAGAAACCCATACGAATACGTGCACAGATTGAGACAGGGTGGACGTACAGAAACATATGTTTGCATACATAAGCAGGCACTTACACACACTCACTTGTATTACAAACAGCAAAACATTAGAAAATCCACCCATGCACATATTGCCGGCAGGGAAGGAAGCAAACACAATTATGTACAGCACATATAGCGCCAGTAATAATGGGACGAAACAAGTATCCAGACACGTTTAAAATTATTCATATTCTCACACACACACACACACACACACACACACACACACACACACACACACACACACACACACACACACACACACACACACACACACACACACACACACACACACTGACTCACTGGTGTCTTAACGCCACGTCCCTGACACACCAGAGTAAACCAAGGATTCTACCTGCCTCTGCTGCACAGCTACTACAGGCAAATATCCAGGGGACACCACACTGTGAAACACATTATTCACAGTTCACACATCCCGCTGCAGGGAACACCGATACACACACACACCTAGATACACACGCACACACACAGATACACAGAGCAGGGTGATGGCTGTCTTGACAATCACACAGTGATCCAGTCCACAAGCATCACCATCCTCATTTCCATCCTTGTCTCAGTCGTCAATATTCGCCACAGAAAAGTCTAGACGCTCATTAAGCAGGGCGAAGGAAGGTTTCAATATTCTGTGGCACTATTCAGTTGTTTCCTGTTTGACTTGTTCTGCCACATTGTGTGGTTGGAAAATTGGCATTTGGAAGTCGCAGAAAAAAGCAAGATACTGTGCAGCGGGCTTTTGTTAGAAACACGGCATGGTTTTATTTTATTTTGTATTTAGCATCAAACCTGAAGAAAAACTCCTACACTGTTAGATATGTTTTATTTGTGAAGTTTAGAGAATTGAATTGAATAATGTAAGTCTTTAGTTGGAGATTTATTTCCCAGAATTTTTTTACAATCTGAGTGACAGGCATGAATTTGTAGCTGTCATTAAAACAGCATTGAGCCTATGGGGATATAAATATAACTATCAAGTAGGGGTGGAGGAAAAAATTGATGCGGCATAGTATCGCGATATTTTGAATGGCAAGTAGGCCCGCCTGCGGTCCTGCTGCTATCCTGTCTTTCAGAGGTTGTAGCGGGCTCAGTCTTAAAGCTAGAGTGAAGACACTGGAATCATATGAAACTAGAAAGCTTAAGGAATTGATTGGTACCAGCCAATGTCATGTTAGCTCGGAAGAATGCAAAATAATGCTGCAAAATTATGCTACATTTTGTCGAGGAAAAACTGGCATGGCCATTTTCAAAGGGGTCCCTTGACCTCTGACCTCAAGATATGTGAATGAAAACTGAGATGAACAGAGTGAAAACTGTATCGTATTAGATAAAACATACAGTATGTTGTCAAACTGCATTATTTTCAGTTGAAAAAAGGTTATAAACCACAATAAATCTTATCTTATCTCTTATCTAATACTCAGCATATCGCAAAATGTTTAAAATCGCAATAAGGTCGTATCGCGACCAAAGTATGGTGATAATATCGTATCGTGGGGCCTCGGGTGATGCCCACGCCTACTAGGAAGGCCACTTGATGAGAACAGTGGGTCATGTGTGTATCATTTGTACCCCAAGTTAAAGAACAAATCTCTATTTTGACCGCACAGTAGCCATCACAACAACAAAAATATACACTTTTTAAAATGTGGGCCGCAAAATGTTGAAATCGTTTAGTTTTATTTGTTTTAGTTTCACTCTATTTTACTAAAGTTAATTTATGAAGTAGTATTCAGTTAGGTTTTTGTGTGTTTTGATAGTTTACATGATCACAACTGCTATTGCTACCAAAACTTTGAGTGAAGCAACAGTCTGTTTGAGCTGTTGACATGATCGCTTACACTGATAATTCCCCATAACTATTCTGTTTACATGACTATCCAGAGTGAGATGTGGAAATGACTTCTATGAAACGTAATAATAATAATTATAATCCTGCAATTTTGTGGCTATTCACAACTTTATTTCTACATTTTGTAATTAAGACTGCATGTTAAAGATTAAAAACACGTCTTTTTCCAGGCTAGTTGGGGAAAAAAGTGAGGACACACACAGGTCTTGCCCCTGGCTTTGTAAGTTGAGGATAGAGGGAAAGCGTTTTGTAGGAATGGCAGGCATTGTGCTATCTCTTTGTGTGCTACTTCTCTCGAGTTGCGCCTCTCCTCCCACTTTTGCTCGGTCTGCTCTGTGTTGGGCATGAAAATACCAAACAGATGGGCAAAGTGCATTTTAAGGTCAGGAAAATACAAACAAGTCACAGCGCCCACTGTGTCCTGTAGCTGCACTGCTTCTTGGTATATTGTTGGTCGAGAACTGTGTAGCTATGCTGTACAGGGAATTGTTTCTTTATACCTATAATATGGAAGTATTAATTTCCCAACAGAATGAACGCTAATCTGATAATGAACAATTTCATGTTAAAGTAAATTAGTCACAGCTTACATCAAGCATATGAGGGGGACTTGACCTCACAACCTGCTACTCTGCGGAATAAAGCCAGGAAAGGACCCTATCCACTCGCTGCTACTAATATTCAATCAGCCCGATGCAAATACCCACAAAACAGATGCTAATAACCGGCTATCACAGAGCTCAGGAGGCTGGTGGCGAAGCTCGACACACTAACAATACAGTCATTTAAACTGTGGTCAGCGAGGTTACTGCTTATCGGAGAACGCACAGAGGCAGCAAAGGCATTTGTGCACGGAAACACACACGCACACACACACACACAGTCTGTCTTACTCTGTCTCTCCTCACATACACATGCAGTCCAATTATAGAGAGAGGACGAGGCCTGCGCCCTGCGCTCCCAGTGACCTTGTTCCAGGACAGATTGATGAGGCGCTGTATCACCCCAGCAGATCAAATAACTCCTTTCTGGCCCTCATTAAAGGCATTAAGGGAGATCTGCAAGTGCTCAGCTTAGCTTGTGTAGCATGCTAACACGCTGTACTGGTACCAAAGTAGCTGTTGTTTTTGAATAAATAAGAACAGAGGTTATGGAACCTTTTTTTTTTTTTATCAAATTTTCCAAGTGCTGCCATCTGCCAAAAGGGTCGCAGTTGTGTGAGAAGGGTACAGAAAATAATTGGATAAGTTGTTGTTAGATGATACTGTTTGTTGTTCTTCCTACCCTCCATTTACTGGCAATTTGGCAGTGGAAGGGGAGGCATGGCACCACTTGGTCTTGTTCATTTCCTGGCACTCCAGGCACATCAAAGTCTTGCCTGGTTAGTTTTGACAAATTGTTTACTGAATTTCATAAGGAAAAAATTACTTCTACAACTTTTCTTCAGTCATCTCTTATTTGCTCCTTTGCTTTTAATTGTTTAGTTCCACCGAACTTTCACAGCAAATGTAATGTTTTATGTTTTAATCTTCCCTGACTCCTCTTTCTCATCTTGATTCCACAGTTCCTCCCGTGTTTATCAAGCGGCCAGACAACATTTATGCCTATGAGTCCATGGACATCGTCTTTGAGTGCGAGGTTTCAGGCTCCCCAGCTCCCACTGTCAAATGGGTCAAGAACGGAGATGCTGTCATCCCCAGTGACTACTTCAAAATAATTGTAAGTTAATTTGGCACTAAAGTTGCACCTCGCTCCCTTTTCTGCACTGAAGATGCTGTACTATCAGCAGGATTTTTGCAGGATTTTGCATCATCACAGTGTCATAATAAAGAGTTTGAGATTGGTTGAAAATGCTGCTTGTAACATTATGAAATGCTTGTCTTTGTTTTTTCTGTCTTCCCGTTCTGCAGAAGGAGCACAACTTGCAGGTTCTGGGTCTGGTCAAGTCAGACGAGGGTTTCTATCAGTGCCTTGCGGAAAACGATGCAGGCAACATCCAGTCAAGCGCCCAGCTCATCATCTTAGATCACGGTACGCCACTCACCTGCACCACCCACTACTATGAAAATCACGTTAAAGGAATACTTCACCCACAAAATGACCATTTGCATATCATTTACTGGCCCTGTGTTACCTTGATTTCTTGAAGAAAATTGTTTTTCTTGCTTCTTTCTACCTCCCAAACACATGCATCTTCGCTAAAACCTTACTGTTTAAAACACTTCGTACTTGTCCAGACCTGCGAGTAGCGTGCCTTTTTGTTTTTTTAATAGTACAATAGTACGAGACCTGGATTATACTCATGAGTTGTGTGAGAATTTGGAAACGGATGTTTTGATACAGTTTGCTATTGTTAAACACAGCCCCCATTCAATTCAATTCATCAAGACTTTTCTTTGTTTTTTTATTCTTCGTTCGCCGTGGAGGCATGCAAGAAAAACAAAGTTTTCTACAATAATTCAAGGTAACACAGGGCGAGTAATTGATATACCAATGATCATTTTGTGGGTGAAGTATTCCTTTAACAAGATCAAATTGATTCCTACTTGAGAAGATGACAGAAACACAAAATTGATTAAATGCTTCAATTAAATAATTAAGAAATGAATCATGTCTGAACAGTTTTGCTCAGACAGCCAAGCATCTGTTCACAGCGATTTAACCATCAACAACAGTCTTAACACAGTGATCCTTGTGATTATTTCTTAGCTTTTAACAGCCACACCTCCTGTGAAACACAGCTATGGGAGCTGGAAGCTTGTTGAATGCTAACAAAGTAATCATTGTTTTGCCTAAATATCAATACAGAAGTAGATACCCGTAGCTCAGAAAGTTCCAAAAATATTGGAGCTAGCTTGGTGATGAGGTGGGTCTTCTGCTCTTTATACTGTTGGCCTCGTTTCTAAACACCTCGATGGATTCTAGCGGCTGTGCACATCTGTGAAGGTGTGAGAGTGTGTAGTGAACAGTGAAATGAAACCACTGGGACCTTGTTAGACCAGAGGTGACTCAGAGGGAGCAGAATCATATCTGGGGCAAACAACGCTTGGTTCGCTCACAGTCCATTCCACATCTAGTGTTGCAGAAATGTTGTGAGGAAAGCTGCTTCACACAATGCCTGCGCTTTAGACACGTAAAGGCCCGAGCTGTACCTAAACATCAACTTATGTGCTGGCGAAGGGAGAGCGCATGGATAGCTGCAGCACCGTCTCTCTTGTTGTACATTTCCCTTCAAAGCCATAGGAGAGGGTTAAATCCCAGAGTGGAGCTGCTGAGTGCAGAGTACAACAAAAGCAGACACCAAGGACAGTAAGTGCCCGAAAATATGTGGAAAATGATTTTAACAGCCTAGTTCTTGCGGTAATTTTGTTTCATTACCTCTGATCATTGGAGAAAAATGTAATACAATTTAAATTTGAGATCATTTGCGCAGTCATAATGATCATAGTCTAACCCACGGGGCTGGTAAAAGCCTCTTCACAAAACAAGAAAACAACAAGAAATTTAAGATGATGACCGAGACACAATTTCACTGAAAAGCATAATCTAAATGAAACAAGGTGGGAAATGGAGGGACAATAAAACGGCAAGGCAAAACAATATTAATACAGCACAAATCATTGGGTTTTTATGTGTATATTTTTACATTATAATCACTTTACTGTTGACTCAGACTCTCCCATTTTGTTGAGGAAGACGAAATTTAATCAAGCGTGAACTCCCCCTCACCCGAAGCAGGTGGCTAATGGATTAGCATAGCGGTGTCCAACCGGTGGCCCCCCAGCTGTGTCACCCCCTCTGATTGGAGGACAGTAAGTCAGAAATAATGATGACCTGCAGCTCTTTGTGTATTTGTGTTTGACACCATTGATAAGGCTTTTGCCACTTTACATGGCCCCGAGTCTTTTTTCTTTTTTTGTTTTGAGTTGAAGATAAATGGGAGGAATTACCGCGACAGCTGGCCTTGTGCACGGGGTCTGCCCTGAGCGGGGCTTTGAAGAAATTAATCTCTGTTTAATCCATAAATATCACAGTAGAATCTTTTCTTTTTTAAGTGTGTTCCTCCGTCTCTGTCACAGTAATCCAAACACACTCGCCACCAGAAAGTTTCCTGTTTATTCATCAGTTTATTATCCAGTCATCAGATGATAGATCTACAGAATAACCCAAGTCGCAGTGATGCTGTTTATTCTTCCTGTAAATTATTGACGTTTTGTGCTTGTACAGACACATCCACTGCAGCGCTCTTCACAAATGCTCGCTTCACTGTGTCAAAGTAATTTCCTCTCTCGGAGGTGCAGCGTCGAGGTGCAGTGGTGAATCAATGAGAACATGTTTGAAATCGTCTTGTTTTCTACAGCTATTAGTGTTTCATAGGTACGGCTCTGTGATGCGAGATTGAAATGAATCTCTTAAAGCTCTGGCAGTGTTGGTATCTCTCTCCTCATATACAGTATACTCTCTATAAATATAAGGCTACAGAAACAGCCGCTTAGCTTAGCTTAGCACAAAGACTGGAATCAAGGGGAAACAGCTAGCCGGCTCTGTCTAACGATAACAAAATCTGCCTACCAGCACCTCTAAATTCACATCAGTGGGTCTACCTCCGGGTCTGAAAGGTGAAGCCAATGCTTATGCTAAGCTAAGCTAATTGACGGTTGGCTGTGGCTTGACAGACAGAGTCTCTCCTCTGTTGTTTCCTTCTCTCTTTCCTCCCGGACACAAACAGTTCTACAGCCATCTGCCACCTTTCTCTCCACTTCCTCTCACTTTCTCTCTCCTTGTTGTTCACAGCCACCTGCTCTCTGATAATCCAACTCGCCGGGCTTTGTGTTAATTGCGCTGGCTTGAATATTCCCCCTATATGGCTACCCTCTCACAGCTGGACATCTTTGTCCACTTCCTAACCCACTCCTGCTCTTTGCTGCCCCTGTGTGTTTCGCCTCAGTCAGGTATCCCGCTCTCACACCTGCCAGGCTTGAATCATCCTGAAACGGGGCCAGAAAGCACCCCGTCTGTCTGTCGGCTGCCTTGCAGTCGGGGGAGATAAGCCAGGGACTTGCCACGGGGATAAAGTTGTCTTCACCCAACAGGGAAATCAATGGGGGGTGAACTGCATCTAAACACCCAGCGGCTGCAAGTTGGCTAATATTCATTAGTGGTCCTAATCTTTGCATCTTGACACTGCCAGCTGCAGTTAAATGTGGCTCCGCTGATGATTCCCATGTGGATGTTTGGAATGGAAAAAGGTCAGCTGTCAGCTGTTAGCATATGTACAGTATCTTGACTGTTATTTATAGTGATACGTGCTTTGAATCAATAGTCTCGGCTTTGAACTCCAGTACAGTAGATGAAAATGGGTTCGTACAACGTCTTCAGAAGAGAAAAGAAAGCTGTTCCTTCAAGGTTTATCTGATTGCATTTTGCTTCAGCATTCTTAAAACCTTAAAAAAACAGATATTTTGGGGGAGTGGAGGTCAAAAATAGGACCGCAGATTGCAGTCTCGAGCAATTTTCATGGACATTCCACAGCCATGTGCAATATGGGTCAACTAGTTGCAAACAGATGTGGGTAAATAGGTGCACAAATGCCAAAAGTGGACCTAATTATGCCGTGTGCTGCAGGCCAAGTTAGTGCCTCTTAATGTCCCTTGTAAAACTGCCACATTCAGACGTCGTCTTTTTGGAAGTGCTGGAAGTTTGTGTTGGTGTAAGTTTGTTGTTGTTTCTGTTGTAAGTCATTATAGTCTGCCACAGCGAAGGAAAGTGATAATTCAATTTGGTATGACTTTTCACACTGAAAAATGATAAATAATTTCTCTATGATGAGAGTTCTTTTAGCCAAAGAGATACACTAGGGGGCTCCTCATCTTTCCAGCGAATGGCTATACATTTACTAGCTGCGATTAGGGCTAGTCTGATAAAGCGAATATTGCCCCTCAGATTGACTGGTAAAACTGAGTGGTCCCCCAGTAGTGTCAGTCTCGGGTTGGTTGGGATTTCCACCCGCACAATCTTTTTAATGATGTCTAGGATAAATCTCCAGTATTGCTCCAGGCATCTGCATGTCCAGAACATATGTAAAAGAGTCCATGTTTGAGTCTTACATCTAGGGCAATATTCTGAATAGCTACTATTTATCTTATGGAGACGTTGAGGAGTCAAATAAACCCTGTGAATAAGGTTAAACTGTGAGTTTATTTTGAAAAAGTATTATTGAAAACAATGCACGCGTTAGCCAAATCAATATATTTACGACACAAGGCGATGGTGTTCATGGAAACACTACCACTTTTGTCCACAGGGGCCGCCACAATCAACACAAAATGAAAGTGCCTTGTAGTTGCTTTAAGTTCATTACATTAAATGCAGCCCAGATACACAGTAGTTGGAATCAATAAAAACTGTTTCAATCAGGAAATGTTCTCACTAACAAGTTTGATTCAACAAATGCGTACTGTATATGAGGCTTAATCAGATTTTCATCTGATTGGCCTGTGCTTTCCACACTGAACTATAAATACAACCACTAATGGGCATCATGATGATTCCCTGCTGGCAGTTTCATTGCTGTCAACATGCGGTCGTTATTGTCAAAATGATCATGAGGGAGGTGAGTCAGCTGCAGAGGATATGCTATTTAAGGGATTATCGTCACGTGTCATCTATAGACAGAGTGCAGCAACAATTTGCGGCCTTTTCCAGGCACATGATTATGTGAAGCATTTATGCATGATACTGTAGTAGGCGGTAAATTACAGCTTGGAGAGGAAACGGGTCACGTTTTTCAACTTTGAAGTTGTGCACGCCTAGACAAAGCACTCCTTTATATGATTGTCATCTTTCCTCACACAGTACAAAGAGTTAGACTGTGTTTGAAGTTTGATAAGGTGGAAAACTGTATGCCCAATTTTTGCAGTGTGGTTGCTTTTAGTTTTTAGGATAGCTGGTGTTGTTGCCTTCCAGAAGTGATGAGCTGCATTTACATTTTAGACACAGACATTCAGAAAAGAAAAAAGCCACTGCATGTTTTTCAGCATTATGTATTCTCATTTTAGCAAACACAAACCCAAGGCCACATAAGAGCCGGGGAACTCTTACTAGATGCCCACTTGTCAAAAACAGCAAATTTAACATTCAAGCACCAACAGTAGAAGGCTTAATATGAAAAATGCCGACAGATCTGCATTTAACATTGGCAAACAAAAGAGATGTGGATGCACTCACTTTTCTGTTTGCCCTTAAGTGCATGTTTTTGAGCTTTTTTTGTTTGCATAAATTCAAGAGATGCACTTTCCATTTGCATCTGAATACTTACTTTTGCTCTTTCCATATGCCGTTCTGGCTCTTAATATGGAAATACTCCTCTGTCTGAGCTTGTCTGTCCCTCCATCTCTCCTCTCTTCTCCTCTCCGTTCCCACAGCTCACATGAATAATGTTTTGACATTTTGCCTCCTAGTGCCCAAGCCAAGTACTTCACTAGAGAGCCTGAAAGCTTGTTTGGATGTAAAAGCTCTGAGCTGCCGTGCCGCTTTAGCCACGACTGTTGCAAGTCAATTGCATTGAGACGAATGAAAGGGAGGCATTTCACTCGGTACTTTGCCAACTTCGGGTAAAAGACAACACAATTAAAATAAACATCAGTCGATGCTTGATACTGTTCTTCTTTATCCTGTAGGATAGTATTCCTCGCTATTATTCAGGTCGTTTTTTGGCGAAAGAAAGATGTCACACTATTTCTGATGCAAATTAGGGCTTTCAATCCATTAGACTATTTAATTAATCGCACATTTTTTATCTGTTCCAAATGTACCTTAAAGGGAGATTTGTCAAGTATTTAAGACTCTTATCAACATGGGAGTGGACAAATATGCTGCTTTATGCAAATGTATGTACATATTTGTTATTAGAAATCAATTAACAACAAAAAAATGACAAATATTGTCCAGAAACCCTCACAAGTACTACACTTAGTAAAAAAAATATGCTCAAATCATAACATGGCAAACTGCAGCCCAACAGGCAACAACAGCTGTCAGTGTGTCAGTGTGCTGACTTGACTATGACTTGCCCCAAACTGCATGTGATTATCATAAAGTGGGCATGTCTGTAAAGGGGAGACTCGTGGGTACCCATAGAACCCATTTTCATTCACATATCTTGAGGTCAGAGGTCAAGGGACCCCTTTGAAATGGCCATGCCAGTTTTTCCTCGCCAAAACTTTGGCGTAAACTTAAGTTTGGAGCATTATTTAGCCTCCTTCGCAACAAGCTATATGACATGGTTGGTACCAATGGGCTCTATACGTTTTCTAGTTCCATATGATGCCAGTATCTTCACTCTAGCTTTAAAACTGAACCTAAAACTTGCAAGTTGCCTGAAAGTTAAAGAAATTAGTGGTGTTAAAATGAATTTACGTTTATTATTGCGTTAACTTTGACACCTCTAATGCAAATGCATTCATTCCAGCGTTTGTTGAATCCAAAGCTTAAACAGGCAAGCGGTCCTCCTCAATCCCTTCCTCTCTTTCATCTCTCTCTCCTTCCCTTTCTCTCTGCTTCCCTCTTTCTACCTCTATCAATTCTCCGCTCCGCTTCATCTTCCCCTTCATCCGGCCACGCTGCCATTAGTTCTCCCTCCCCCCTCCCCTCTTCGACCTGTGGCAGCAGACATAAGAGTCCTGTCCTCCCCTCCCATCAGAGGTACTAGACCCCCACTGAGAGATGGAGATGCCTCATCACTGCCTGAGTGCTCGCTGTGTCTCCTGGTTCTCCTCTCCCTCCATCACTCTGTGTATTTATGAGAGCAGGCACCAGGAGTGCTGGCATGATAAACGGACACGTGTGCTGTCCCCAAAGCTGCAGCCTGACAGATACTGGAAGGGTTATTTAGAGAGTCGCACATACCGTAACTTCATTAGTAAATCAATTAATTACAGCAGACTGGAGCACCAGACCTCCCTGTGAAATGACACGGAGACCAAGAGTCTCTTACAGTATTTACACATGACTGCTGAAAGTAGATACAAGCACTGAGTCCCGTTCGCTTTGATCTGGGCCACGACAGTTCACACCTAATAAAGATTACGCCTCTGAAAGGATCCAGAAGTTAAGAAAACCCACACAAGTTTTATTTAGATGTTACTAATTTACAACAGATGAGACCAAATGAAGAGGAAGTTTATCCTTGCCTGTGAAGACAAACTAATTAGAGGCAACGTGGAGCCTTCTGTACTGTTAGTTTACTGTAAAACTTCAATTAAACGCTGAGCCCCTTTTACTTCCCGGGCATGGCTACATGTTTTGACAAATAAATGCAGGTCTCATTCACCCTTCGCTAAGCCCCTCCCCCCTTGGATACTGTTGCTAGGCTTTTCAAGCTTTCGCACCCAGCAGGTCAATTTGGTGTTTTCCAAATATATCAGTGAGAAATATTACAAAGGAAATAATGTCAGATTTTTTGAATAATTGTTCTGAAATATCAGAGAGAAGTAGACAGAAAGGACTACAATATGTAGGCTATTTGAGAGCTAAATTACATTATCAATATAGGCTTATTTGTCGACGGAGTATTTTAAATGAAGAGATCATTAAAATCAAGGGAAAAGCTCACCAGTGGTCCCGATGCGAGCTCGGGCACCCCACGTCTTGACAACTCATGTAAAGGACAAACATGTAGCCTACAGGAACAACAATGTTCCTACACAGTAGGGTCAATATATTGTTATTTTAAGCTAAGTTAACGTTTAGTTGTGACTCCATATAGATTTCATTATCTAATATAAAACAAAATGATCACGCTTTCCATTTGTTTAAAGCACGCCAGGATATTGCTCACATCTGTGGGCTTCATCCATACACTGGATCTCACAAATTATATTAAACTGTCTTTGTTTGCTAACATGCTATGCTTTACCTTGGAGCAAACAAAGGAGTTATTGTTGTTCTTTCATGGGTTCAGCTGTGAGTGAGGTCTTCCACACTGTTTAGTCCATATCAGACATCGCTCCTCGCGTTTTTGGCTTCGGAAAAGCGAAAAAGTACGACACTCCCCTCTAAAAACCCGTCTAAACTTAACATTTACGCAGGTTACATACGCACCGCTGAAAGCTTGATAGGCCTCCTGTGCCTAGTTACGGTTGCTAACGTAGGATTGGACAGTGGCCGTTCTAGGGAGGGGCTTAACAAAGGATCAATTAGATGCCGGATAACTTTTTTCAGTATGGACATGCTACACAAAGTTAGATTGGTTAGATTCTCCACAGTTCAATGTTCAGTTGATTTTACGGAAAAGAGCACCAAAGAATAATTCATTCAGATTTAACGACATGGTGAACAAGAGACGACAAAAAAGTTGTAACTCCCTACCTTTTGAAGCGGTCATAAAATCAGAATATGTGTCCATTCCTCGATTATTTATATTCCTTTAGTCCGTAAGGGTCCACCGATCAAAAGAATCAACATGTTTTTTCAGAAAAATGAATCCAAGTTTTGAATATTGTCATTTGAAGTCCATTGCTCACTATCTGCTAACTCCATTTAACCGCACTTCAACTGACATAAACAATATTTTCTTATCTTCTTGCACTGTGTTGTTGGGTACGCTTGTTTACGTTACCCTGCTGGCTCCAAAAAAAAAATGTCCCCACGTTTCTCTGTTGAGTTTTCACCCCTTTTCCTTATTGAAAATGAAAGAAGGAAGATACATTTAGTTGTCTGGAGCCACACACAAAAAAAATAAGACTTAAATAAAATATTAACCCACAAGAACAGAGTTGGCACGAAACAACCACAACATAAAAAATACAGATAAATAGACTGCAGCCATTACAGCCGGCTGACTATAAACTGAACACAGCCCGGCCAAAGAAAGATGTTACGGACCTGGTTGCCAGAAGCGATTCTGCTCACACTGCGAGCAACAAAAAGCAGAGAAAGCTCCTCCACCTTATGTTTAAAATGCTGCACTAAGCCCTAAGAGAGACAAATTTTCCAAACAGAACTGATATCTGCAGCAAATTTGTAACACAAACAGGCACACGTTTAAACACAAGCCGTAATTGTTTCCACATGGACTACTGATACACATGAGAGACGGGAACACAGCAGCCTAGATCCATTGTTGTGTGCACACATGCAAGCAGGAAGGGTTTTATGTACAAACATATCTTGATGTTGTGCTCCTCTAATACAAATCAAGAAGTATTTGAATTAATATTGAATTGGAAGTAAAGAGAAAGATAAAGACAGATGCTTAAAAGGAGGTCTCTTCTGTCCCAGTGCTGCTGTCAGTGTGATATACTATTGTAGCGCCTCTAGCTGGTGTTGAGGGAAGAAATTCACTTTATTATGAATCCACATAATCTAAAATGTAACTAGATCATGATTAAACAACAAAGATTTCAGTCGAGTTCGAGTAGGCAGAGCAGTAAAAGAAAAAAATCCCCCTAACACATTTGTATCAGACAAGCCACAGACAGGGAATCCTTCCACTACATCCCAGCACCACCCTTATTCCCTGTTCAAATCAAGAAGTGAGAATAGACTGCTAAAAGACCCTTCCCTCCAGCCAGACTCTACCCGTACTGAATAAAAGCCCAGGCCCACTTCAGGGAATACGGTGTGCTCCATCATCTGCTAGCAGGGTCATGGCCGGGCCAGCAGGAGTGTATGTGTAACGCTGTGAGCATGTGAATGTGTCAGCACAGTGCAGCGCCGCGCACCATATTTTCTGTTGGCACGGCCCACGTCGTAACTTCAACAGCAGGCGCCAGCGTGAAAATGTGACAGTTAAACAACATGTCATGTACTGCTAGAGTACACATGCATGCACACATATGATCACACTTCTTTTACTGTGTGGTGATTGGCTTTACGAAGGCTTCACGACGTCACAGGGACACAAACTAATCGTGTTTACTGATTGATCCAAGTGAATCGTTTGTCATTGTTCGTTCAAGCCGGCAATCTTGATGTCAAGGCCGCTCTCGCTTGCCTTGACTCTCTTTGTTCCCCACTGCATCTCTGTCATATACGAGATGAACACAAGTGACTGCACACATGTATACAATACAGTTGGGGGGGTGGAGAAAATGCCTGACAGGAATACATGACAGCATAGTGCAGGCATCCTGCAACAATTAGTTCTTTCATGAACTTAGTAATGTTCAGTCTGTGTTAGAGCGGCGTTGACTCAACTCTGTGGTCATTTTTGAGGCTGCAGTTTCTGGTGTTTATTCTCAAAATTGCAATTTCCAAAAGTCAACATTATATTATAATGAACATCCCATTAGTGTGACGCAGCAGAAACAAAGATAAGAAGCCTAAAAGGGCCCTTTCACAAGCAAACATTTACTCTGTTTCAATCAAATCTGGTGCGGTTCATTTCGGCGGTTGTGAGCGCAGTAATCGTACTCTGGTTGAGAGAGATGGTGTCGGACTGTTTCCAAGCGAACCAAAACGCAGGCTGCCTGTGGGCATTTGTTGAGATGGACACAGGTAAACGACAGGTTTACATGAGTGGCAGAGGACTGACCTGGACTTCTGCAGAAGTCTGATGTTTGCTTGACATCTGGGCCACAGGGAACATACAGAATATGATAAATAGTCCACAAAAACAGTGTAGTTCAGGGGGTAGAGCGGGTCGTCCTTGAAACACAAATTTGGCAGTTTGATCCCCGGCTTCTCCTGTCTGCATATCAAAGTGTCCTTGAGCGAGACACTGAACCCCAAGATGCTCCCTGGGCGCTTTACAGCAGCCCATTGCTCCTAAATGCTTAGGATGGGTTAAATGCAGAGGTCAAATGTCATGTGTTTACCTGTGTGTATATATATATATATATGACAATTCTGTAGTAGTTTAATTCTGAGAAGTTTTAATTTTGAAGTTTAACGTTTAGTTTTTTAGTGACGTTTTTAGTCATTAGAGATAAACTGGAGGAGAAGGGATTTGTACGAACAGTAGATCAGTGATCTAGTGAGTCTGGTAAGTTCAGCCTTTAAAACCAGGTAAAGACAACACTTTTGCCATATTACTATATCCAAATTCTAAGATGATATCTAGTGTCATATCACAATATTGATATAATATGGATATATTTCCCAGCCCTAATTTGAATTAGCTAAACAGACTATGGCTCGTGAAAGTCTGTTGTTGGAACTAAGCACAAGCTAATAAAGAGCAATTGGGGTGTAAAATTGCCTCCAAAAAAGAAGTTGAATCCTTTTCCATTAAAAACTTCAGTTAGCAGCACATTTACCTTTTCTACAACAACTACATTAAATTCACCACATATAGCTGCAGGACCTGTTTTACACTGCAGGTGCTATTATAATAACAATTACCTTATCTTAACTTAGTCTTGAGTTTTACTTGCCATTGGTGGGATATTGGTGATTAAACAAACATGATAATATTGTTTATTTAGAACATATTTCTACATGCTTGTGATCATGAAAAGGGAATATAAAAAACAAATTGATGGAGAATATTAATTATATGCAAATGTGAATATATTCCACTAAATTCTGCCTCACAGCGAAATATATTGAAATTCAAATTAGGGGATAAAGCCCTAAAATGTGCACACAGTGTCTTAACTGAAATACACACATCGGCGTGCACACACACACACCATGTTCGGGATAGTGATTAGTGAATGTGTTTCCCCACTGGGGGCTCTAGGAAGCTGATCAGAGGGATTGTAGCCTAAATTGATTGTGAAGAGCTGAAATCAGCCTCCACCAAATTGCTGTTTATTCGAGCGCTGATGGCAAAGTAAGTGTTTGTGTTGTGGCTCTGTCTCTCAGGGATGGTGATGAGTGTGTGTGTGTGTGTGTGTGTCTGTGTGTTTACAAGCTGAGGCTCTCAGCACGGGCTGAACTTTTCTATGGCTCGTATTTACTCAACCGTGGTGAAAGGCTTTGCCTCATTTATAAATGGTCTGTCACCTAAGTGCTAACTGCAAAATGTTATGGGTGTCTGTTTTACTCTTGTTTTGCATAGGAAAGTAAAAAAAAAAAGGTTAAAAAGTAGCCTGCGTCAGTGCTGTTTTTTGAAGGTCAGTCTTGTTATCAATGCCAGTTTTGGGCCCGGCTGCATGTGTGTATGTGCGTGTATGCGTGTGTGTGTGTGTGTGTGAGAGCTCTGCTTTTTCCCTGACAGATTTTCACACACCAAACCAACACGTGCCCTTATTTATAATATAACACCGTCCACCTCCAACACACACTCATCCAGGATGCCGATCTGATGTTTTTGGACGCGGACAGTCCTCTGGGTGCAGTAATTGGAAGTACCACATGGCACAAAAACATCACTTTCCCTTCACACCCTTCCCTTAGCTGCAGGCAGCTGACCCCGGCGAGCGGCGCCACCAAAGCTGGAGCTTTTATCTTTCCTGTTAGCAGCCGCCCCCCGTCTCTCCGCTGAGCCTCCCAGTTTCCATAAGCTAAAAGTAGAATAGTGAGTAACATCTCAGTGGGTTGCGGGCGTCCCGCTGCCCACTAGCGTTGCGCGATAGCCGCTTCTCAGTGGGTCTATCCCAGGGAGGCCGCTTTATTGGTAGGAGTCTGATTAGCGAGCCTGTTTGTTAGCGAGTCTCCCGAGGGGGGTGCAGCTGCTCCCACTTCTGCAAACATCCTATTTGACCTTTTCAGCCCTTTTCCTGGTTGTTCAGCCCCACTCAGTTTATACATAAAACGTTGCAAGTGCATGTCACATACACACTGTTGCACAGAGCTTTCTCTGAAATCAATTACTTCATCCCAGGCTTGCTCTGTTCCCCTGGAAAGGTTGAATTGTGTTTGTGTACCTCCACCGTAATAAGATACAAAGGCAGGCAGCGCAGAGAGAGAAAGGCTTGTTTCCAGTCCTGGGCGTTGGTGGTGAAATGCTCTGGAGACGTGCAGCATCACTGGCTGTTCTGATCTGCTTGAAAGGCGAGCCCAAGAGGCCTCGCTTTGCTCTCCCAGCTAGCATGTGGAGCACGTGATGCATATGATGCAGATTTGTCAAAGTGGGTATGGAGGTGGAGGGGAGGGGAAGGAGGGGGGGGTTTACATTGTATAGCATAGTCGCACATCTTCATTTGCATACAGAGTCTGGGCAAGCAGCTGTTGGCCTCATGATCGTGCATGTTTCTGGGAGTGTGTGTGTGCTGAAGCAAGGCGTTCAGGGGAACAAAGCAATCACACCCAAATTAACTCACCAGTGGCGCCCGGATCAAGGGGGTACATGTGTTTGATGGTGAAGGGACGCTTTATGTACACACGGTGGATGATTAATTATTGATGCACCCGACCCCATTCAATTACTGCCGTCATTTCCAAATAGGACTGTTAGTTTTCCCCTACGTGTTGAGGTCTGGGGGATCCTCTGGGGTGTTTTTTCATCTCAGTTGAATGTATATGCCATTTTACACATTCCCACACATTAAAACCCTCCGCTTAAGGTTTATTTTGAGACCAGGGATTGTTGCTTTTTTTATGGAAACCAAATTACCAGAGAGTAAATTGCTGGAGGGCCAAGAGTGGATGCAAACACAGACATACATACATCATCTCATCCAAGACCCACCCCATACAAATGCGTGTTTATGTCGGCCCACACAGGGAATTTGAGAATTTTGGATGAGAAAAACAAGATATATGTAAAAGTGAACAAACTCTGCCATTTAAGAGGAAAAGCACTGCAGGGTTTCAAAGAGACAGCTTTGCTAGTTGATAAACATGCACAGGCTTTCGGAGGTTTTAGCAGCCTGATAGATAGATAGATCCATCCTTGGAAGTACAAACAAACACCCCCCTCCATCCTACTTTGCTGCATCACCACATGGCATCCAGGAGGCCCATGGATTTATCAGATGGGTCCTCCCACACCCCACTTTGTCCCCGCCGCTACAGGAGTGTTTAGGGAGTGTGGAGACATAAATACATCTGTTACCCACCCAGAACCCTTTATAACAGCATTTAGGGTCTGTGCTTATTGAGGCAGAGAAGCTGCGTTGTGCTGTTTATAATCTGTTTTGTCAGAGTGTTGACCTACACACTTTCTGCGCTGTGAAGCGTGCAGCATCGGTCGTATTAGCTGGCAGCAACATCAAAAGCTCAAAGTCCCATTATTACAATAATCTGTATGAAGTTATTATGCCTGACTTTGATGCGTTCCCTCTGGCCCCGGCACCAGCGTCTTCATCACCTAAAGATTGTTACAGAAAAATATTTCAACCACTCAAGACTTAATGAGGAGAACATTCATTTTTGGGTTTGCCATGTATTTCTTTTAATTAATAAAAAGCTCATGGGGAACGTGCCAGATTTCAAACATTTCTCGATCGTAGTGAACGTGCCCTAGAAAGTGACGGGGAGGAATGTGGAGGCTGTTTTGGCATTTTTGGAGAATCAGTCTGAGACACAAAGAGTTTTCTTTCTTTTCGGATTATGTCAGCGAGTTGGAACAGCTCGTCAGTTTAAGCCTTTGTGAGGTTCGAGCTGCACTTTAATCTTGACTGTCTTTGATTATTACAACGAGAGGGAATGTGTGCTGTCACTGATATGCCCCACCAATCTGGTACTTTATCTCAGTCAGCTTCCCCTCGGCCAGTGATAGGGTGTACACACAGACTGTATATAAGAAGTGGACGTAGTCACCTCGACGTCACCCAACTGGTTTGTGGACTGCCGTTTTGTAGACTTGAATTCAGCATTTTGGCCGTCGTTGTTTTTTTGCAACCAGAAGTGACACGAGAGGGTGGAGCTAAGTACAACCGAACGCTGAATAAGACATTTTCAGGCGACCAAAAATGTTAATATTGACTTTCATGACCTGAAAACACACTGTGAAAGGGTTAAAGTTGAAAGATGAAAACACGGAAAACTCCCAGACCGGACAACGCCGTGGTAGCGACCTGTCAATCACAAGGTAGCCCCGCCCTAAAGCATCCCCTGTTTTATGGTCTATTTGACTCTAAATGGGACCATCATTTACTAAATGAACATCATACTGTATGGAAGAAGACTTGAAACTAGTGATTGAGACCATAAACTCATGTGTACAATGTTTACTGAGGTAATAAATCAAGTGAGAAGTAGGCTCATTTTCTCATAGACTTCTATACAATCAGACTTCTTTTTGCAACCAGAGGAGTCGCCCCCTGTTGTTTGTTGGAAAGAATGCAGGTTTAAGGCACTTCCTCATTGGCTTCACTTCTCAGACCCGAAAGAAGCCCGCTGGGTGTAAACAATACAAGGTGCAGGAAAAGTCCAAAATCCAGATCTTATATTCCCAACAAGAGGTGCCACTGCAGTGAAATTAGCAGGGATTTAATTATTCCCCCTTGTGCACACAGCACTTTCATCATTTGTTGATGAATGTCTCGCTTTTTCCATCGTTTATATAATTGCTTTTCATTTATTGTTGTATTGCTTGTAAAGCACTTTGTAAGTGTTGAAAATTGTGTTAAAAATGGAGTTTATTATTGTTCTCGACAAGTTAGTGGAGAGGAAAAAAAACATGCTTGGTCAGCCTTCTTCTCGCACTCCCCCTTTTCTCTCTTCACCTCTCACTTTGTCTTCACTTGAAACATTTTTCTTCTCTTTCTGACTCAGTTTCCTTTGTCGGCGCATTAAGGAGCTGCTCAATTGTCATGAGCTGTCAGGCCTGCTCATCTTTCCAGTCTTATCTTGAAAGAGAGCGAGGGGAACAAGATTGTAGAGGGGAAAGCAGCCGTAGTTGTCAGCAGTTGTTCTCAGGAGCCGACAGATTTCTACCACATTTACTTGAGAACTCATAAGAGCAAGTGTTGAGGTGTTCTGTTGTTGCTTACATTGCCTTTACATTTCATAAAATGCATTTTTGTCTTTGTTCAGAACATACAGTCCAGTGTGTATAAAGAGGGACGACATGTCTGCTCCCCATAAGTGGTCGTGTCTAGAAGAAATTTAGCAAAAACCTTGCGAGACTCGCTGCCTGACGACCTATTCTAACCTTAACTATTCAAGGACATTGCCTAACCTTAACCATCTCGCGAGAGTTTCCCAACTCGTGTGTTACCTTCTAGACACGACCCCCAAAAGTGAAGCCAAAACATCTGGATCACCCCCTGGTGGCTGGCTGCAGTAGAGGTCATAAAGCCCGCCCCCTCTATGTTAGCAGATGGGACATCGACCAAACTAAAAAGTCAAAGTACACGTCAAATACATTTTTCCCAAAGATGGCTTCTGCCATGTACGTTTAAGTGTTAATTTTTCTGATAAGTTTGGTTTTAATTAGTTATTTGATGCTATAAAAAGGGGGTGAGACGTCATGATTGACAGCTGCTCTGAGTGAAGTAGTCGCAGCCGGAGGATCGGGATTTGTTCGAGAGAGGAGATGTAACTTTAACTTTCCATAATACGTCACCAGTCTGTGTAATAGAACGTGTCAATTTGATCATTACTGTATTTATAGAGAGATTATGGTTAGTTGTTGTGTCTTTCTAGCCAAATAGCTACCTTGGTGCTAACATAGCAGCTGTGGCCGTGCTCGCCTCGTGATTGACTCGGGCGGATGTGTGGGCGGGACCTCGATACCGCGGCTCCAGCCCCCCCGATCACTACTGTACAGATTCCAAATGACATCAAAATCTCAAGATGGCAGCTTCCGTATTCTGGATACTTCAGCTTAGTTTTTGTTCAGAGGGAGGAAGTGGAGACGTGTTGTCCATCTATATATATATACAGGCTGCAGTTCAGCAAGAATCCCCTTCCTGCACTTTAACCACAAACCCAGAGATATGATCCCCACATCATCTCATTGTGCGACCGTTACGTGTTTCATACGAAGCATGACAAAGACTTCCAGTTTGAATCGACACTCTGCTTTGTGTTGGCTTTTTGAAAGCTCTGGACGAGGCATTCTGAGTACATTCATTCATGCTCTGTTCATTCTATGTCAGATAAAAGTAGCGCCTCAGTAATGGACCGTGAGCATTGTGCTGGATCTGTCTTTTCTGCAGTCATCATTACCGAACCACATTAGACACGGAAACTAGTTCTGAGAAAATCCATTTTGCAAGAGGCTGGCATGGCCTGCTGAATTCCCTGTGAAAAGGCTATCTGTAGTTACAGTGCTGTGGGTGCTTCTGGCAGATATCTGCATTCAGTAGATTTATGCTCTCTTGGTGGAGGTGCGTCGTCTGAGCCAGCGAGGTAGGCTCTCTTATCTGTGTACTCAGACCACATGATGAAAAAACTACTTGGCGTAACTTAACAGCTCCACTCACTGGAGAATACAGCAAAGGATTATGGAGTTAGCACAAGATAAAAGTTTAAGTTATGAGGCTTTAATCAGAACTCCAACGCTACTCCAATTATTTTAATTTCAGAAAGGGCTCTCGCTCCCGTTGAATATTAAGATGAATGCTTTGCTGTGCGCGTCTTTGTCTTGACTGTTTTGCGTATTGGTTTCCCAGATTTATTATGCAGATCTAGAGTAACCTTCCTCATTAAGCCTTAATGCCAGCCATTCATTACCTCTGGCACAGAGACTAATGGCACTATTAATCAGCTATGAATAGAGCCTGGCAGCGACAGCAGGAGGCTGACACCTCCTTACAGTAACAGTTTTAGGCATGCATGTACAAGACAGATTGTCAGAAGGACACCGAAAACTGCCCAGCATGTCAATTACCTACAGCTGACAAGGTGTACTACATCTAATGGTTCTTTGCCTATCCCACAATGCATTTCTCACCAGGCTTTACTGTATCTCTTTGTCTTACCTGACACTCATTTCAGGATTATTTTTTCCAAAGTCTGGCGTTCCGTATTGTATTTGCTTCATCCATCCTCTTATCACGGTTCCACTGTTCAGAGCTGGACACATTTACTCAGATAATTAAAGCAGTGAGACATGTTTCTAGTGCCGTTCTAAGTAACCTTCGTCTCTATAGCAGCATGTCTGTTTTCTTTAAAATGTTTCAGTGAGTTCAGTACGCCTGTAGCGGCAAAGCCAAAGTGTAGGTTTTCTTTCTAAATATCTCTTCGTATACATGTCTAGAAGCTTGGCTCCACTTCTGTCACGCCTTCTTCTTCTGCCTCAGTCAACAAGCGGTGGCTCAACTCCAGACGATGCAAAGCTGACTAGCATGAAACATATTATGGACACATGGGATCCTGTCCTACTTTTATAGTTCAGTATTTCAGACTGTTTCTCATTTAAAGGGAAATCTGGGTTTTTGCTGAAAGCTGTCAAGCCTTCTATATGTTAGACTGGCAATATTTCGTATCTTATTTGTGAGCTGGAGCAAAGCTTGAGGTTGTTGAGTACAGGAGGGTCCTTCTGGTGACGCGCTTTATGGTTGCTATTGGTTTCCAGTGGTATTAAGTCCCGCTGTGCCGTTATTTCTCCCCTTTTAAGGGCGCTTTCACAAGCCATAGTCCGTTTGGCTTGGCTGAATCAGATTGCAATTGATACTTTTGGTTCGTTTTCTATTTAGTCTGGTTCGGTTTCACAGTGCACAAATTAAAGCGGACCATATAAAACAATACATTTGCTGATGGGTGTGTACGAAGGAGTGAATTTATCTTTTTCATCTCGAGAGCTGCCACTTCTATGCAGGGAATAGCGGACATTGATATATTGCCGTCGAAGTTTTTTTCACTTTGACTCGGCACTGATCTACTGTGTGCACATGAATCCCTTCTCCTCCAGTTTATCTCCAATGACTTTATAAACGACACTATTTTGTGGACTTTATTTGTCATATTCTGTATGTTCCCTTCGGCCCAGATGTCAAGCAAACATTGGACTCCAGGTCAGTCCTCTCGCACTCATGTTAACCTGTAGTTTACCTCTGTCCATCTCAGCTAATTCCCACACAGGCATCCTGTGTTTTTGGTCACTTGGAAAAGGTCTGAGACCACCTCTCGCAAGTGGTCTTAGACCGGTTGTTTTGGTCCGGACCAGAGTACGATTACTGCGCTCACAACTGCCCAAACAAACCGCACCAGAGTTTGATTAAAACGGACTAAATGTTGGCTTGTGAAAGCGCCCTCATACTTCCAAACTAAATGTGTGGCACAATATTTCTGCTTAATTTCCCTAGAGCAATTTAATGCAACTTCACTTTAAAGGGGCAATAACTGATTTTTTGGGGATTTTAATCTTTATAACTTCCATTTGGATTGTACTGATAACGATCTGCCGAATGATTATTGAATTAGATCATTTTAGAAAATGTGTTTGAATTTATTCATTCTGTCAGTCACACGCCTTAACAAGTTACAGTAGGGTTAGTAATTTAGTTGATTAGTTGATTAGTTAGTTAGTTAGTCAGTCAGTCAGTCTGGGTTCAGGTCTGCTAATCCAAATTAAAGAAGCAGGATTTCTTTAAATATTTTGACTGCATTCATGAATCTCCCCCCTTGTTTCTCCCATCTGTTAACCATTCCCAATGTGAGATTTTGTTTTTTGTTTTGTTTTTGTTTTGGCTGTTTATCTATTGAGGGTTTTTTATGTATTTATTATGAGTGAAACTTTGTCTCCAACACTAATTTGTGGCAGTATTTTCTGTGTATTCTCACTACATGTAATCCACTATGTTCCTTGGATTGAGCCTCATGGTGTATGTGAGACGCCAGAGCATTGTGCTTTTTCTTTGGCTGTGTGTGTGTGTGTGTGTCTCTTTATAAATGAGGATAATTGTTCAGCATCTGGTAATTTACACTGCAGTCAGAAAGCATTAGGATGATGATATGTTTTCCTTTGTTTTTTTGGCTCCGTTCCCGCAAAGTGGATCTGAAATGAAACGGTGGCTTTGAGGTTAACGTGTTGACTTCCAGCTTTAAGGTTGTTGGAGGTTGTTGACATCCATATTGAGTGAGTTCTGGCCCTTTTTATACATCAGTCCCCCAACTCTTCCGTCCTAAACACACAGACAAGGCAACAGATGTTTTTTTAGGACAAACCAGTGGAATGATCTTGATTGGCCACATCAGTCACCTGACCTCAACCCATCGGAGTCGTACTTGCTGAAAACCAGACCGAAGGCAAAAATCCCCTGAAATAAGCAAGAAGTGAAGATATCGAGTGTCTACTAATGTATCTGAGCTGTAGCTTCAGTGTGCAAATGTATGTATATATTTATGATTGGAAATCGGTTAACACCACAAAACAATGACAAATATTGTCCAGAAACCCTCACAGGTACTGCACTTATCATACAAAATGCTCAAATCATAACATGGCAAACTGCAGCCCAACAGGCAACAACAGCTGTCAGTGTGTCAGTGTGTCAGTGTGCTGACTTGACTCTGACTCGCCCCAAACTGCATGTGATTATCATAAAGTGGGCATGTCTGTAAAGGGGAGACATATCTTGAGGTCAGAGGTCAAGGGACCCCTTTGAAAATGGCCATGACAGTTTTTCTTTGCCAAAACTTTGCGCAAGTTTGGAGTGTTATTTAGTCTCCTTCTCGACAAGCTAGTATAACATGGTTGGTACCAATAGATTCCTTAGGTTATCTAGTTTCATGATACCAGTATCTTCACTCTAGCTTTAAAATTTACCTAAAAAACAAAAAGTCACAAGTTGCGTTAATGTGTTAAAGAAATTAGTGGCATTAAAACGAACTTGCGTTAACATGTTATTGCATTTACTTGACAGCCCTATCGTTTTTCTTTTTTTTTGGTTTGTGTCAAAAATAATCTGAAACGAAAGATTATAGTCTGCACTTTAACCTCATAAATCATTATTTCATTTAAAATCCAAGGTGTTGAAGTACGGAGCCTAACACAACACAAAGGGTGTCACTTGCCAAAGACTGCAGAGTGTATTTTCATTGTATTTGTATTACACAGACACGTAGATGTAAACCTACATACAAACACTGTGACATTAATTTAAAGTTAAAGACTCCTTCAGAGGTTTGTTTATATGCACATTGATGACGTGTAAGTGAGAGTGGAGAAGTGTAGGTGGACCAAATAGCAGCAAATCCTTCATATCACTCCAATCACAGAAGTCAGTGAACTCTGGGGAATTTGAAATGTAAACAAATATTGAAAGCCAGGTTCGTGGTTAGTCCACATGCCATGACAGACAAATATGCCAGCGGCCGCTTTGCCTTCCACAACAATTTCTCCAGTAATGATACACCGGTTGCACACTACACTTTCCGTGCTCCTTCTCCGTATTTTCTGCTTTGCCCTCCAGTCAATTTCCTTGACCTCCGAAACAAATGGAAATGTCATACAGTACAGACTGACATTCTTTCCGTATGGTTTCGTTTCGCCCACTTGCCAGGCAAATGGAAAGCAGATCTCGCTGAGTCTGACCGCAGATTGTTCCTCCAAAAAAAGATTAAAAAAAATACAACCACCAAATGAAATCACAAACATTTCTGTGGCTAGGCTGTGGAATGTGACGGCAAAAGTATTTAAAAACCATCATCTGGTGTGTTAGCTGAGAGAATCGAGACTTCAGAATAAAACTTTTTAGGGGTTGGGCTGGTCCTCCCGTTGTTTTACTGTGTCTGAAATAAAACGGTTGAATTCCCTGACCACATTTGAGAGGGTCAAAATAAAGTCTACCTCAATTTTGACAGTTTTCAAGTTTAACAAAAATGTCACAAAAAATGCAAATCAATCACTTTTAATCTCAAATCATTGGCGGGAAGGTCGCCTATGAAAATGAAATGTATGACGTTATGTTCTGTTCCCATTACCCTTACTGTACATTAGAGAGCTGTGTGTAGATCTGCATGTGTAGTCCCCCTTGTATCGTGCTTTTATTTGTCAGCTTTGTGAATGTACGTAGTAGAAGTGTTTTATTTCTGTGGTTCCTTGTCACGCCAAAAGGCTTTTTTGTTACGTTGTTGTTATTTTGTTTTTTCTTCTTTTTTTGTTTCCTTCCTTTCTTTCGTTTCACTGTCATTTCCATTTCAACTCCTCTCCTCTCCTCGGCCTGTTCCTTTCGGAACGCCTCGGCGTGATATTTCTCTCATCCCCTCCCACGCTGCCGCTGTCTCTTGCCCCACCCTGTCTTGCTGCACCCAACCCGCCACCCCCCCCCCTCCCTCCTCCTCCCAACCCAAAGATGTTGCCCTGCCCTCTTTCCCTCCCCCCTCACTGACTCCTAACACTACTGACCATGTAACGCCAGGCTCCGGAGGCGTAGCCGGTCCAGCGGGGCCCACTCCCTCCGCCCCCCGAGACGTCGTGGCTTCGCTGGTCTCCACCCGCTTCATCAAGCTGACCTGGCGCCCGCCAGCAGAGCCCCACGGAGATGACTTAACCTACTCCGTTTTCTACAGCCAGGAGGGCACTAGCAGGTAGTACACACACTAAACCGTAGTACTGCCAGGAGGGTACTAATACACACTTTACTGCTGAGCAGAGTCAGCAGAGTAGTAATATACATACGTTCCCGTGCAGGAGTCTCAGGCCACTCTGAAAATAACTCATTAAAAGCAGTTAAAGCACTTATCATAGCAGTAAGTGTTAATTAATTAAAAACAAACTTCCTTCCTCAAAGGATTACCTTTCGACGTACAAACAAAACAATTCCGTTCAAACAGTCTTTTTTTAAGTGTCTCTGTGAGCTTCATGTGTAGAGAGGATTTACTGTGTATGACTGGGGAGGAAATTTAAGAAGCTGATGGGATTTTCCACAATTTCTCTCCAGCGTTTTGGCTACTTTTTATGTTTTCTCTGTCAAATAGCTGTAAGTCATTTTCAGAAGTGGCCTCTCTGTGCTACAGCTTGAGATGCAAATGCACACATAACTATATGTGCGAATGCATGGAGCTTACAAATACTATTTCCATAAACCAGTGTGGTTGCATATGTGCTATTTAGCCTCAAACTAACTATACTGTTTCTACTGTAGACTGTAGACGAGTACTAATATGCTCATTATTAGTCAATTGCTTTATTAACTGATTAGTTAATGGATAGAAAAGCTTCCCAAATATGAATATACGCTGCTTTTCTCAGGTTTATATCATTGTTGATTGAATGTCTTTGAGTTTTGGTGCAATGTTTTGACAAATCCAGCCAGATATCACCCCGAGGTGTGGGGAGATCTGAGGGGCGTTTACACTTAGGGCTGGGCGATATGGCCAAAATCTTCTATCCCGATATAGGTCATTTCATATATCGATAACCATATATATCACAATGTAGCATGTTTTCTGGTAATTCAATATGAAATAACCCCATGGTGAAGCCTATTTGTGTAAACTCCTGTGTGAGTTAAATACTTATCAAATGAAAAGTACTGCATATTTTCTCATTTGATTAAAAACTTAAGTGCAAAATGGACAGTTTCAAGTGAAATTATAGAGAAAAAAAAATGAATAAATATTTCCAGCTAAACACTGACTATGTTCAAATGCATTCACACAAATGCATAGTAATCAAATTAAGACAATAGTTTGATCAGATTTTCATCACGATACGATTCCATTGAAAGACGATAAATGATCATATTGAGTTATCACCCAGCCCTATTTACACTATTAAAGTCAAGTCAGTTTTATTTGTATAGACCAATATCACAAATCTGCCTCAGGGGGCTTTACAATCTCTACTATTCTGGACTAAATTATTTATCTGTTAAATGAAAAATTAATTGAAAGATGAATCAATAATGACGATAACACATGTAGCATACTGTAAGGCAGCAAATACACACACTTATGTCTATTATCAAGATGTTACAAGTACTGTACAATACACAATAATATATAACTAAACTGTGTACCAGCCAATATGAATACAGTCAGTAAATCTATCAGTTCAGTTGCATCATTGTCTATGGGATCTTGGTTTTAAGGGTGATATTGCCTTTGAAATTAAGATTTTATACTAGGCGAGGATGAAAATCTTATTTTTTCCTTTACTGCATCTCCATTGTAATCTCCATGGTAAAATAGTTTAGTTTAGTTAATTCATATTCCTTACGTTCTTACCTTTCAAAAAAGACCATATTTATGCATATAAGCCTTATGGTTGAGGAGCTAGTCCTGATTCATTTTGGGTAGTTATTTTAGCCGTTTTTTCCGAGGAATAGGGCTATGGTGCAGGAGGTTAAGTACCCAACACTTTTTCTAGTACACTAAACCTTTCAATTATGTTCTCACACACTTAAAATGTAATGTGTTTTTTGCTAAGTAGAAGACATTTGAGTTATTAAATGCTCTGCTGCTGTGTGTGTGTGTGTGTGTGTCCACATCAGGGAGCGAGTAGTGAATACCAGCCGTCCAGGGGAGATGCAGGTCACCATCCAGAACCTGATGCCAGACAGCAAATATCTCTTCAGGGTCGTGGCCCACAACAGCAACGGCCAGGGAGAGAGCTCTGCAGCGCTCAAAGTGGCCACCCAGGCCGAAGGTAAAGACACACACACACACACACACACAAACATAAAGGCAAACTCCGGCCAGTTTGTTGGAAACATGCTCACACTGGCACACGGATGCAAACAGGATGCACTCAAAAGGAGCGCACAAATGTGCAAATAAGCATTCACACAAACAAATATTCCCTCACATACAGCATACGCTCACTTCAAACAGAGACACCACACACAAACACACACATAGAGGAGGCTGTTTGGTGCTGTGTGTTGAGGCAGACCACCCAACAGCAGACCAGACAAATGCAGCGTTTTCTTCTTATAAGCCTCTTCTTGTTTATGCCCCAACATTTACTATAATCCCTCTGTGTATGTGTTGCTTTAAACCGTGCCTACCTGAGTGAGGAATGTCTCAAATTAGTATTCCTGGCATTTCCAGTCTCATCCAGTCTGCACAGAGATGCCTTACAGAAGCTCATTAGGATGTTTTGAGTGGGACAAAGTGGTTATTGAGGGGACAAAGTGGCTCTTTTTCTCTTTGTGTTTGGGTGTGTAAGCCTCCCCATGGCTGCTGCTCCAAATCACTCAGTTTCACCCACATTTTAAAGCACTGTGACGGGGATTTCCCAGCACGCTGTCGGGGTGGATGTCCCTCACCTCCTGGCACAGCTACAGCTCAGTCACTGTCACTTTGTAGGTCAGCCGCCGCCGTTTCCTCACCTGCGTCCTTGGTTGGAGGGCGGACGGATCGACACTCAAATACACACACTACTACACGCTAATGCCTGCCAGCAGGCGCCTAGCCACCCATGGGGATAGCAGCGAGGGCGGCCTGTAGCTGTGCAGTATATCTCTGTCGTGTGTGTGCACTTTTAGTGTAAGAACATGCTACGAATTGGAGCTTAAACTTTTGACCTGCGCCTGAGTGCCAGGCGTGTGCACACAGCGTTGCACCGTATCACCTCTCCACAGAGACTGGCTTGATACACCTGCACACACACACACACACACACATACGCCTCTGATATCCGTACACACTGACAAATGGGAGCTTCTCTCTTCTGCCTGCAAGATATATACATGTACAGACATATATCTGTGTCTGACAGTGTCATTTTAAATCCAACGTGCCACAGTACAGAGACAACAAGAAATGTCACTCTCCATATACTTCCTGACATATTGTGTATACGGCGCAGTCACAACTTATTAAGGGAGTGATACACATGTTATGTTAGTTCTGTCCTCCAGCACACTGGATATGAAATAAAATATTTACTTAGAGACTAAAGTGCTGACTGTCAACTTGAATTTAAGTGTGTTTACATTTGCATCAGATGAACAGCGTAGAAATTCTAGCCACAGTTTATCCACAGTTCCCTATTTCTCAGGGGATGTAAAGAAATCTGACAAGTTCACATGAACTCATATGTATACATTAATGTTTATGTTCTCATTTGTTTTTATAAGATGTCAGATCTTATTTAAAGTTTAACTTTCTTCATGACTTCTTGTTAGAGGTCGACCGAGTGGATTTTTAAAGGCTGATGTAATAACGATAGTTTGGAGCAGGAAAGCGTAGATAGCCAAATAATCGGCCAGTATCTTCTTCACTTCTGCAGCAGCTTAGTCAGCTACTTTGCATACGCGGTTTTAAATAAATAATTTTTTTTGTCATTACGAATTTAAGGAGAACAGGAGAACATCCTGAAGTGTGATTTGGTGGATTACATCATTGGAACATTTTCTATTTATTTGCAATGGGTGATGTGCTGTTTTGTGGCTTACAGTATGAATGCCACTCTTCCCGGGGTAAGGAGGAATGCGATTTTAAATCATGAATGGATGCTTACATGGCTGCATTTTCTGGAAGAGAGAACGCCAAATTGGTACAGTAAGCAAGTTTGTAAACAAGTGTATTTATTGAGTTTTCAACATAACTCCTCCAGTATTTCAACAAAAAAATCAGACCAACAAACAAGTAAGGTGCACTTAAGAACATTCACATCAAGGCACTATCTAATTATACTATGTTTTGACAGGGCAATACATACATTTCTATGTAAATATAAGTAAATCAATAAAACAAAAATAATGCACATAAATTATGATACTAACAAATATTCAAGGTAAACAGGCTTCTGCAGATTTCTCCCCCTCAAGAAACTTTATAAATGATCTCCATATTTTCTCAAAGGTGGTCGGAGTATTTTCTTTTAATCGTCAATATGTCTTTTTTTTTCTCCCCTTGTATCTTGACTTTGTGTGTGGAGCCTCCATGCAAAACGCTGATGTACGTGACTGGTAGCGGCTGTGCAGTCATCGGCCACTTTTGGAGCCCAGTTCCACCGATAATGATAGTTTGTAAAACTTCCTAACCGACCAAACTGATTAATCGGTCTACCTCTACTATGATAAGATAGTTTACCACATTGCTAAACATTCAAGATTGACATGTCTGCCGTTCTCTATTTAGCTTACAAAAAATCGAGCTGATACACAGACAGATTGTAATACTGTGTGTCTAATCCTGCCTCCTATCTTGACTAACCAGACGCTATAAGATAAACTGTCTACCGCATTAAATATAAGCTTGAGGCAGATGTTGGTGGAATGCACGACGCACATTGGTGTTTTTGTCGAGGCACACCTTCAGTTTGTTTGTCGTGGGAATAACAAGAGAATCAACATGGCTGGCAGCCCAGTCCAGAGGGGACAGACTGGTCTCCACGGAGCTGCAGCCGACTGACTTGTGGTCGAACACGTAGCCAAGAAATGTGTTTTTGGCAGCGGCCACTGGACATTGCTAAATTGACTTCCTGTCTTCCAGATGTAACAAAATGCATAATAAATGGAGAGGGCACAAGATAAAACAAAATTGTCATGTTTGATGTTTTATTCTGCTCTCCTGTTTCAGTCCAAGTGCCCGGCCCAGCTCCTAACCTTCAGGCTGTGTCTAACGCGCCAACCTCCGTCTCTCTCAGCTGGGACAAACCCGTCACTGGCAACGGAGAGATGCTCACCTACAAGTTGTACTACACAGACAAGAGCTTTGGCAGCGAACAGGTAGGACGTGGTCTTCACTCACTCAGCTGTGATTTATGATGGAAGAAACGTTTTCAGGAATCTAAAACATACACAGGGTTTGCTGACAGTTGCTCCAGAATGAAAGAGCAACGTTTTCTTTTTAAATTGTACATCAAGTTTTAAAATGAAGTTACAAAGTGATTCACACAGAACAACAGATTTAGAAATAAAATAATATAAAACTTGAGGTAAAAAAGACATTAAAGGTGCAGTGTGAAGGATCTGGCAGTATCTAGAGGTGAGGTTGCAGATTGCAACCAACTGAAACTTTTCTCTCGTGTGCCAAGCATGTAGGAGTGTGAACGACGCGAAAACGTGAATGGCCTTGTAGACTCATTCTAAAGGCCGTTACACACCGGCTGTGTTTTTTTCGTGCAATTAATTCGCATGTTAATATATTTTTTTCAAACTGTTGTTTTTGTTATGAATACTTTCACACAGAATGCGAATATTGCGCGATGAAAACAACGTTATGACACAACAACAAAGAGGCTCCATAGCCTGAACCAGGACGACAAAATGTATTACTGCTTGCAACCTTGACAAAGGCTGAAAGGAGTTGACCAGATCCAGTCTTTCCGCTCTTACCTTCACAATAAATGCCCTAGATGTATAATATTCGCAAGCGAGTATTTCGCATTTTTGTCGCTTATTCGTCATGCCACCGGTGTGTAAAAGGCCTTTAGGTAGAAAAAACACAACGATTTGTAGGGTGATTATAAACTACAGAAAACATAGTTATGAATATGATATTCCATCTGCCTTCTGCCAACAGATCCCCCTAAATGCTACACTGTGTCTTTAGCCAGTTGAAAATAAAAATAAATTATGCAGAAATTAAATAATCAAGTAAAATCTGGATTTTCTCTCAGATTAACATTTTTTAAAAAGAACATCTAGAATAGAATATGTAATATTTAATATTTCAATATGCATTACAATGTTTCCTTGTGTGTTTCGCCTTCATTTTATTGATGACATATTATTAAGAGTTGGACAGGAACATGCAGTCTATGTCATTGTCTCTCTACTCACACTTGTAAGTCCTTGTAAGAGGAGAAGTGCTGTATGTAGCTGACGCCTGCTTTTACAGGGTTCATTAGATAAAAAGAATATGACTGCAGAGCTTAATGTAAATTGTGATGAGGTAAGGAGTTCCTAATCATTTGCCAAAAGACTCTTTGTACTGCTTATTGGCCACGCTCTTGATTATGCATCTCGCACAAAACCACATATTGTGCAAAAAAGAAAGCAGATATGATTCACCAGGTTGTTCTCTGCAGGTCTAACTCTGTCACAGGAGTGGAATTTAACTGGTTAGATATTGAGTCAGCCCCAGCAGTAGCAGCGTGCAAGCCAGTGAGGCATTAAAAAGCCTTTAATATGATAATGGATGAAACGTCAGCCAGCGCACTGAGTAATGATGCCTCAGCTCCCTGGAGAAGAGAGCCAGAGATGAGGTGAAAAAGGCAAGAGATGTAGAGAGGGATGGAAAGAGGTGAAGGAAAGAGACGGAGCAGAGATGAAGTTAGAAAGAGGCACTGCTCAAAGGACATGAAATATTAAAGGACAGGGGGAAGTCGGGGACAAGCTATGATGCATCTTCGAGGGTGATGTGGTCACAGACAATCATCTGCCCCGAGTTCAGAGGTTGTGATCGGGCCGCTCTGGAAGCAAGATTAGATTTCCACAAAGTCTCCGCTTTTCACTCAAAATGTCACAAGCAGGGAGTTGAATGCAAATTGGCTTGAAGTAATTGGGCGTGTGCCAGCGTGCCCAATTTGTAAAGCAAAAAGTCATGATCACAGACGGCATAATTTGATTCTCAGCGGAAGATGACATTTTTGCACAGAATTACAAACACAAATGTTGTTGTGGTGACAGCAGGCTTCACATTTTGTAGCTTTGTCATATTTGAGAGATTGCCTGGGTTGTAAATCTATTGGAGCTCATTTAATTTTCAGCATGTTTGTGCCAGAGTCAAACTTAAATTCGAAATTGAAACTAAATTCGGCATTTATCAACATGCTGTCAGTAATAAAATACATTTTCTTTTTTTTCCTTTGCAGGTAGTCTTTTCAAGAATGAAACATATTCCTTTTTCATTTAAGCTTTACATAATTTTTTCTATTTTCATTTTTTTTTATTTACATAACGAAATGCCAGTGAGCACATTATGAAGATATATTTTATGTCTGAGAATGTTTAATTGTCCAAGTTAAGACCTTAAAGGGATAGTTTGGGTGTTTTGAAGTGGGGCTGTATGAGTCAGTGTACACTACAGTGTATTACTGTATTACCTACAGTAATACACTGACTATGGATAAGTGTATTACCTTCATTAGATGACGGTCGGCACGCCCCCAGCTTGGAGAAGCAGACAGGAGTTACTGCATGGAACCAAAGTAATGTACTGCTGTGGACGGGAGCAGCAGCAAAACGTACTTTAGCCACCTAAAAGAAAGGCTCACCTAAATAAATCAATATCAGTTTAAGCATACGCTATATTTAGAATATTTTTGTCCATGAGACAGCTATATGGTCTGACGGGGAACTTGAGCCGCTGTCTATGCTCTCGCCAAAGCCACGAGACTCCAGTGAAAAAAAAACCCAATAATTCCATGTCGCAGAACAAAGAAGTTGCTGGTCTACAGCTGCCTCGATCAGTTTGTTTGTGTTATTGTGTGACTTTGGTTAGTTCAAATTCACCAAAGTCACACAATAACACAAACAAACCAATCGAAGGCAGCGGTAGAACAGCAACCCCGGTGTTCTGCAATGTGAAAATTGTCTTTTTTTCAATGGAGTCTGGTGGCTTTGGTGAGAGCGTAGATGGATACAACTGCTTCAGTTCCCCGTCGGAAAGGGCTATCTGACGGCAAGGTAAAACGGCGAAAATATTCTAAATATAGCGTACATTCAAACTGATTTAGATTTTTGTGGCTAAAATACATTTTGCTGCCGGCCCCGTTCACAGCAGTACATTGCTTTGCTCCTGTGTCGGTACTCCTGTCTGCTTCTCCAAACTGGGGGCGTGCCAACCACCGACTGCTGAAGGAATTACACTGACTATGGATAAGTACCTCATACAACCCTTTCAAAACATCCAAACCATCTCTCTAATATTTGTTTTTGTAGTCACCAATTCTCTCTTAGTTTCTGAAGAAACATTCTCCTCTTCCCTCCCTCTCTTCCAGGACGTTGACATAGACAGTCAGTCGTACACCATGACCGGGCTGAAGAAGAACACAGAGTACAGTTTCCGTGTGGTGGCGAACAACAAGCACGGTCTAGGTGTCTCCACTGACGACGTCATCGTTCGCACGTTGTCTGACGGTCAGTTGGTCGATGAAGAGAAAATCTACTGAGTCTGCTTTTAGTTTCTGACATTTCCTGATTCCTTTTAACACCACTGTACATGTGTAACATGTTATGGGTGGTTGTAAAATAGTCTACTGTATGCTGTACACGTAGATCCGGTAAGACAAAGACAACTGTTACTCTGCAGTAGATTAGAGCTGTGATTAACGATTGTTTTTATTAGCAATTAACCTGCTGATCATTTTCTCAATGAATCGATTCATTTTTTGGTCTATAAAATGTCAGAAAGGTGAAAAATTATGATTTCCCAGAGCCAAAGGTGATGATATCAAATTGCCTGTTTTTTCAGACCAACACTCCAAAACCTAAATTATTCAGTTTACTGTCACATAAAGCAAAGAAAAGCAGCAAATACTCACAAATTAGAGGCGGGAACTGGGGTATTACTAGCATTTTTGCTTGAAAATCATTTAAAAAATAGTTGCCAATTAAATTTCTGTCAATCAACTAATTGATTTATCAGATAATTATCTAATATTTGTGTTGTTCTCTTTTGTTTCACAGTACCAAGCACTCCTCCTCAAAACCTCACCGTGGAGGTTCAGAACTCAAAGGTAAGACACAGTTTGCAGGAGCTATAACTGGTCTAGATTGTTCTGTTGTCTAAGGGTGCTTTCACACCTGTAGCTCGGTTCATTTGGTCCGGACCAAGACGGGAAAAAATGATCCATGTATTTTGGTTCTGGTCTGGTTCCGGTTACACAGACTGACCGGTAACTCGTCATCCTGCATCATCAGGACCCACGTAGGGAAATCAAATTTCGGTGACTGACAGAAGTTCATGCAGCACTTTAATGCTTCTGCTGTGTATATTTATGTTCTTTGATTAATAACTGATTATAAGCCTTATTAGTATTAATAGACTGCAAATCGACTGCATGTTATGATGATGAAAAAGCCCCTTTGTGCGCTCCCAGATGACTGGTGCCAACGCATAGGGCGAACATCAGGGAGTGCACGGATACGCGCATGAGGCCTATTACTGTGTGATCACTGTCGCACACTTTTTAATGGGGTTATTGAACTGACAAAGTACACAGAGTCGAATACAGGCACAGCAGTTTTACAGTTTTTGACTTATTAATCAGGGAATATATCCGTGCTTCTATACATGGCCTTAAATACAGATCAATAAGATCGCTCCCTGAACAGATTTCCCGATGGATTGATTAGTAGTTTAGCTTTTGAAATCATGCTAAACACACATATCTGCTATTATAAAATCATGTAGTTGGTTCATTTGCTTTCACACCACAAACGAACCGCGCCAGAGTCCGCTTGGAAGCAGACCGAGACCCACCTTTTCAAGCGGTCTCGGTTCAGTTGTTTGGTCCGCCCCAGAGTTCGATTGACAGATTTTACATGAATGCAGATATATGATTTGAGCACGATTTCAAAAGCTAAACTACGAATAAATCCATCTGCTGATTGTGAAATCTGTTCAGGAAGCAATCTTATAATTGATCTGTTTAAGGCCATGTATGTAACTTATTTATGCAAATCAACATGTATGCATGTCAGTGCGAGTATTTTCCCTGAATAATAGATGAAAAGCTGTTAAAACTGCTGTGCTTTTATCTGACTCTGTGTACTTTTTCAGTTGAATAAGTCCATTAAAAAGTGTGTGACAGTGATCCCACAGTAATAAGCCCCAAATCATTACTGTACAAGACACCTCGTGTGCGTTGTGTATCCGTGTGCTCCCTGACATTCACACTAGTCCATCTGAGAGCGCACAAAGGGGCTTTTGTCCTGTCTCTACCTGTCATTATTCATAATGTGGCTGATTTGCCGTCTAATAATACTAATAACGCTTATAGTCAGTTAGTTCTTTGTGAGCTCTTTGTGACACCAAATAACATAAATGTACACATTAGGAGCATTAAAGTGCTAAATAAACTTCTGTTTGATCTCCCAACGTATGTTCTGATGATGCAGGATGACGAGTTACTTATCACTCTGTATAACTTCATGTTTATTCCTCTGGTTTGTTTGTAAAAAAAAGTCAGTGTGAGCAGGGAACCAGACCAGAACTAAAATGCAACAATGAGTCATTTTTCCCAGTTTGATCTGGACCAAATGAACAGAGCTACAGGTGTGAAAGCGCCCTTATTGAGGACTTACAGTAAAAGCTTTCACGGTTGTTGCACACACTCCCTCAGATGCAACAGTGAAAAATGCACCTAAACTGCCCGCAGCTTGACTGTTTGGTCCACAGTGTACGTAGCTCCGCTTCACCAAATCCACAAACACGCACTCGCTTGCACACACAAACAGTTGAACAAATACTGCACGTAGCCTGCAGGCCAGAACACCATTGTTTCTCTGTGTGATTAGCTGCGTCAGAGGCCTGTAGCCCCAGCTGGTTAAGAGGGTGTGTGAACCCTCATCGATCCTCTCATCGGCAGGAGACTCGCCTGTCAGAAGGTTTTATCCTCTGTATCGCTCTCCATCTCTACAGTATCTGGCAAAGAAGCCTGCAGCTCAAATCTAAATGGACACGAAACAATATCAGCCTGGGAGATGCAGGCACACTAAAAATAAGTTAACACAACGGTCAAAATGTTCTCTTTTCAATCAGATTAGTCCAGTTAACAGAGATGTTTAGGTGTTTATTGACCTTTTAAAATGATAAAACAATGCTTATTGGGATGCTATGTTCAAAGCCATTTCACCCTGTCGGTTAGCATGTTTTCCAGGAGACGTGATAAATAGAATAAATTCACTCCAGATTCAAGTAAAGAACGTATATTGATAAGAAGTGAAAGGCAATTGTTTGTTTCATTGCAACGTCAGCGCCCAGCAGCAGAGCTACGCTTCCGCTATTTTGGACTGAAAGTGACTATCGGACGCCAGTAAAACGTCCACCTACAAAGTGTCGTACAAAAGTAAAACAAAATTAATTCTATTCTATTGTCATATATTTAATGTCCAATATTGTAAATATGAATACTATTATAACTATTTACTTACTTACTCATTTATTTATTAAACTTTTTTGCCCGGCTGCCTCCAAGAGGAGCATAAAATGAGTGATGGACATAAATGAAAGTTCAGCATACAGATTCTATATCAAACTTTTTCATGACCGTGGATGTATAAGTAAATAGCCTAGAATCAGTGTAAACTCTTTGCTAATACTAAGTTAAGTTCTGTTTATGTCATGCTACTAGCACTACTAGCTGCTGGCCGATAGCCGGTTGTTTGGGAACAGAGACGTTAAAGGTCACCTATTATGCAAAATGCACTTTTCCATGTCTTTTAAACATCAATATCTGTCCCCAGTGTGTCTACAGGCCACCATAGTATCATAAAAGACCATCCTCTCTCTTTTTCTCCTGCTCCGTTTGTCCGGAAATGGGTGCAGAAAAAAAATTCGCTTTTTTCCTTGTATTCTGACGTCATTAGAGAAATGCAAGCCATGTAAGGGTTTCCTGGTCGAACCAGAGAGAACCTTCAGTAGCTGACCCCGCCCCACAGCGCGTCACTGTCTCTCCTCCTCAACCGAACTTGAGCAAAGTAGCTCCTACAGTTAGTCTGCAAGAACCAGCAGAACAGGCTTCATGTACTCCCATCATCTAAATATAACATGTTCATTCACAAAGGCTTTATGTAATTACACTGTTTAAACAGATGATATTTATATATTATATATATTTGATGTCATGCATGTAGAAGAGTACAGGTAGTAAATAGTGACTTGTAAGCAACACAACACATTTCTGTTTCACAGTCAAACTTTATTTGAGTAGACAGATGACAATATTAATTATTCACAGCATTTGTAATCATCTCACCTGTTAGTTAGTTATGTTAACATGGTACAGGAGAAAGTCTTCAGCTCTGGTAAACTATGGTAAGCTAAGCTCCGGTGGTCTGTAGTCATGGTAACACAGAGACAGCTCCTACTGTAAATAATATACCATTACTCTGATCTTCCATACATTTATCTTTTAGCAGAAATAATGAACTGACTACTGTTTCACATCTTCTATTTTCCACCCTGATGGTCGCTGTGTTTACACACCGTGTCATAGCGGTAGCATGTAGCTAACCCGTTAGCATGTAGCTACATGCTACCGGGTTAGCTACATGCTACCGGGTTAGCTCTGTATCTCCATGTAAACAGAGCCATCTGCTCTCAGCTGTCTGCTCTCCTCTGGGATGATTCTGTCGGTCATTTCTCACAGATGGATCTGTAAAGACAGACGTAAAACAGAGTGTGTGTTTACGGTTTACAGAGTTGATGCATGAGGTAAACACTGAGCTAACTAACAGAGATATAAATAGTATTATTTACCTGAGAGAAACCGTCAGGAAAACCTGGAATCTGGACCGCAGATGTTCATCATGTGTCGCCGATTTCTGATCAGATTCCTCCGGTAACGTGCGCTGGGTGAAGTTTCTGGTTTATAAACTTTAAAGTGGTTTATAAGCTCTATTCTAGCTCCTCTCTCTCCCTGCTCTCAGGCCGCGAGGGGGGCGGGGAGGGTGACGCTGTGTTGTTGAGGACGTTTGATTGACAGAAAACGCTGACCAATCAGAGCAGAGTGGGAGGAGACAGAGGCTACAGACACAGAAATCAGCACTTTTGGAAATGGGCTGAAACAGAGGTTATAGAGACATGCTGGAATGCATGATCTGATTGTTTTTTTGAAAAAAAAACTTCAGAGACATGGTTTGGAGGTGTCTGAGACCTATAATAACTAGTTTAAATGGAGTATAATATGTGACCTTTAATACATCCACGACGGTACAGGCTTACAGCATACAGCCCATGGGTGTATTATGAGATAATAAAAGTGATGAATTATAGCCAATATATCCATTATTACAGCCGTATACAGCTAGCAGGAAGCTGGCAGAACCGGATATGTCATATGAGCGTGCAGGGCGGTGCAGTCCCGTGGGTCTGATGCACAATCATTATGTCGAGGAAAATAACTCTGGATTCAGCTATTAGTTATTTTGCAACTTTTAGGACATAATGATTTAAATGAGGGTTATTTAAGTGTTTGTACTGGGAAGTTGATTTACCTCAGAAAAAATTATGCTCTGATTTACAGACGTCTCTTTATACATCCATGGCCACAAAGTCACTAGCGTTTTCAGTCCAAAATGGCAGCAGCGCTACCACAGCGCCATCTAGCAGCTGTTGTCAAAAAAGCACCAGAGTTTCGCCTCTCTGCTTCTATACTCTTTGATTCAAGTGTTTGAAAGTGAGATTTCTTTTATCTAGATTGGATTTCTCAGAGATAACTGGATCAACTCCTGGTGTCTCGCACTCTTTTTAAGTATCATTGTTAAATCAGATTTATTAAAGTCAAACATGCTGTAGTTCTTGCGTGACGCTCCTGATTAGATAAGCCTGCTGAGGTGGCTGCAGGCTTCACAGCAGGCTCCTGATTAAAACAGGAAACTGGCCTGTCTCTTTCAGCCATTTGATCTTCAAACAGAGAGCTGTAGGCCTGTTTATCGTATATTTCCACCCGAGTGATGGATTAAATTTGATAAAAAAAAAGAGATGTTTCTCGCTCATGACATGTGAGACAGAACGTGCAAACAGAGCAGCAAAGATACGGGAAACCTCAGGGTGCATGCCTGACTACAAAAGCAGCAGCCAGCGCTTTTAGCGCTTTGCTGGTCGATGCAGAACCCGAACTGTCAAAGCAAACTAGAAAAAAGGGGAAACTGGTAGACAATCCTATCACACACTCCCAGCTTGAGTGAGAACTGGCCACCCATGCTGAGGGATACTCAGCTGAGATTTGTGGAGAGAAAACACTCTCATGCTAAGAGTAAAATGAAGAGGAGACGCTCTGTGGAAAGGACAGGAATTGTTTTTTGAATGGATCGTGTACGTCGTCCAGCTGTCCCTCCCCAGTTACACCCGTTTGAAGCTGTGAAACAAACATCTGGCCTCCTTTATTGAAATTAGTCATCTAATTTTGTCTTTGTTGTTATTGTGTTTAATTCTGAATGTAAACAGTCATTAAGTCAATAATTCTAGTGCAAGTATATAGATACAAAGCATTTATGCAATTAGCTGTTTGATACTCCCAGCCAAATGGAACTGGGGGAGAAAAAAACTAATTAACATGCATTTCATATTCTGTTTCCTCTCTGGGCCTTGTCAAGCAGAACAGCACATCTTTTACCTGCAAGGCAGCCTGAAAATCCTGTTTTTGTGATCTTATTTTGCACCTTTTTTTTCCTTTTGGCACCTTCTTGCTGTAATTTTCCAAAAGTCAATTAAACAGGTTTTCATGATTAGGGAGAAGAACGGAGGAATAACGAGTTGGGACCGATAGTGTAATAAGAAAAATGGAATAATTGAACACACTTAACACAAATTTAATTTGTGCAATTCCCTTGACTTGGCTGGGGAGGAACGTGTGCGTGTGCGTGTGCGTGTGCGTGTGCGTGTGCGTGTGCGTGTGTGTGTGTGCATTCAGGCTTTCGTGCATCAGTGTGACAGTGGGGAAGCGTTAATTAACTCTTCTCCCACGCTGGGCTACCCCCCACCTATCTCTTTAAACACACACACAAAAACAGTGCAGCGTGGTTCCGCCAGCTAAAGTCCTGCATTCATGTCTCTGCCTCAGAGTCTCTGCAGGGTTAACCTGACCACAAGCACACCCCGCTCATTAGGGCGGCTCCTTCTATTATTCATGTGTTTATTTCTTCCTAATGCGTCAGTCTGCACTGCGTCACCCATGATCGGAGAGGTGTTTGTTTTTGCGGCGCCCTCCCATTTGCACCACTGTCAGGAGGCGAGGGGATGGGCAGGTGAGACGGTGTTAAATCTGGCCAACAGAACAGTAAACCTGAAGTTACGTTAACACAAACACCTATGGCAAGGCGTGTGGGAAGGTGTGATGGTACCTGCCAAGCCATGAGGTCACCTTTACAGCTACGGGCTCAAAACCAGACAGTCCCACGTGTGCTGCAGTAAACGGAGGTTTTTATTTAATCCGCCCTCATTTTTTCCTCCCACAGAGCATCATGCTTCGGTGGCAGCCCCCGCCCCTTAGCGGACAGAACGGGGAAATCACCGGCTACAAGATCAGATACCGGAAAGGATCCCGGAGGAGTGAAGCAGCCGAGACCACCGGAGGCACCCAGCTTTACAAGCTCATTGACGGTAATGGATACTGAAGTTTTTGTCTTCCATTGCAGTTTCTCACAGTGTCTGAAAAGTGAAGCCAATGTGGAAGTGCCTTGCATTCTTTCTAACAGCCAGCAGGGGGCGACTCCTCTAGTTGCTAAAAGAAGTCTGATTGTATAGAAGTCTATGAGAAAACGACACTACTTCTCACTTGAATTATTACCTCAGTAAACATTGTAAACATGAGTTTATGGTCTCAATCACTAGTTTCAAGTCTTCTTCAGTCTTGTAGAGTCAAATAGACCATAAAGCAGGGGATGCTTTAGGGCTACCTTGTGATTGACAGGTCGCTACCACGGCATTTGTCCGGTCTGGGAGGTGTCCGTGTTTTCGTCTTACAACTTTAACACTTCCACAGTGTGTTCTCAGTTCATGAAAGTTAATTTTAACATTTTGCTCGCCTAAGAATGTCTGATTCAGCTTTCGTTTGTACTTAGCTTCACCCTCTCATGTAACTTCTGGTTGCAAAAAAACAAGATGGCCAAAAACCATAGACTGCATATAAAGATGGACGACATGACAGCTCTTCAAAGTGAAGCCAAAATATCTCGATCGCCCCCTGGTGGCTGGCCAGACTTTATATACAGTCTATGCCGAAAACCAATATGGCGACGGACAAAATGCCAAACTCGAGGCTAAAAAATCCTAGTCCACAAACCAATGGGTTACGTCACGATGATTACATCCACTTCTTCTATACAGTCTATGGTTTCTCAGAAAGATCCTCTGCAAGTGGGTGTGAATGTGGATCATTTATTACTGTGTGTGTAGGTGGAGAGGAGCTATTTAGACCAAGTACTTTAAACTGTGTTCACGCTTGTGTTTAGAGCGGTCCACTTAGATCACTGAGGGTGTGTTTTGATGCTAAGTGTGAACAGGACCATTGAAAAAATAATAGCACTGTGAGTGATTTGTGCTCGGACTCACAACACAGCTTATATATAGCAGTATTATAGTCTCTCGCTCTTCTGTGATATATATATGATTGTTGAACATGATTTTAAAATGGTGGATCCAGAATGAAACCGCTTTTATTTTGATCTTAGGGACTACCAAATCCCAACGCTCCCTTTTGATGCTTTATATAGGTCCTACTTCAAAACTTTTATGGTATCAGACTCCATTTTTTCTGCTGTACGTATCCTAAATCCTGTCAGCTGACATGCTACAATATTTAAAATCTTGATCTTGAGACTGAAGATGTTTTTGATATGTCAGCCTGTTTATTTAGTCAACATCTGCATTTGATCTGAATACTTTGAGATGGAGTAACATCTCTTACTGTACCCCAACGTTACCCGCCGAAATATGCACAATATCACCAGAGACACACAGCAATGGTGATTAATATTAGATGTTGTCTCAGCAGCTTTCAAGTGGCCCGGCCTCACGCTGTGTGCTGCATCAAAGAGAATATACACTTAAAAGTTGATTTTTGAGAACATTCTGGGGGGTGAAACAGAGGGGTGTTTGTTGGTTCAAAAGCATTTAGAACGAGATGTTGTAGCCTTGGAGGCACGGATAGTTAGGCAGTCTTCAGAAGCTACCCCCAAGGGCGGCCCAAAATAGGGGGAACAGAGAGAAAAGACTACAGGATTAGCATGTAGCGTGCAAATGGGACAATGTGACGATGATGAAAAATTTTACAGCAAATTAATACAGCAACACATCATTTGTCAGCAGGCGTTCCCCTCTTTTGTGTCGGCATCCAGCGGTGAGGCGGCTCTGTCTGAAGGAGACGTAGCTTTAGAATATGAACAAAAATCCAGACTCTCTACTCTTTTTTTTGCTGCCTAGTGTTTTACTTTTTTTGTGCTCGCTGCTATTTCACACTTTTTTTTATAACACTACTTAACGGGCAAATAAGTCTTTACCCACCAAAACGTATTAATCAGCGTTGAAGAATAAATCTCAATCACTTCCATGATATTGAGTGGAAAAGAAAGTTAATTGCCCCACAGAAACCTTCACTTGATCCTTCCCGAGGCAGGCTTATAGATTTTCTCCTTAAATTGTGCAGCGCAGTATCGGACATGTGTTTAAAATATTTGTGCTTTCAAAATATTTATTGTGTCTGCAACTCAAAGCCCCGAGTGAGCAGCCAAGTGGAGAGCACCAGTAGGTTATAGAATAAAATCAGGTTTTAAAAAAGAGAGAGAGAAGTTTTAATGAAAGGTTTTTTTTATTGCTGCTTGAAATTCAGTTGAGCCACAGCTCAGTCTGAATGCTTTGAATCTGACTGGTTTGTGTTTCCTGTCCAGCTCTGGAGCGTGGGACGGAGTACTCCTTCCGGGTGTCGGCTATGACGGTAAACGGCACGGGCCCGGCCACCGAGTGGAACGCAGCAGAGACGTTTGAGAGCGACCTGGATGGTAAAACCAGCTGCTTTACACAATTCATACACACCAAGCCAGGTTTACGTTTCCAGTCTTTTTACTGATTAGTGTTTTTCAGCATTTAAAGCCGGGTTTCCACCAAAAGTTCCCAGGACTTTTAGTTCCAGGAACTACTTTTCAAGGAACTAAAAGGTTTCTTCAGCCCACTGTTGTTTACGTTTCCACCGCAGTCTAAAGACCTTCGACGATCTGGCAAATTAGTCCCCTGACGTATGAAAAAGCAACATGACATGAGACGAGGGCTGTTGGTGGTCACAGCAGTAAACACACTCTGCAGCCTGCAGTTCAGTGTGTCCGCCTGTTTTATCGGAAAAAAACACGTTGAAAAAAGCTTTTGTCTCGCTGTGACGACATTTACTGCTGCATATATTTACTGATGCACGTTGGATGTAATGAATGAAATGCAGAGGAGGAAAATGAAACTACGAGCGTCTGTCTCCACAGTAAATCATCTGTTGAATGTTTGATGGTTATTTATTTGTGCCGTGAAACAATCAGAAATTAACTTTTCTCCCTCGCCCCCCGACCAGGGCCTTCTTAGGGGGTAAAAAGGACCCGTAAACTGTCCCCGGAACTTAATTTAGACTCTGGTGCCTGCAGCCGAAACGCAAAGAGTTTCTCAAAAGGTTCCTAGTTCCAGGTGAAAGTTCCTGTGATGGAAACGGGGCTTAGTTAACAGATTGTCTCTCTGGAATAGAAGAACTATACATAAATTTTTTTCCTTCACCAGAATCACGTGTACCAGACCAGCCCAGCTCTCTCCACGTCCGGCCGCTGGTCAACAGCATCGTGGTGAGCTGGACACCGCCAGAGAACCAGGACATTGTGGTGCGCGGTTACACCATCGGCTACGGCATCGGCAGTCCCCACGCTCAGATCGTCAAAGTGGACTACAAGCAGCGCTACTTCACCATCGAGAACCTCGGTAAGAACAAATGAAAACATTGCAATGCTAGTGTTCTGTTTTTATGGAGATATTGATTTCATCTCTCAGATAATAACCTCATAATTACGCTGAAGAATCTCAGCTGATTTGTCAAATTTTTCTGATATTGATGAGACCGTGGAGACGAATGAGTCTTTGCTCTAAATGTTATAATTTAAAACATTACAGTGATTGTCCTACTTAAACATATAACTGACTGGTTCTTTGACATTTTAATTACAAATGAGCAAACACACACACAGACACACACAGACACACACACACACACACACACACACATAGACAATATGAAGCAATTCGTGTGTGCCTCACAGTGAGTATTTACAGAATTAATGAGATCTTCTCCACCGCACGCCTGAGCCGCTAATTATACTGATTGACCTAATGGGTACACAATAATTAAAGGTCAAAAATGTTTAAATAAAACAAACTTGTTTTGGTGATTTTAATACTCGCTGTCATCAAAGCAAATGAAACATCAGATTAATGGTCTACCTCACTAAAATGCTCTGCTGGGTCCTGCTGTTGCGAGGGCCGTTTTTCTTCGTAGGATCAGTCCAACCTTTTAGAAACTGACACACATTATCGTCCGCACTAACTTCATTAATATTAGATTAAACACTTTCTTATTAAAGAAAGCACTGTTGTGCAACCTTTATTTAATTCATTTTGTTTTAATATTTTATTTAATTATATTCATATTATTTTTATAATCTGTTTTATTTACTCTTTTTTAAATGTGCCATAAACACACATTATGTACTCTGCATCTATGCTGTGGGTGGCCACAGGGATATAAGTAGGTGCTGGGAATCTGGTGTGTGAATTCATTTTATTAATTTATTTATTTTTATTTATGTTTATCTATTTATTATTTTATCATTATTTTTATTACTACCTTTTTTCTCTCCTACTTTGTTGTTGAATAGTTTATTTTTCACTTTACAGTTACTATCTGTTATATGTAGATATTATTTTATTTGTTGTGGTTTAGGTTGTTGTAGTCTTTTTTCATAAGGAAACAATAAAAAGCATTATTAAATAAAAAAAGAAAGCACTGATGTGATAGGTCTCATTTCATTAATGAGCAGTGATTTTACTCTGTTGAAAAGTAACTCACCCATTTTCCTTCCATAGGAAATTACAGATTCTGTTCCATTTGTGTTACGTAGGTCATACCCTGTTGTTGATTTTTAATAATGGTATAATTACTCACCAAACACTTTTTAGACTCACCTGTTCCTCTCAGCCTCCCCCGAGGGTCCTTGATTCATGTGTTTTCCTTTTAAACTGAAATATTCTGTCTGTAATTGAATTTATTCTATTTTAACTCATTTAAATCGCATTGTTCTTTTGTGTAAATTGTTTTTTAACGTTGTATTATGATTATTTTACCCTTGATTTGAAGCACCTTGAGATTTTGCTGTATTTTAAAGTGTGCTATATAAATTAAATGCATTATTATTATTTTTCTACAGTAATTAAAGCTTCAGGAAGAGGTCTAGAAGTGGATTATGGGTTAGATAATCTTAGGAAATGAGATTTGGGGGAGTAATTGATGCAAAATATCTATATATATGCATAATTGAAGCCTTCATTACAATCACAGTAAGAGGAACGATTGTATTCAAATACTCATTCTGGCCAATATCGCAATTACGAGTCGAGACTCGAGAGAGTTTCGGCTTGATTAGATGGTTGGATATCTAATTTATCTCGCTCTTCCTGTCTCTCTCAGACCCCAGCTCCCACTATGTGATCACCCTGAAGGCCTACAATAACGTGGGCGAGGGGATTCCAGTGTACGAGAGCGCCATCACCAGACCACAGTCAGGTATGAACTACACACAAATCTGCTCCTTGGTTACCTAAAAACACGATCTCTTACAACTTGATACGCTGCAAATGGTAACAACTTAAATCACATTAACTGTGAAGCCACGTGCAGTATTATGGGATATACTCGCACTGTCTTCGACTGACATTTATCTTCGCTCTCTCTAACCTGAGATCATTATCAGGAAGAATGTGTCTCGACTCCAAATTAGCAAAGAGATAACGGGTCATCGGGGTGTCTCGCTGCTCTCATTAACTCTCTCCTTAATGGCTCCCAGTATACTTGAGTCTCTTTTTATTCAGATGTTCAAAACCCTCAAATTTGGTCCTTAGATTACCAGTTGTCGCCAGTTGACTGGGGATGAGGTTCCCAAATGTTGTTGGAACAGATATCCATCCACAAAGAATGGACAGAAATATTATTGGAGAACATACAGATGGGTTGTTTTGTGCACATCCAGTCCTACATTTACGGTGCAGGATAGTAAAGGAACAAACAAAGTATATTAAATGAACAATACATCATTTTCTGCTGCTAGGGGTCTTTGAATCAAAACAATAACAAAAGATGGAGAGTGGTGACGTAGTGAAGTAGCGCAGGATAATGGGAGTTGTTGTCTTCACCACCATTGCCATCATTGCAGTCAGCTTCTCCCGGGTAGGATTCCTTCTGTTTTCAGCTTTCAGGAGGTTTTTACTGGGAGCCAAATTATCCACAGAGGTCTGTTCCTCTCCAAAGCCAACGGACCCGGTGATTAAAACCGGCAAAACCACTGAATAAAGCAGATTCACGTTAAAAATCTGCGTTTCTCCAACACTGTTTGGCGGACACAGGAAGTCCCGGAGGGTCTGCGAGCTGAGCTGCTGCGACCGTTTGCTCAGCTTGTTTCTCTGATAACTTAAAGCTAGGGTTGGTAATCTTTTAAAAACTAGCAAGAGTACACTATATTTTCCAAAATATCCAAATGGAAAACCCAGCCCAGTGTTGCCAACTCTTTTCCAATGAAAGTAGCTTGCAGCACAAGCTCCAAAAGTCCCTTAATCTAGAGAGAAAGCCACCAAGTCGGCAACACTGACAGTCCGTCCCTTCAGGCCTTCCTCCAAAGCCACTCCCCCACAATTATCATTACGAACATTACTGCAGCTTATGGAAGACTCCGGTGACGCACAATGAGTGCACGGGCAGAGTGCATGCAGGAGCGGGTAGGTAGGCTTATTACAATCCTACGACAGCCACAGATACCGGATTTTTTTTTTTTTTTTTGTGAGGGTATTTGATTTATTGATTGCTTCAACAAATATAAAAAAAAAAAATTTTTGAAGAAGATTACTAACTCTAGCTTTAAGATCCAGACGGCCGAAGACTAAACTCCTTCATCCACTTAAAATATATATAATTAAAAGATCTCAAAAGTATTTTGTAAAAATATGGCTTAAAACTGGATAAAAAGTAAATTTATGACAGCTTCTTTCAGTCAACCACAACGTTTGACGCATGCACAAAGGGCATATGACGCTGTACTTTGTAGTAGAGCCCAACAGATACAGTGGCAGGTGTATATATCCGTCAGTAAGTCACAAGAAATAGACGTACGATCAGCTGCCAGAAATGCAGATAAAAATCCAGTATCAGTCGGACTGTGCTCTGTTGCCTGTGATGTTATCAATGATGTAGCTTTTATGCATCATCCAAATGATATGGACAATCCAGTTTGGCTGCCAGCCCGACGATCTATAACTCTTTAAGCCTCCGATCATAACCCCGTTAACAATTAGAAGTAGAACTTCAGTCTCCATCCAGCGTGATGACAAATGATCTTAAAGTGTGAAAACACTGCCACTTAGACTGCGTGTTAGCTGAGTTCACACAGTTTATGTGACATTGTCAGAAGACAGCCAGCCCGTGCACCCCGGGGTGTCGCAGAATGTGGTCTGCACCCGCCTCCTCTACCATCCAGCCTCCCGCCTCCCCGCTACGCCTTGATCACTCCAGTTTGTCTCTGCCGCAGCACCATTGCAGCGCCGAGCTTGAGAGGGGTGGGATGCTGGATGACATGAATCACGTCAACACGCTTGGAGGGGGGGGTGGCAGTCTGAGTGTGCGCACACACACCCGCACACTGTCATACTGTACACTTCTGTCTATGAAGCTCTCTCACACACACACACACAGAGCGCTGCACACTCGCGGACCCCCTGTGGTGTCCTTGGCAACCCTTCGTCAGATCCAAACGTTTCCTCTCAAAGCAGAACCAAAGCCCACCACCATCGTCTGCTGCTGAATCCTCTGGGGCGCGTTCCCTTCCTGCCAGTTTGTTCAAGTTGGAATTAAAAAGACGAGCTGACCTACATAGCACTTCTACTTTTGAGAAAAAAACTGAGGAAAAACTTGGTGAACTTAGGTTGAGAGAGTGCTAGGTTGAATGCGTTATAATAATATGACGTCTTAACTGAAGAGCAGGAAACGAGGGATTGCACCCTGTAACAAAATGTTGCAAGAGCAAGTCGGCCTTTTTTCCTGCAGAGCATTCTACTGGTTAACTGGGTAGAGAAATGCACCTCGCATGCCACTCCAAAAACCTCAGTGCCTCTCCACAGCCACATGAATGCTCGGATCTTCCATCACACACACACTCTGACTCAGTCTCGGGACTATAATGAGGGCAGCTCGGTACAACGAGGTGTCAAATGGAGCGAGGCAGAGAGGAGAGGACCAACAGGTGGTCGAGGAGGAGTGTCATCGTGGGTGACTGACCAAAGCTTTTTCTTCCATCACAACCCAAACCAAGGACAGAGCAGTGAAACCGGCGGCCAGGAGGCCATCTTGAAGCGTTTATCCTTCAGTATGTCGGCCAGAAGCTGCTTGTTTGAGCCCCTCTTTCCTTCTCACACACACACTCATACATACACTCACTGGGTTTTATAGGCTGTAATGGGCGCAAGCACCTTACACACAAACACACTCAAGTGTTCTTTGTGCGAGCACATATACACACTGTCAGTCTTACATAAACAACAGGTTGTTGTTACGCAACATACTAAACACCATTTATCATATTCAAATACTGGGCTGCACTTTGTATGGGGCTCTTAAAGGTGAATACCACGAGATTTCAAAATTTAATTCAGTACTTACTTGCCATTGGTGGAAAGTAACTAAGTACCTCAAGTACTGTACTTAAGTGCAATTTTGAGTTACTTTTACTTTACTTGAGTAGAGTTTTAATTTTATACTTCTAATCCACTACATTTCAGAGGAAAAGATTTTACTTTTTACTCCACTACATTTATCTGACAGCTTTAGTTACTTTATAGATTAAGATTTTACAAACAAAACATATGATCGGTTTCTAAAATATGATACTGTGCTACATATTAAACAAACCAATAGTACATAAAGTAGTTAAAATGTGCTCAACCTCCACTAGCTGTCACATTAAAATGCTGCTTACTTGTTAAACCATCAGTAATAATATTCCAATAATGTGATATATACTAATATAAACTCTCCAAAAGGGACAATTCTGCCCAACAAATATTTTTTCATTAAGTATATTTTGATGCTAATACTTTTTTACTTTTACTCAAGTCATATTTTGAAAACAGGACTTTTACTTGTAACAGAGTATTTTTACACTGTGGTATTAGTAATTTTACTTTACTACTTCTTCCACCACTGTTGCTTGTTGAATAGATAGATATGACGATATACAGTGAGACAATCCAAATTAGTCAACCATCAGAGATTGTTTTAGCGTTGGATTTACAGAGTTTTTGCATCAATGTGATGAAGAATTTAGATTTTTCAGGTGTCTTTTTTTTATTGCATTAGCCAAAAACTGCCATTTTCATATTGTTATTATAGCGATAAAAAACACCTCAATTAAATTTCCCAAAAAATGACTATATCACAATACACAGTATATTGATATCACAGTATAAAATGACACAAACTTAGAAAGTGTTGACATTTACCACTGTTTTGATATGACTAGAATCAATAGATGAGAACTTTTATTACTTTTATTGTCATTGTAGGCATACAACGAAATTACGTTTGGTAACTCTCAGTGACCAGCAGCAAGAAAACAAGATAAAAACAAGACATTAAAATGAAAACAAGAAGGATAAAAATACGTAATAAAAGATATTAAATACAAAAAAATGGTATTTCACAGCGAGTTAGGAAAAAAAAAAGAATATTAATGTTAGTAATAATATTATACTGGACACCATTAAGGGCTGTCCACACCAAGAACAATAACTATAACAATGATTATAACGATTTGATCCTCCACACTGATGAACGATAATGTTCTGTAAACAGTGCACCAAGCGCACGGTCCAGCTGTAAATTTGGATGGATTTTGATTGTCTGTCAGTGTTTCCATCGTTTCGATCTATGATCCTAACGTCATCGTTCAGCACTGTTGTTGTCGTCATAGTTGTAGTGTGGACTCTGCCATCCTCTTGAGTTAAAAATGATTTTTAAAACAGTATATTTATAGTCATCGTTCTTGGTGTGGACGGCCCGTTATCCTACATTGTTAATAGGTACTAATTAAACCATGCAACAACATGCAAACAATAAAATGGAGTCGTTATAAACCAAACTAGATAGGGTTAGGATTGCAACTCACATTATCATTTGTATTCTCACATAGGGGTGATGCACGTCATTATGTAGTATTGACTCAAAGCTTTCCAGCTTTTCAGCCTGAGAACAGAAGCAGCCCAGTGAGCACACACGTATCTGTGACCCTCTTCTCTGCCTGCAGGCTGCGTTAACTTAAAGCCTCGATATTCTTTCTATAGATTTCAAGGACATAACGCAGCTTGTTGAGGTTGTGTTCCAGTGCATTCAGTGTCCTTCTGTTGATCCACACTGCTTTAAAATGTTGTGAAAAGCTCCATGATGTAAACATATTTCAGTATTGCTTCTCATCAACACTTGAATGTGTGAGTTTTGCCGTAGGATTGTAGATATCTGCTTTCAGCCTAGTTTTCCATTTACTGTAATCTCCTCCTATGAATAGAGTATCTCCTCCTCTCTCTCTCTGTAGCGCTACAGTAGCTGTTGACAGAACACCACATACTGTACTGTAGCTTCTATATAGCACACAAGTCTGTAGAGTTGTCTTATTGTAGAAGTCTGTTTTTCTAATAGAAATCTTCTCTCTCTTTCTCTTCATCCTTCCCAATCCCATCCTTGTTGCACTCCCTCCCTCCTCTTCATTTTAACCCATTAACCTTATTTTCTCCTGTTCGTTCCTCCCTGCATCCTGTTTTCAAATCCACTGTCTGATCCGCCACGCTTCTTTTTATGTTTTAATTTTTTGTCATTTTAATTTGTGTGCATGCATGCGGTGGTCCTGCCTGAATTGCAGACCCCATAGACCCCGATGTTGATCTGTACGAACTCTTCCATGCTCCATACACCCCAGTACCAGACCCCTCTCCCATGATGCCACCCGTGGGTGTTCAGGCCTCCGTGCTGAGCCACGACACCATCAAGGTGACCTGGGCCGACAATTCGCTGCCCAAGAACCAAAAGATCACAGATAACCGCTTCTACACTGTGCGCTGGAAGACCAATATCCCCGCCAACACTAAAGTGAAGGTAAGAGAGTCCTCTTCCTGCTTTTAATGTGTTTTTGTTCAGTTCAGGAAGTCGATTTCTTGAAATTATTGAATTCAAAAGGCCTTGCTCTGAAATTCTTCTTGAGGATTTTCTCCAAGAAAAGAAGCTCCAGTTTAATTTTTAAACCCCGTCTCCTTTTTCTGGTTTAGCTCAGCACTTTTAAGCTCAAGTAACTTGTTTACAACTTGGTGTAATTCACTAAAGCATCACTTCAGTCTGATCAAACTTTGGTGATACGCCTTCATTTAATACAGTACGATTTCTGTGCTGTGGGACTTTGTGCTTCCCTTCACGCCTACGCTTACTAGAGAGATGTATTGATGTGCTGAGAATAAAAAAGTAATGTCGTACGATGATGATATATAATAAAGTATTCCCACAGCAGCTCCCAAGAACAGTGGCTGCATAATGCTGATGTTTGTAACCCAGCAATAATCTATTTTCATCCAACTTTCGAAGCACTAGAAAGAGAAGCCGTCTTCCTCTCAACATGGTTTGAGTTTGAGTCAGAGATGGTCCACAAGGTCAAGTTAACCAAATCAAATACTTCTATTTACAAGATATTGACAAGACTTGTATTGCAGTCGATCATGAGATTTAGGTCAAATAAAGTTGTCTTTGCTCTGCATCCCTGTAAAAGGTTGTCTGACTGTGCAACTATCAGTATCTGTAGATATAAAGGTTTAATTAAACTCTAAAGGCCTCGCTATGGTGTATTATTACCACCCACGACTGCAACGCTTGTATTGTTTTCACCTTGTGAGTCTGTGTGAGTCATCGTGGAGACGCGTACTGTAGCAGGAACTACCACAGCAGTGGTTTTGAGTACTTTGCCAGGTGTTTATATTTCTGTCCTACTGTCTGTGAACAGATGTTGTCACCGCGATAGCGTAGTAATCGTGCAAGATGCAGTCACGAAAATGTACAGGTGTGTAGTTGAGATCAAAATGAAGGTGGAGTTTGAAGATGGGCGTAGTCCGAGCAAGGAGTTCGAAGGGACCATTGCCCCTCCTCCACGTCACTCCTCACTCTCCAATAAAAGCAAAAAATGCTAAAAATATTTTTGAAAAAAAGCAACAGAGGAGCAACTGGTGCATAGACCATTTCACAGTTGTAAAGGTAAACATTCCAAATGTGTCCCAGTTTATTCCCCGTTGCGGTGTATGTGAATGATATAAGCTGACAGGAAGTAAACTTGGACCCCAGCTGTTGCCTAGCAATACAATTCCGCTGTTTACAGTGAACAAAATCATGTTGTTTTATTGGCCGACTTCCAACATGCCATGAGCAACCATGATCTGATTTCGTTCTGAGTAGTCTCTGAGTAGTTTAATACAACTTTAATATTGCTATTATATTCTAGTGAATAATGCAAATAACAATTTCCCACAAGGTCTTCAAATTGCTTGTGTTTTTTTTCTGACCAACAGTCCCAAACCCAAACGTATTCAATTTACAATGACGTAGAACAAAATTAGCAGAAGTCCTCACATCTGAGAAGAAGTCATGATTGTAATGTATTAAATAGAGTTCAAATATAGTCACATCTCTATTCGTGAGGACCAATTTGAGTTTTATAGTGTGTTCACTCTACAAGTCATACAGAAACAGGCTACAAGTCATTTTCAATGGAAACCGGTGAAATGAAGCTACAAATACAGTTGAGCTGGTCCCCTGGCTGGGGAATGTCAATGAGTGTCCTCACAAAGATAGAAGTATAGGGATGTATGTGTTCATGTTTATATGACCGAGCAGAGCTCCGATAAAGGCCTACTTAACGTTTATCGTTAAATTATTCAGCAAGGACAAGATAAACTGAGAACTAGAAAGAGTCTGTACATCTGACAGTGCATTCTCCATTCATCCATTCATACACACACACACACACACACACACAGACTCAGCAGGCAAATCTTACAGCTTGATACTGAAATTGGTTTGATTCTCTCACTGTGACAGTAATTAAAGAGTTCCACAGGCTCATTATGTTTCCGTCCCATTAACCAAATTCAATATGTTAACAAGTCTATCTGGTCTTTTTTCATCAGTGGATTCTACACTCTGAAAACGACATCCTGTATATATGCAAGTCCATCTTGAGACCAGTCTAACCAGCAGTGATGCTGCTGTTCATCATGTCCTCTCGACTCTTGGAGCGAGTCTAGCCAGACAAGCTTGTACATTATTGAAGAGAAGAATGCTCTCAAACTGGCAGCGTGTTTCTTCAGAACAGAGTGTTTTCTTTTCCTATCCCACTGCCCTCTGTTTGACAGCCCCCACCGGAGAACTGCACTTTTGTCATAGCACGCAACGTTATAGATAGGGCTGTTATAGACCGGCGAACCTGTTGGAGACCCGCCAGCTCAGGCCAGCAAATATCAAGACGAATGGTTACATAACCCAATATTTGTCTCTAATTTGCCCACTGATTTAATGTTTTAATGTCATAGGAGTGGGAAATATTTTGTGTAACTAATCATGATGGTAATCTGCTGTATTTTGGTTTTGCAGCTCATTCATAATGGCTACACTTGTCTGTGTGTGGCACTGTATTTCACACCAAACATGACTGAGCATCACAAAATGTAAAAGCTTCTGGTTCCACTCAGTGGTCAGGGTGTGTAATGTATCCTAAACTCTGCACAGCATTCAGACCAGTGATCAATCGATTAGATCAGGCCTATTCAATTACCTTTTTTAGAAGAGCCAGATTTGAAAAACAACTGCAAACTACAACTGCAAACTGGCCAGACATTTACAATTCTTATTTGATTTGCAAAGCTAGGAATTTAAATGTGAAAACACTACACCGCCATTTGAAGATTTGCGCTGGGCATTTTTCTGAAATATTAATTAATCAAGAAAATAATCAGCAGACTAATGGATTGTAAAAATAATCGTTAGTGTGTTTAAAAATGATTTTATTCTTGTGGCTGACAAAATACTTTCAATTCCCTGTAGACTTCATCAGTGTTGGATTCAATCTGCCTTCAAACAAACAGAATTCTTGTTTATTGTGTTTTTGTGTGTGTGTCCGTCTCTCCCCAGATGGCCAACACCACCAGCCTGAACCACATGGTGACGGGTCTGAAGCCCAACACGCTGTACGAGTTCTCCGTCATGGTGACCAAAGGGCGCCGCACCAGCACGTGGAGCATGACTGCACAGGGCACCACCTTTGAGACCGGTAGGACACACACACACACACACACACACACACACACACACACACACACACACACACATAAATAATTGTGCAGAAACACACACAATGTACATAATCACATAAAAACATAAACCAATATGTCCAGTGTAACGAGCCCCTGGCTGGCCGGGAGTAACGTTTCACTGTTTGCAGACTTAAGGGAAGGAGAGGACACACCTGTGGAGAAACAAGCTCCTCAGTATAATATGACCGAAATGATAATAAGGTATTTATCGATAGATCGCACACTAACTGCAAGTGAAATTGAGGAAACCTGCAGCAAATTTGGTAATTGCGGAATATAATTTCAGCACTGCTCTGCTGTCCACTGACAGCGAGTTGGACTAACCCTGCTTCCAAGCAAAATACGCAATTTGACAAATCTTGAATTAATAATAATCATAATCATAAGAATACAGTTTTGTATTAAAACAAATTATTTGTTTACTTTTTGCTCTTGATTTGCAGACTCTGGGTGTCTCAGCCTGAGGAGCAAACCGAGACCTGACTCTTTCATGGGTTCAGCTTATAGAACAAAATACCCTTTGTTTTGGTTCATTATTCTTTTCCTGATTTATTATTCCATTACTCTTAAACTTCATTTTACCTTTTCCTTGGCACAGTGTCTGACAGTGAACGATTACTGTCTTCCCCGAGTCCACTGGATCCAAATTGCCTAAATTGACTGTATCGGTGTTAAAATTACTCATAGTGCTTTTAAATCCATCGGCCATTCCGTATTGAAAATGTACAATCCCCTGAGTATTTGTTTAAGCTTCCTGCAGTACTGCGTACCTACAGTAATACTGCAGATACTAAAGTGTTAGAGCCAATACTTCATTGTAAGTTGTAACTGCTGAGCTAAAAGTTGCCTGACAATAAACCGAACATTAAAAACAAACGCTAATGTTCTTTGAAACAGCGTCTCAATATTTGAGATTTATTGGACTTTTAAAACAGAAGTGGAACTTTTTGTTGTTTTTATTAGGAGGTGAGGAGAGCAGCCAGTTATCATTTCTGCCCAGCCAGGGGTTTGTTTCACAGTGGATTTTATCTATGAGGTCATAAACACACACATGTGTAAACAAGTCATAAACTTTAGGTCCTTTGAGGGCAGTAGGAGCGCAAGAGACACACAACACATAGACACATAAAATGCAGACACAGTATCCAAAAGATATGTGCTAAGCTACACGCTACACATGCAAAAACACTCACACAGTTTACTCGTATCTTGTAGTAAAGTTACTAGTGATAGCACCATGTTGTCGATTTTAAAGGTGCTATTGATAACATGGATAACATTCAGCCACTAGATGTTGCATTCTCTCACCCCCTGTTCCATTGCATTCACTTCACAACAAGTCGTTGCCAGACACTTACTGTCAATCTCCATTTTTGACGACCCAGAGATACCACGTGATACCAACGTCATTTTACTATTGACTCACAAGCCTTGTTAGAAGTGGAAACCAAACGTTAGATATCCACAGAGATAAACAACACATTAATTTTGGACCAACCAAAATTTTAAAAATGATGAATTCACAGTCATAATAATTTTTTTCAGGAAAATCCATACTTTATTTTGGCCCCTAAAAGCTCTGTGGATGTATTATTATTTTTATTTTTTTTATATTTGTCTACATAAAAATTGTTATCAATAAGACCTTTAAAACTATACAAAACATGTGTCATCTTTAATGACACTTTTTTTTTTTAATGACTCTTTTATCTGAACTTAACAACACAACAAATGTCCTGTCTCAATCAGTCCCCAGCTCCTCTCCGAAGGACTTGACCGTGGTGAGCAAAGAGAACAAACCTCGCACCATAATAGTCAACTGGCAGCCTCCCTCTGAAGCCAATGGAAAGATCACTGGTGAGTCCCAAAGTCTCTCTTGTGTGTTACATATGTTGTGGTCTCACAGATGAATCTAGACTCAGGTTCAACCTGTATATCCCTCCCTAACTATAAAAGAAAATCTGGTGTTTCTGGACTGAAAAAACTCTGACTTGTTTTCTTTCATTTTAACCATTTTAAACCTCTTTGTAACAACTCCTCCCTAAATGCTGACTAATCACATTTAGGTGGAGAATCGATCTACAAAGTGTGAGGCGGGCCTCGCCAGAAGGGCTCCACACAGTTTCAGGGGATTGGAAGTGAAAAATATTGCTTTAGTTATCAAAATAAGATCACATAGAATAGCCTGAGCCTGTGTGTGATTTGGTTAAAGAGAAAGTTCAGAGATACAGTCGTTTTTTATTGTTTTCCCCAGAGAAACTAATCAATGCTGTAGGACAGACCTTTTATTATGTATTTGGTGTAGTCTGAAGTTATGTCAAACAGCAATATTAGACTTTCTTGTTGAGTGTCAATGTGATCAAATAACATAATCATGATCCCATAGACATCCAGGAATTGAGCGAAACTAAGCATGTACACTAAGAGGGGAGTGAGGGGTCGCCTTTTCCCAAGCTTTTGTCTGATGGGAGGCCCACATCCTCACACTTTGAAAACCCCTGTTGTCGACAAAATGATTATGTATTTAAAATGTCCAAACTAAGACAATGTATTTTCCTTGCAGTAGTGGTCAGAGAGGAATCTCCATCTCCATCTGATCACTGCTCTGCAGGCTTACACGTTTTTACTAAATCAAGGAGATGTAATGCACTAAATTATATAAACCTAACGCAGAGTGTGATTCATGACTCTTAGTGTGCAGTTTGACTAGGAAGAAGTAGCACAAAAACATTGTAGTTGATCTTATTTTGCTCTGCATTAAAGCCACTGAATCTTTGTCTCTCTCGTTCTAACTCTTCCCGCTGTAGGCTACATCATCTACTACAGTACAGATGTGAACGCTGAGATCCACGACTGGGTTATTGAGCCAGTGGTGGGCAACCGCCTGACCAACCAGATCCAGGAGCTGACGCTGGACACCACCTACTACTTCAAGATCCAGGCCCGAACCTCAAAGGGCATGGGCCCCCTGTCTGATGCCGTACATTTCCGCACGCCAAAGAGTAAGTTTGGAAAACACAATAAGATGGGAACACGTTGAGGACAACTGGTAGAACCATCCACCCTTTTGTCCGTCCAAGAATGATTTCATACGCAAAATAATTTAATCCCACTTTAAAGAACCGTATTTTTTTCTCAGGAGTTGTTAGAAGTTTAAAAGAGCTAAAAGGAGAGAAAATAACTATTGGATTTATATTAATAATAATAAATAGTAAATCCAATATTTGCATTTGTTAGCTGAAACGATGATAGTGGTGATTCAGAGCGTAAACGTTAAAACAAGGCAGGGGGCTGCGTTGGTGGGGGCGTGTAGTTTAAGGCACCGGTGAGACAGTGAAATGCAATCCAGGAAGTCCAGTAGGAGTAACAGATTAATGTGTTCAGAGGTTTATCAGATGCCAAAAACACTGCACAGCAGACAACATTTTACAGCCCTGGAAAGTTATCACAGCGGGAACTATTTAATATTTCATCACGATGATCACAAACCGTTCAAATACAAGCTTCACATCACAAAGTAATCCACCAGGTATGTGTGCTTCCGTGTGTACGATTGGCCAACGCAGCTCCTTCCCGGACAACGTCCTGGCTTAAATACCTTTTCTAGGCAAATTTTCCAGATGAAGTTGTTGTGAGAAAGTCTCTTGAGAGCTGAGACAGAGATGTTTCTGGTCAGCAAATTTGCAACTCTAAATGTAAAAAAGACAGATTGGTGGTTTTCCATGCACCTTATTTGATTGTATTCGAATGTGTTTGACTGGGCTGCATCTTTTTTAAAGACGTTTTTACTCATGGGATGTTTAGTAAAGTATTTTTCTGAAAAGTATGTGTTTTATTGTACTATTTGTAGGATAATTCTAATCTTTACATAGATGCTTTGCTCTTGATGTGGGCTTGGCTGCGTCTGTACTTTAGTACACTCTTTCTGTTTGGTTCTCATTCTTCTAGTTTTGCCTCTTTCCTCCTCCTTATAATCCCCTTCTCTCGCTTTGTTTCCGTCTCCCACGCTGCTCTTTTCAGCTAACCTGTTTTTTGCTTTTTATTGTCTCTCCCTCCCTGCTCTCCTTTGGCCTGTTAAGCTGAGTCCTCTGACAAAATGGCTAATGACCAAGGTAAACTCCCCCTCCACACTTTATCTTTCACTGCTGACTCTGCACCTCGTGTATCTCTCTCTCTAGAGATTACCATCTTCTGGGCTGCATGACCGGCGAAATCTATCTGTGCTTTTAGACATTTTCAGATCATAATGTATCTCCTGAACGTTAGACAGAGGCATAAATGTGACAGTAGAAGAGGCTGTGAAAACACTTAAGAGTTTTATTAAAACATGTTATTTTCCATTTGGAATCAGCCTCAAATCCACCGAAGCAGGGGCCCTCAGGCAACCAACATCCACAGGACCCTGGAACTGCAGTTGGTAAGATTTTCCTCTCACCCGCCTTCTTTAACAGCCCTCATGATATCACTGGCTACGTTTACATGCACACTAATGTTCAGTTTTTGCCCTTATTCCAAAAAAGACAATATCGTTACTAAGCTGCTTACATGGCTAATTAAAATGAATATTCCACTAATATTCACGTTTACATGCAGCCATGCATGCTCCGATTAACGTAACCGGTGGCGAACACAGCCTCCCTCTTTCATTCCTTCAACCACCGTCTTAAAAAGGTCGGTGTTGTGATATTTGCACATATCCAAAAACCTGTTGATATCCGAGTCTTTCATCATGTTTAAAAGTAGGTGTGTTTCTCCTTCCGACCAGGAATGTGGGCTTTTCTTTAGGTCATGCATCTCTGCAAACTGTTGACTAGTTGGTTTGTGTACAAGTCACAGAGCTGGTAATAAACAGGCAAGAGGCCTGGCGTCGCTAACTGCCGTAAAAACCCCAATTGAGACGCATATTCTGCATGAGCTGTATACATGTCCAAAGAATGCTCCTAAAATCTGAATAATATCTGCATATCCCACATGTCTTAATCTGAAAATGCTCCATGCAGAATAAGGCCTAATTTGGACTATCCAAACAGAACATCCTGTTTACACGACCTGTATTACAAATTCTGAATATTGTCATATTCAGAATAATAGTAGAACATTAGTGTGCATGTCAGTGAGACACTACAGCAACCAATATCATGATCTGATTGTGCCCACAAAGTTAGAAATTAGTCCCTTTTCTCTTGTCAGTGCATTTTGAAATCTGCAATTTTGAATTTGTGTCCATATTTTTTCTGTATTAGATGTGACATGTTCCCTCGTCAGTGTCTTTTTAAAGAGGTATTTCTAAATGTATCTAGTCTAATCCAGTCTATCTCCTCTCGAGGTAAATCAGGGGTGGGAGGCAACAGCGAAGGTCACATCCTTGTCATTGTCATCATCATCTCCGTGGGAGCCTTCACCATCATCGTGGTGGTGGTGGGGGCCTTCCTGTGCACACGCCGCACCACGTCCCACCAGAAAAAGTAAGAGGCTCAGTCACACTTTTATCTTTCTTGTCCTCTTTTTGTTTCTCAGTTCGCCATGCTCCTTTTCTAAAATACATCTTCTAACTCTGTTTTTACTATTTTGCTCATTTACTGCTGCATAGTATTTATTGATGCACATTGGATGTAATGAATGAAATGCAGAGGAAGAAAATGAAACTTAAGAGCGTCTGTCCCCACAGTAAATCATCTGTTGGGTGTTTGATGGTTATTTATTTGTGCTTTAGAACGTAACCACTGTGAAACAATCAGAAAATAACCAGCCTAACATTACTTTTAACTTTATCAAACAAAGAAAAATCCTCCCCTCGTCTTAAAATGGTCCTGAATCAATACTAGAGTACCTTTCTTGTTTATGAATGAAGCGGAACACAAGTTGAAAGCAATCAGCGACAGTCACCTTGCAAACTCCACCCCGAAAGTTCTGGCACTTTCAGAAAGTACTACCCCCCCGACCAGGGTCTTTTTAGGGGGCAACATCTCCCCGGAGGAACTTAATTTAGACCCTGGTCCCTGTGGTAGAAATGCAATCAATTCCTGAAAAGTTTCCTAGTCCCAGGGGAAAGTTCACGGGGCTTAATCTGCAGCTCAGCTCCTCCTGCGACCCGTCTTACTTGTACTTCTCTTTATAAATGATGTCAAGTCTTTCACCATTTACCTCTGTCTGTGTTCTCTCCTGCAGAAAGCGGGCTGCCTCTAAGTCCACAAATGGCTCCCACAAATACAAGGGAAACTCCAAAGACCTGAAGCCACCTGATCTCTGGATTCACCACGAGAGGCTGGAGCTGAAACCCATGGACAAGTCGCCAGATCCCAACCCAGTCATGACCGAAACGCCCATCCCCCGCACCTCGCAGGACATCACGCCGGCTGATAGCAACCTGGATAGAGACCCCCACCTGCAGCAACGGCGCAACTCCTACCGTGGTCAGTCTCGCCCAAGGGGGGAAGGACTTAGAATTTAATGTTATGGGAAAGAGATCAAAGTGTGCTGCCTGAGCGTACATGCATAATAACACTGAGCAAACTTCTTGAGTTTGGCTGGCAGACAGGAAAGTACATTTTGGGAGCTTGATTAAGAAAACAGTTGGGTTTTTTTAAAGGCAGGAAGTGTGTTAACACCCTCAGGTTTACCTCCAGGTGGGGGACTGCAGGAGAGATTGGGATGGTGTTTTTGTTTCATAAGTCAACACTTGTATTTGATGTCGTTATCATGCAAAAAAACATTTCATGCTTTTCATACATAATGTCCATTACTTATCATGATCGCAGTGCTGCGAGCAAAGAAGACTGCAAGTACAGTGAATCCACTCAGTATAATTAGTTCATAGCTAAAGAATGCTGCCGAGTGTGACGATGACATTTTAGAAAGATGCAATCAAAACCCAGTGATAAAAAATTGATTAAGGATCCTGAGGTCTCCAGACAGATCATTCAGTTGCAGCTATTTCTGATTGGCTGGTTTCCATACGTACCTTTTAGGCCACGAATCAGAGGACAGCATGTCTACACTAGCAGGCCGGCGAGGGATGAGGCCTAAAATGATGATGCCTTTTGACGCACAGCCGCCTCAGCGTAAGTGTGTGTGTGTGTGTGTGTGAGAGTGTGAGAGAGAGAGTGATAAGTGGGTCATAATCCACGGATAGTGAGCAGTCAATCTGGAAAATCTTCACTTAAAGGTGCAGTGTGTAGGATTTGGCGGCATCTAGCGGTGTGGTTGCAGATTGCAACCAACTAAAACTCGGTAGGAGAACTACGGTGGCCGATGCAAAAAAACGTGTATGGCCCCATCTAGAGCCAGTGTTTGGTTTGTCTGCTCTGGGCTACTGTAGAAACATGGCGGCCAGCTCCGTGAAGAGGAATGTATGTAGATATAAACGGCTTATTCTAAGCTAAAGAAAACACAACGATTCTTATTTTCATATGATGCACTGAAGAAAACCTACTCATTAGGGTTGTCAAAGCAACTTGAGCGGGCTCAGTTTTAAAGCCAGAGTGAATATCCTGGCATCATATGAAACTAAAAAACCTAGAGAATCCACTGGTACCAACCGTGTCATACTAGCTTGTAGGGAAGTGACAAAATAACGCTCCAAACTTACGCAAAATTTTGGTGAAGTAAAACTGGCATGGCAATATTTAAAGCGGTCTCTTGACCTCTGACCTCAAGATATGTGAATGAAAATGGGTTCTATAGGTACCCACGAGTCTCCTCTTTACAGACATGCCCACTTTATGATAATCACATGCAGTTTGGGGCAAGTATATTTTAATCGATTGACAGCCCTAATACTTATTAATATTATATTTAATTTCTGCCAATAGATTCCCCCTAACTGTAACACACTGTACCTTTAACATTTGGGAAGAAATGACCAATTTCTGAATACATCTCATGCTGTTGTTTGTCTAATCAAGAGAACAAATTCATGTCATGCCTCCTACAAAATGTTCATTTTTGTTGTTTGTTTTTCTTAATTTGGTGACTGAGTGACAGACAGAGAGAATATGCAAGTGTGTTTATTACAGAAAAGTGCATGTGTGTGTATGTGTGTGTCACCAACAATACTTCCACGTCCTTCATCATTACAGCTGGTTAAACATTTCGTCCTGTTTGTGTGTGTGTGTATGTGTATCCACGTCCATTTCCATTCACAGCTGTGATTAGTGCTCACCCCATCCATTCCCTTGATAACCATCACCACCATTATCACATGGGCAGCCTGGCGTCGCCGACACGCAGCTACCTCTACCACCAGGGCAGCGGGCACTTGCGCCCGCACGCCTGCGCCAGCCCCATCTCCCATCTAGACAGGGTGGACTCTGAAGGTGAGACACTGCCACCTGCTGGACAGCAGGAGACGTACAGAGGAGGACAGTCAGGCCTGCTCATATTCATTCATTGAAATTTCATTTGTTCATTCATTCACATGCAGCTGCATTCATATTTTATTTTTCCAAAGTGTTACTAACCACTTTTCCCTGACCTCCTGCCTTCTGAAATATGTTTTATAGGCTCTCTTTTACTCACCTCAACTTAATCATTTTGTTGTTTCTTAAGTAAACAAAAAGTAAAAATACTAACAGTTTGCTGGTTGCAGCTTAAAAATGTTAAGATTTGCTTTCTTTTTAAAGTTACTGTGAGGAACTTTCACCTGGTTATGAAACAGTCTCAATTATACTGATGCCTCTATGCCTAACTACACAAGTAAACAAGACCATCAGCGAGGCCAGAAAGACCCAATATATGTGTGCATTGCAGGGCTGAAACTAACAATTACTTTTTTGTTTTTTCAGTAAATTGTTCGGTCTATATAATGTCCGAAATAAGACAAAAAAGGCCCATCACAGTTTCTCAGAGCCCAGTATTTAGTTTAAGTTTAATTTAGTATTTTAATTGGTTTTTTTGTCCAAAACTCAAAGATATTCAGTTTACTGTCACAGAAGACTAAAAAAACTTGCAAATATTCACATTTGAGAAGCTGTAACCAATTTATTTTTGGCCTTTTTGCTTAAAATAACACACAACCCATTTGTGCCCGCGACTGGAATTTTACATTTCCTTTGGTGATAGTGTTCTCTGGGCTCGCTTATAAGCACAAATGTGACGACATTTTCAAGATCAGTTGAACCGCTGAAATGTGAGTTTTCCTTATCATACTATATCTAGTCTTTGGCCACGTGGGACTACTGTTGTAGCAGTAGACTCCATTAGATTTTAGGAAAAAACAGTAGTTCCATGTGCCCAAAGACTAGATATAGTATGACAATGAAATGGCTGTATCTCAGAAACTACAAGGAGCACAATCAAGTATTTGGTATTTATACAAATTTTCGAAGCCGTTCTGTTAGATACTTGCCCAAAGTAAGTCTGTTCCAGATTTCAAGACATTAAACCAATCAGAACAAATGTTGTGGCATTTTTACTTATCATAATAAATATAGTCTTTGGGCACAGATGGGTTAATTGATTATCAAACTTGTTGACAAATTTTGTGTTGAACGATTAATCGATTATCGACTTACCGTTTCAGCTCTATCGCATTGTACTCATGTTGCACATATTACAACGTTGATATTGGAAGTTTCCTAACACCAGTAAGATCAACGTAATAATCTGTAATACAGTTCATTGGTTCTTCCACTAAATGTGTATGTAGACGGTCGGGAACCCTGTGAATGTGAAAGTTGTAAAACCGTCTGACCCCCCCCTCCCTCCAGAGTCGGTAAGGAACACACCCAGTGCGGAGCCCCTCCCTCCAGCCGCCGCCTCCTCGCAGGCCTCCTGCCCCTCAGAGATCCTGGCCGACCCTGAGGGCAGCTACCACGGCTCCACCACCACAGAGGAGGAGCCCAGCTACTCCAGCAACCTGCCCCCTCACCGCTCGGCCCACCCGCACGCCCACGCCCACCCGCTCAAGAGCTTCGGCGTACCTGCCATCCCAACCACCGGCCATCCGTCGTACGAGTCGCCCGCCCTGCCCAGCACCCCCCTGCTCGCTCAGACCGGTGAGCACACACACACTCACATCAAACAGACACACAGATCAGTGTGTCAGCTGAGCTCAGGTCAGATCAGACTAAAAGACTGCTGACTGTCATCCAAGACCGGGAATCTCAAATAAAATCCATTGATGACTTATTATGTGATAATCATCCATTAGGTACAGATTGATCGGGTCAAAACCAACAGAGAATCAATAGTTTGCATTACATTATGAATGCATTTTCATATTTTTACCTGCATCTATACATATATACTGTATATACTTATATGTACATTTGATGTACTGTTTATTAACGCTTACTATGACGCCTATTTCTATAATGCATTATAAACATTGTTATAATGCATTCAAATCTGCTTACAGCTCTATATAATTATAGTTATAAATATGAATAATGCTTTAAAACAATAATCACAAAACATTATAAAGCATTTTATAATGACTTCTAAGGTCAAATATCATAATTACTGGTCATTCACCGATTTTTCTTCTGCAAGGAATATAGTGTATTGTAATTCTCATAGTTGTAATACATTATAATTCCTTTATAGATATAATACATTACAAGCTTGTTATACGTCATAAGTGGTCATTATTTGTCATAGAAAGTGCTACCAAAGTTTTCTCTGTTAAATGAAAATCTCATCAATGTTATGTCATTATTACCAACCTGAACTGCTTATCATGGTTAAAGGTGGTGATTTTAGGAATATCTACAAATGCAAATTACTTGTCTCAGTGAGCAGCTTTCCCTCCTCTTCATCCTCATCTTCTTTACACTTGAGTTTAAGAACAAGGCTGGTGATATTCTGTGTTTTTGATATTGTCCACATAAAAAGACCAAAACCAACAGAGCTTTAGTCTCTCAATACTTTCAGACCTCCCCAGCCTGTCTGTGGCTCTCAGCTCTCAGCTCATTGGTTTGTACTGAAAGTTTATGTTTTAGCAAAAGTTACTGTATCAGCAGTAAATAGTGCGTTTCATGGTGACTATTTTTTAGCTGTGGATTAATGCACATGTGGTGCTCTAGTGAGTTTTTCCTGCAGCAGAACGATGTATGTAGGTTGTAGACTTGAAACAAACTCCAGTGTGTGTGTTCATAGTAATGAAGGAACATGTCACCCAGTGCAACAGTGTGGATCATTGATGTATTTTTAATAGTTCTTGTACAACAAAGGAGCTCTATAGCTCAGAAGAATACGCAATACCAGACTTTGAATGCACATACAGTACTTGTTAGAAGATACTTTCATTGTTAGTTTTGGTGTTTTAATTGGATTTTGTTGACTTTGATAAAACTTGTGGGAACAAGTCAAATCTTTTTGAGACAAAAACTCATTCACATTACAGGACAATGTAACCGATACATGAAGTCTAGTTAAGACAGGTTTTACTAAAATAGCAGAAAGGGACTCAAGGTTTATGTATTCACTCTGGCAGAGAGCAGTTTTCCATTTCAATATCATCTGTTGTCTTCACTGACCGTTGTGTGTTTGTATGTTTGTGTGCATTTGTCACATTCAGGGCCTCCCACTCACCCCCATGTTGTTAAAACAGCCTCTATTGGAACACTAGGAAGGACACGAACACCGATGGTCGTCACTGTGCCCAACGCCCCCGATGTGCCGGAGACCAGCAAGATGCTGGAGGATGTAGACAGCGTGAGTATAGCGCCCCACACTGGCTGCTCCTAGCAATGCAGTCTGTTTCTGCCAGGCCTAATAATGGTGGTGAATATTTAATATTTAGTCTTATACCAAATCACACATTCCTTCCAAATCCATGTTTTCTTTGGGCACTGGATTATACAGTTACTTTCCACTGGACGTTGGTTTTAACCACATTTTCTGTTTGTTCTTTCTCTCTTTTTATTCTGTCCAATTTCAATCTCACCATTTTGTTGTCGGCTGCCTTTTGATCAACTCATTTAACTTCTAACACTTAATTTTAACTCAACCCATAACTGGAATGGTTTTATTTTTTACCATTTAATCCGTGTCCTAATCCTTGATTGGCTGTTGACCATCTGTTGATGTCGTTTTCTGTTTTTGGATGTTTTGCTTTCGTCTGCTGCCTCTTTTTTTGTTTTTGTCGTTTACGACGCTTCAGTCCCATTGATCCATGACCTCCCAGCTCGCCTCACCTCACCCATACGACTCCCCCATCCTCTGTGAAAGATCCCTGACTGACCCTCTCCTCCTCTCCTTCCCTCTCTTTTCCTCCCTCCCTCCCTCCCTCCCTCCAGGTGCTTGCCTCCCTCCCCCCCTGCCCCTCCCCCGCCCCTCGCAGTAACCCTGTTCCTCTCCCTCAGAGCTACGAGCCCGACGAGCTGACCGAGGAGATGGCCCACCTCGAGGGCCTCATGAAGGACCTGAACGCCATCACCACAGCGCCATGAGCATGCACACACGCCCGCACACACACACTCTCTCTGTCATCCAAACGTAACACACACTCTCAAGTCAAACACACCCAAACATGAACCTTGGGAGGCTGGTGGACACAAAAATGGCTTCTTGTGCCCAAGAAAAAACTCTCACGTCCCCGTTGCAGACAAAAACAAACTCTAGACTGAAACTTTAGGAACTTTTTTCGGCTTACCTTGCTCAGTCTCAGGAAGGAGATTGCCATGAGAGGGAAGAAAAAGTGACGCCGCGCTTCATCTTTTTATGAAGAACCATTCTCAGAGACAATGAACTTTAAAACATTGGTCGCTTTCAACCGGAAGATTGTGAATTTTTTCCTCAGCAAAAAATACGTACGGTAGGTTTTTCTTGCGGTTTCGCTCAAGATGAGACAACGGTTGATTCAAGTCAAAAAGGAGAAAGTCCAAAAATATGCTGGTTTTGATGTTGGCGCTCATGCGGCGCCGTCTACACACAAGTGTTTGTTTGATTAGTGTTTTCTTTGTGCATTTTGTATATCTATTGGGCCGTTTCAGTGAAGTGAACATTGGATATCAGCCCCCCCTTTACAAGCCGACATTATTCATAAACCTTTTTTGTTTTTACCCCCCTTGTGTCATATATTGTACCATGACTTTTTATTATTTTTTATGTTATTGTATTATTTTTTTACACACATATCCTTATAAACATGTACATATGTTTTTTTTGTTGTTTTTTTAAACTGCCTCATTCTTTTGATGTTTCCCATTGTTTCATTATTATTATTTTGGATGAAAGTGGGATTATAAGTGAGTCCTGAAGCTCAGTTTTCATATCAAAAGGGGAGAGAAGCGTGATGTGTTTTACATTCTTCTCTGGCATTGTGTTGCCCCCTTTGTACATTCTTCTTTTTTCAGCCTTTTGTTTGTTGTGGGAGCTCCGTTTTAAAAGCCTTATCAACATGTTTGTATGTTGGACGGTCGAGGCGTCTCGGCGGATGTCGGAGTTGTGCTGTCACTCACTCACTTCTATGTAGTCCTGTGGGATTTGACAGTATCTCCTCACAGGTCAGGGGTACCTAGGACTCAGGGCGCTGACCCCCCACCCCTCCTAAAACAAAAACTCACATGGCACCCAATCAATCAATCACCTGCAACAGACGAGTTATCTTTTATACGAGAAGTTCGATCGAATGTGTGTGTCGTTTCCAAAACCAATATTTGGTTTCAGACGTCCGTACTGCTGAGCCACGTGTGCATTTTCCCACAGCGGCGTGTGTTTGCTGTTTTTTTTTCCCTGCTGTTCTTCATCAAATGCCCTGGTTCTTTTTATGGAGCTTTTTCCCTATTTTTATTCAAGACCGTGGTCTTTCAATTTGAGGGCATGACTCATTGATTTCATGTTCAGATTTTGTAATGCTTTCCCTCAAAACCCTGTCCTCACACTCAAATAGCCCCTGCTTGCGCTTAGATTTGCTCTGCTTCTGCTCAAACTGTATGCTTGCACTCAGATATATTGTTGCTTACACAGATGTTCAGCCCTTCTCCTCACACTCGGTGCTTCTGTGCAAGCATACAGTTTGAGCAGAAGCAGAGCAAATCCAAGTGCAAATGGGCTCTTTGAGTGCGAGGACAGGGTTTTGAGGGAAAGCATTACAAAAATGTGAATGAGAAATCAGTAAGTCAAGCTCTCAAATTGAAAGACAACGCTCTTAAATAAAGATAGGAAAAACGCTCCATGTCTTTTACACATCTTATACGATGCAAAGATGTTGGCCTTTTGAATGGGACTCCCAGATTTTTTTTTACATGGTAGTTTTTGTATGAAGAAAAAAAAAAAAGAAGCTTGTTCTATACACAAATCTGATGTAAAAAGGAAAAAAAAAGTTCATCTAAGAAACTAGTTTTTCATTACCCTCTTACCCAAAGAAATTTGTCATTTGCAATCATAGTAATTTGCTCTACTTTTGTGAATACCATGTTTCTCATAAATGTACATCGTCATGAATGTCAATATAACTGTAAGAGATTTTAACAATGGATACAAACAAGGAACAAGGAAAAAATGATTGAAAACAAAGGGGGAAGAAAAAGGACCGGACTCCATTTGGGAAATAATCTATTGAGTTGTAAACAGTTGAACCTGTATTGCACTTTTTCACAATTTTTGAAAAGTACATTTCTTACATATCTTGTGTTTTAAATATCAAAAGCTGTTTGTGTAACGTAGTGTCCTAGGTAAGCAGCAGGCAGCTGGTCTTGTTTTTTATGTTTTATTTTTTATTTTTTTGCTTCAGAGATGATATGAATTTGAGCAGCCGGGTTGTTTACTTCGCAGCTCATGATGAGGAATTCTGTTGTTGCTTGTTCATGTACAGAGCTTTCTTTGCTTTCTGTAGAAAAAAACAATCTGTGGCTTTTTAAAAAATGTTGAAAAAATGTTTGGAAAAAAATGTTTTTTTATTGGTGCTCCTATACATTGTGTATACAAACTATTATGAATACTAACAAAGTAAATGTTTCTGCTCGTCTTCTTTTCATCAAACGTGATCAGGATGCCCGTCAGGCATTAAGAGCAGTGGTGGAAGGTAACTAAGTACGTTTACTCAAGTACTGTACTTAAGTGCAATTTTAAGGTACTTGTACTTTACTTGAGTATTTCCATTTTATGCTACTTTATACCTCTACTCAACAACATTTATTTGATGACTGTATTTAATTTACATATTCAGATTATTAATAGAAAATATAAATTAACTCATAAATAATGATGTATTATTATGGATTAAGTTACCCGGCAGATATAAAGTCATTAAAATTAGCGCCACCTTTACCAGCTGCAACATTAGTGATGCTTACACAATAATGCATCATTAATTATAATCCAGTCATATAATATACTGTACATTATTCTGAAATGGGGCATTCTGTATAATGAGATTTATTTTTATTTTTTTTATTTTTTTTTCCAAAACAACAAATGACAGTAATAACAAGACATTGCAATTACTTTACAAAAGAAAAAAATACATAAGGAAAAGAAGAAAGATAGAAAGATATATATAGATATCAATATCTATATCGATATAGATAAAAAATATATATATAAATAAATTAAAACTGTTGTAAAATAACTGCATACACAAAACCAAACTAAATTAATACATAGAAATGGTGGTTAAAGTTGTAGGCAATTAAGACTCATAAGGGTATAGAAGTCTAAGAGTACTTTTACTTTTGGTACTTTAAGTATATGTTGTTGCTAATACTTGTGTACTTTTAGATTTTAAATGCAGGACTTTTACTTCTAACAGTATTTCTACACTATGGTATTGCCTCTTTTACTTAATGATCTGAGTACTTCTTCCACCACTGCTGAAGTGTGTAGAAATAGGTTATCACTAATACACAAACCAAAGTCTACAATGTATTCTGCACAGTTACCCTGCAGTGTAGTACTGTATGTAGTAGTAGTATGTATAGTCAATCAACAGAAAACTAATCAAACAATTTTGAGAATAGATTAATCATTTCAGCAACTTTTAAGATGCCAAAAATGCCAGATATTTGCTGGTTCCAGTTTCTGACAATATTTGCTGTTTTTTTTAGTTATTTATTACATTAAACTGAATATCTTTGGATGTCCATCGGAAAAAACGAGCAATATTTAAATGTTTTACTATTTTCTGATGTTTTATAATCAAACAATTAATTTGTTGATTTGAGAAAATATCAGCAGATAATTCAGTAATGAAAATAGTCATTAATCAGGCCCTAAGGTCAAGGTTTGCTTCTTTGGGTTTGGTTTAAATTGCCTTGAATGTGAAACCTTACAAAAGGATAGCTGTCATTTTAGAGCTTTTCAGCCTCACATAGTTAAAGTATTAAAGCCTCTTTTGTATGTGTCATATTTCCGATAAAGACTCCATTCAGTGAGTCGATGTTGGTACTGTGACAAATTCTTAAAAACCCATTTCATAATTGTAGCTTACAGCTGAGATACTCTCATCTCACTGCTTCTTTTTTGTTTTCTTTTTTCTCCGTAGGTTAATATGTCCTACTGCAGCATGAAGGTGAAGTTTTATCAACCAGTAACTGTCTGATCAGATTTGTAGCTTTGATTTTCTTCACATCATCATGTGGGACTGGATCAAAACTGGCTTTCTGCCCGAGCGGCTGATGGGACTGACTTACTCAGCAGTTGGCTGATAATTGGTGTTAGTTTCAAGTTGACGTGGTGTGATATTAAATTACACTGCAACACATTTGAATACGCAGTGACATTTAAAAACGCTGACAAGGACACAACTGAGTTTAGGTAAACAAAGATTTCTGGAAATGCTGTAAAGATCAAATGAGTCAGTTTCTACACGTCGGCACACAAAAATGTCTTCTTTCACCATTCTGATACATTTTGTATCCTGTTGTATCATGTGAGTGTGTTTCAGGTTACAAAAGAGGCTTTAGTGTTTTGATTGTTTATCCAGAATGGCTGATAATAACCCTCAAATTGAAAAGAGTCACTATCTACTCTGAGGTTTAGGCTCACACATGACAGCAGTGTGCTGCTGTGCAAAATCATCACAGGCTCCATGTCAAGAAACGGAAAAGTTTTGGACAATTTTCTGTCGTTTTTTTCTGTAAACAGTATATTTATGGTGCTAATTGGGATAAAGTTCTGGTCCTTATTTTTGTTGGACTAAAAGTTGTCACATTTAAATATTGATCAAAGAATATTATCTAATTCAAATCAGAATCAGAAATTCTGTATTGATCGGGGGCAAGTGGGGTGTTATGGTTGAAATAAAGGACTATGAAACATGTAAATTACATAATGCTACAATATAAACAATATATTTAAAGAAAAATAAGGAAGTAATGAAATTAAAAATAAGCAATGAGAATATAAGACATATGAAATATGTACAAATATTTGCATTAAGACATGCAATATATAACCACAGTGCAAATAACAGTAAATACAAAATGCTGAGAAATGGATCTATTAAGATAAAGATACAGATAGCTTTATTTATCCCCAAAGGGCAATTCAGTTTCTGCAGTCCACCGAGACATATACACATTCATACTGTACAATCATCAATGACAGAGGGAACACAGTAGGTGGCATATGGGGAGGTGCAAGATCAATAAAAGTACAAGAATACAAATATTTGCAATAAAAACAAATACAAGAATAAAAACAAGACAAGATAAAAGAATAAAGGAATAAATAGAATGAAGTGCCAAGAGTATTGCACATTGATAGATAGATAGATAGATGAACCTTTATTTATCCCTGGAGGGAAATTCAGGTGTCAAAGCAGCAACATCAGCAAACAGAGTGAAACACAGGAGAGCTAAAGGTATACAAAAATGATAAAAACAATAATAGAGATATAAAAGATACAGAGTGAATGGGTGAACATAGTGTGTACAGTTAATCAATAAATAAATGTAGTAAGTACGTATGTGCAGTCTATAAAGTGGTAAATAGGATGTATAATGTAAAGTAAGTGTAAAGTGTGCCAGTGGTTAGAGTCCCAGATGGTTGCAGATAGTGCATGTTAAAAGTTCTTAAAGTCCTCATAGTTGTCATATGGGGGTCAGCCTTGGTTGTGGAGCCTGATGGCTACCAGCATGAAGGACTGACCCAGGCGCTTAAGTGTGCATAAGTGTGTTAAATATAAATGCCAGAATGGTATAATTAACAATTAGTTAAGCATATTTTTTTTTTAAATGTACAGTATAAATGACCTAAAAAAAGTATAATGTGTAGAATTAAATTAAATTAAATGATGTATAATAAGTATATAAGTACATAATAAGTATAGCACCTGGTCTGACCAGCTGGGGTCGCTGCAGCCGTTTCCTCCCTCCCTCAACTTCCGCCTACGTCACGGCCTACGTCAGTCCCTCTCACAACACAACAGTGAATATGGCGGCCAGCTCGGATCGTGTTCCTCCTCCTCTTTCTCCTCTCTCCGGTCCTCTCTCCGCCTCAGAGGAGCCGCGACCCGCACACACTGACATGGAGGACGGGGACAGCGACGAGGGAGAGGACATCTTCGTTAGTAACGTACGTTTACCGCTCAGTCTCATTAACTACAAGGTGTTTGTTAGGGTTATGTGTGACAGACAGACAGTCCTCTATCTGATCTGACCTGCAGCCAACAGAACAGGGAGGGAGGAGAGAAACGAGGTCAGCTTCTGTATGAAACACAACCAAATGGCTTCATGAAGTTAGTTTGAGCATGAATAGATCAGTTTTGCCTCGTTACTAGTGAGTTATAGCGGTGACGTCTGCGTGTTTTGGCCTGACCTGCTGCTGAACAGTTCATCTAAAGATGCTCCTGTTCAGATGTCGGCTCAGTGTGATTCATATCTCTCCTTAGGGGTGTTGTCTTTGGTCATGTCCAGACATTTTCTTATTCCTGCTCAGATAACTAGCTTCACTGTGTCTGTAACCCGTTATAGCGGTCATGAGACAACACGAGCAGCTACCTGTTACTCCTCCTCTGTTGGTGTGTTTACCAGTCAGTGGTAGGAGAAGCATTCACATACTGACTAACAGGAGAAACACCACAGTCTAAACATACTGCTACGAGTTAAAGTCCTGAATTCAAGATGTTACTGAAGTAAAAGTACAAAAGTGTTATCAGCAAAATCTAGTTAAAGTTTCAAAAGTGAAAGTAACGTTACTCATTATGCAGAATGGCTCCTTTTCACAGTGTTATATTATTATTATTATTAAATATTATATATATATATATATATATATATATAATATGTTATTATTATTATTATTATAAAATATTATATATATAAACTATTTTATTGTATTTGTTTCCTACCTACCTCATGTCTTTTGTGTGAGTGCAGGTTTTTATGATCTATGTAAATTGCTGCAGTAACATCTCAATTTAGTTTTGGGGATCAATAAACTATCTATCTAGTCATATTCTGTTTTTCTCTCTAACTATTTATGTAAGAGCATTTTAACGTTTTATTTTAGATACCTTGTATACTACTTGGTACACTAGTAGTATAGTACGGCATCATATCATATAAATATGTCATGTTTTTTTATGTCAAAAAGTAGCTAAAAGTGTTAAATCAATGTAGTGGAGTAAAAAGGTACAATATTTGGCTGAGATGTAGTTGAGTAGAAGTATAACGTGGCATGAAAAGAAAAGACTCAAGTACCTCAATTTTGTACTAAGGTAATGTACTTGAGTAAACGTACAAGTGTTTCTGTGGCTAATTTCTATCACATGTCCTTCCTGTCTGCAGAGTAACCCTGTGGCTGTGAGTCGAGGAGTTAATAATGAAGATCGTCCAGATCTGTTCAGTGAGGAGGAGGCCAGCAGCACGACGGCCAAATCCAACGGAGTTCACTCTGATGATGACAACGACCTGTTTGCTGGTTAGGAAACATTTTCTGTCCATTTTATCCCACTTTGAATTCTTCTTAGGAGCTGAAAGCACTGCAACATTAAAACAGAGTCTTGTGAGATAGTTTATTTTAAGTCTAAGTCATGCTAGACTATTTTATTGCAGAGCTTTAAAAGGAGCATTCATCTGATTTTACACATCAAGCTCAGTTTACTGGTCACAAGGCGTACGACACGACTAAACAGATCATATAATCTTAGTTTGGAGTGTGGCTGCAACTACAGACTACTTTGATCATCCATTAAACCATTAATAATGAGGGGCCGACCGTCAGCTCTACTGCCGCTCCCTCCCGTTTTTCCAGATCTTCTTCTTCTTCTTCTTCTTCTTCGCACATAGGCCCAGTCCTATGTCAAACTTCAACATTATACTCTGGTAAAATGAAAGTTCGCAGTCTTCTGTCAATGTAGTTAAGAATAAAAACAAATAAATAAAAGCAGTAATAGCAGCAAAAACTATAATGCACTAGTTAAATTAAATAAAATGTACACATTTACAACTTAACAAAGGTACAAAACAAATCAGTCGTACGTGCTAGCACTTTTACATGTTAACCAAACTGTAGGCCCAAGTGAGCAGAAATGTTCATACGCTTCAACCTGGCAGGAATTATGAAGTCCATCACTCAGTTTTTCTCAAAAACTGTAAAACTAATTAAACCCTTCTCTTCCTATATTTTTTGCTCAGTTGACAACAAACTTGCCGCGCTGCATCTTCAGACTGTCCTCCACCAACGATCCAGCCAGATTTTTGAATTATCAAAAATTTAGCCCACAGTGCATCAAAACATTTTAGCGTAAACAGAGCTGTACACAGCTACTGCAAATTCATGAAAATAAATGACAACATTTCGAGGTCATGGTAGACAGAATTTTATCTCAAAAACTGCTTTTTTGACAGCATTTTGAATTCTATCCTCATGTAAACCATTACAGTCAATGCAAATCCAGCATTTTTAAACACCAGTTTGTCACTTATGGAGCAATCAATCTTTGTTAAAATAAATGACAGACATCTCTATGTTGTCTGGATACAAATTCTCAAAATTGTCTCGAAAACTGAATTTTTGACACTAGTTTGAAATCTGCCTTTAAAAGCGACCCTGTCGACTGCGTAAGTCATAGTGTGATGTAGTAGTTTCCACTGGGCAGTAAGGTAACCAACATAGTGACGTGCCCTTAGTGTCTGAGGTTGTGAGTTTGAGACCCGATTGAGGCAGAATGAACATGCTAATACCTTAGAGGTTTAATAATAAGGAATCCTCCTATATTTCACATTTGTTCACATTCCTCCTCTTCCTTTTTTTACCTTCCTCCTTCTTTTTCCTCAACATGGCCGGCCCCGACTCACAGCTGTGCAGCAGCTATAATGTTATATTGTATTTATATTATGTCTCTATTCAGAAAGACACGTGGAGCAGGTCAAGTCAAGTCAATTTTATTTATATAGTCTAATATCACGAATCACAAATTTGCCTCGGGGTGGGCTTTACAATCCTTTATGACCCTCGCAGTGGATGAGGAAAAAATCAAGAAACCTCGGGAAGAGCAGGACGGACAGACGTGCAATAGATGTTGTTTGTACAGAGTAACAACATAATGAAAATACAACATAGACAATCCATATGACAAAGATTGATACATATAATATGAATATTTATGAAGAGATGGATCCAGGAGGATGTCAAGCAGATTCCAGGTGTCGCCCACAACCTCCTCTATACCATGAAACCTAGAAAATGAACAGACTACACAAACACACAAAAAGCAATCTCTAGCACATCATTCACACAGATAGGAGCCAAACAAACATACATATGATTTGTGTTTCTGAATTTATGAATGATTTAAAAGCCATACATGAAGGTTAGAGGAATTGTAGGGAGGGAGGGGTGGAGGGATTTGGGTTAGGGTTAAGAAGGGAGATGGGGTTAGGGTAAAGGAGGATTTGTAGGGGAGAGTTGTCTGTCCTGACAAACGAGACAAACCGCCTTCGCTGTTGTTTTATGTACAAAGTCTCTGTCCAATCTCCTCTTCTGCCCTCTGGAGGTCAGCCTTTAAGTTTTAGTTTTCTTCTTCAATGACAGACAGCTTTCTCTGCATGGTCTGTCTGTCACTTTTCCAAGACTCCCTCCTTCAGGACTAAAATCTTTGCAGCGGTTCTCAACTTTTCTTCCATTTCTTTACTCTCAGCCTCCATCAGTCTTCTCATGTCCTCCACCTCAACTACTTAACTACTTCTGCAATAGTTTCATGGCACCCAACTGGAGAATTAGCGCCACCAGCTGGTTGTCTCAATGCACCAACTCCTGATATTCACATAACTGTAGCGGACGGAAACATGCATTTATTTGCATCCCTCAGTAATAGCAGTAGGCATGATTCCATTATCCCATTTAAGATGTGACGGGTTGTGTTCCCATCCCACATACTTTATTTTCTAAAAGTCTCTAAAAAAAGGGAAGACACCTGTAGCGTACCACTAACTCTCACAGTCACCATTTCCAACCCTGTCTCCTAAAAAATTACTTTCCCATACAACTAAACTGCATTCTAGAGAGAGAGAGAGAGAGAGAGAGAGATGGACTTTATTGATCCAAAATTCATAGCATCTCGTAGTAGTATGTAAGCCATTCAGAAGCAAAACGCAGGCAATATCATCCAAGGGAAGGGTTTTTATATTATTAATTGGGATCAATGGACCAATTGTATTTCTTTAGCCCACAAATGTAATAATCTAATCATTATAAGCTCTCTAAAACATATAATAATCTAAATTTGATTATTTGATATTCATGCTTTTTTTTTTATGTTCCTCAAATGTAAAACGTATGTTTTGTTGCGTTGGACAAACAATTTGGGGACTGTGAGAACAAGATGTTTTTTATCTTATCTTGGCAAGAGTGCTCTCGACCGCTCTTAAACTCTCTTCTTACCTAAGAGAAGAGCAAAAACAAGAAAACACTGGTGAATCCCAGAAATCAATGGGTACTAATGAAATAAGAACAAATCGTGGATATGAAGCAAAATAAGAGGAAATTTGTTTGTATATTGCTTCTTGCATGAGGCCCATTGTGTGATCCTGTCTGAGGTACACTTTGTGTTTCTTTTCTTTTTGGATGAAGAGAGGCATACATTAATTAAAAGTCTTTTCTTTCTCCAGAGGCTCATGTGGAGCTGAGCACAGACACGCCAGGCAGCTCTGCCCGGAAGGAGCTCTCCACCTCAGCTGGCCCTCCTCCTGCCTCCTCCTCCTCCTTCACTCAGAGCCCTGCAGCCCTGCAGACCACCTCCTTGGAGCAGGTAACTAAGCTTCCTGGGAACTGTGAAGCAATTAAATGCATGTATGCTTTCGTGATGCCTACTGTGTAATCACCTGTCTGTTACAGCCAGTTATGTTCTTGTTAATTACAGTTGGAGGAGGAAGAAGACAAGGATAGTTTTGATGTGGATGTTGCCGTCACCAACCCTGAGAAAATCGGTCAGTCTCTTTTTTTCATTAACTATAATACAGCTATCTGGGATTTCTAGTTGAATGAATTCATTCTCATCTTCAATGTATGAATGTAATGTATGTTTCTGTCCTACTAGGAGATGGCATGAATGCATATGTGGCCTACAAAGTATCCACCAGGGTGTGTAGTAAAGTATTTTTTACCTAGCACCTAAAACTGCCAATATGTCTAAATCCTCACTACTGTTTCTAAGTATTTAGTTTATAAAGTTCTGTGTCCTCGTCTCTACTTTCAGACCTCGTTGACCATGTTCAGGAGTAAAGTCTTCTCTGTGAGGAGACGTTATAGTGACTTCCTGGGTCTTTATGAGAAGCTGTCGGTCAAGCAGACGCTCCACGGCTGCATCATTCCACCACCACCCGAGAAAAGTGTCGTAGGTGGGTCTTAAGTATGTGTTGCTCTTTTTTTTCTTTGTCTTTTTTTGTGTCCCTTTTGGTGACTTTCATGTGGTTTAACAGGAATGACCAAAATGAAGGTGGGAATGGACGACCCGTCATCAGTAGAGTTTGTGGAGAGAAGAAGAGCAGGTCTGGAGAGGTAAGGATCCATACATGTTTTATACAGTGACCTTATTAATGAGGCGATAAGTAATGTTCATACTGGGCCTTTTTAAACTATATAATTCCATCCTTGCCCTTGATTTTGTCTGCATGTTTTATGTGTTAGTTTTTGGGCACCACTACCTCTTACGCATTGATCTTGCTCTGTTTTTGTAGGTATCTTCAGAGAATAGTGGCTCACCCATCGTTACTACAAGATCCTGATGTCCGTGAGTTCTTGGAGAGAGAGGAGGTGGGTATTTTAAGATATAAAAAGATTGTCTAGAAGCAGTAAGCTGGATTAGGGCTGGGGGATATGACAATATATATCGTCGAAACAATATAAAAATGTTATATTTTCTATATTGTTTCAATCGTGATGTTGAAAAACCAGCGGCCGAATTACGTTACAGCAATTATTTTCATATATTTGGACTAGAGGGGTTTGTACCTAAACGGGGGCTACTTCTGTCGTTTGGATGTGGTTTGGCTACAAAAAGTCAGACACAGAGCAGAAAACCATCATTTGCAAAGTTTGCCACACGCCGGTCCCCACTACAGGGATATTTGGACATGCTTTTTTTTCTTCACTTTAAACAGGCTACAGACTATGGTACACAGAAATAACAGTTAAAACAGTGTTTTGTTTGTGGCCGCATATGTAGGAACATTCTTTCTGTCCTACGTCAAACAACAGCTAACAGATAAATATAATAATCTATGGAGAAGCTGTGCACAGATAAGGATTATCTGTATAGTGGCACATTTTCGATTGGTATGAATGTTTGGCGTTATCACCCTACTTGTCCGTTACTTGTACATTGCAATGACACCGAATGTAAACAAAGCAGGTCTAAAACCAGTACGAAAAATACTCTCTAACCTTGGTTATTATAACCAATGATATAATAATCACAGAGGTTATTTAGACTATATACACATTACATACAGCTGATTCAGACAGAGGTGTATGTATAAATTATTATGGGGCTTAATGTCTGTCACCTGTCCTGTAAAATGCATTTATCAGCTGTTTTTGATTCATATTATATTTGCTGTCCCCTAGGAAAGGCCTGTAATTATTTATTCATTATCTATAATTTCACTTAAACTGTTATGTTCTTAATAAATTGAGAAAATACTCAGTACTTTAATTAGTACTAATTTACACAGGCGTATACAAAAATAGGCTTTACCATGCAGTTATTTAATATAGTCTATTTTTCATATTGAATAGCCAGAGAGCATGCTGTATTGTGATATATATCGTTATCAAGATATGAATTTACCTATATCAGCAAGGAAGCGTTTGGACATATCGTCAGTCCTAACCTGGATAATGACTTTAGATTCTTGAGAATGTCTTTTGAGCTGTGTGTGTGTGTTTGTGTGTTTTCAGCTACCCAGAGCGGTGAGCACCCAGACGCTGAGCGGAGCTGGCTTCCTCAAAATGATCACTAAGGCATCAGATGCTGTCAACAAGATGACCATCAAGATGAATGAGTCTGACACTGTAAGGAGTCCATTGTTGGATAAACTTTAATAGATCAGTGGAGGCTAGGGATGTCACGAGAAACAATACTTCGGTACCAAGTCGATGCCAAAATTCTGAAAATGTGACAGTACTCGTTTCTCTACAGTACTGCCGGGACCATAGGCAGCGTCAGCTCTCGAGTCTAACAGCGTCTCGTCGTCCCGGGGATGATAGAAAACTTCCCTGATGATTCTAAATTGTGAACAACAAATCCATGTTGAAATTGTCAGGAGGAGAGCTAGTAACATTGGCTGTTAGCAGCCGGTGGGCAGCACAGTGGTGCTTGGTTAAATAACAGAGCCAAAAGCTCACATACAGAGGTTGCATTGAGTTACATTATGATATGATATATAATACCTAAAAATGAATGGGCGAAGGTAAATTATAATGTTATCATGATGTCTTCAAATCTAATCTTGTAAAACTTGCGGTGGATCATCAGGGATTAATAATAATAATTAAAAAAATGCAAATAGTATATACAAAAGTATGCAAACGTCGATAAAGGAGTGTATGTTGAAGTACATGAGATTTATTGTTTTGTTTTTGTTTTTTACCGTGGTATCGAATTGGGTATCGAGAATCGTGGAATTTCACTCTTACTGGTATCGAATACTAAATTTGTAGTATCGTGACGCTACTAGTGGAGGTACCATAGAATATTTAAACAATGATACCATTAATATCCAAAAGTAGGTATGAATTGTGGTATTATAACTGCCTTACTTGAATTTATAGCAATAACAGGCCAAGGTCTAGATATGATGAGGTGGTTTGGTTGTGTTTTTTTTCTTGATATTGTTACTGTGTGTGTGTTTCAGTGGTTTGAGGACAAGTTCCAGGAGGTGGACAACGAGGAGCAGCAGTTGAGGAAGCTTCAGGCGGTGGTCGACTCCCTGGTCAACCACAGGAAGGGTGAGCTGCATCTGCCTTCCTCCACTTGTCTTTGTCTGCCCACATTTTTTTTAATCAAATTGTTCCAACTGAGGAAACAGAAGAGCACAGTCCAGCTGCCTGGTCTTTTAAGGTGAAACAAGCAGACTGAATAAGTGTTCTGTTTCCAAACCCAGAGCTGTGTGGGAGCACGGCAGTATTTGCCAAAAGTATGGCCATGTTGGGAAACTCTGAGGACAACACGGCCCTGTCGCGGGCCCTGTCCCAGCTGGCAGAGGTGGAGGACAAGATGGAGCAGCTGCATCAGGAGCAGGCAGCCAGTGACTTCTTCATCTTTGCAGAGCTGCTGGCCGACTACATCCGCCTGCTGGGTGCTATGCGCGTAAGCTCACAGCTACAGAATGGTAGTTCTACAGTAGGAAGAAGTAAATATAAGATGCAGTGAAAAGTAAAGCGTGATTAGTTCTTGATACCAGGACTAAGATAAAGATGTTGCATTTTGTCGGAGAAAATACAACAGTAAGGGCACTCTTTAATAGTCTTTAATAAACCTTTAACATTGTGCTGCTAGTGTGCTCTTTGCTCTCTGTATGGTAAGTGGAGTGATCAAGTGTTGGATGTCCACAGGTTTGTTTTGACCAGCGTGCGCGGTCGTGGCAGCGATGGCAGGAGGCTCAGAGCACACTCCAGAAGAAGAGAGAGTCGGAGGCCAAGCTGCTGTGGGCCAATAAGCCGGACAAACTGCAGCAGGCCAAAGACGAGATCACTGAGGTAACAGACACACTACGTTTACATGCACACTAATATTCCACTGTTATTCAGAATATGACAATATTATAAATTTGATATTGGTCATGTAAACGGCATGTTCCGTTTGGATATTCTGAATTAGGCCTTATTCCGCATGGAGCATTTTCTGATTAAAACATGTGGGATATACCGATATTATTTAGGTCTCAGGAGCATTCTTTGGACGTGTATACAGCGCATTCAGAATATGCGTCTCAATTGGAGTTTTTACAACAGTTTGCGGCGCGCGGCCTCTTTCCTGTTCACGGTCAGCTCTGTGCGTTGTACACAAACCAACTAGCTGACAGTTTGCAGAGATGCATGCCCAAAAGACAAGCCCACATTTCTGGTCAGAATGAGAAACACACCTACTTTTAGACATCATGAAAGACTTGGATATCAACACGTTTTTGGATCTGCATAAATATGGCAATGTTGACCTTTTCAAGAAGGAATGAAAGAGGGAGGCTGTGCTCGCATGCTCCAATAAGTCCGCCACCGGTTGCGTTAATCAGAGTATGCACGGCTGCATGTAAACGGGAATATTAGTGGAATATTCATTTTCATTAACCGTCTTAACAGCTTAGATATTGTTTTTTTTGGAATAAGGGTAAAAAAACAGAATATTTTGTGCATCTAAGCATAGGCAGTGAGCTGCTGCAGCACTTAACCAAGCCTCAGGTCTTTACATTAACACAGGCCAACCCGAGTTATGTCACAATCTGACATGAGCTGTAAAGTTCTTTCACATTGTTTTAAATGTCAAATACAACAGGCCGATGATAATATTGAACTAGTTTGACCTGTAAGCTTAGCTACAGTGAACAAGGCAGCAAAACAACTCCATGTACAGTTGTATTGATCATGTGGTTCTGAAGGAAGTACGAGACTCTTTCATTACCACCCAGCTGACTTAGTTGAAGTCCACTAAGGACAGAATAATCTGCAACTATTTTGATAATTGATTAATCGTTTAAGTCCTTTATCAAGTACAAATGCCAAGCATTTGTTGGTTCCAGCCTCTTAAATTTGAGGATTTGCTGCTTCTCGGTGTTTTATATGATTCTAAATTGGATATCTCAAGTTATTTGAAGAAGTCACCGTGGGCTCTGTGATGGACATTTTTCACTATTTTCTGACATTTTACTAGGGGTGTAGCAATCCATCGATCTGGATCGATATATCAATGATTCAATGATCAACGATTCAATATATCAATGCAAAGTGACAACATTGATATATATCATCTTAAAAGTACGCCCTTATTTTAAAATTCCTCTAATTAAAAAGAATAGAGAGCTCAGTAATATACTCGTCAAATCATATTGTAGTTGCTTTTTGTGAGTTGATATAAATGTAACTAATTGTGTTAAATGGACATATGATATTGTCTCATTTCCATCTCTGGCCCCTGAACTGAATCAAATTGAAATCGTATCGTGGCAGACTTTGTGATATCAGCAAATATCGTATCGTTGTCCAAAGAATTGATATATCCTATTGTGATGAAACTTGTGATTTAAATGCCTACATTTTATAGATTTAACAATCAATGGATTCATCGAAAAAGGAATGAATAGATGAGTCAATATTGAAAAATAGTCATTAGTTGCAGCCCTCTGTTGAGAACTGCAAAAATAACCTGTTGGATATGAATCAAGTTGTAAACAATTTAGAAGCACCATCACAACTCCAACAACAGTGCACCTACGTACCTGTTGTAGTATTTTGTGACATCAGTTCATTTTTTTCAATAAAAGTGTTTCCCATTTCTTTCTAGATGTTTTCACATTAGACATATTACTTTGTTTTTAAATAAGGACATCTTGTGTAACAGAATAAGCAGCTGATGTGCATTTGTTTACTGTTTCAAAGAGTGTCATGTTCTAAAATTTATATCACATGCTTGAAAATATCAAGATATTAATACTTTGTTTATTATTTTTTTTCTCCTCATGTTTGTCCTCAGTGGGAGGCGAGGGTTACTCGGTACGAGAGAGATTTCGACAGGATTGGCATGACTGTACGCAAGGAGGTTCTCAGGTTTGAGGTACATTTATGTTTTTATAATTGTTATAAAAAGAAAAAAATCATGTATTGTCATCTAACGACCAATCCCCGCTGAAAGCGCCTTTAGAAGCATTTTTGGCGTACATCACTTTTGCGTCTCGCAGAACAGATATGTCTTAATTTCATAAAATGTATCAATCCACACTGATTCCGTGAGACAAGCGTCTGACTGAGACCCCCTGCGTTTTTTTACACTTAAAGTCTATTTTTGTCGGGTTTTTGAAGCGTAATGTGCATAGACAGCTGTTTAAGTCACACAAGTATCCCGCTGTATGTATGTGAGCTCGCCTGTTTCACTACAGGCAGATTCCCCTCACTAGCTACAGTGGGCGGGGAAATAAAATCAATGAATCAATACAAACAAACACTGTTGATTTCTTCCCATGGAGCCGACATGAAAACTATTTCGGTTCAGTAAATGGCTGCTGTCAGTCAGCCTGGGGAAGGCAGGTTAGCGAGTGGAAGACGAAGTCGGTGAGGATTGGATGACAGAACGCTTAAGTGCGCCACTCACGTCATGCTTACGTCTCGCTTTTTTCAACACTGATCAACAGAGAAAGTAAAAAGTGAATACTTTTTCACTGTATATTTGTCCTTCTGGACATGCATGGCTTTTCCATTGATTACTATAAAGAACAACTTTATTGTGAGAGCAACAAGTTTTGTCTAGAGGCCTTCATCAGGGTCATCATAAAGCACAGAACATTTCACAAGGAGACTCTTTGCATCAGCCAACTTAAAACTTAAACCGGTTCCGTAACAAAACTGACAACTGAGGCAGGATCTGGACAGATGCTTATAGTATTAGCTTTTAACCCAACTAATGTTTAAGCCATAAATCATACCTGAAGACAGAAAAATAGTCTTCTGATGCATCACATATCCTTTTCAGTCTGGTGAGTTGGCTCACAGGTTAACTTTTCTTTATGGGGGAAGAGATGAGATCTGAACATTTTCAAATGTTCTGTTATATGTGTATTTTGTATACAGTATGCTGACCCTGATGAATGCCACAATAAAGGCTATTAGACTATCAGATTATTTCCCCTCCCCGTGCACCTTGGCAGTAGGTAAAGTTCTGCCAGAAATTTCTACAACTGGTTTTTCCATCAGCGAAGAGCTTGAGACCTGACAACACTTTTGTCTTTTCAGAAAGAAAAAGCCAAGGACTTCAGGAGCCAGATAGTCAAATATTTGGAGGCAATGCTGCAGTCTCAACAACGGGTAAACATTTAATTATATCAATTATTATGCTTAACATGTATGCTTTACTTTATTCATGGCTACCAAAGTGTTCCTTTAACTATAACATTTTGTGTCCGAAATTCCATACTAACATGCTATTTAGTACGCTAAAACAGTATGTGAGATATTGTGGTATGTCTGAAACCTTAGTATGAAACCCATAGAACTTGAATTACATGCTATTTCCGGTGAATTATTACAGTATGCAACGCTTTGGCGACACTATGGCGGCATAAATATCCCACAATGCAATGCAGTAGTGACGACAACGTTCATAACAGATGTTGACGGACAGCTCTGTAACGTCAATAACGCTTCAATTTAACTGTATGTATAAGATTTCACCTTACTAGGTGTAATATATACAGTATTTTACATTAATTCAGACTTTGATTCTCACAAATCGTTATTTTGGTCCCGAGGTTGGCATGGGTAACCATGGTTACATGTCTCCTACCGGCAAGGAAGATCTCATGAAGTGACAACGTAAATTTCTGTTCAGTGCATCTGAAAAGATTCACTACACACTACTGTTTATTCACACAAAAGTATGCTGAACAATTGTACTATTGGGTATGTAGTAGTGCATAGTATGTGATTTTGGACGCAGCCATTATTTTTTATTATGACAATGACTTTTAAATATTGGTTATAATTAGCATTTATTGAAATATTGAAAGATATTGAGTGATCACAACACATTTTAACAGGCTTTTTTATTCATCTTGTATTCCAGCTGGTAAAGTTTTGGGAGGCGTTCCTGCCTGAGGCGAAGGCGATAGCTTAGTGAGGAGGGAGACTTTTTAAAGACCCCAACTGCCTTTTTTTGAACACTTTACCTCTTGACCACAAACTGAGAGGACAATTTTGAAACACACAAGAAACTTCCATCCATTTTTTTCTCTTTTTAATCATAGTGTATTCTCTTATCTTGTACAGTTCTTTGATATTTCTTTGGCATAACTCCTTGTTTATGTTCTCGACTGAAAGATGGTATAAAGCAGGAGATTAACCTGGCTGTAGTATTTGTAAAACCTGCTGTCTGTCTGTCAGCGGGACATATATTTATGTTTCTTGCTTAAACCAGTATAATAAAGTGTTAACACTGAGGTACTGCCCTAGAGTAACCTTGTCTATAGTTTACATTAGAAGATAGACGTATGTAAGTCATTCCAGTCTCTAACAGCTCATGTTGATGAATGCATGTCAGATAATGTTTTGATGCACTAAAATGCATTGTACAGTTGGAAAAGCTGTTTTTTAAATAAAATACCACTATTGATGACTGAGGTCATTAACCTGGAGTATTAGTGTATCACAGTGCATATTAGATCATAGAAATCATATTAAAACTCCGATTTGACAAAGTTACAGACTTGTCAGAGTTGTTACAAAATAATGAAAGAAACTTAATGTTACAGTGAGTGCAAGTTGAGAAAATGCAATCACTGCTTTGTTGGTATTTTCTACGATGATGTATTTGCTAGAATTATGTTTATTATATTAATTGATTTCTTCCACAACAGTTTTAAGTACTTAGGCCCAAAGTAACTCATCTGGAGCCGCTACAGAGATTGTTTACTGCCTGTAAATGACTGTTGTCATGTATGTACACATGTACAGTACTTGAATCAAATCATACAACTACTGTCAGATATTATTAGTAAGCATACATGTTTTTGATAAATTGGTTTAACGATGACAGAAAGGCACAGACATTCAAGTGATAATGGTCCATTATTTTCTTATTCAGCATTTGTAAGTGTAGTTTTTCTGTCATGTCATCTTTACGTAAGAATGTGCTTTATTTTTGTAACCACTTTGCATTAGCACACACATTTTCCTGGAAATGCTAAACAGGTAGATGTACAAAATAAATACGATTGGTTAAGCTTTGAATACTGTCTTCATGTTTTCTTGTGTTTGGTAGCATTTCCCCATTTGAGTTTAGTATTATGGATGAATGGTTCTCAGCAGGAAACCGGTGGATTGCCTACTCCGGGTAGGGAATGAGTCCTTACCCCAAGTGAAGGAGTTTAAGTATCTCGGGGTCTTGTTCGCGAGTGAGGGGACGATGGAACGTGAGATTGGTCGGAGAATCGGAGCAGCAGGGGCGGTATTGCATTCGCTTTACCGCACCGTTGTGACGAAAAGAGAGCTGAGCCGGAAGGCAAAGCTCTCGATCTACCGTTCAATCTTCGTTCCTACTCTCACCTATGGTCATGAGTGTTGGGTCATGACCGAAAAAACGAGGTCGCGGGTGCAAGCGGCCGAAATGGGTTTCCTCAGGAGGGTGGCTGGCGTCTCCCTTAGAGATAGGGTAAGAAGCTCAGTCATCCGTGAGGAACTCGGAGTAGAGTCCTTGCTCCTTTGCGTCGAAAGGAGCCAGTTGAGGTGGTTCGGGCATCTAGCACGGATGCCTCCTGGGCGCCTCCTTTGGGAGGTGTTCCAGGCACGACCAGCTGGGAGGAGACCACGGGGAAGACCCAGGACTAGGTGGAGAGATTATATCTCTACTCTGGCCTGGGAACGCCTCGGGATCCCCCAGTCAGAGCTGGTTAATGTGGCCCGGGAAAGGGAAGTTTGGGGTCCCCTGCTGGAGCTGTTGCCCCCGCGACCCGATCCCGGATAAGCGGTTGAAGATGGATGGATGGATTATGGATGAATTATGAAATAACAAAGTCATTTTGTGTCTGTTTCAGAAACATTTTGAAAGTTAACAATAACTTTAAAGTGCTGCAGTTGGTGAAAACTACACTTGAACTAGTAGTGGAAGAAGTACTTTTACTAAAGTAAAAAGTAGCAATACCACAGTGTACAAATACTCTGTTACAAGTCGTGCATTCAAAATTATAAAATATATATTATAAAAATACAAAAGAATTAGCATCAAAATATACTTAAAGTACAAATGTAAAAGAACTCATTATGCAGAATGGCCTATTTCAGAATGATGTATGTTATATTATTGTATTATATTTATTGCTGCGTTAATGTGTATTACTTCATTGTTGCAGCTGGTAAAGGTGGGGATAATTTTATTAGCTAATTTTATAAACTGCTGGGTAGTTTGTGAATTTACCCCAAAAGATCAATAAAGTCTTATCTTTATACATAATAATAAACCATCATTATTTGTTGATTATATTTTGTATTACTAATCTCAATCTTCAGAGTAACTAAAGTTATCAAATGTAATGGAGTAGAAATAATTACCTCTGAATTGTAATGGAGTAGAAATACATAGTACGATGAAAGGGAAATACTCAAGTACAAGTACCATAATATTTGAGTAAATGTACTTTGTTACTTTCCACCACTGCTGATATGCAAGTGTGGTTTGAGCTTGTTTGAAACTTAATAACATGTCTTTATTTATTTTTATTGATCACACATTAAAGAATTTACAATATCTTGCAGATAATACATAAGATAAGATAAGAAAAGATATTCCTTTATTAGTCCCGCAGTGGGGACATGTGCAGTGTACAGCAGCAAAGGGGATAGTGCAAAAAACAAGATGCATCAGCTAACAGTAAAAAAAGAGCTAAACAAAGTGAAAAAAAAATATGAACCATTTAAATAGAAGTAAGTATAAAAATAGGAGCAGTATATACAGTATTGACAATAAACAGACTATTAACAAAATTGCAAAAGTGGCGAATGAAATTGCACATATATATATTGCACATATATATATATATATATATATATATACATATAATTGGGAATGTAACAATACCCAAAACTCATGGTATGATAATATCACAATACAATATTTATAACAATATTAAAAAAATTAAGAAAAAAATCTCCTTTATTAATAAATCTGATATGTACAGAATATTTTATTCGCATAAAATTTAATTATTATTTTTTTACTTAAAGTACTTCTGCTTTCCTTCTTTAATAGAATAATATAGAGAATATATAGAAACAATATTTAACAAATTAAATAACGGGGATTTACTCAATCAGTAGACATAGAGATGTTTGTAACATTTATCCTTTGATATTGCAATATATTGTTATTAATTGTTTTTTATTTGTTTGTTTTATTGACACAACAAACATTAATTACTTCTTTATTGTTTTCTTCCATTTACATGCATGTTCTTTTAAAAATATCTATATATTGTAATTTGCTTAATGAATTGTATACATGTAGGCCTTTTTTTTAAAAATGTATTTATTATTGAATTGACGCTTTGGCAATATTGTTCACCTGACAGTCATGATCAATAAAGCAAATTGAATTGATATTGAATTGATAAGAACACAAAACAACAAAGAGGAGCATAAAACTTTGAAGTGAAACACTCTTTTGCTTGAATCAGGTGTGAACTTGTGAACAGCCCGGTTCATTATTAAATATAACATCTGTGTACTGGTCTAATAATAATAATGAAGTGGACCTGCTGCTGTATCAGTCCTGGTTCCTGACCCGGACGTGTGCGTCGTGGAGCGGGCGGTGCCGTTCTTCTACATCCGGTGCGCTCGAACCTTTCACGAGCAGCAGCAGAAGAATGGAGCGAGCCGCTAACTAACGACGCTCCGTGTTCCTGTTACTGTTAGCGAGAAGCACCAGATCAGTCACAACAAGTAACACCTCTACTACCTGCACGTTAGAGCTCCGGACAGACAGCCGGGCACATTAAGGGCGTGACAAACACAACAGCAGCCGCGTCCGGACCGTGTGGCTCCAGCAGCGCGGAGGTGAGTGTGTTGTTAGTGAGCGCTGAACATTTGATCGGAAGCTGTTTGGTTGTTAGCTCATATCTTCTGTTGCTAACGGAGCTAATTTCCTTGTTGCGCTGCTCCGTCCAGCTGTCAGCTAGCCACCAGGAGCTGTTAGCTGAGGCGGTAACACCAAGCTACGAGCTTTATGTACTGTCTATTAACTAACCTGATATGATAGTTAATAAGGAAACATCTGTGTAGGGATTATTCGGAGGATATATTTTAAACCAGAGCAACCACTGTTGCTAGGTGATGTTTGGCTAACGTTAGCTGTGTGGCTGGTTAGTCAGGTTCTCTGTTGGCAGGCTGCAGAGCTAACTTGGCTAGTTAATCGATGTGACCATCACTAATGTTAGGCTTTGTCCGTGGAAACGGTGGCGTACAACTCGCTTCCTTGTTTTGATCCAACCCGGAGGGCCCTCCTATATTACAAAGGATCGATCATCTTTATATATTAGCCCTCAGCTGCCTGTACTAAACACTTCCTCACACACAAAGTGTTCATCTTCTCAGTGCAAGGTAACAACGGATGCAAAGACAGGATGCCACCGAGTATTACATTAATTAACCAAGGCCCCTCCTCAGCCTGAGTTGTGTTGAAGCTAACTGGTGCAAGTTATTTTGATTTGTGCAGATGTCAAGTTAAATTGTACCTCCCAATGTCCACATTTTCTTTCAAATAGGTATAGATATGGTACAGCTGCATAGATGGCTTATTACTGAACCAATAGTGTATTCAGTCACTCTCCATCTAGTAAAATAATCGGTTACTGGTTACACTGTAATCAAGTTTTTTGGAGTCTTAAATACATTTTTCAAGTGTGTTACTGAAGGAAATATACCAGTGAATAGTGCTGGATTTAAAAACTAGCTATTAACCAATTACATCAACTTTCTGGAGCTCTTGAAATGTTTTGTTTTGGATTACCGGCATCATCAGAGAAACCCTTTTGCCACTTTTTGTCAGGCAGCCTTGCTGCTTTGGCTTTATTGTTATTAAGTTATTTTGATTTTGTCCGGTGCAGATGTCAAGTTAAGTTGTACCTCCCAATGTGCACATTTTCTTTCAAATAGGCATAGATATGGTACAACTGCATATATGGCTTATTACTGAACCAATAGTGTATTCAGTTACTCTCCATCTAGTAAAATAATTGGTTAGGGTCATTTTCCACTAAATAACACAGTGTTTTAAGAGAGCAGTGCAAACCACTTCTGAAGTCATTTTATTGAAATATTACTAGCTGGGCATTTGCCCAAACTAGGGCTATGTGGATTGATAATAAATTATTGTTGGCATGCATCCTTTTAAAAGAGTCCCACTGAAGGAAAGGCTGGTATAAAATAGTTTCTGTGTTGCATGTATTCAGAAAGTCATGATGAAGTAGAACTCCACATTTAAGAAAAACTTTAATACATTTGCATTTCATTCATGTATATTTTGCAGGTAATTATTTGCTTGACAAATGTGGTCAATGTCTCGTCCTTCACCGTATGTGCTAGGGATGTGTATTGACAAAAATCTGGCGATGCGATACGTGTCATGATATACAGGGGTTACGATTCAATATTTTGCGATATATTGCGATACAGTAAGCAAGACGATATATCGCGATTTAAAAAAAAAATAAAATCTAATTTTAGGAAAACTGTGATGGTATAAAGAACACACCACCATATGCATATGGTGCCTTCAAATGAAACTCGTGAGCTTGTGTTTACAACATGAAAGTCGTGTACACGATATGCTCTGCGTTCAAGTGGTTAAGTTGTGAGAACACCGCTGCTAAGCAACAGCAATATGAACGTTACTGTCGGCGTCTAGAAGCCACAGAGGCTAACAATTTAGCAAGCTAGCAAGTGGGTAACATAATGCAGTAAATGCAAAGGTATAATGACAGAGGGAAAAAATGAGGCTGTTGGGTATGTCAACATTTTCCTCAGATATATTATAAAATTACGAAGAAAAACAATATAAGATGAAAATTACAGTATATTCACTTATTATGTAGCGAAAAATTAACTTCCATGGCCTCCGCCATTTCTGACAACGTCAACAAACACGTCACAACTCGTAAAACTTTGAAACTTTCCATTTACGAGGTCGTGAATACCGCAAGAGGTGGACGTTCAGGGACTCTTCTCGTGGACACGGTAAACACGACCCCATTTGAAGGCACCAAGTACAATCGGAGTAAAAAAAGGTTACTTTTCAATGCGATCAGAACAGTGGGATCTGCATTTGCATTTATGACAGTCTCTGTAAAATGAACATCATAACACTACTTTGAGAGGGCGGATATCTTTGCAAATTAAATAAAGTATTGATTGAGTTCATTTTTGCATGTAAACTATTAATTAAAAATCTATAGTGATTTTGAGATTCGATACAGTATCACAAAACATATCGCGATATTCAACATTTTCGATATTTTCTTCCACCCCTAATATGTGCAGTTAGTTACTACACAATGTAGATCACCTCAGTAAAGTCCAAGTAAGCTATAAGCTATGAGATAATATAAGAGATCATTGTCATGGATGTGGGTGCACACAACAGCCATGTATATACACATGCATTGTTCCCGATGAATTGATGGAGAAGGAAAACTGTGTATAATCTAAATTCCCACCAGTTGTAGTTGATAAGAGCTGGCTTTAAGGAGAGAGAGGCAGCTGTTAGCTGGCACTGCCACAGTAGGAGTCTGCACTATTGGCAGACCCCCCTCTCAGGCTGATCTTTCCACTGAAGGTTAATCACTCCACTCAGAGCCTTTATGTTTCTGTAAAAGTGAAAAGATGTCAACAGATTAGTCATTTTTAATAGATGCTAATCAGCTAGAATCTGCATCTCAGTTTCTCAATATATTTTGACAAGCAAACTTGTGGACTGTAATCAAGCTTTTTGGAGTCTTAAGTACATTTTTCAAGTGTGTTACTGAAGGAAATATACCAGTGAATAGTGCTGGATTTAAAAACTAGCTATTAACCAATTACATCAGCTTTCTTGAGCTCTTGAAATGTTGTGTTTTTGATTACCGACATCATCAGAGAAACCCTTTTGCCACTTTTTGTCAGTCAGCCTTGCTGCCTTGGCTTTGTGCCAGTGATTAGACAGTACACAGTTGTGTTTATGTGTATGTTTTGATACGTTCTCAACATTTCACTGGGATATTGTAGGTTACAGCATTGAGAAAACAATACTGTCATAATACCGTCTTCATATATAGTATTTCCATGAACACCAAATTCCTGCGTCATCATTCCCAGCTAAACTATTAAATGAAATAGTGTGATGCATGTTTTCAGCTGAAAGAATAATGGTGATGTGACACAGATGTGAGATCAGCAGAACTTATTGATTGTACAACTCAACAACTCAATTTTGAGAGCATCTCCAGTAATATGACACATTTCTTGTTCATGCAGAATGAGTACATAGGGTAGAGACGGGCAGTTTTACTTAAACAGAATGATAAATGGGTCTAATTGTTCAAAATATGCAGTGGTATTATTGCATGGATTTTTTGTTTGTGCTCACTTGTACATTTTGAGGTTTAGCTCATCAATTAAATTATGAGTAAAATTTTTCAGGAAGCAAATTGAGCGAGAATCTAATATGTAACTTATAAGCATATAAACTAGTGCTGTCAAAGTTAACGCGATAATAACAAGTTAACGCAAATTTGTTTTAATGCCACTAATTTCTTTAACGTATTAACGCAACTTGCAATATTTAGATTGTAGCGGGCTCAGTTTTAAAGCTAGAGTGAAGATACTGGTACAATATGAAACTAGAAAACGTCAGGAACCCATTGGTACCAACCGATGGCATGGCCATTTTCAAAGGGTTCCCTTGACCCCTGACCTCAAGATATGTGAATAAAAATTCCCATTCACGAGTCTCGATGTCCACTTTATGATAATCACATGCAGTTTGGGGCAAGTCATAGTCAAGTCAGCACACTGACACACTGACAGCTGTTGTTGCCTGTTGGGCTGCAGTTTGCCATGTTATGATTTGAGCATATTTTTTATGCTAAATGCAGTACCTGTGAGGGTTTCTGGACAATATTTGTCATTGTTTTGTGTTGTCAATTAATTTCCAATAATAAATATATATATACATTTGCATAAAGCAGCATATCTGCCCAAGAAGTGTATTAAATAGTTGAGAAATGTCCCTTTAAAGTACATTTTGAACAAATAAAAAATGTGTGATTCATTTGCGATTAATCGCGACTAACTATAGACAATTATACGATTAAATATTTGAATCGATTGACGGCCCTAATATAAACCAATTGTGTATTTCTTGCATTTAATGTTAAATGGGTTCACTCATCAATGCACATAATGACGTTAGTACTCCTTGAGCACCCATGAAGGCCAAGCCAGAGTCAAATTAAATGCCTTTATGCAAATGAGCACTATATCCAATATCATAAATGTATACCACCTTCAAACAGGCAGTCAAATTTACCACTTATCTGCTCTAGTCCAGCACTAAAGTCTCCACTTTGAAACTCTACTGTGACATTCAAAATACAGAGCAACAACCGAACACTACCTGAGACTGTTTCTGAATTGTCTAATTCCTGGTTGTCATGCAGCTCTCACCATATACATTCCTTTATAAGTGCCTGCACATTGCTTACTCCAGGATTTTTCATTATATCTTAAACATATTAAAAAGAAAAGATTTTTTTTGAATGTATATTATGCACACATTTTACCAAACTGGACGAAGGCAAATTCCTATATTTCCAGAACAAATTTGAAGCAAGCCTGACAAAAACAATATATACTTGTTCTCAATGCATGCTTTCAAAAAAGAATTGTTGAACAAATTGGAAAGAAAAGGGTTAATAAGTTAACTCTGTAATGGGATTTGAATTGATAAAATAATTTCACGTCTTCTCCTTCTGAGAAACAAAATGACTTTTATAGGATGCCAAAAGGTGTGTGTCCTCAAACGTCTCCTCATTTATCAGGAGACATGGCGCCTCCACAGGGATAAAGGCTGGGGATTCCCCACGTTACATCAAAACTGAAGGAGCCATTTGTTGAGACCACAGAGCGTTTAACAGTCCGCTGGATTGCTTGTTCTTCACTTTATTAATTAAGCGGTCGACTGATAGGAATTAACACAGACTTGCTCCTTAACAGTTATACACGCATTAGTTGAACAAAACTAAAGGGACACCCTCTAAAATAATGCAATCCACCACAACAACAACACCACCACTTAAAGACGACCTATTATGCTTATTTTCAGGTGCATACTTGTATTTTGGATTTTTACTAGAACATGTTTACGCCTTTTAATGTTAAAAAAAACACTTAATTTTTCTCATACCAGTCAGCTGGCCCACTGTTATGAGTGATCAACCGAACAAGAGCAGTTCAAGAGCAGTGTTTCTGTGGGGGAGAGTAACTCCCTTTGGCGTAAACTTTGGGCTTTGTAACTTTGCAGACCTTTCACATGCACAAAAATCTATATAACACACTATAGGAATAGGAAAAAGCACAAAAGCTTAATAAGACCCCTTTAATATGTCCTAAAAATAATGTAGAGTAGCACAGTTTCAGCTGAAATTGAACATTTACAAAGGCAATAGTCATTGTGGAGCTGTTATAGTGGATTGCATTACATTTTGCAACTGTAGATGTTACTTTGTCCACCCCCCATAAGCTAAATGAAACACGATTTTGTTGTCATTCTCCTTTTCTAAATTGTGAGATGGAATTGGTTTGGCAAGACCTTCTTTATGACTTGGTTTAGATGAGCTTTTTTCAATATATTGACAAGGGGTGGGATTCACTAGAGGCCCAATACAATATTACCACGTTACTTAATTCACGATACGATGTTATTGTGATTTTACACATTTTGCGTTATGCTGAGTATTGCGATAAGATATATTGCGATTTATTACCTTTTTCAACTGCAAATTATGCACGCAGTTTGTCAACATCTGTTTTATCTAATAAGATACAGTTTTCACTCTGTTTCATTCATATATCTTGATGTCAGAGGTCAAGGGGACCCTTTTTAAAATGGCAATGCCAGTTTTCCTCGCCAAAATGTATTGCAAATTTGGAGCATTATTTAGCATTCTCCCCGACAAGCTAACATGACATGGTTGGTACCGGTCGATTCCTTAGGTTTTCCAGTTTCATATGATACCAGTATCTTCACTCTAGCTTTAAAACTGAGCCCGCTACAACCTCTGAAAGACAGAATAGTGGCCGGATTGTTAAGAGGTTAATAGTTTATATAATAAAAAATCGAAACTCGACGTTCGTGTATCGATACAATATTGACACGCAAAATATCACGATATTATGCTGTATCGATTTTTTTCTACCTCACCCCTAATATTAACATTTATTACACGGCTTTGAGGAATACTCGATTCTGATTGATTAGTCACGGCGTTCTGCGGTCTGTTATTTCTTTACAGCAGACCGTTACTATGTATCAGACCGTATAACAGACGCTTCTCGTCGGGGTGCCGCATCGCCCTGTCTGGGTTTATTTCACAACAATGACTGGCTCGCTGTACATTATCCCTTACATATTTATCAGTGAGCACATAACAACACCTTGAATGTATGTATCAATAACCAGAGGGAATAATACGCAAGTGGATAAATAATACCAAGGGGCTCATTACAACATATAGTGTTATGCGCCTTTGTAATTAAAGTGAAGTGTAGTTTTGCAGCCCTGGTATGAATTAAGTTCTTGTTCCACTTTAATGTTAATTTTCCCATCCTAATCCTCAGGTTAGGCATGTCTGAACATGTTTGAAATACAATGTGGGGCTGTGGTAATCTTACTAGTAATACAAATGACAAATGCACAAGACAGGCAAAGAAACTGTACATTCAGCTTTGTGATATTGTTATAATGTGATATACTCTGAATTTAACGTGGAAACACCTTTTAAAGTAAAGCATATAATTTGCTCCAAATGAACTGGACTAAAACTGGAGTGACTTAAAACTGGCCTGGAGTTAGCCTTGTGTGTCGTATTATCAGCTTTAACAATACACTTGGGCTGCACCTAACGATTATTTTTATTGTTGATTAATCTGTTGATTATTTACTCGATAAATCAATTAGTTGTTTGTCAGAAAATTTTGAAAAATTTAGATTTAGTGTTTCCCAAAGCCCAAGATGACATCCTCAAATGTCTTGTTTAGTCCACAACTCAAAGATATTCAGTTTACTGTCATAGAGGAGTAAAGCAACCAGAACATCTTCACATTTAAGAAGCTGGAATCAGAGAATTTTGACTTCTTTTTTTCTTAAAAAATTACTCAAACCAATTAATCAATTATCAAAATAGTTGGCGATTAATTTAATAGCTGACAACTAATCGATTCATTTTTGCAGCTCTACAATACACTCATGTCTCAAAAACAAAAGAAGCGTTTAATATACAGTAGATTCTAGCATCATTGTTATGGAAATTAACAAAGTTTGGAAACATTTGATCAGCCTTAATTTACACCCAAAAGCACATGAGTGGAAATAACAAATGACAAACAATGGGACACCTCAGTGTCTGCTGACCACCTCTAGTCTCTTCCTTAAAACAAATGCCCACTCTCAAATATAGTTACGCATTAATGAATCTTCAGTGTAGCCTTATTATTGTAGTAACATCTTTGAATCAACGGAGAGTTCAGAGCTGTGTTTAGCAGTATTACAAGGTCAGGTATAATTCTGTAATTTACTGTGAAGTGGTGTTGCAGTCTGTGTTTATGATCCTGCATCCACCACTGAGTTTGTGTGTGAAGATGGTGTTCACTCAGTCAGCAGAAACACCTAGCCTAGCCGAGCTAATCTAAACACCGGTGGACACTGTGGCCTACAAATGATTATTTGCACAATGGAAACTGTTACAGCTCACCGTTTGTCGTTGCTGCAAACCTGTTTTATAGCCGTGTTGTCCTGTTCCTGCTTTTATGTAATAGCAACAGTGCACAGTTGCCCTTGAGAGCAAACTAGCTGTCTTTGATGCTGAGATCTGTGCAGGCAATACTGAGCATGAGTCATCCGGAAGCCCACACACAAATACTTCTCAGCAGCAGCAGCCTTTCCATGCTCAGGAATTACAGCATTGTCATGAAAACATTAGTGGCTGTTGTGTTTTTTATTGAAAGCAGAAAAAGTTGATGGAAAACAGTACTTTATAAGTGCATTTTTTGGGGTGAATAATTAGTGGTAATCTGCCTGATTTACACTCAACATTTTGTCTGCAGCTTGCTTCAGGACGCTAACTTGCTGAAGATGAGTAACAGAATAGGAAATCCCCAAAGAGGCCTGGAGTTGATAAACATCACGTGTCTTCTTTCTTAGTGATATCATATCACACACCAAACTGCCTTTATGTTTTATAGTCATATCATTTAATTCTTGCCCGTGATAGAAGGGGACAGGGCTGAACCCAAAATAATTTTGCCGAGCACCTGATAAAATCCGACCAGTGTCCATCAAGTTAAGCTACGGTGTCCTTGCGAGCAGACGTAGCTTTATATAATTGTTTACATAATATTCCCCGCTGACATTGTCTGCCAGGCTATAGCTGTGGGTGGTGGTGGAGATTCTTCATGATCACAGACTATGACTTACGGTTTGTGTTGATGCTCAAACAGTTTACTGGTGTTTTCTGTGACCACGGTGACTTGATGACTATCTCTTTAGCTCAGCAGCGCTGTTACAGTAAGCTGTTCCTGTCCTCATTTAGCACCGTCTGCTTGTAAACAGTGAGCGTCAACATGACTCGTGACCTTCAAATATGAGTTTAACTTGCAATCTTATGGTGAAGTTACATTTTTAAAACATTATTTAAGTGTTAAAATGTCATTGGAAAAATGTAGTGATTACTGGTGACTGCATATGTGGTCCTGATTATTTATTTTGACACTGGAAACCTTTTGTAAGAGTTAAGATGAGCAAATGGAGCCTCAATTCTTAAAATGAAACGTCTAGCCAATGTAGCCGCCCCACCATGTCTCACCATCTGTACATGATTTGCCCCTCGACTGAACTCTGCTGAAATGTTGTTGTTTTTTTAGATTCTTTTTTCATATAATATTAACGTTTCATCAGATCATACATGGGAGACTACTCCTTAGAACAACACTACAATGCTCCATGTGATGCTCTCTGTTGAAAGTTAATGTCTTTTTTCTTTGTCGTGTGTTGTGTTTGTTTCAGATTTTCCACCTTCTCCTTCCTATGACAAATGTTGAGGCCAGAGATCAGCCTGTTCAACATCTGTTAGAGGTGATAGGGTGAGGACGGGGAGGAGCTGTGCCAGGTTTTGTCTCATGAGAGTGACTGTGCCATCCAGGCACTGCCAGTGACCAGGGCTGTGGCTGTGGTGGGCCCGGCCCAGGAGGCCTTTTTGTACATCACTCCAGGCTCCCGCTGACCTGTGCTGCTCACACCATGGATCAACAGAGAGATAAATATGGCGAGCGGCCCGCCAGGACCACTAAAGTTTCCCAGGGAAGCCGCAGCGGACACTCGTCCCGACCATCTGGCTCCTCCAGCTCCTCTGGGGTTCTCATGGTGGGGCCAAACTTTCGTGTGGGCAAGAAGATCGGCTGTGGAAACTTTGGTGAATTGAAGCTCGGTAAGTTGAGTCTAAATGGTTAAAGACACAATGGAATAACTGACAGAGTGAATTTGGTTTCAGGTGATAATTTAGATTTATGGTCCTTATGAAGGCTGTAATTTGTGGCTCTGCTGAATTGTTTTGTATTATACTGAGATGTTTCTAATACTTTGTCCACCCCATTTATATGACGCACGGTAGACTAAAAACATCTCTCAGTATAATGCAATACAATTCCACAGCACTGTAAATTACAGCATCCAAAATAATTATTAATAAATAAAAAACACACAAAACATATTTTTCCTAAACAATTCTGAATGTAGAAACATGAACGAAATATTTATCAACACAACTAAAATTATTTGAACTATGTATAACTTTTATTTTTGACTGCAAAGGTGTTGATAGTTTTGTTATGTTCTGTGCATAATGTAACGTATTGACGTCATCACAAGCATACAACATGATGACGCGAATGACAAAAGCCTTAGCTTGCTGCAGCAAAAGGAATCAATGCTCCAGCTATTATGTTTTTTATTTTAGATCGATTTAAACAGGATCATGCAAACACTGATCTTCCATGGCCGCCTGCTGTTCGTTAGTTTTTAGAGGTTCTCTATGCGATATCCAGAGCATTATTATAGCAGCAAACAGCTATTGTCTATGTAAAGATATAGCGGAGTAATGTCTACCTGAGCAGAGAATGAAGTCACTCTCCCTATGTGTGTTGTAATCCAAGCTTCTCTGTGTTTTGTTGACATAGCCGGGCAGCACGTGCGTGCCTTTTAGTGCATGATTGTGCATGTGAGCGTGCCCCACTAGCTAGCTTGCTCACGCCCACCCACCCTCCAGGTCCCTCCCAGGTTAACACTGTTATCTCTGTCAACAGTGTTGCCTTTGTTTTCACTGTTAGCACCGTTAGCTAAGAGCCGCCGGCTCAGATGTCACCATGTTGAGAGCTGTGTGGAAGCAATAGATATGCTCCCAATATCGCATTTAGCACCTTTTAAAGGGTTAAACCAAAACCTCTCAAAACAGTTAAATAAAAACTGAATGTTATAACTTCCATGACAATTTTTAGGGCTGTTTCATTAGACTGAATTATCTT